>NC_138897.1:1982700-2582700 GCF_965194825.1 Balaenoptera physalus | reverse complement strand
TTTGTCTCACCATCTATAAATTTAGCATGAATATTATGTATAAACATAGCATGAATAACACTAAACTTGCAAAGCCAAAACCCCTAAATAAAGAGGTGATGTTAATTTACTTCGTAGCAAACGTAGTCATTCTAAATCGCCTCTGTGTTCTGCATGAAAGGTAGCTGGAATCTATAATTTGGATCAATTTTCTTGAAGTGAAAATAAAAGTTGTTCCTCAAAGTGTTCTTATCTACAAGTATGTTATTTTCAAACAAAGCATAATTGCACCATTTTCTAAGGTATTTCCCTAAGTATAGGAACACAGTGCAAAGTTGTTGGATTAAATTCGTTTCACTCACACTGGGCGCTGTCATGGGAAATATGGATGGATCCCGTCAGTGGAAAGCTGACATCTATATTTGCAAATGTTTTCTCCTCCTCCTCCTCCCTATCACATTGCTCCTTCTCTATTTTTAAAAAGAATACATGTCTATTGTTTTTATTAAAATGTCACAAAATTACAAGAAGTTAGAAAGAAATAAGCATTCATCCAAAATTTTATTATCAAAAAATAGCCATTGCCAATATCTTCTGAATATCAATCTAGACCTCTCTCCAATGAACATAAATATGGGTGGAAGTGATGGAGGGAGAAAGAAGGAATTTTAGAAAACTTGCCTCATACACTGCATATTATTTATTATTTCCCTTGGATCAGGAAAAAGGCAAGGATGTCTACTTTCTTTCAACATAGTATAGAACTTCTAGCCACTACCAAAAGCAAGAAAAAGAAATAAAAGGCATGAAATCACAAAGGATCAAACTGTATTTGTAGCTGATATGATTGTCTACATAGGAAATCCCAATGAATCTACCAAAAACTCCTTGAACTGATAAGGGATTTCAACAAGGTCACGGGATACAAGATCAACACACAAAATACAAAATGAAAAAAATGCCACAGTAAATCAATTACACATTTAAATGGTTCATATTTTATTAATCACAACAGTCTACATGCTTTAAAACTAGTAATACACACAGTGAGACTAATTTATTCAGTCTACAGACAATGCTACTTCAAACTTAACTTGATCATTGACGAAACTTCAGAACACCCTATATCAAACCATGGGGCTTGTTCATACACCTAAGATGAGGGTCTTGGCCATGGTCACAGGGCTTTGGAATGTCAGAGCTGGGTGCCCAGATTCATCCAATCTAGTCCCCTCTTTCTTTCATGTTTCCTTTGCACTTTCTTATCATAATTATAATTTTGAGGGACCCTGAAATGAACTCTATTTTGAGATAATTAATTAGCAATAATGCTTTTTAATATTTTCTGCTCTTATAGTAAATCCTTGTGTCCAAATCTGTGGTGCTGCAGAGGGTTGAGTAGTACCTTAATTTTCCTTTCCGCTTCCTGTCATTTTTATTTTTTCAGTAAGAGGAAACTCCATATCTTCCTTTGGCATACATGCACAAATTTGATAGGATTTCCCTTAAACATATGAGAGAAAAGATCTTGATCCATAGATGTTGTCATCCATTGTCAAGATAGTTTTTACAATAAACATAACAATTACTGTAATTATGATGTATGGTATAAATAACACTAGTGAGTCATTTATGCTTCCTTTAAGTGAAAAATATTTGAAAAATTAATAGACTGGGTAGTTAAGAGAAAATTATGTCTTCAATGAATGTCATTTTAAAATGCATTTTCCCCAGGTATAGGTACTATTCAATGATATAGTAAAATGTCACTTAAAAATGTAAAAAATTCCAGTGGTAATGACATGCTATAAATACATAAATATGAGGATATAAGGAGTTAATGACATATTTTGGAGCACCCACCAATAAGGTTCCATTGCAGCACTGTGTGTCTCCATGGTTCCATTTTTCTGGCTTCCTACCCTTTTATCCCACTTGACTGTATCATCTGTATCTCCCAGGATTCCACTGGGTTTTTTTCATCAGTCATCCTCTTAGTCTGTTTCAGCTGCTGTAACAAAACCCATAGACTGAGTGGCCTATAAACTACAGAAATTTGTCTCTCACAGTTCTGGAGGCTGGAAATCCCAGGTTAAGATGCCAGCAGATCCGGTGTCTGGTGTGGGCCTGCTTCCTGGCTGATAGCTGTCTTCTGGCTGTGCCCTCACATGGCAGAGGGAAGGAACTCTCTGGAGCCTCTTTTATAAGGATGCTTATCCCACTCCTAAAAGCTCTGCCCTCACGACAGGATCACCTCCCAAAGACCCCACCTCCCAATACCATCACACTGGGGATTAGGTTTCAACAAATTAATTTTGGGGGGGGACAGCATCCCCCTTGATGATCAGAGTTTCTGCTGTCACAGTTTTACACTCACCCCCTTGCAGTTGCCCCAGGTGCAGTTTGCCTCCTCATCTCTCCTCGGTCCCCCAGCTTGAGGTCCAGCCCAGCAACTGGGTGAATTCAGAACCATCTCTGCTCATCCAAGACACTCATCGGTGCGTTGATGGGATGAGAGAGAAAGCATCTCTGCCTATACCTCCCCACCCTCGACATCTACAACATCTTTTATGTCATTGGTAGACTCTGGATGGATCCAGGGAGATAACGCTCCTTTCTTTCTTCCTGACCCATTAGTAACTGTGACCTTAGGGCTTCCAGAGGCAGTGAAGAGGACGTGCATTTCTGGGGCTGATGGGCCCTTTTAGCCCACGTGCCTTCCTTCCTTGCAGAGATGGAGTACGTCTGCTAAATGAACCTCCAACTCTGAGATTCATGGTTCCACCTTTCGAGGGCCAGGCCAGAGGTGCTGAGTTCACAACATAATCTTGTGTGGGTGCTTACCTTCTTCAGTGCGTAAAGCTTTCCTGAGGAGTATATTACCGAATTTTACAGTTCTCATTTAAGAAATTCAAATCGGCACACTTAAAGCTGCTCATTGTCTTTGATGCTGTTACGTAAAATGCAGTTTGGGCATATTTGACTTTGTGGGGCTGTGAGAGGAGGGCATGCTTGCACACACTTGAAATCAAGGTGTTCATATATAACAAAGGCCACTCTCTCCTCTGACGCCTAACTTAGTCACAGGATGTGTATTATAGTCTCTTATCGAGACATAATTTTTGATGAGTGTCTCTTAAGAAATTACCTCATTCAGGGCTTCCCTGGTAGTGCAGTGGTTAAGAATCTGCCTGCCAATGCAGGGGACACAGGTTCGAGCCCTGGTCCGGGAAGATCCCACATGCCGTGGAGCAACTAAGCCCGTGTGCCACAGCTACTGAGCCTGAGTGCCACAACTACCGAAGCCCGCGAGCCTAGAGCCCGTGCTCTGCAACAAGAGAAGCCACCCAATGAGAAGCCTGCGCACTGCAACGAAGAGTAGTCCCCGCTCGCCACAACTAGAGAAAGCCCGCGTGCAGCAACAAAGACCCAACGCAGCCAAAAATAAGAGAATAAATAAATTAATTAATTAAAAAAAAGAAATTACCTCATTCAGAGAAGTGGAGAGAGAATGAATAAAATTCTAGGAATTTGTTTCTAGAGAGGGAGATTTCACTCTAGGTATAGAATATTGGCAGATTAAGTATCCATATTCTTAAATTACGCTATTTGAGTAATTGCCAAACAAAAGAATATGCTGAGCTGATTCATACCAAATGTATAACATACTGTAATTTATCTCTTTTAGTAGAAAGGGTTTCATAATTAGGAAAGGAAGATTATATTAGGAAGATTATATTACCTTAATGAATCATAGTTTGTGGTCCAAAGATAGATGTTGAATCTTCTTTATATTTAATTAATGCATAAACATTTTTTGAATAGCATTTGTGTGTAATTCAGCATGTTAAGCATTGTCAAGTATAAAAATACATATATAATATATTATAGTAAGATATATTTATAATCTGTATAATATGTATTATAATATATAATGTAAGAAATGTTCCTTGTCCCCTCAAGCAAGGTAACTGTATGGTTTTATGAGAGAAGATAAGTTGTTCATAAAACAAATTCCCCAAAATATCAAGTGGCATATGAGTGGTCAAGCGAAAGTCATATAATTGAGAGAGGAAAGCCACGGAGGACCAACGTTGCCAGAAAGACCCCGTATGGTGCTTCTTGGTTTTGACCCTAGAACGATGTAAAATTTTCGTCTGCTTTGTTCCCTCGGCCCTTGAAGCCCACTGGCCTTGGCTGATTGCAATGGTTGGACCACTGCCACCGCCATGGCATTTGACTCTTAGCAAGAAAGTGGAAGAATTTTCTTTTACTTTCAAAGAAAAAGGTAATCATTCTCTAACTTTGGCAAAGTCATAGAGAAAAAGGGTGCGTTCAGCGGGTGACAGCCATCATTTACCATGTCTGTTTTAGGTATCCTTAAACTGTTCAACACACAGACCTGTAGCAAAGATCTATTAATGAACTGTCTAAGGACACAATTTTCCAAACACGTTATATGTCAATTCCATTTGGAAAGCTTGTGAAAATTGGTGATCCAGGCCACAGCTGATTTTTCATCCAATGACTGTTGAGAGTTTACTACGTGCTAGGGATTTGTGAGCTTCCGGCGATCCACAAGTGAGGAGACCCACCTGCCTTTCCGTCTGGGGGGAGGTGTGGGGGTGGGGGGCGAATGAGAGCACTAAAGCCTCGGACAAACAAGCCAGTACCGTGTGTGTGCTCTTGCTGGGAGCCCAGGGCATCCGCGTCTCTGTCCTTCGGGGCAGGTTTGTGTGGAGAAGCAGGAGTGGTGATGTGATAACACCTGTGCACCCTCCTCGCCCCACCCCCCTGGGGAAAAGGGAGGGCGGGTATTTCACGGAAAGGAGAAAAGCAGGGAGGTGAAGGAAGCAGGGGAGTGAGAGAGCAGGTTATGCTGTCGGGGGTCAGTTTGGACGGCAGTGGAGGTAGAAAGGGGCGTGGGAGGGAGGGGGGACCACTATACAAAGGCCTTTAGGTCAAGTTCAAGAGTCTGCTTTTTAGCTGATAAGGGAGAGGGTGCCTTTGAAAGATGTCTGGCAGTGTAGACCTACGCTTCAGTGGGTCTGTGACAGAGTGAAGACATTCTGTGGATTGTATCTATCCATATTTACATTAGAAATTAAAACAGAAAATTTAAAATATCTATATTAGTTTATTAAAATAACTGTAATTAACTCATCACATATTTTAACCCAGATAACCATGTTTGTAAAAAAAAATGCATATATATAAATACATGTAATGTAATGAGGGGAGTGGCCTTGCTTTACGTTCCATTTCCTCGGTGGCCCCGGTGCAGCTGGATGCCGCTGGCCTGATTGGTGCTGGGAGCCCATGGTTTCACCTGCCATCGCTGGTGCTCCATCGGCACAAATGCCAACACACTGACAAAGGCAAATTCCGTCTTAGTATTGGCGTGAAAGCAGTTCTGACTTGTGCTGACTGCACTCTGATAACCACAGGTCTAGAGTCCGGGGGAAGAGTCTGGGTGGAGACCTGGATTCAGGAGTCATCACCTTGCAAGTGTGACAAGAGACCCAGGGGGTCAAGGGTAGACATCGGCGAGGCCACCCCACTCAGGGCCGGCAGAGGAGGATTGGCCCTGCGGGACCTTTGTAAAGGCATGGCCAGAGCCACGGAGAGAATCAGAAGAAAAAGGTGTCGCAGATAAAGCACAGTTTCTAGAACATGGAGCAGTAAAACCCCACCTGCAGTCAAAAAGAAGTTACATAAAACATAGCTTTCAAAGCGACCCTTACATTTTCCACAGAGGACAAGGTCAGTGGGATCAGAATAGCTTCAGCAGGGAGTGAAGAATCCAACCCCAGAGAAAGAATAGATGACAGCATGACGCTATTAATTTTTTCAGTGAAATTAAATTATGATTTATTATATTACTGTTTCCAAGTTCAGCTGTCAAAATGCCTTAGTTTTCTGGGTCCCATGTCTACTAAATTTGAAGAGGCAAAAGCTGTTTCCGATCAACTGCACCTCCTCTCTATTTGATACAAATAATGTTAGCAGCCTATATGCACACGGTGTGTGTATTAGTATTCGCATTCTGATATATCAAATTACCAAATAATTAGCAGTTTAAGCAATATAAATATATTATCTTACAGTTCTGTAGGTCAGAGGACCTACACAGATTTCCCTGGACTAAAATCAAAGTGTCAGTAGGACTGCATTTCTTTCTGGAGCCTCTCGAAAGTAATCCATTTTCTTGTTTTTTCCAAATTTAAGATATGTGACACTGTTAATTTTGACCGCTCTTTCTCAAAGATGTTCGGTGTGTTGCTGAACCAAACTTGGCTCCCCCGATAGCAAAGCCAATCTAGTGACACCGGGTTGTGACGAAGGAAAGTACAGCATTTCTTACAAGTCACCAAGCAAGAAAAATAGGCAGCTCATGCTCAAATGACCGGAACTCCCCGATGGCTTTCAGGGAAGGGTTTTAAAGGCAAAGGGAGGGTTGTGGGTTGCAGGGTACGTGATCAGCTCGTGCACAATTCTCTGATTGGTTGATGGTGAGGTAACAGGGTGATGTTTCGGGACTCTCAATCATCAACCTTCGGGTTCCAACCGGCCTGGGGTCTAGGGGCTGGTGGTCAGCATGCAGTTAACTTCTCCACCTGGTGAGGGTTTTAGTATCTGCAAAACAGCTCAAGGATGTGGCTCAATATTATCTATAGCCCTTGAGGAGGAACTAAATGTCCTTGACTTTGTTTTAGGGCTAAAGTATTATTCCTTTGTCTTGCTCGACCGATTTCCTTTATTTCTGCATTTTCTCACTTCTCTTGATTAAATTTGCTCTTTGGAACTCTGGGAGCGCCTAGGAGGCTAAAGCTTTTCCACAAACAAGAGATGCTCCGATCTGGGAATTCGCGGGGAGTATGTGGTGGGAAAATGAGGCCGGGTGAGGCCGAGGATGTGGAAAGGAGGCTGGAAGGCGGCTTTGGGCTGAGGAGGAGACCATGGACTAGAAAAGGAAAAAGGGAGGATTCGGGGGCTCTTACCAAGGTCAGCCCAACAGGGGTGAGGGCCAGGTGGGAAAGTCTACAAGGTCTTAGGGAGTGAGCTGAGAGTTTTCAGGGAAAGATGCAGAGGTTCTGGGTGGTAACGCTCTGAGATTGATTTGAATGTTATCACTTTAAAGCTCTTTGCCCAAAAGTATCTCCTCCCCTCCTCCATAGGCAATTCAAAGTCAAATTTCTGCAATTGAAGGTCATTCCTTTGTGGTCCATGAAACTAACATGACTGAACACTGCACTGTATTTGCCAGGGTTCCCCTAAGAAACAGAACCATACATACGTATAAAGAGATTTATTGTGAGGTGTCGGCACACGACCATGGAGGCTGAGAAGTCCAGACGCGGGAGAGCTAATGACACCTGACGCCACTTCCGGTCTGAGTCTGAAGACTGAGAACCAGGAGACAACGACAGATCTTCCTGTCTCTGTCCTGTGACTCAGACAGTCAGGAAGTGAGAGAATTCTCCCTTCCTCTTCCTTTTTGTTTTCTTCAGGCCCTCGGTGGACTGGATGAGGCCCGCCCACACTCGGGAGGCCAGCGGGTTTGCTCAGGCCAGCATTCAAATGTTTATCTCATCCAGACGCTCCCAGAATAAAGTTTAAGAAGTGTCACCCCGTGGCCCTGTCAAGTGGACACAAAATTAACCATCGCAAACACCCAAGATAATTATCATTCAAGATTCTTTACGTTCTTTATTTTATAGCCTCAGAAACCTAGAAATAAGCATGATTGCTCACATTTTGCAGTTAAGGAAATGGATGTCCGTAGAGATAAGGTGACTTGCTCGTGGTCTGAGCAGAAATGAGGGACAGGGTGAGGTCTGGAACCCAGTCCGTGTGATGCAGCGGTTTCCTTACCCCGTGATGCCTGCAGGCAGTGGGCAGGTGCTCATCCCTGGGCACTGACCCTCCTTGGACCCAGGCTATGTTTGCATTCCCGTAGCATCTGGCAGAGCCTGGCACAGGAAAAGGTGCTTGATATACATTATTATGTATAAACAGTCACCAAGAGCCACAAAGGGTTCTGAAGGTGGAAACAATAGACTGACGGGGAAATAAGATGCTGATGTGTCTGAAGGTTGGAGCGACTGGGGGATGGAGTTAGAAGATCACCTGAGAGGACCGGGGTGGGGGGGCAGCACTTGGAAGGTGGAAAATATCGCTGGAAGACGGTACATGGTGGAGAAATGGACTTGCTGGAGGAAAAGCAGTTTTACTGAAGTTAATCCACTGACCATTTACCCTGCGTTGTTTCTTAAATTATTGCCCAAATGACCCAGTGAGAACCCTCATTCTTCATCTTCCTCCTTTTGGCCTGAAGAGCTGGCCATGCAGGTGCCCCAGTGTTGATCTAGAAAGGGGTGGACAGTTCTGCCTTGGGGAAGGGCTGGTGGGCACACAATCCCAGCACAGACTCACCATGGGTGGATGTTGTCCTCAGCGTAACACCTGTTTTCCACCCAGACAAAGCCCTGCATTTTGTGAAGGGGCTCTTTCCACCTGAGAGGATCTTAAAACGCAATTTCCTGTGAAGGACACATTCTGCAAGGAAAGACCAGAGAAATCTGTATGCTTTTTTTTGTTTGTTTGTTTAATGTTCTTTTTCTTGTTTTGTTCTTTCCCTGACTGTCACTAGACACTTTTAGCTATTTTTGAAAAAATGATTTCAAAACAAGTCAGAAGCCTTGCACATTTGGTTCATCACATTTCCATCTGCCAAGCGAACATTCCCTGTCTTTTCTGTCTCTTACTTTGTTCTGACATCAACACATGGTCACGTTTAATATCTGCACAGTAAGTGAAGAGTGTGAGGCCAGGCTGGCCTTTGGTCCAGCTGACTCGGACATCGCAATGTGCACGGGATGGAACGTCCGTCTGTCCCTTTGCTGCAGGAGGAACGGCACGGCGCAGAGTGCGATCACCAAGCCGCACTCTTGGGTGGTCGCGAGGGTCACGGGAAACAGTGGACGTGACAAAGTGTGTTGTCAAGTGCTAAATGCCTCCTGAATGTCAGTTGTTGTCTTCGTCATTGTCACCGTCGTCACCTTCATGGTGAAGTTGGTAGAAACAGGGCTTTCTCTCCCTGTAATTCACTTCTGAATTCCTTTAGGATAGAAGCCCGTCTTCCTGATCTTTGTAGCTCCACAGGGCTCAGTAAGTATTCACTGGGGCGAGTCCAAGGTCTTCCCCTTATAGCTTTCCATCCACTCACGGCCCAGCTCCGCCTGCTTCACGCACACACCTGACACCACACACCCACACAACACACATACACACCACGTGCCGTACACATCACACACCACAAACCACACACCACACACATACCGCATATACCTAATGAGAGCTGACAGGGCTGGGACGGCTGGGAACTCCAGGAAGGAGGGAGGCGGGGGGAGGAAGCGGTGGCCGCAGACGTGGAGGTGACAGCACACAGGTTGCTCCCCCGCCCCCGTTGGCAGAGGTGGGGATGCATCTCCCGCCCACGGCTGGGCCACCTGACTAGTCCCGTCCTGGGGCTGAGGCTGCAGCTGAGAATCACCAGCAGGTGACCCTCTGTGGAGGGGGCCTGTCCCCAGGCGGCACAGCTCCTGGAAAGTGAAGCCAGAGGCCCCGACTGCCCCGTGCGCATGAGAAATAAACTCGTGGTCGTGAACCACTGCCACATGGAGGGAGTTGGTTATGAGAATTTAGCTTATCCTGAAACTGGACGTGCAGAGCAAAAACCTAGCAGATCAGGCATCGGTTCGGGGTCTAGCGGTGGACGGTGATAAAGCATCGGTGGCTGGCCATGCACGTCGTCCAAAGCACCTGTGAACTTGAGAGGCAGCTTGTGCCTGGGGTGATGGGATGGCTCCCTCGCAGGAAATGGTTTGCTCTTGGCTGTGTTACCTGAAAGAGGAAGCAGAAACAAAAGGATACAGAGAATCTTCAGTAACTCCGTGCCTTTCAAGTTTGGAAGCGCCAACTGCTCTGGTTCCCTAATGATATAGGCTAGGTGAGAGTTTGAGGGGCAGATACCCCAGTGAAATCTTCCAACTGTCTCAGGGCAAAGATGAGCCTGAGGATGTGGTACCCAGTAAATCCTATGAATTAATAAGATGACTCGGGGCAAAGGGTTGGATTAAAGGCATCGGATGAAGGCTTCCTGCAGAAGCCAGACAGCCTCAAGTTGTCTCCTTCCTGTACTGTCCAAGCCCATCCTGTTTGCCTCACGACAGGCCAGTAAGTCGAGAGTCAAGGTGTTGGGGCAAAGGATAGCGACTTTATTCGAAAAGCCAGCAAATGGAGAAGATGGTGGACTAACAACGTCCTAAGGAAGCATCTTAACCTGGAGTAGAACTCAGGCTTCTTTTCTGCTAATGGAAAAGGGGAAGCAGGTGGGTTCAAGATGAAAGGGTAGGGCTTCCCTGGTGGTGCAGTGGTTAAGAACCCGCCTGCCAATGCAGGGGACACGGGTTCGAGCCCTGGTCCGGGAAGATCCCGCATGTCACGGAGCAACTAAGCCCGTGCGCCACAACTACTGAGCCCGCGTGCCACAATTACTGAAGCCCACGGACGTAGATCCCATGCTCTGCAACATGAGAAGCCACCACAATGGGAAGCCTGCGCACCACAATGAAGACTAGCCCCCGCTCGATGCAACTAGAGAAAGCCCGCGCGCAGCAACGAAGACCCAATGCAGCCAGAAATAAATAAAATTAAAAAAAAAAAAGGTGAAAGGGTAAAAGCGGATTGCAGACTTTTTGGAGCACCTGGCCTTCAAGGGAAGCATAACATTTCTTTGCTCTTCTGCTTGGTTATGTGGGCTGGATCACAAGGTCCTGCAAAACTTCAAGTTGTCAGCAGTTATTTTCACTTCACCATCCTTATCTGTGCTCATTTGCAAGGTTTCTAGGCTGAAAGCGAACTTATCTACAACAGGTAGTAACCATAACTAGCCCGGGAAGTGGGATGGGAACTTTCTGCAGGGAATTTTCTGAGCTATGTGGTCACAAGCAGCATTGCCCTGATACCTAACTCTTGATGTGCAGGGCTAAAGTGATGAAATATATACGCTGAAGAATGAGGGAGGTCGCTTCAACATGGTGTTAGTTCCGTTCTTCCTTGATTACACTCTGGTCCAAAAAGGCATGAATATAAAGGCCGAAAGCAAGGAAATCTGTCCAGGTGCCCTGAGAACTCTGGGTGTGGTCACCGCCTACAGAATTGACTTGCATAAAATGGGTAACAAGCCTCCAAAGGTTGTAAGTGGCCACACGGCCTAAAACAGCCCAAGCCAGGACTGGGAAACGTGTGAGTGGGGTCTCCACCTCCTCTTCCTGTCACCCCTGTTGTTGGTACTGAATGGTTTGGTGTATGGCTCTTAATTTGATTGCATGCCGTTTTGATAAAAAGTTGTGATTTTTATGCAGTTGAATTTCTTGATATTTTCCTTTAGGTTTTCCTGTCTTTGGTATGATGCTTTGAAAGGCCTTTCTCTACCAAAATTTAATCACAATTCACCTGCATTCTGCTGCAGTACTTTTACGTGCTTAGTTGATTTACATTTATAATTTCAGTACTCTTTAATTCATTTTATTTAACAATGAGGTATAGTGATGTAACAATATTTTTTTTGTTTTTTTAAAAAATTATTTATTTATTTATTTATTTATTTATTTATGGCTGTGTTGGGTCTTCATTTCTGTGCGAGGGCTTTCTCTAGTTGCGGCGAGCGGGGGCCACTCTTCATCGCGGTGCGCGGGCCTCTCGCTATCGCGGCCTCTCTTGTTGCGGAGCACAGGCTCCAGACGCACAGGCTCAGTAGTTGTGGCTCACAGGCCCAGTTGCTCCGCGGCATGTGGGATCTTCCCAGACCAGGGCTCGAACCCGTGTCCCCTGCATTGGCAGGTAGACTCTCAACCACTGCGCCACCAGGGAAGCCCCACAATATTTTTTAAATTATTGTCCTAACATTATTTATTAAACAACCTACCACTAGTGTTACATGATGAAACATTCACTTAAAATTTCCCGGTTCTCTGCAATTTAAGGTGCTCACTTAAAAAGATCTCCATGTCCTTTTGTTTTTTCTTTTTAAAAAATTGTTGTTGATTTATAATGTTGTGTTAGTTTCAGGTGTACAGCAAAGTCATTCAGCTATACATGGATATATATATTCTTCTTCATTATAGATGATTACAAGATATTGTGTATAGTCCCTGTGCTATACAGTAGGTCCTTGTTGCTTACCTATTTTATATATAGTAGTCTGTGTATGCTAATCCCAAGCTCCTAATTTATCCCTTCCTCCCCGCTTCCCCTTTTGTAACCATAAGTTTGTTTTCTGTGAGTCTGTTTTGTTTTGTAAATAAATTCATTTGTATTATTTTTTATATTCCACATATAAGTGATAATATGTGATATTTTTCTTTCTCTTTCTGGCTTACTTCACCTAGTATGATAATCTCTAGGTTCATCCATGTTGCTGCAAATGGCATCATTTCATTCTTTTTTATGGCTGAGTAATATTCCACTGTATATACGTACCACATCTTCTTTCTCCATTCACCTGTGAATGGACATTTAGGTTGCTTCCATGTCTTGGCTATTGTGAATAGTGCTGCTGTGAACATAGGGGTGCATGTATCTTTTTGAATCAGAGTTTTGTCTGGATGTATGCCCAGGAGTGGGGTTGCAGGATCATATGGTAACTCTATTTTTAGTTTTTTGAGGAACCCCCATACTGTTTTCCATAGTGAAATTGCCCTATTCTGCCATATATGATCACTATTTGGAGAAAGGAGGTTTGGATGAAGAGAAAAATGTTATGAAATTCCAATTAGTCAGGGCGGGTGACAAACCCAGCCTCTTCTTTGTTAAACTTCACCTATGTCTCCCTTGTTGGGTCTATGTTCACATGAAGGGAATGCCATGTTAGGCATTTATAAATCATTGAATTTCCAGTTAACTTTTCATAGGTATTTGTTCCACCTCACCAACTCTCCGAATACTTAATCATCTGTATCCTTTCGTTTCATCGGCCTCCCTGTAGTTAAGGAGCTTTATAGAAGAAATCCTTAAGAACAGAGAGAAATGAGTAGGAACTTGACTATCATCTCGTGAACTTTGACTACGTGCTGTGACTTTGACATGACTGGAATATTCCAGCCCACGGTGCACCCCTTCAACTGGCGAACATCTTTTTAGCTGTCATGTCCACAGGACCCCTCTGGGGTAACTGCGCACTCGTGGAAATGTCATGGCTGTAATCCCGTTCCTCTGTGACAAGAAAAATAGTATTGGCATAACCTCCAAGTCATTTCTATGTAGCGTTTTCTACTGCTTTGCAGTCATTTATCTGTTCAAGAATGTTTTGGATGCTTACTGTATGCCGGAAGCTGTGATGGGCACAGAAGAGATGGGGGCAAGTAGAACCCCAGAGTTTATGTCCTCGTAGAGAAACTGACATGTACACAAATACACCAACAGCGCCGCCCGAGAAACAGGTAATTGGTGCCGTGGGGTCTGATAAGCATTAGGACAATCTTACCAGGTCCCCTGCACACCCCTAAGAATTGATTGAAACGAAATCATTTGCTTCTTGGCTACTTTGGTTCTCACGGGTGGTTTCTCGTGAGGTTTGAATAAAATTTTCCAATTCCAAGTGGAGCGTTTGGAAAGATTTTTTATTACATTGGCAAAGGTTTGCTATTTCTTGTGTGTGAATTCCTCTCTTCCAGAGATAACTGGAAAAAAGTTCTTGAAAATTTTAAATTGTTGTGGGACTCCTTCCATGCCACGTATAATACTAATATAATCCCATTAGTTACGCAATGTGACGAAGGCTGAGTATTAGGTGTATTTCCAAAAAAAAGTGAGGAAAAATGATCACTCCACTGTCAGCATTTCCCGTGTGAAAAGTCGCCCTGGTCCAGTTCGGTGGTGCGGAGAGATGGAGCCCCAGCGCCCTCCGGGGCCGAGAGCCTGAGACTTCCAGGCCCCTGAGCTGGTGAAGGAGTCTGTGGGAATAGCTGCCGCCAGGAACCAATTTCCCTCACAATTGCCCCAGCGAGACGCAAGCAGGATCGTTTTTGACGAAACTGAAAGCCGCCGCCCAAGCCTTTCAGGCAAAAGCTGTTTCCCTGAAAGATAAAAATGATCTCTGATGTGGCTTTGCATTACGACAGAAGTGAGACTCTTCCTATTTTTACATCAGATAATGCTCATTATAGATATTTTATTCACTTGAAGAAATAAAATAATGAGGAAAATGTGGCAGAAAATCATGGAAGGTTAGCCAAATAAGACTTCAGGGATCATCCTTCTAAAGTCTTTCATGTTTTTAGATGAAGGAAATTGGGCTCAGAAGTTAAGAAAATTGTCCGCACAGGCTTACAGCTATTGACAGAACAAGGATTGCTCTATTCTGCCCCGTGTTTCCGTAGAATTTTTTAGGTGAAAGTCAGCTTACCAAAGTCTACTAATGGAAGGAAAAATTACTTTCCTCATTGATAACATATTCACCTTCAATTAATCGTTCATTGTTACACCATTGGCTTTTTTTCATGTAACCAAACCATTAATAGAATTAGGGTGTCATTAAATGCTTCTTCGACTGGGTATTCTTAGTTTTTTGATGAATTATTTAAACATTTTCAATTATCTGCAGTGTAATATATTGCACTAAATCAGGTAAATTGGACAGCTTAGAAAGTAGAATTACTGGGTTGAGAGTCAATTCTGGTAGCGATTTTTCTCATTTTTCCTGTAAAATAACTATTGCTTCACAGAAAACCTGGAAATTTGAAAGGCTACCAAAAGCTAATAGGCATCCTGGTGTCCAATTCCCGAGGAACTTTTACCATCTAAAAACGGCTAGATTGACAAGCAATGCACGCAGGCTTTCATTCATTGCATGGTCCTGGTTTTGCCTCATGAAGCAGAGACTGTCTGGTGGAAAGGATGGAGACATTTCACTGTCCACCGTGATTTCCGTAGAGACCCAGGGCTGTATCACCTGGGAAGATGTGTAATCTCAGGTATCAGGATTCTCTTGCCTTCAACCTAAATTTTGCAGCCATCTGTACACTTTCAGAGAGAATAAATCCAAGAAAACAATTGGACAGGACAAAAAGAGGAAATCTTAAGTCCTTTTCTTAAAAATGTTGGGAAACTGGACTCCTTAATAGAATGTAAAAGACCTCAACTATAGGGAAAAAGCATTGCCAATAGGTGACTGGGTTGGAAAGACAACCCCATCAGCTAAAGAGGGAGACAAATGTGACGAAGGATGGGAAGAAAACTAAAACATTGTTATGAGGATGAAAATATGATCGGGAGAATGCAGGGCTCTGGACATTGGATGTGGAGAAGAAATCTGAGAAACTCTCACAAAATACTAAAGAGTTAAAAACTCTGACAGCAAGATCATAAAAGTGGAGATCAGAGTGTGCTTCCCTGGGAGAAACTGGAACACAGAAGAGAAACAATTATCTAAGAAATACAAGAAAAAAATTTCTGATCCAAGGAAAACTGGATATTAAATGAGTTTTGTATACTCCAGGAAATATCAGTAGAAAAAACCTGATACCTAGACAAACTTTGCAAATCGTTCTGAATTACAAAATAAGGAAACATTATAGAAACGTCCAGGTCGGAAAGCGGGTTACCTGCCAAGGAACAAAGATGCCTGGCCTCAGCCCACTCCCTCTTCAGCATGCCGCAACATGAAACTCTGCTCCCGAGTTAGCTTTCTGTTTTTAAAAAAGAACAGACATCGGGCTTTTCTAATTAGAAAATTCTTATTTCTTAACTTAATTTGGAAAATGCATTAAAGCGCAAAGAGGAAGAGAAAAATGATGCATAATCCCTTGCCAACTGTTTTTTAAGTACATCTCTATGAAATATGTACAGTAAACGTATTTACAGAGCATATTCACATACACACACAAGATATGTGCATTTTTTTAACTTTCCATTTTGGGCAAATTGTCTGTGCAGCTCTACAAGGTAGGGTCCATGTGGGCTGTGCCCTTCTGCCTTCTTCATGGGTCTTAGTTTATTTTCTATTTGTGTATCTGCAAATACTTTGCCTACCTTGAAATTTTAAGAAAATGGAAAAGGACTATACGTTGACATGTAATCCAGATGCTCCAAGCTTCTTCTGCATAAAGGTATCGTCTGTCCTTTTAATGTGCAAATAATAATAGATTGAGCTCCTTCCTACTGGACCATAGGATGCCCAGGTCCTCCCTCCCTCCCTCCCTCCTTTCCTTCCTTCCTTCCTCCCTCCCTCCCTCCCTCCTTTTCTTCCTTCCTTCCTCCCTCCCTCCCTCCTTTTCTTCCTTCCTTCCCTCTGTTTTTGTCTTTCTAACTAAATTTCCTTCACCAACTGGTTCTGGGAATTTTCTCCAGATAGTCTTAAATGCTCTGGAATCTGCTCATGTTCCAGTGAGTCACCTAAGGCAGCTGACTGACGTGGGATGCCTTCTGTCTTTGGCCACCCAGACTGGTACCTATGTTCCTACTCTCCGGTCCAGGGCCTCACCCAGAGCGTGCGCAGAGACGCTTATGGGAGTGAGAGCTGTAATACCGAAGAAAAGCACGGGCAGAACAAGAAGATGATTGCAGAGAGGCACAGATGAGGGAACAGGGTACCGAGGGAAGAGGGGGGAATTCCTTCTCCTTGTCTGCAGCTGGCAATAACAGCAGCAGAATGACCGATTTTGAGTAACTTAAATCATTTTACTGCTCAAGAATCCAGTGGTCTGCCAGAGACTGAAACCCAGTATTGTTTAGAAAATCTTTTTTTACTTTTGAATTTTTGAATTTTATTTTATTTATTTTTTTATACAGCAGGTTCTTATTAGTTATCTATTTTTTACGCATTAGTGTATATATGTCGATCCCAATCTCCCAATCTTGATGGGTGGATGGTTCCATAAGAGCTTCCTGTGTTTGGAACCTCATTATGGGCAATAGCTAAAGTGCCGTATTGTTCCTGGGGAGTCCAGAGAAGTCACCCTCTCTGCGGTACCCTCGCTGGGTCCTCCCTGGGGATCTGGATGGAAGGAGAGCGTGTCTGGAAGGTGGGAGGGCTGTGCAGTCTGTCCCTCCTGCCGCCAGCTCCCCGGTGACATGGGCCGGTCACAGGGCAACTGTGGGCTTCACTTCATCTAAACCAGAAGGAGGGTATTCCCCAGACTCTCTCCAGCTTTAACGTTGGGGGGCTTTATTGTAATAACAATATAATTCTCGGAATAGGGGTGCCCTGAATATTGCTTTATTATTGCTGACAAATGTACTTTAACATTTAATTTTGCTTTAATAACATGTAATCATTATTTGATGGTCTAAGACACAAGGAAAGACTTGGTTTCTACCAAGGCAAGAGCCATAACTGGGCTTCTAAATTGCCTCCCAGTGGTACTCTGGATTATTAGATTTTTTGTTAATTTGATAGCAGCCCTGGTGAGTATCTGTATTTTTCTTCTTCTTTTTTTTTATCATTCCCTTATTCATTTAAGAACTTATTCCTTTCTGGAAAAAAGCATTTCTTTTCTGTAATGCTAGGATGCTAATTGGACATTTTTGCAAGAAAGAGATTTCAGGACGCAAATCTCGTGTCTCTAAAGTGGGAAGTCAGTTCATGGCGGAACATTCTATTAAACTTGTGTGAGTGGAGAAATATTTCTTTGGAAGGAAGAGGTCACAAATCCCTTTTTAATAAAGTCAGTGGTTTATTGTATACCGACTGAGCAAAATGGCTATTTCTGAAATTTAGAAAAAAATAATATAGTTTTTCAGCATTTATGTTATGAAGCTGATGTAAAGTATCAAAAATTCTTTATTTTGAAAAACAATGTAATCAATTTGACATAATTCATATATATTGAACCTGTGGTACACACACACAATAAAACTTACATTCAAAAAAAAAAAAAAAAAAGAACTTATTCCTTGTACCCACAAGGCACACACCCACCTGATTACTTTATGAATAAAAACTAAGTAAAAATGCAAACAAACCCCCTTGGACATGCTAGTTTGCATAATTATGAAATTCTAATATATTTTACTGATTCTTTTTTACATGTGAGGTTTTCACAGTCACTTTGGGTGAGTATTACTTGACTGTGTCCAATATTCCTTGGGATTCTGCCTGCTGTCACATATCAGCTCTATTTTATGGACAATAATACAATAACCCAAGTGAAACTCAATTACAAAATATTTGTGAGCAAAGCATCAATTTGTCCCCAGCAGATTTTTAGAGTGTTTTAATTTTCTGGGAATTTTTTTTTTAAGTCATTTGTGTCCTCACTGAACGTCTTCTTAGCAGTAGGTGTAGGACATTGTTTTCTAGTCATGCATATTTGGGGCCCTTTAGAATCCACTTTTTAAAAATAAGTGGCAATATATAAGAAATAACATTTTATCTATCTGAAAGTACTGTTTTTCATTTTTCATTTGAAGTTCAACTTCAGGGAATAAATCTCAAGGAAAAAGACCTTATGAAGTTGAACAAATATATTCACAGTAACACTGTAACAGGAAAAGCTTAGAAATCGCCCCAAATGACGTATTTGGATAGGTCGTGTCCTGACAAGGCAGGGGATGGCCACAACGTGCACAGGGGACCACGTGGGCTGGGTCCTTCACTGAATGTGTGTCTGTGAAGTAAAGTGAACACAAAACAGAGCTTAAAGGGGTGTGTCTGCTCTGAGCGCAGCTCTGAATGTCTCACGTACAGAGGAATGGGAGAGGTTTATTTGGCAAAAATCGCCTATCCTCATTAGGAAGTATTACTTATAAAAAGTGGAGGTAGTCAGGAAAATGACTCTGTGTTTGGCGTTCCAGCTACTGCATAAAGCAGGCCATGGTCTCAATCCCACTAACAGGAAAGACCAGCCGATGGACAGCTGCTGTGATCTCAGAGAGAATCTGGCTGTGTCCGCAGCACTCAGGAGAACTGCATTTTTCCTGATCTCCTGCCCAGAACACTTAGCCAAAAGAAGAATCTTTTGTGACGCATGAAGATGATGTGAAATTCAAATCTCAGCGTCCCTAAGTAAATGTTGCTGGAACCAGTCGTGTGTGTCCATTGTCTGTTGGTGCTTCAGGGCCACGAGGCAGGGTTGAGCAGTGTGACAGAGTGTAGGGCCTGCAAAGCCTAAAATACTTAATATTTGGCTCTTTGCAGAAAATGTTTGCTGACCCCTGGTGTACACGGTTCTCCAGGAAGTGCTCAGGTGCCGGGTCCTTACTAAGGAAGTGTCGTGATGCAGGTGTGAGTGAAGCAGGTGTGAGTGATGCAGCTGTGAGTGATGCAGGTGGGAGTGATGCAGGTGGGAGTGATGCAGGTGTGAGTGAAGCAGGTGTGAGTGAAGCAGGTGTGAGTGATGCAGCTGTGAGTGATGCAGGTGTGAGTGATGCAGGTGGGAGTGAAGCAGGTGTGAGTGATGCAGGTGTGAGTGATACAGGTGGGAGTGATGCAGGTGTGAGTGATGCAGGTGTGAGTGAAGCAGGTGTGAGTGATGCAGGTGTGAGTGAAGCAGGTGTGAGTGATGCAGGTGTGAGTGACGCAGGTGTGAGTGACGCAGGTGTGAGTGACACAGGTGTGAGTGACGCAGGTGGGAGTGACGCAGGTGGGAGTGACGCAGGTGGGAGTGAAGCAGGTGTGAGTGACTCAGGTGTGAGTGAAGCAGGTGTGAGTGAAGCAGGTGTGAGTGAAGCAGGTGGGAGTGATGCAGGTGGGAGTGATGCAGGTGGGAGTGATGCAGGTGGGAGTGACGCAGGTGTGAGTGAAGCAGGTGGGAGTGATGCAGCTGTGAGTGATGCAGGTGGGAGTGAAGCAGGTGGGAGTGATGAAGCTGTGAGTGATGCAGGTGGGAGTGATGCAGGTGGGAGTGAAGCAGGTGTGAGTGACGCAGGTGTGAGTGAAGCAGGTGGGAGTGATGCAGCTGTGAGTGATGCAGGTGGGAGTGAAGCAGGTGGGAGTGATGAAGCTGTGAGTGATGCAGGTGTGAGTGAAGCAGGTGTGAGTGATGCAGGTGTGAGTGATGCAGGTGTGAGTGAAGCAGGTGTGAGTGATGCAGGTGGGAGTGATGCAGGTGGGAGTGATGCAGGTGGGAGTGATGCAGGTGTGAGTGAAGCAGGTGGGAGTGAAGCAGGTGTGAGTGACACAGGTGTGAGTGATGCAGGTGGGAGTGAAGCAGGTGTGAGTGATGCAGGTGTGAGTGATGCAGCTGTGAGTGATGCAGGTGTGAGTGAAGCAGGTGGGAGTGAAGCAGGTGGGAGTGAAGCAGGTGGGAATGATGCAGGTGGGAGTGATGCAGGTGTGAGTGAAACAGGTTGAAGCAAGTGTGAGTGATGCAGGTGTGAGTGAAGCAGGTTGAAGCAAGTGTGAGTGATGCAGGTGTGAGTGAAGCAGGTTGAAGCAAGTGTGAGTGATGCAGGTGTGAGTGATGCAGGTGTGAGTGAAGCAGGTGTGAGTGAAGCAGGTGTGAGTGATGCAGGTTTGAGTGAAGCAGGTGTGAGTGATGCAGGTGTGAGTGATGCAGGTGGGAGTGATGCAGCTGTGAGTGATGCAGGTGTGAGTGAAGCAGGTGTGAGTGATGCAGGTGTGAGTGAAGCAGGTGTGAGTGATGCAGGTGGGAGTGATGCAGGTGTGAGTGAAGCAGGTGTGAGTGATGCAGGTGTGAGTGATGCAGGTGGGAGTGATGCAGCTGTGAGTGATGCAGGTGTGAGTGAAGCAGGTGTGAGTGATGCAGGTGTGAGTGAAGCAGGTGTGAGTGATGCAGGTGGGAGTGAAGCAGGTGTGAGTGAAGCAGGTGTGAGTGATGCAGGTGGGAGTGAAGCAGGTGTGAGTGATGCAGGTGGGAGTGATGCAGGTGGGAGTGATGCAGGTGTGAGTGATGCAGGTGTGAGTGAAGCAGGTGTGAGTGATGCAGGTGGGAGTGAGGGGCTGTTCCTTGGCACCCACCAATGATGCAGCGATTTTGGAAGAACATGGTTCATCTGAGCCAAAATCACATCTCCGGATGCTATCCCAGGCTTCCCTTGGCTTCCTCACAAAGGTCCTCAGGCTCTGCTCGAGCAAGGGAGCTTGTCACGGTGCTGGTTTCTTTGGGTGCTTTTACATCGTTCCTGTCAGGCCCATGCATGTAATGGCTGGAGGCAGGGGACACGGGGCTTGTAAAACCCAGAAAGCCATTTATTGCTGTTAACTTGCCAGAAATCCTCTTGCATTTTTTAGAGGCCTAAATTGTTTGTTTAGGGATGAATTTGCCAAGGCATGTTTGCCAGGATACTAACTGTGAGAGCTACTTCCTAAAAAATGGGTCCAGGATTAAAAACAAAGACAGAAACAAAAATCAAGCGACACCTAAAAGCTTTGAATGCAGCTGAATTTAGTACCCTCTCCTGCAGACGTAGGCTGTGTTATTAGCCTGTAAGGATCCTCAGACACTGTAGTAAAGAAACCGGGTTAGATTCAGCATCTTCCAGCCATCTGACCACAGAACTCTCCTCCCACTCCCAGCACAAACAGGTCTTACCATTTTGAGGAACTAGCCCCTAGCAGGGCCACAGGTAAATGACGCTTTGTACTGACCTCAGCTTATTCCTGAGAGTAAACGATTCTTCCACGTCTAAAGAGAAACGTCACCTTCATATTAGATGCAATATCGCTTTCTTTGTTGCTGGGAGTATTTTCAACATTGAGACTATAGTTGGAAATGTAAGTCACATTACATCCAAACAGCGTTCAATGTAAATGACTTTCACTTTCAAAGATTTCAATAGTTGGAAGAATAAGAAAATATGCAATTCAAATAGAGTTCATTCTATTCTATGTGCTGAGAATTTTGTCATATTGTTTTCTCCTGTGGTTATTTCTGGTGACTTAATAAAATATATCAATGGCTTTCATGTGATTATAGAAGTAAGACAATTATAGGCAGAAATGCTTAAACAAGACAATTAAAAACTACCCATAATTACATTATCAGTGTTTGATAGTCTGCTTTTCTAGTTATAGAAATTTTTGATCATTTTTTCTATGTCATTAATGAATGCATACTGCATTGTTCCTTTGTATGGGTTTACCGTAATTAATGCAACCAATTGTTTCATAACTAGATTTCTTTTCTTTTGTAAATAAAAATACAGTGAAGTGCACTAAAACTAAATCTTTGATCAAATTTTTTTTCACTTTATGATAAATATAGAAGTAATGGGGCCTATACTCATGCATATTAAAGCTTTAATGTATTTTTTCTTGTTCTCTTTAGTTTTACATTTACTTCTTTACTTTATTAGTTGATATTAATTATGGTAATGTCAGAACACCAGTCTGGTGTTTTTCAAACTTCCGATTGTTGAGATTTTTTTTCCCTTTGTGTTTTTATTCATTTTTATTCCTGTTGCGTGTGGCTAGAGAAACACAGCTTATACAATTTCTCTGTTTTGGAGTTTGTTGAGATTTTCTGTGTGGCCTGAGAGGTGGTTTCTGGGAAGGGAGGTCCAACGCTCTGGGTCAAATCAGACTTAAGTGTAAATCAGGGGTTGGTGAATGATTTACGTACGGGGCAGGACATGAAATCTCTATCTTGACCACTTAGCTGGACTGCGGGAGAGTGAGTGCAGCTTTGACGGCACATACATGACACATGCCAGCGGCAGGAAGGTGGGATGCGGCCCGTGGGCCACAGTGTGCTGACCTCCACTCCCAATCCTCACCTTTATTTTGTCTACTCGACTGAGAGATGAATTTTACTGCTCTTGGGTTTCTTTCCTTTTTTATTTTTCTTTAATCGAAGAGAGAAAGAGAAAATCATGACTCTTTTATCCTAGTTATATCCTTATATCTTAACTTGGACATGGCATTTTTTTCAGTAAGAATGACCTTTTGAAATACTGATTAATACACTGAATGTTGAATTCTGCATTTTCTTATATTATTAATGTTCCAAATTTCCTTCCTATTGGTCTACATTTACTGGTTTAACTTTCTTCTTCTTTTAAGTTTTAAACTCCCTATGTCTTTTATTTTAGTTTTGTGAGATTTTTTTAAAATTGAGGTTTGGTTGATTTATGATATTGTATTAGTTTCAGGTGTACAGCATAGTGATTCAACATTTTTCTAGATTATATTCCATTTATAGTTATTATAAAATATTGGCTGTACTAGATTTGTGTTTTGAGGGCCCTGGGTAAGTGGATTTTGTGGAATTGCCATATGCTTGCTTTTCGTTGGAGATGTTTTCTCATAGTGAGTTTTTTCTGGTTCAAAATGTAATATAACTAATTCACATTGATTTGTAAATGATCGATCATCTTTTCTGTTTTGTTTTGCTTGTATCTCATGGCAGTTTCTTTGGCTTTTTCATTTCTTTTGCAATATGAATTGTGATTTCTCCGACTATTTTTCTTAGCAATGTGAGGGGCATATTCTGAATAGCTCAGACAAGACAGGGTGACTGCTCTGCTCATGTCTGCTGTCTGCACGTTTTCCATTAGCAGCCCTACTGCATGTCCTTTGTATTAGCCAGGCTGGTTAGTTGCCGTCTCGGGGCCGACCCTGGTGGCCTGACCCGAGAGACTGGCTGAGGGGGTCAGGCTTTCTCTTCCATGAACTCGTACGAGGGATTTTAACTAAGAAATGTGGGTCGGGGTTGCAGCATCTCCAGACAGAGCTGGGGTGGGGAAGACCCCACTGCACGCCCATTACTCTCTCCCTCTAACCCATGGCAGCCGCTGGTCTGTTCTTGGTCCCTGCAGTTCCGCCCTTTTCAGCATGTCGCAGAAATGGATTTGTAAGGTGCAGCCCTCGAGGTTTCTTTCACCTGGTGTAACAGGCAGAAGCTCATTCGTTATGTGGTTTGTTCCTGTTCCCAAGGAGGTACCAGTGCTGAGTAAAGCACACCCCACCTTATTTCTCTATTCCCCAGGCGAGGAACATGGGGATCTTTCTGGGGTTAGGAAATTATGAAATTGTAAACATTCACGTCTAGGTGTTCGTGTGAGCTCTGGTTTTTATTTCACGTGGGTACTTACCTACACAAGGGACTCGCTTGTATGGTGAGTGTGTCTAACATTTAAGGAATTGCCAGCTGTTTATCACAGGGGCCGTGGCACGTTATGTTCTTGGTAGCAACACGTGAGAAATCTGGTTCAGCATCCTCTCCAGGGCTTGACGTGTCGGGGTCTTTGCTTTCTAGCAGCTGTTTGGTGGTATCTCGTAGTTTTTAATCTACATTTTCCTATGGATTACTGATGTTGGCATCTTTCATTTTATCTTTTCAGTCATCCATGTATATTCCTTGGCGAAATGTCCGTCCAAATCTTTTGCCCATTTTTAAGTACTGGGTAGCTCTTTTTCACATTATTGATTTTGAGGGTTCTTTATTTATTCTGGAAACAATGCTCTTCAGATATTTGACTTGTAGAGATCTTCTCTCAGTCTGGCTCTTATCTCTGCATTTTCTTATAAGTGTCTTCAGAAGAGCATTACATTTTAATTTTGAAGACGAATGTAGGAACTCAGTTTATTGAGCTTGAAACTGGTGCATAATTACTCACTTTAAGTATAGACCATTGTTTCTGACTTGTGCCTTTTCATTCTAGCATTACAGTATTATTTTGTGTTAAATTTTTTTCCCTCTGGATCAAAAACATTTGGTCATCTTTCAGCCTAATTTATGAATTTTCCATGGTTGCCGCAAGAAAAGGTATCCACCGAATGTTCAGGATGTAAGGTACATTTCTATACTATAAATACATGCATATTCTAACTCAGTGTCTTTGCTCCACATGTTCTAGCTTTCAGATGTACTCAGAGCTTTTATGTATATTTAAATTATAATGTGTTTTTTCTTCTTCTCCTATTTGTTTTTACATTTACTTCTTTCCTTTATTTGTTGATATTAATTATGATAATGTCAGGACAGATTTGAAGGTATGGAGAAGGGTTTGCTTGATCATTTCTTTTGCTTTTGTTATTTGTTCTCTTTGGGGCCAGTTCTTTTTCCGTGTATGTGGGCTGTTGTGGTCACTGTTACTGGTAGTTTGTACCTATTTGTTCCATGATTGACTTTTCCGTCTAATTCATATTTTAATGGGCTATTTGTTTAAGTAAATTGTGAAGAAAAACTTTTTTTGTGTCTCTTCAAAGCACTCAATACATTGTTCCTTCTACAGTAAAATCTCAGGACATATTGGTTACTAATGGGTAAAAATAAAATGAAAAATTCCCTATTTTATAGACTGCACAGTTTTGGGAAAAGAATGACTCCTTCAGAAACTTTTAGGTCATCATGTTTTATATTCTCAGTAAAGGAATTTTGTTATTAAGACTTTAAGTATTTTAATGAGCAACTGAAAATCATTCATGGGATTTTTAAAAGCAGAAATGAATTTTTCAAAAACTATCAAATAGCATTTCCAACAATGCTTTATATGGCCATGTAGAAAAGACAGACAGACAGACAGACATACACACACTATAGGGAGGTGGAAATCTATTATCAAATCCTCTGTTGCTTTAAAAGTGTAAAGAAGGAAAAATACCAGATAAAAGGGAAGTACACTTGCTACTAACCTGGAAAACTCAAAACCAAATGTGACTTCTACCCAAAGGATCTAGAAAGGTTGGCTGGCATCTCAACATTCCCTTCTGAGCTGCCTTGATGTTGCATTTCATCCCGTAATTTATACATAAATAGAAAGGAATTGTTTTACTGACTTGTACGATATTTGTGGTGTGTGGAATCTGCCCAAGTAAAGGTGTAATAAATAAGCCTTGTTTCATTTTACACCCCAGAGGCTCTCTTCTCACCTACCAGATGCATTTTCTTTTAGATTTAGGTATTTATTGGATTTTATTGTCAAAAAGGTACCAGTTCTTATAAAGAAAAAATATGCATGCTGGATGTGGGAATTATTTTTAAACTTATATCTGTTTGAGATCAGCGGTTCTCAAAAGGTGGTCCCGGGAACAACAAAGGCAGCATCCCTGGACCTCTCCAGACCCCCCCCCCCATTTACTGGGCCAGCATCTCTGGGTGGGGCGGGCAGCCGGTGCTGTAACCTGCCCTCCAGGTGAAGCTGATGTAGCTCAAGCTGAGAGCCCTCGTGTGAAAAAACCAATCAGTCGCCGACCGCCTGCGTGTAAAGCATGTGTTGCAGCGCCTGGCCCCTGGTACTTGATACATTGTGTTCTCCAGCCTTCCTTCACTACTTCCTGCCCTTGGATGAAATGGAATCTTCTGGACATTAAACATATGAAAAGTTTTACAACCTCTCCAGTAATCAGTAAATTTTAAAAGCAGTGGGATGCACTTTTCTTCTGTCAGATTTTGATAAACATATGAGGAAACACACACACACTGTTGGTGGGAATAGAAACTGGTATGGTCTTTTGGAAGATTAATTTAACTCTGTTTATCAACTCTGCAACCTCTACATCCTTTGACCCACCAACCGTGCTTTCAGGAAACTCTCCTGCACAAGTAGCCACAAGCCCAGAGAGATGCACACACACTGACCTTCGCTGCAACTTTATTGTGACAGCAAAGCATTGGAAACAGCTTGAATGGAAAATTCTGAATATCAGAATATCTGTATAAAAACCTACACACATGTAAGGGCATATTTGGAAATGCATATTGGAACTCTATTTGAGTTGGAAATATGCAGAAATGATGTATAAAGATAAGTTCTCAATAGACAGCAGCGATTATCTCCAGGGTAGGGTCACAGAGATGAAAAGGACGTAAATGGGGGCTTTGACTATTATTCTAAAATTCCTGTACTGTTTTTATTTTTGTTTTTTTATTATTATTTTTAAAATTTATTTATTTATATATATATTTTTGGCTGCATTGGGTCTTCGTTGCTGCACGTGGGCTTTCTCTAGTTGCGGCGAGTGGGGGCTACTCTTCATTGCAGTGCGCAGGCTTCTCACTGCAGTGGCTTCTCTTGTTGTGGAGCATGGGTTCTAGGCGCGTGGGCTTCAGTAGTTGTGGCTCATGGGCTTTAGAGCACAGGCTCAGTAGTTGTGGTGCACGGGCTTAGTTGCTCCACGGCATGTGGGATCTTTCTGGACCAGGGATTGAACCCATGTCCCCTGCATTGGCAGGCGGATTCTTAACCACTGCGCCACCAGGGAAGTCCTCCTGTACTGTTTTTAAACCACAAGAAGATATAAATTTTGTAATTTAAAAAGTCACAACTAAAATGAGAATGAAAAGAAATTTTTAGAGGCTGTATTTCAATCAGGATGACATGACTTGGGCTCCCAATTAGAAAAAGTGTGTGCAGACCCTGCGCTGGTGGCTGTAGGGGGTAGAAGACCCTAGACGTCCTGATGCAGAGGAAATGTGCACAGCGGCACTGGGGGGGCAGGATGGTCCTGGAGGAGAGGGCCAGGAGCCGCGCAGACGCCCCCTGAGGTGGTCGCCACTTTGCAGAGCCTCATTCTCGGCGCTGAGTTCCAACACGGATCCTGCTTCTGGTGGCACTCAGCCAGTGTCACTCCAGAGGGAACAGCTGGGCCAAAGTTGTGCAAGATAATCACCCTCGATCGCTTCATCATTTAACTGGAGGGACGCATGTGTGAACACAGGCGAAATGAGTATAATGAAGCAATCGGGCCCATGGGACCCCAGAGGAGTGACTTACCCTCCGTGTGAGCTACCTGTCAGACTTGTAATGTGGAGGCAGGAAGACAGAGGACGACTGGGAGGACGGAGAATAGAGTTTGGGAGATTCGTCAGCAGCTCTTGCAATAGTCCAACAAGACGTGATACGGGGAGGTGTTTGGAGGTAGAAGAAGGAGGCGTGCTGTCAGCACAGGAAGTAGTGACGCCTTCCGTGGAAGCAGGTACTTTGTATGCGATTACACTAAAGATCTTAAAATAGGAAGATTATCCTGATGACCACAGGGACCCAGTGTAACCCCAAGGGCCCTTACGAAATGAACGCAGGAGGGGTAGAGTCAGAGGAGGGGAGGTGGTGATGGACGCAGATGGAGAGAGGGTTTGGCAGGTGCTGCCGGGCTGGCTTTGGAGATGGAGGAAGACCATCTCCATCTCTGTGGACCACAGATGCAGGCAGCCTCTGGACCCTGGAAAGCACCATTGGCTCCTGGAGGAGCCTGCCGTCCGACCCCTTCCCCTCAGCTCGGTGACGGTGATTCACTGGTGACAGTGTAGCCATCGTGTTTGGGGTAACTCATTACACAGTCATAGGTAACTCATGTGTGGCCTTCAGGCTGTCAGAATCACATAAGCTTGGATGTGTTCTGTCCCGAGCGCCAGGCCACTGACGGCTTTACTGGAACTGCCCTGTAGCAAAGCATCCCTTTAGGGTGTATACAGATCAAGGAGCGTCATACTCACTAATTCAGGAATTAACATGCCCTGCATCATCATTACCACTCTGAGTGCCTGTGTGTGTGAGTTAACCGGTGGTGGCTTTCTTCTGAAGACGTCCTGGAGGCTGGGGATGCGGCATTTGAGGGAGGTGTGCTGGGAAGGACGTGTGACCACAGGTTCGGGGAGGAGACCAGCAGAGTCGTCTGTAGAAGCAACTAGAACACATCAGCAGGCACGGGGACCTTCTTAGTCACGGGGAGCTGACCTAAGCGCTCTTCACCCTAAGACCCCACTGAGTTCCAAGGACACGGTCCCTTGGAAGCAGGGCTGCACCCAGACCCTGTGTCCTGCTTCCCGGTTCTGACCCGACAGCGCAGAGGGTGAGCCTGGCTTTCCATCTTGTGCTCTGATCTGGGCGGAACCTTTTTTCTTTTCTCTTTATTGGTTTGGAGGCGATTGTTCATCAGGGAACAAAGTGACCTCGTCCGTCAGGTATGAACAGACTAAATGCTCGACTTAGAAAATGTGACTCTGACTTACGGTGCAATAGCCGAATTGCAGGCTTTTGTGTTTCCAGAAGGGAGAATGCAGCACATGCTGCCTTTCTCCTGGGCAGAGACAAAAGCCACAACCTTCAGAGACGATGTACTCCCCTGGCAGGTGAGCGGGGCTGCTCAGCACTTCCTCAAGGCTTTAGAAGTCCTGGATTTTCTCCAGCTTGGACCTGTGGACCAGC
Organism: Balaenoptera physalus; assembly: GCF_965194825.1. Taxonomy (NCBI): domain Eukaryota; kingdom Metazoa; phylum Chordata; class Mammalia; order Artiodactyla; family Balaenopteridae; genus Balaenoptera; species Balaenoptera physalus. The sequence goes on along the minus strand of NC_138897.1, from coordinate 2,553,609 downwards.
ACAGGGAACTCTGCTCACTACTCTGTAATAACCTTTATGGGGAAAGAATCTGAAAAAGAATGGATATATATATATATATATATATATATATATATATATAAAACTGATTTGCTGTGCTGTACACCTGAAACTAGCACAACATTGTAAATCAACTATACCCCAATAAAAATTAAAAAAAAAAAAAAAACTGTTCTGCCCAGCACAGTGCGAACTTCCGCCTTTATTTATTCTACATTCTACGTTCTAACAAGGACGCGAACAGCTATTTCAGTGCCTTTAAACCACACGCAATCCATTTAGTCAAAGCTGGCACGCTGGGTTCTCAACATGGCGGGTATCCTAGCTGTGTCTTAGGTGAAAGTCTGAGTGCCCGATGGACGTGATTAAAATGATGTTATCTACTCAGTGAAAGCACCCATCCTTAGCTGACGAGTGTGATGAAATAACTCCTTGGTAAATCCTGTGATTAACCGCAGACGGGCACCAGCAAACTGCAAGCGTATCCAATACACACCAAAAATCACCGGTGAAAGGTTGGGACAGGGATTTTATTTCGTAAAAGAGGCAGAGGAAGAGCGAGAGGAAATAACAAGAAGCAAGAAGCTATAGAAAGTGTGCAAAAACACTTAGAAACTTGAAAACGAGATAATGTTTAGTTTCCAGATAATGCCGAGAACATAGCAGAATGCCATCAGACATCACATGATTCTGCATTTTGTTTCCCTTCTGGAAAAAGACAGAATGTTGGTCTTCTGCTTAGATAAGCCGTGCGCTTGGTGAGAGAATGAAGTAACTCGAATGCTCAGGGCTTTTGTCCAGAAGCCGGACTGCCTGGCCCAGTGGACCAGCGATGCACTTGAGTGGTGGTGGAGGGCAAAGAGAGGCAGGGAGGCGAGTTTCCAGGGCAGGTGTGATGCCTGCAGGGCAGCGTGGGCTCTGGAGTCACCAGGGAGGAGCACCGCCAGCCCCGGGGCCCAGGGTTAACGCAGCTTCCGCAGGACAAAGTGCAGAGCCTGGGGCAGCCATGACCTTCTGGTTGCCCCACTGACCTGGGGGACAGGTCGTCTCCTCGGAGGGAGCCTGCAGCCCCCCCTTCACCAAACATCAGCCCAGGAACACCCCTGAGGGGCTCTCCTGGAGTCCTGAGGTCTCCGGATTTCACAAGCTTCCTATTAAAATGCTAATGGTGCACGGATCTCAGCCCCAGGGGCACAGCTGCAGGGGATTCTGCTGTGGAAAATCTGATCACACCTCTGGAAGCCCAGATTGCCTGCTAACTTGGCCACCACAGCAATAATAACAATTTAAATCATTTATGGCCTCTCAGACACTTAATTCTGGTGGAACAGAATTAATTGAATTCTAGAGCTGAAAAGGATTTAAAGAGGCACCGATTTGCGAAGGTGCGTTTTGTATGTCGGGAAAGCAGCGCCCGGTGACCGGGTCCAGCAGAGGCCTGGGGTTGGGAGCGGGCGGGGCAAGGATGCCCGGCCGGAGGGCAGAGTGTGCTGACACCCACGAGAACTGCCCTGAACCGCCTTAGGATTTCCTAAGTCCTGTGGTCCCGTCTGCAGGATCTGTTTGGATGGAATTTGGATTTCTTAATAGACAGCGGTGGCAGAAAGAGGATATTTGTCTTTTCGATCAGGAGCTGAGATTCAGAGAGATTAAGTGACTCAACCATGGAAACAAAACAAAGCAAAAAAGCAAAAAAAGAATCCCTGAAACCACACCTGGCTCTTGGTCCAATGCACCTTTCCCTGCAAAATGCCCTTACCCACAGGGACTTCAGTACTGGGGCCCTTCAGGAAGCCACGAACTAGGGGTCGGGTTCCTCAGGGTCCATACAGCTAGGGGACCTCAGAAAGGGGAGTGTTTGGAGCAGATAGAAATTCAGAGGGTCAGCAGGACCGGGCCTCAGGGGCCCTTCCTTCTTCAAGGGGCTCTGGGCCCAGCAGGGCTGTGCATGTGTCTGGGGCGGGTGGTGTTCTCACACGTTTCCTGCCACGCCCTGTATCTCTGGGTGTCTGATTAGCGGCCCTGTAGCTGTCACGTCGGGTGGAGTCCCTGTGGGGAACACTGTCTGCCAGGCTGAGCTGGAGGCTCACCTCCTGAACTGCACAGTCTGTGGGGCGAAGTCTGCAAAAGCCTGCGGTGAGGCTGGAGCAGGTCTTTGGGGGGGAATTTAATTAGGCCAAGAGGCATCGAGAGAAGCCTGGGGTCCCTACCCTCCATCTCCTTCAGCGGGGCTTGCAGGGGTGGGCAGGCACCGAGGGAGGGTCTGATGCCAGGGGAAGGACCAGCCCTGCGGCTCGTTGGGGGCACCTTCAGGCTCCCTGGGGCCAGGCTGTCTGGATTTGAGGTGCCATCAGATGACAGGTGTTTGGAAGGTCAGTCCTTGTGAATCCCGGGTTCTGCAGCTTTGATGGCCCCTCCTGTGGCAGGAAGGGAGCCCTGGCCGTGGGCAGGTGGGTATTGGGTACCCACCTCTGCTGAGGAGGGGCTGTGTATCAGTCAGAAGATGCCTCCAGAGTCCATTTAGAAAACCCTCTCATTGCACTGCAGTTACTTAGTTTTCAATATATGTATCCTGGACACTGGGAAGACCCTTTAGCAAGGGTGCAGACAGAAAAGCCTGCAGTTACTGGAGACTTCTCATCAGGTTCGATATGGACCCTAAGTGTCAGAAAAGGAGATAAGCTTCCCCAAAGACCCCTCCCAGGAGACCGTCTCGGGCTGCTTTGTTAATGGACTGGATGTGCCTTGCATTGGTGATGGCAGCGGGTAGAACTGGGAGGAGAAGGGCTCTTCATCTTGTGGAGATCCTGGTCGTCTCACTGTTGCTTTGTTCGTGCTTCCCTGGTGGTGATCAACAAAATTCCTCCGATCCCGTCAGCCTACATGACCCCGAAGCCCTAAAAGGTGGTGTCTGGCGAGGAGCCAGGTACAGGGTCCAAGGATGTCTTCTGAAAGCTGTGCTGAGAAGGATGAGTGAGGGATGAGCGAGGGTAAACCTTTCACCTACGGCCTGGGATTGGGGAGCCATCAAAGGTAGCAACGCATATTGGGTGCTTGCTGCGTGCAGGGATAGCACTCGACAACCCTCAGATCATTTTACAAGGGCGTCACAATTCTGTGAGGCAGGCATGTTGATCCCCTTATGCAAAAATTTGCCCCAGATCTCCTAGCTGGTAAATTACAGAGCTGAGATTTAAATACAGGTGGGCCTTCCCTGAGCCTATGCAATTTTAACCCTGCCACTCCAGAGACGAGCAGCTGCGGAGAAATTTTTTCCTGATCTTGATGATTTTACAGTAAAATAAGATCAGAAAAAATTCATTTAAAATTATAAACTTGTATTGGTCTGGGAGATCATGTCCTAAAACATACATAAGGAAGGGATTTCATTTCGGTAAAATGTAAGTTCAAGGGTCAAACTTTAACAAACATATATTTTGTTAGGGGCAACGTTTTAAGTATGGCAGAGGTATCAGTGGAAGCAAAAGTTATTGGTATAGAGCGATCTGAAGGAAAAAGAGCGAGCTAATCCTGAGACTCTTTCTGTTGAACTCTTATTAGTTGCTGGGCCCTCAGGTAAAGCAAATAATGAAAACCAAAGTCTCTGGAATATATTCTTTCTTGGATGGAACCTACACAGCAAACAATATGTGAGTGGTAATAAAAAGTGCGTGAAAGTGTCTCAAGATGAAAAATACATCAGCAGCGCCTGGAAGTTTTATATATTGAGAAGTTTTATATGTTAGGTTAGTTGGGAGAAGGAAAGTAGGTTGAATAAGGTTGAATATGCGGGGGGTTTGGAAATTTATTGATTATTCACAGTAATGTTTCCTTCATCTGGAAAAAGCCTGTCAACTTTGCAGGAGTTCATGGTTGAGACAATGAAATCGAAGGGTCTGTGTGAAAATCACACTAAAGGAAACGCAGAGCATGTACTAAAGATCACGTGATGGGCGGGAGGCTGCTTCAGGGGAAGGAAGAGACTGTGCAAGAATTGAACAGTTCTGGAAAGATCCAAGATCCCTGCAAAACCATCTCAGGAAAAACGATTCTTAAGAAGTTTTCTTTAATAGTAACTTTTTTCAGTGCCTGAATTCCTATGTTATATTTAAAAATACATACAGTGGAGGAATTCAGTTTGTGGGCGGTATTATATCCTGGTGCTCAAGAGATGAAGGTTTTTACGAGCCACCATTGTTTTAGCTCTTTGGTGACTTGTGTCTTTAGACCAGGAGGCGGATGGGCAGGAGGGTGGACCCGCCCTCAGGCTGTTGTACGACAGACTCAGTGGAACCCCCGGAGGGACGCTCAGGGTGTCCTCAGTGGCCGGAACTACGTAGATGTCTAGCCAGTTCCAGTCAAGCTTAGATTCTAGACCGGGGCCTTGGAGGCCAGGCCCGTGAGCTCAGGCACCAAAAGCCAGAGAGACCAGGAAGGGACACCGGCCTTGGGAAGGTCATGTAACAGTTGTGGGAGCCCTTGAGGAGCCCGAGTGACCACGTAGGACAGAGTCTGTACCTGAAGCCTGTGTCCAGAACCAGCGCCGGCCCTGCAGGGTCAGAGGCCGGGTCGAGGCCGGCAGGTGTCAGGGAGGGGCCGGCAGAGCGAGGTGGGCTCTACCCAGAGTCTGCGGATGGGGGGCCTCCCAGCTCCGCTCAGCTGCCGTCCACCTGAGGCTCCTGGTCGAGTTTCAGTGACTGAGGACGTTAATGCAGCCCCAGGGGTGATAAAGGGGGCTCAGGACACGGTCAGGCTCCCGGTTGACAAGGAAGCTTTGACTCTAGTTGATGCCAACTCGGCCTGAGGAGGGGCTGTGTCTCCAAGCATCTGGGGCCCTCTCCGAGGTGCTGGGAGAGCAAGGTGTTGCCTTTCCCTCAAATTTCGGTCACCATACCTTCCAGGAAGCTGGATTCAGCCCCTGTGCTCATGGGACCAGAAGACCATTCTTTTCACTTTATCCAGTAAGTCTCTGCTAGCTTCTCTAGTATGTTTTCCAGATGCATTTCCTTCTTCCCGAGTGTTATAAGGTTTTAGAAGAGAACTTCTGCCAGGCAAGAGAACACAGAACCTACAAATTATTTGGGTTGAAAAATGGGGAAAACAAGATAAATTCATGTCTCAAGAAGCTATCTTCTTGCCTGGCCTGGCCTTACTTCTTCCTCTCTTGGGACTGCCCACCCCCATCGCAAGGGACTGCCAGCTCTCAGGAGGCACACCTATTTGTTGTGACTGTTCTATTGCTTATTTGATGACATAAAAAACCAATATTGTCAAAAAGTTTTATAAACAAAGCCAAAAGCCAAACAAGCTAGAGAAAACTGCCAGAACTGTAACAGACATTTTGGGTTCATTTCCTTGAACTACAACAGTCTGTACCACTTGGCAGGGAAGGTTCTACATCAGTGATTCACGGGAAATGGAAATGTGTTAAAAAGGACCAGCAAGATTTCCTTTCAGTAATGCCAAGGGAATATCGGTCAGCTGTAAATTGATGGAGGTAAAATCCAGGATAATATTCAGCATTGATCTGGGTGTGGATATACAACTCCTCTTCTCACTGCACTTGGAGGAACAAATTGGTACAACTGCCTTGGAAAGCTGTTTAAATAGTGCCAAAATGCATAGACATCTCCATAGCCTTTGACTGAATAACTGCACTTCCAAAAACACAACTATCTCTTATTTATACTTATTTACACATTTTCCCCAATGAATATTCATAAGGCTTATTTAAAATATATATGCATTCTTAAATCACATAAACTTCAAATCCCATCCTCTTCTCAGAATTATTACTTTTACAGCTAAGTATGCATCCTCTCTCCCAACAGTTTTTATGCAACTATGCACATTAAAAACAAAACCAAATAACTATAGTTTTGGTTACTTATTTTTTAATGTGGTTGATATCATGCTGTCTCACATCTTGTTTTCTCAAATATCTTGGAGATATTTTCATGCCATGCCATGTAGTTGAACTTATTTTATCTTTTCTTTTTGACATGGCAAGCTTGATCTTTGCTTGTGAACACTTTAGCATGGTCCATTCATGCAGCTAATATATAAGTATGGTAAGTGTGACCTGTGTCAGGATCGTTTCATGCATCGAACTCAGGATATTTATTTGAAAGTCCATTTCTACGATTGTAAAATGTTGCTATGATTCAATTATAACCTACTGATCACCTACCGTGCGACAGGCAGTAAGACAGCTGATGGGATGTGAGAGAAGCCGAGGACATGGGGTTGCAGAAATGTTCTCTCTCCCGACTCGTCCCTCATACAAACCAGAGCTAGTGGTGGGCACAGTTGACCACCCGCTGTCTTTTGAAACTTTTCTCTTCCTTTGGCTTCCAGAACGTTATGTTTTCCTGGGTTTCTACTAATTCTCTAGTGGCCCTGTCCATTGCTCCTCTGATTCTTCCTTCCAAGACATCTTCAAATATTCGAGCTCCTCAGGACTCACTGCTCGCCCGCTCCCTCTCTCTGTGCTTGCCTCTGGGGTGACTCACCAATGCCATGGTTCTCAATATCAGCTGTATCCTTAGGACCCCAACTTATATGGCTCTGAACTTCAGATCCTTGTATCCAACTGCCTATTTCAGTTGCCGCCTGGAAGACTTACCAGCATCTCAAACTTCACGCGTCCTTTGCTCACTTTTATTACCTTTCTATCACAAACGTTGATAGCTTCTGATCGTCAGAAGTAGATGGAGGCTCTAGGTTTCTTCCAGAACGTAGCTACCATGTGGCATGTTGTTATGCGAGTGAGACTCAAACTCAATTCTGCCTCAAGTGGGAACATTGTGAGCAGCAAGTCACAAAGGGTTTTCCAACCTGTGCTTGATGAAGCCCAAACTCTCTGCTGTTCTTTTAGTCTCGTTGACAAGGGTTTCCTTAAGACGAAAGTAGCCATATTAGGGGCAGGATTTAGTGACTTCTTTTTTTTTTTTTTAAGATTTTTTTTTGATGTGGACCATTTTTAAAGTCTTTATTGAATTTGTTACCATATTGCTTCTGTTTTATGTTTTGGTTTTTTGGCCCCAAGGCATGTGGGATCTTAGCTCCCCGATCAGAGATTGAACCCCCACCCCCTGCATTGGAAGGCGAAGTCTAAACCACTGGACCGCCAGGGAAGCCCCAGGATTTAGTGACTTCTAATCAGGGCCAGAAGAATGAATTTCCTGTGAGTGACAAATACTGGACGACAGGGAATCGTGAGCCCAGGGAGCTTATTCTGCATGTGCAGCCTCCTGCCAGAGTGCGCTGTCCTATCTGTGCACGGGCGGAAGTGATCACGCAGTGTGTCTGTCCCAATCCTAAATCTTGACCACCCCTCAGCTTCTCCCGTGAAAACTTACTTCTAACATTTATTGTGCCAATTCACAAACCCTGGTCAAACAAAGTGTTTGCAGGCTCTCCAGTGTGGTTTTGGAGTGTGTATTCTGGATTAGAATAACTCAAATATTTACTAACACTTCCAGGGTATGCAGATTAAAACTAAGCCTCACATACATATTTACCAAGCCATCTCTGCTAAGTATTTAAAAATAAACTACAGCAATACTGCCAAGACCATATTGCTTCCCTGCCCATGTTCTCAGTAACTGTGCCATCATCTACCTAGTTGCTCATGCTGAACTGGCATTATCCTTGATGAGACCTCTTTCTCCCTCCACCCTTAGATATTTAACCCTCAACTCCTGTTGGTCATCTTCTACAATATTTCCTGAACATTCTTCAGTATTCCTCCTGCCTTTGTTGTCAGCCTGGTCCAAGCGGTCCTCTCCAGAGACTGCAACAGCCCTGCTTGTTCACGCCATCTCTTCTTCCATTTGTAATTCACGTGTGGAAATGGACAATTCACACTTTTTGGCCATTTTCAATATGTATTTTAGTAGGGGTTTTTAGGTTGTGTTTTATATTGATCTATTATCCGATATGTGTATAGTATCTATTTCCATCCATTCTATTCCTCATGTTGTAATTTTTTAGCGCCATCTCCTGTAGTAGAGAAGTTTTACATTTTTATATGGTTGAATCTGTCAGTCTTTGCTGTGTTATTTTCCCCCGGGGCTTTTATAGTTTGTTTTGCTTCTTTCACATTGAATTCTTTAATCCATTTATAATTGATCTCTAAGATGCTGCCACAAATGCGGTGCACCCCCAACGATTCTCAGTCTCTGAGTCCTTTTATTCTAAATTTTAGTTTACTGGGAGAGAACATCTGATCGACTCAAGTTTTTTTTTGTTTTTTTTTTTTTATAAAGTTCGCTGATATGGTTTCACATTCCACAATACAACTAACTCTTTATTTATTTATTTATGGCTGTGTTGGGTCTTCGTTTCTGTGCGAGGGCTCTCTCTAGTTGCGGCGAGCGGGGGCCACTCTTCATCGCGGTGCGCGGGCCTCTCACTATCGCGGCCTCTCTTGTTGTGGAGCACAGGCTCCAGACGCGCAGGCTCAGTAGTTGTGGCTCACGGGCCTAGTTGCTCCGTGGCATGTGGGATCTTCCCAGACCAGGGCTCGAACCCGTGTCCCCTGCATTGGCAGGCAGATTCTCAACCACTGTGCCAGCGGGGAAGCCCCCTCGACTCAGTTTTGACGATCAAGTCAGTTGGAGAGGATACTGTAGCACAGATCACAGATGTGGTCAGCTGGTGTCCACTCTGTAGAGGGACATTGACACTGAGTGAGGCAGCCACACCCCTTTTGCTATTGAAACCGAGCAGGACCCTGTGGGGCTCCTGGGCACAAAAGCCTTTCCGTGTCCCCCATTTCTTTGATTACAGGAAATAGGCTTCATTCAGCCTCCAAGACCTTCCCTGAGCTCCAATGAGGCAGGTACAAACAGTTGCTAATTAGGGAAGGGAGGGGGTGTAGAGATCAGGGAGGAACAGTCAAGAGAAACAATAGTGCAGCCTTGGGGTAGGGTCCTGGTTCCCCCTCAAGAGATACACAGAATAATATCTTCAAGCTGTTTTACAGTTACTGAAACCCCCGCCAGGAGGGAGAAGTTAACTGTGTGCTGCCCACAAGCACGCAGACCCGAGACTGGTGGAACCAGGAGGTTGATGATGCCGACTCCCAATTACCTCACTACCAACCAATCAGAACAATGTCCACGAGCTGATCACGCCCTCTTTGAACCATGGCTATAAAACTCCTCACTACCCCCTCCAGGTCGGGACACACAGTTTTGAGGGCATTAGCCCTCTGTGGTCCCCTTTGCCTGCCAAAGCAATAAAGCTATTCTTTTCTACTTCACCCAAAACTCTGTCTCTGAGATTTAGTTCAGTGTCGGGGTACAGAGGCAGGATTCAGCTTCACTAGCCACTACAAGGGTGAACCTTCCATTTCTGACCATAATTATGGTGCATTATGCATTTCTTTCTCTTGTCTTTTCAAAAAATGAGGAAATACTCTTGATGAAGCAAAAGCAAAAGGATTCAAATCTCTATTATGCTTGTGCAAGAGAAGCTCAATTATCATTTGCTTCTCTGTTGTAATTACCCACGATTTTAATGTTACAGAAGTAGCCTAGAAGAAATATTTGAAGAGAGACTTTCTGTCCTATCTGTGAACTCTTACCATGACTATTTCTGTTAAATTTAGGAAGGAAGAATAAAGGTAATTTGAATCTAAAAACCTTGAAATTAGTGGTGAGATGCTCTTTATTAAGCCAGAAACATCAGGATGGAAAATAAGAAATCAGAGTCTTGGCCCCTTAGGTTCTTGCCCAAATTTAGTTTTTAACCTGCTGGGTGCATTTGACTAACTACTTCTCTATTCTAGGGTTTAGCAGGTTCTTTGGAAAAATTAGGCAGTTGGTCTGCAGGTCAGTAACTTTTTTAAGGCTCTAACATTCTATGATTTTATAGCTTTTCTACCTTTTCCGTGGATGACAGTGAAGAACTTTCATGTTCTTTGAGTTCCCACTCGTGGCCTGATGTTGGGCAGAGCAGAGGACATCAGCTGGGATTTACCAAGAAGTCAATATAATAAACGTTTAGAACCTGATGTTCCAACAGAAATTAACTTGTTTCCTGGTATAACCTAGTCCAAATTATAAAGAAGATTCCAATCTCTTTTTTGGGTTCTGGGAATAGTGATTTGGGAGTATTTTGACACTTTTGTTTAACAGGTGTTTTATGGATTCAGAGAATCCTTTGAAAAAAAAATGTTGACTGATTGCGCCACTGTTTCCTGGATCCTAGGCTTTCAAGGGGAAGATCACATCTTTGTGTTATTTTAGGTGATGCCACCAAATCATCTTTCACAGAATTGCCTCTTGCAATATGAACCTGGGCTTTTGAACTTTCTTGACATTAAGATGGTAAAACCAAGGAGAAAATCTAAATTGAGTTTTATGAATCTTCCCTGTTGACTCGTGGGTCTCAGTTGGGGAAGATATTGCTCAATTTTGTGTGACTTTAAGTCTGTCAAATCTATGGAAATCATCCCAACTTATTATGATGCCTAGTAAATTAGTATTAATGGGATTGTAACAGGCAAGGGCCAGATCTGACTACATGTTGCATCTGTTTGTTTTACTTTAACCTTTGCTTTCTCCTGCTTTTGTTCACTAAAAGGATACTGTGTATACATAATGGCCTGCCTCGGGGAAACCTGCCCCTCTGCCTGAATGTTAAACCGAAGTGCCTTTGTTCAGGGAAACATCCGGACCCTGTGCACCTGTGATTGGCTGCAAGGAAGAAGAAATTAACACATCCCCTCCCCAAGGCTGGCCATTCCAGGGGACATTTGCAAATCTTGTGGCCTTTTTACTTTACTTCCTCATCTCCTCCCCCTCTCTGTTCTATAAAAGAAACGGGCATCCAAACCCCGATAAGATGGTTTTTCAGAGACGCTCGCTCGTCTGCCCTCTCCTCGGTATGCTGGCCTCAACACTTCATCTCCAATTCTATGGCCTGTTGTGTGGCAAGCAGAGCGATCTTGGACTCAATAACAGGATTAGGGGCAGGGGAGGCGAGGAGAGAAAGGTAGAGAAGAGGAAACAAAGAAAGAGATGAAAGATGGACCTGATTTGATTTGCTTGTGTTCTGTCCTTTCAGTAAGAACTTAGGAGGCACGTCCTTCCCGTCTGTTTACCTGTATCCCTCTGCTATGAAATGCTCTTTGGGGAGCAGGTGTTTCAAGTTCATTTTCCACAGCAGTGATGGAGCCATCCACCTGGCCGACGAGAACTGTGGCTTTGCTCTGGGTCCAACCTGCAAACAAAACTACCTGTTCATTTTGTGGGCTGGTCTCTGATTTTCATGGCATTTTCTAACCTCATCAATAGAACTAACCAGTTACAAATCCTACCTGCTACAGTTCCATTGAGGATTTCCATTATTTTCTTTTGAGGGTTTTAAAATCATTCCAAGAAATCCAGACAGCTGGGTGTGTTTTTTTGTTTTTATTTTTCTTTTTTAAACAAGGCAAAAATATCCATTTTGTTCTGCATGGTGTTTGTAGATTAAATTGATGAAACCCCTGAAAACTGACTTCATTGTGAATAAATCTAACATCATGATAAGAAATTGGCCTGCAATATAAATTACATTAGGACACATGGTTTGGGACAATTTTACAGCTGGCCAGTTATGTCTCTATCTAATCAAGGGCCAGTCATTGCTTATGGAATAATAAACTATGTACTTCCAGGCCCAGAGTCCAAAGGTCAACTCTTAGAGCCTCAATAATCACACTGACTCAGTTTATTATAATTAGATTCACTGTGAAGCCAGCTTTTCTCCAGATACACCTATTTTGAATATTGAATATAGAGAACGTTTCTTCTCCTGTATTTCTTTTTGTATAAAAGCACCTCCACCTAGAATCCTTACAATGTCTACCTTTTCCTTGATGTTTGCAAAGATTCCAGTTTACATTTGTAGAAGCTTTCCACCACCTGTCACAGTGTATGGTGGAGATGTCTATATACCATGAGGTTTATCAAGCTAGGGGGAAAGGATTCCAGAGTGTGAAGCAGTCGACTTTAATAATCTCTTAGCCTTTTCCAGACACCCATTTGTTTCACTTTCTCACAGTTTCTCCTTATTTCTTGGCTGTAAATGGCTGATGGAGCCCCACTTACCGCTTTCCTAACAGGCCCTTGGCAAACTTCTACATTGTTGCCTGGTCTTTCCTTAGGCTGATTCCACTGCCCTGAAGCTTCTCCCCTCTTCATTCAAAGATAGATAAAAACCCAGCACTGTGGAATAGAAGCTCTTCTGCCTTACGTTTCAATCCAACAGGCCAGTGCTTAGAGACTATGGTGATGACATAAGGACATTATTTTTAGAATGACAATTTTAAACAGGCACGTGGGATTTCCGCATGTTGAAGTTTCCGTATCTTTTGATTTCTTAGAATGTTACACATTTTACATGTCACATCTCCTTGCTTTGTCATAAGCTCATCTGTATTATTCAGTCAGAGCCCTGTAGGAGGTGAAGCTGAAGTCCTTGTAACATAAATTGAGGGTAATTAGTTTATTGAGAGAACCTAAAGGGAGGGAGCTGACTGTGGGAAACAGAGTTTGGGAGGGGCTGAGGGGAGAGGGCCACACCGTGATGGAGGAGTCTTGGTTGTCACAAAAATTCAGTGAGGTCGGCCATGCCTACAAATGCTTCGCGTGGTAGAAGCTTTGCAGGGAAGGCGTGGAAAGGGATCCTTAGTCGCACCTGAAGTGAAGTGGTGCAGGACTGGGAAGGTTGTGTTCCGCAATGGTGTGCATGTATTAACTCAGCTTGGAGATGAGCAAGGATGCTAGCCAACTGTGCTTCTTGTTGATAAAAGGAGATGAGTTTTCAAAGGAAGAATAGCATTGGAGTCAATCTCATCCAAAACTCAAAAATTCAGATATCTAGGTGGACCTCTGGCATACATTTTGAAAAGTCACTTTCCAACTGTAAATCCTCCAGTAGGTAGGATTTTGTGCCTACCTCTGCCTATGGCTCAAGTACAAGCTTCTTAGCCAGACATTCAAGACCCTCTCCATTCTGGTTCTTACTAACCTTTGCAAACTCTCTCCAAACCCTGCCCTGCACGAATCATATTCTCTAAACAGAAAAAGACCAGGTCACACTTTTTTATACCATGTTATGGGATCATCTTTGGGTTGGTGATAAATCTCAGGATCATTCCAAGGAAAAAATGGTGGAAGATATTCAGTAAGTTTAGCCTAGAAAGGGAAGATTCTAAAGGACATTGCGTGTTTCTTTACCTATTTGAAGGGTATCAAGTGGGAGCAGGATTGTCAAAATGTTAGTATCTCCCAAGGATAACTGACATCTCTGGGTGAAATGTAAAGGGAGGAAGTAAAGGTAAGAATTAAAGGTAAAGGTAAAGGAAGACCTTTCTAACAACGGAATTGGAATAAACTGTTCAAGAAATAAGTTTTCTGCCTGGAGGTGTTCAAACACACAGGTAACCCCAGGTAGAGTTGTGCCTTTGAGGGTAGGCATAAATTGCAATAAATCTGTTAAACGTGCTCTCAGACTCTAAGGATCTGACCTTGGCATAACTCAGTGAGAGACAAAATACTCCCTTTTGAGCTCTTCTTAATCACCCAATTTTCCTTGCAAATTTTCTCATCATGATTTTATTCTTTCCTTCTCTATGGAGTGTCTTGTTTGTGCCAATCCTGGACACAGAACATAGTAAGTTTTTGGTTTTAGTTATCTTTTATGTGCATGTCTGGTGTTTTCAGTTAGACTGTAAGCCTCTGATGACAAGGACCATATTTTATTCTTTGTATCTCAAGAGCCTGGTGGGTACCTCACTCCCAAGCACCTGGCATGTGCATATTTTATAGTCCAACTTTCAGTTTCTTTCAAGGCTGCTAATTCCAAGGAATTCCTTAGACGGTCCCCTTTCATTCATGGAAGAAAGTGATCCAATAATTCACCCAGCGTGGTCATGTCAGAATCTTTAATGTGTTTTGCATTTTAAATAACTCTAGGAAAAAGTAATGCTTTAAATAAAAAGAAATGACTATCTAATGTTGGACTATAGCACACTGGGGCAGGAGAGTAGAGCAGATACGGAAGTTGTTGGCCCATCCCAGAATCCCTGACATGTCTCCATGGCTACCCTTTCCTTTGTTTCTACTTAAGGCTCTTCCCATCCACGATGACTCTCTCCTCACACATCCCAGTTTGCACAATTCTCTCTTCCACTTGATGGTTGTGTGGAGTTATTTTATATCATGGACTGAACCCATGTGTTTCCTATAGTTCATAATTACTGTGATTGAATTAAAAGAGTCTTATTTTCTAAAGTAAATGGACATTCACTTCTCTGAGCAATGCCTCCTAGGAGACATTTAAATTGACTAGTTTGGCATTCTTTCGAGTCCTATGATTTTATTATATTTAGAAATGCCATAATAGTGGACATCAGATTCTGTCTAAACTATAAGTAAGCAATATTAAATTCCTGGGACATCGCTATAGAAAAATACTTTAAAAATATTTAATAAAGAAAAAAATTAGGTCTTCCCTGGTAGTGCAGTGTTTAAGAATCCGCCTGCCAATGCAGGGGACACAGGTTCGAGCCCTGGTCCCAGAAGATCCCACATGTCACGGAGCAACAAAGCCCGTGCACCACAACTACTGAGCCTGCGTGCCACAACTACTGAAGCCCGCACACCTAGAGCCCGTGCTCCACAACAAGAGAAGCCACCGCAATGAGAAGCCTGCACACCACAACAAAGAGTAGCCCCCGCTTGCTGCAACTAGAGAAAGCCCACATGCAGCAACCAAGACCCAATGCAGCCAAAAAAAAAAGAAAAAGAAAAAAATTAAAAAAATATATAAACCTTTCCTAAATCCTTGGTAAACGTTCTCCTTAACATTTGTATTTCTTTCTTATTAATTCATTTCAGCATGATTTACATAAAATTGAATTAATCTGTAGTTAAGTTATTGAAATTGAATTGGTAACAGCATTTATATACCATCATTCAATCAGTGGCAGAAAGAGCAAACTCTTATTCATTTAGTGAAATTTTAATTCTGCAAAACATACTGGTTGAAACTCAGGTTATGTTTACATATATTCCACAGAGATTAATTTAATATTTTGAGTACAAACGATGCATAGTTGAAAGATTTTTTTTCTCTCAAAAGAATGTTCCAAACAGACTGGCCTGAATGGTTGCACTTTTTTTTTTTTAATTTGTTTATTTTTTGGCTGCATTGTGTCTTCATTGCTGTGTGCGGGGTTTCTCTAGTTGCTAGCTGCGGCGAGCGGGGGCTACTCGTCATTGTGGTGCGTGGGCTTCTCATTGCAGTGGCTTCTCTTGTTGCGAGGCACGGGCTCTAGGTGTGCAGGCTTCAGTAACTGTGGTACATGGGCTCAGTAGTTGTGGCTCGCAGGCTCTAGAGCACAGGCTCAGTAGTTGTGGCGCACAGGCTTAGTTGCTCCGCACCATGTGGGATCTTCCAGGACCAGGGCTCAAACCCGTGTCCCCTGCATTGGCAGGCGGATTCTTAACCACTGCACCACCAGGGAAGACCCGTGCGCTTCTTAACTGCTTAGTGGTTAGCTTTCAAAGACAGCTGATGGCCAGATGTGAACAGTATTGATGGACTGATTAATGTCTAGTCAACTTGTAAAGTACAAACTCTCCCTTTATGTGGGAGCATTGTATTTACACCATCACACCACTGCTAGGGTTGGATGAGCTTGCAGTCAGTGATCTTCTCAGCAGACATAACCAAGAATATCTCATCTACCAGGCAGACAAATGTCAGCGAGGGTGCACCCCACGCAGGCCCCTCTCTTGAATAACCAGGAGGCTAATTAAGTGCAGACTTTATATCAACTAAAAAACAATTTGTTGAGAAAAAGTGACTCTATTATTTGCCATAAGTGTTACATAACCTTGGTTCTATATGGATACACTGAATTATATGTTACATACAGTGAGTTCTGATACCTTTCCTGGTTCTTCTCAGCAGCACCAATGTGCTGCAGTCCTGGGAACCCGTGAGAAAAGCCTTTGGTCTCTTTGGTAACTTATTTCGCCTTTTCTTTGAAAAATTTTTCCTCTGAGTTTAAAATTCTCTCTGATAATTACTTTCCCTTTCATTATTTTAAATACATCCTGTGTTGTCTTCTGGCTCACATCACTTCTGAGGAGAAGTCAGCTACAATTCTTCATTCCTCTGTGTATAACGTGTAATGTTTCTTTTCTCTGGCTTCTTTCTCTTTATCTTCTTCCCTTCCCCTCCTCAGCATTTAACTGAAAGTATTTTTCTTTGTTTATTTGTTTGTTTACCTTGCTCAGGATATTCTGAGCTTCTTAGATCTGTGTTTTTTCTTTAATTTTGGGAAAAAAAATTTTTTTTGGTCCTGTTCATTCCCACTTTTCCTCCTAAGATAACAATTACACGTATGTTAGATCATTTGTGGTATCCCACTGGTTTTGAATTTATTATTATTTTTTCTCCCCTCACTTTTTTTCTCTTTGTATTTTAGCTTATATAACTTCTATTAACATAGCATCAAGGGAGGGTGGGAGGGAGAGAGATGCAAGAGAGAAGAGATATGGGAACATATGTATATGTATAACTGATTCACTTTGATATAAAGCAGAAGCTAACACACCTTTGTAAAGCAATTATACTCCAATAAAGATGTTAAAAAAAAAAAACTACATAGCATCAAGGTCGTGGGCTACTATGTCAGGTGCTGGAAGGGGAGCAGGAAACCCTCTTCCTCATGCACCCATCAGGAACACCAGCTAGTTTGTCTGCCTTGGGGAAAAGGAGAGGAACACTGAGAGAGCCCCACAGCTCAGGTGCACATGCTCACCTACTTCTGAGGCTGGCCCAGAAGAGCAGAAGTAGCCCACTTCTGAGGGGAGGACCACGAGCCTGAAGACAGACCCTACTTGTGCAACAGGTGTGTCTGAGGCCAGCTGGAAGCTGCAGGTGGACAAGGCCCTCAGGGAAATGCTCCAGGATTCTGGCCCCTCTGAGCACAAGGTGACATCAGCCCACTTGCTTTCCACATCCTCAGCAGCGGCAAAACTCTGACAGCATCACATCACTCTTAAATGAATCATTAGTCTCAATATTACAAGTGTAAAAGAACTGTATTTCAAGATTTTGAAATTCTTGTATGTACATAGGTATTAAAAGTACTCAGATATGAGATAGCCTCATCCACCAGAGGGCAGACAGCAGAAGCAAGAAGAACTACAATCCTGCAGCCTTTGGAATGAAAACCACCTTCACAGAAAGGTAGACAAAATGAAAAGGCAGAAGGTTATGTACCAGATGAAGGAACAAGATAAAACCCCAGAAAAACAACTAAATGAAGTGGAGATAGGCAACTTTCCAGAAAAAGAATTCAGAATAATGATAGTGAAGATGATCCAGGACCTTGGAAAAAGAATGGAGGCAAAGATCGAGAAGATGCAAGAAATGATTAACAAAGACCTAGAAGAATTAAAGAACAAACAAACAGACATGAACAATACAATAACTGAAATGAAAAATACACTAGGAGGAATCAATAGCAAAATAACTGAGGCAGAAGAACGGATAAGTGACCTGGCAGACAGAATGGTGGACTTCACTGCCGCAGGACAGAATAAAGATAAAAGAATGAAAAGAAAGGAAGACAGCCTAAGATACCTCTGGGACAACATTAAATGCACCAACATTCGAATTATAGGGGTCCCAGAAGAAGAAGAGAAAAAGAAAGGGACTGAGAAAATATTTGAAGAGATAATAGTTGAAAACTTCCCTAATATGGGAAAGTAAATAGTTAATCAAGTCCAGGAAGCACAGAGAGTCCCATACAGGATAAATCCAAGGAGAAACACACCAAGACACATATTAATCAAACTATCAAAAATTAAATACAAAGAAAAAATATTAAAAGTAGAAAGAGAAAAACAAAAAATAACATACAAGGGAATCCCCATAAGGTTAACAGCTGATCTTTCAGCAGAAACTATCCAAGCCAGAAGGGAGTGGCAGGACATATTTAAAGTGA
Source organism: Balaenoptera physalus (assembly GCF_965194825.1). Taxonomy (NCBI): domain Eukaryota; kingdom Metazoa; phylum Chordata; class Mammalia; order Artiodactyla; family Balaenopteridae; genus Balaenoptera; species Balaenoptera physalus. Next base: position 2,535,569 of record NC_138897.1, on the reverse strand, counting down.
TGAAAGGGTAAAACCTACAACCAAAATTACTCTACCCAGCAAGGATCTCATTCAGATTTGATGGAGAAATTAAAACCTTTACAGACAAGCAAAAGCTAAGAGAATTCAGCACCACCAAACAAGCTTTACAACAAATGCTAAAGGAACTTCTCTAGGCAGGAAACACAAGAGAAGGAAAAGACCTACAATAACAAACCCAAAACCATTAAGAAAATGGTAATAGGAACATACATATCGATAATTACCTTAAATGTAAATGGATTAAATGCTCCAACCAAAAGACATAGACTGGCTGAATGGATACAAAAACAAGATCCATATATATGCTGTCTACAAGAGACCTACTTCAGACCTAGGGACACATACAGACTGAAAGTGAGGGTATGGAAAAAGATATTCCATTCAAATGGAAATCAAAAGAAAGCTGGAGTAGCAATTCTCATATCAGACAAAATAGACTTTAAAACAAAGACTATTACAAGAGACAAAGAAGGACACTACATAATGATCAAGGGATCAATCCAAGAAGAAGATATAACAATTGTAAATATTTATGCACCCAACATAGGAGCACCTCAATATATAAGGCAAATACTAACAGCCATAAAAGGGGAAATCGACAATAACACAATCATAGTAGGGGACTTTAACACCCCACTTTCACCAATGGGTCATTTTGGGTCATTTGCAGAGACGTGGATGGACCTAGAGACTGTCATACAGGTGAAGGAAGTCAGAAAGAGAAACAAGTATCATATATTAATGCATATATGTGGAATCCATAAAAATGGTACAGATGAACGGGTTTGCAAGGCAGAAATACAGAGACAGTTGTAGAGAACAAACATACGGACAACAAGGGGGGAAAGCAGGGGGTGGTGGTGGTGGGATGAATTGGGAGATTGGGATTGACATGTATACACTAATATGTATAAAATAGATGACTAATAAGAACATGCTGCATAAAAAATAAAATAAAATAAAATTCAAGAAAAAAGTACTCAAATATTATATTCTTGGGTTTTGACACACTCCAATTTCTCAGTAAGTGTTTTTACTTTCGGAGCTTAAAATCCTTTTTTCATTAGCTTTCCTTTTCTGAAAGTCCCAAATAAGCAAAATTTTAAAATGTCATGGACTTCCACATATGAAAGGTCAGTCAAATATATTTATTAAATGAATGTCACAGGCATAATAATCTGCTCTTGTTCCTTTAATGAAAATGTCAACCTGCTTTGTGGTTATTCAGTAACTTAATGATAGATGTGTTCTTAATAATGGTGTGAGGGCTTCCCTGGTGGCGCAGTAATTAAGAATACGCCTGCAAATGCAGGGGACATGGGTTCGAGCTCTGGTCCTGGAAGATACCACATGCCATGGAGCAACTAAGCCCGTGAGCCACAACTACTGAGCCTGTGCTCTAGAGCCCGCAAGGCACAACTACTGAGCCTGCATGTCACAACTACTGAAGCCTGCGTGCCTAGAGTCCGTGCTCTGCGACAAGAGAAACCACCGCGTTGAGAAGCCTGCGTACCGCAACTAGAGAAAGCCTGCACGCAGCAATGAAGACCCAACGTAGCCAAAAATAAATAAATAAAATAACTTTATAAAAAAAATAATAATGGTGTGATATTGTAGTTTAAAGGAAAAACAACCACATAGGTTTCATAAATTTGGCATAAAAGGGTAAAATGATTTACTCAAATTATCTCAGATTTCCTTTCCAGAAAGAAAATTTTACCTTAACCCAGTATATTTGCATATACATAAAGTCTTAACTATCAGCGTAAAGCAGATGGTTTAGTTAATGGTGCCACCTTCCTCAGCCCGTTTTTCCAAAGGCTTTAAAAACTAGAACTATATTTGAACTGTATCTATGTCTTTGTCACTCAATACTGAGATTATTTTATTTCATGTTTACATGTAGGTTTTCTAAGCTGCATTACCTTTCTAATTACAACAATTATCTGCCCCTAATTTAGGCCAAATTTGAAGTACTTACTAGCTTACAATTTCCAGAAAATGACTGGCAGGCAGCATGTGATCTGCACATGAGTTGGGATCTAAAAGCCCCTGAGCAAGTGAACTGTGTGATTTTGGCTGTTATCTCCCATAGAAAAAAAAGTCCTATCCTGGTTAATCTCCAGGCCTCCCGACAACATCCTTTTTTTACCCATCCTCTACCTAGAGTATGGCATGACCATTAAACTGGACTCCAGGATTTAATCATTCATATAATATGATGTTAATATTAAGCATGTTCACATATTTATTAATCATATCCAGTGCAGAGCTTTCTAGAGAGGGGGCTGGACCACAAAACCACTAAGTCTCCAATGAATGGTCTTCGCTACTGCCAGCCCTTTGATTCTTGCATGAGATCTGCCCAGAAGACCAGACACGGATAAAAATGCTGTGTTTTCTCTGCTGGTTGGCCCTTTTGACCTGTTACTGGTTCAGTTCTTCGCACTGGTGAGCTGCGACGAACTGGTGTCATCAAGCCTTCTCTTCGCGCTCACAGGCAGTACGTGTGGGCGGCCTGGATGCCTTCCTGAGAAGAATCGTTTCTCCGGGGGAATCAGCGGCAGCCGCAGGATAACTACGGACACGCATTTTATTTACTAGAAGGTGACTGTAATTCTTTTATCCTGAACCACTTTTGGATTGATGGAAAGACAGACTATTTCTCCCTAAGACCTAAGGCAGTGAGACTAACGCCATTTTCACCAGAAGGCTGTCCCCTTCACGTCCACAGGGCTGTCGTGGGGTTTCCTAGGGAGAGGAGATCAACACTCCCTTCCACAGAGGGAGGCCCCGGGGTGGCCAACATCACACCGGTTGATTGAACTTAGAATGCGCCAAGAAAGACTCCGTGGGAAGGGACTACCACAAAGCAGGGCGTGCCCGGAACAGCCAGAGCTTCACGGTTGTCCCCAGATCACTGTAACAATGGGCAGCTTCACAGGGCCATTCTTCTAACCCACGATCCACATCGCCGCCCTGAGAGGTGGGAGGGCGAAGGCCCGGTTTCTCTTAGGGGCCGATATTCTCTCTAGTGTCGCTGGTTCCCACATTTTCAGCCATATAGGGGGCATCTGAATGTCAAGGTCTGGAGACGTTCTTGATTGTTATGACTGGGAGGAGGCGGTGCTACTGCAGGGAGTGGGTGGGACCCAGGGGTGCTGCTCAAGATCCTGCAATGAGCAGAACGTCCCAGACACCCACCATTATCCAGCCACTGTGTCTGCGGTGCTGAGGCTGGGAAGCTCTGCCGTATGCCGTACGCACACATCCTCTCATACGTCGTCTTGTTTTGGAGGATGAGGCAAAGGCAGTAACGTATTGCAGTTAAAAGTCAGAAATGTCAGTATTCAGATCTCTGGCGCACCACTTACTAGCATTTTGATCTGTTGACTGAAAAAACATGCACCACGTGAGAATTATGAGTTAAGTTTCGTTTGGGGCAAAATGAGGACTATAGCCCGGGAGACAGCGTCTCAGATGGCTCCATGGAACTGCTCTGAAGATGTCGGGGGGAAGGTCGGTATCTATGTGATTTTAGTGAAGGGGGGATGTGCAGTCAAGCGCACATTTGGGCAGAACATTGCCGCCAGTCACAAGGAGCAGACGTCTCTGTTCAAGATTTTAGTGCTTCTCTAGATACCAGGAAATGCGAGAAACTGGGGTCATAAAATCTTCTCCTGGAAACACCTAACTATCCGCAGCCCTGCTCTGCCGGTTTTCCCAGAGCACAGAGGGCCTCATTCCTGATCTCTGCTCTGAACTCCTTTCAGGGGGTGTTGAAGGTCAGCGACTGCAGTGGCTGGTGACTTCACCCTTGGAGACGCAGGTGGTGAGTGACAATTTTCAGTTGGCCACGTATGCCAGCCTCCTCCCCAAGGAGGGAAGGTTGATGGACACAGCAACTTCTGGATGGAGGGCGTTCAAGGCTGCCCCTGTAACTTCGCGGAGAAGCTCTAAATGCGACGGTAAAGATCCAGTCACTGTGGGTGGAGGCGTGAACGTGGGATTTTGGCATAAAAGCTCTGAGTTCCCTGTGAAATGCCCTATTTTGTTTTTAATTTTTTTGTCGTGGGGATTTGCCTTCTGTGCAGTCTCTCCTGTGCTGTCGGCGTGGTGCTCGGACAGCGTTCTCCCACTTGACTCCAGGTTCTTTGCCGTCTTCCCTAGAAAGCCGATTATGAACTAAGGTGGGTCCGACTAGGGGCGAAGGCTGGGGGCTGGGGAAGGGCTGCAGCGTGTGTTTCTCCTCCACGTCACTCACCCCCCCCACCAAGCTCTTTTTCTTGGGGTCTCCTTACTGTGTGAGTGGAAAGTACTTTGCACTGCCTTTGATATGTTAGCCCAGGGGTTCCAGGCAGAAAGGGCCCTTGTGGCTCTGTGGTCCCCGGAAAACAGCACAGGGCTCTGGGACCAGTAGATCCACATATATCAGGTCACACAAGGTGAGTTCACCTGGGGACAGAAGCTGGCACAGCGCCGCGTGTAGGGATGCGGGTGCAGGCCAGCTGCGAGGCTGAGTCCTGTTTTCACCATTTACCGGTGATGATGTGCCTTCACCGCTGTGGTTTGTAGAAGGTGACAGTGACAGTAACTACCCCGTAGGGTTGTGGTGAGGTTCCCGGAGCTGCACGTACAAAACGCCTGGCTAGAGCTGCCCGCAGCGAGATGTCTGCAGTTTCCTCTTTTGCTCTGCACCTTCCCCTCTAGGGCAGCCTCATGCATCCCAGCGCCCAGTGATAGGTCTAGGGCTCTGGGCTCCAGGACTGTCCCTGGTCCCCTCACTTTGTGTGCTTAACACTGTCTTCGCATCCCTGCAGCCTGTGGAGAGCGGAGGTCCCCTCCCCCCTCCTCCACTGGTCCAGGGGGAGGGGTGGCTTGAATCCCCCGCCCCTTCTCAGCCTTGAGCCGTTTAATTTGGAGAAGAGTCTGTGGGAGGGGGTATTAGGGATAGAGGCTGGAGGCGAATCCAAGCCTGGGAGACCCTCTGGCTGCCAAACACCATGGGTGAATTAAATGACCAGAGAGTCACTGTTTGTCTGTAGACTTTCCTGTTTGTTCTCTGCAGGAGTGATAACTAAAAAAGTACAGAAAGTCTCCTGCTCTTGTCTTTCTCTTAAAAAAAAAAAAAAAAAAAAGTGACTTTTATTCATTCATAGATCTTTGTGTTGTGATCTGACGTATTTGCATGTGCCTTGTTACCCCCAGTGCTGCAAATGCCCCGTGATGTCATTGGCATCTGAGCCCTGATGACTTAACACAGCTTCGTGGGGGGAGGCGGCGAGGACGGGTCTCAGCACCGCCAGGGTACGTGAGGGGTCCGTCTCCCACTAGGAGCAGGAGGACGGTGGCTGGTTCGGGTCCAGGAATCGAAGGCTGCAGGGGGAGCCCGTGGGCGATGGGCGCCTGGCAGGAGAGCAGACGCGATGCCGCAGTTCTCAGAATCAGTCAAAAGAAGAAGATGCTCTCTTCTGATAAATAACAATTAGTGGGAGCCAAGAGTGTGGACCAAAGAGGCTTGCGATTGCTGTTCTTGGATTTCAGCCACAAACACGTGACGCAGGGCGTGATGTTTCCACTAATCGCCCCAGGACATTATTAACGAAAACACAAAGGATTCTGCCCACAAAGAAACCCTAATTTCTCCTCCTAGTTGAGACGGGAAGCAAGGAGGATTGAGATCATATTCCCTTCGCCGTGATGGTCTGGAGAAAGACATAAAAGTGATTCACAGCGTTTGAAAAGCCAAAATGACAGCTTCTCAAGACAGCGGTGCTGAGGGCCTGAGAAAGGTGAGCAAGGATGTGGGTGCCCAGGGTTCTGACCCAAACTGGCGCATTTAATGTGAAGATGCTCTGAGAGGACGGTTTCTTACTTAGATGAACATCTTTTCCCGTGACTTGCCACACAAGCCGAGTGTATTCCTCCAAGGCCAAGATACACTCTATTTCCAAGTTAACAGTTTCCAGAGTCACAGAGTTCTCTCTCCTTGTTTATGGAATTGAATTCAACCAGAATCTAAGAAAGGCCGCTGTGCTCATGCCCGGGCTCTGTCTCCCTCCTGAGCCCCCTCCAAACTCCCTAACCATCACTCAAACCTTCCCCTTCACGTTCAGCAGAGGAATCCGTCTCCTGTTTCATTAATAAATTAAAAATATCACATAAGAGATATCTCAGCCTCTTTCCGGAACATCTATAAGCATCTCTGCATCTTTTCCGTTTTGTTCACGGTGGGGAAGTTATCCCTCCCTCCATCCTGAGGGCATTTCATCTTAGAGACCTCCGTCTCCTCTCCTTTTCTGTTAGCTCTTCGTCCGCATTTAAGCGCTTCCTGTATTTAAACAAAGTCCTCCTTTTACTTTTCTCGTCTTCTCGGCTCTCATTCTTTTTATCTTTTGTCTTTTTCCATTTCTTCAAACCAAAGTATTGTCTGTAATCTGCATCATTTCCTCATCTCTCTGCCTCTCTCTGTGTCTGTCTCTCCCTCTCTTTCCCTCCTTCTCTCTCTCTCTTCTACGTTTACTCCATTCTGTTTCATCCTTCATCCCTTCACTGCACCATCAAGGTGTTGAATACTTTTAGTATTTTAGGTAGAAATGTGCTTGGGTTGTCCCTTGAGCAGATTCCTTCCCTCCTGGAATGTCCTCCTTTGCTTCCCTCACGCCCCCCTCTTCCAAGGCTCTGGATGGCGTGATGTGGGCCGATGGCTGTGGGCTGTGCTCCGCCTCTCCAGTTGCTTCCTTGTCATGTGAGATCTCCTCCCCAGCAGTGGTCGCCTTCTCTACCCTCCTGCACTTTCCCATCCAGTCTACTTGCTCCGTAGCACCCGGGTGTCCACGTCTCTACCTTTTCCCCCCTCTCCTGAGCCCCTTACTCCACCTGCTTTCTCGACGCGACATCTCCGTTTGGAGAATTCACTGACTCTGAAAATAAGCGCGGTCATCATTCCTCTTGCAATCTCTCCCACGCCCGGGCCTCCGTGGTGAGGCCAGGCCAGTCACTGATGCCCCCTTCCCCAAGCTCCTCCTTTGAGCATCCTTGGAACTGGCTACCCACCTGACTAGCTGCGTGCTCTGCTGTGTTCACCTGGCTTCACTTGCCTTGCGTTTCTCCACCCTGGGTCTTCATGCATCCCCTTCCCTACGTCTAAAAAGCTATTCTGTCTTATTTTTGCCTGGTTAACCTTTTTTTTTTTTTTTTTAAGGTTTTTGCTTGTTTCGGTCTTTTATTATTATTATTATGAGTCATCAATTTTATACACATCAGTGTATACATGTCAGTCCCAATCGTCCAATTCATCACACCACCACCACCACCCCCCGCCGCTTTCCCCCCTTGGTGTCCATACGTTTGTTCTCTACATCTGTGTCTCTATTTCTGTCCTACAAACCGGATCATCTGTACCATTTTTCTAGGTTCCACATATATGCGTTAATATATGATATTTGTTTTTCTCTTTCTGACTTACTTCACTCTGCATGACAGTCTCTAGATCCATCCACATCTCTACAAATGACCCAATTTCGTTCCTTTTTATGGCTGAGTAATATTCCATTGTATATATGTACCACATCTTCTTTATCCATTCATCTGTCGATGGGCATTTAGGTTGCTTCCATGACCTGGCTATTGTAAATAGTGCTACAATGAGCATTGGGGTGCATGACTCTTTTTGAATTATTGTTTTCTCCAGGTATATGTCCAGTAGTGGGATTGCTGGATCATATGGTAATTCTATTTTCAGTTTTTTAAGGAAACTCCATACTGTTCTCCCAAGTGGCTGTATCAATTTGCATTCCCACCAACAGTGCAAGAGGGTTCCCTTTTCTCCACACCCTCTCCAGCATTTGTTGTTTGTACATTTTCTGATGATGCCCATTCTAACTGGTGTGAGGTGATACCTCATTGTAGTTTTGATTTGCATTTCTCTAATAATTAGTGATGTTGAGCAGCTTTTCATGTGCTTCTTGACCATCTGTATGTCTTCTTTGGAGAAATGTCTATTTAGGTCTTCTGCCCATTTTTGGATTGGGTTGTTTGTTTTTTTAATATTGAGCTTCATGAGCTGTTTATACATTTTGGAGATTAATCCTTTATCAGTTGCTTCATTTGCAAATATTTTCTCCCATTCTGAGGGTTGTCCTTTCATCTTGTTTGTAGTTTCCTTTTCTTTGCAAAAGCTTTTAAGTTTCATTAGATCCCATTTGTTTATTTTTGTTTTTATTTCCATTACTCTAGGAGGTGGATCAAAAAAAATCTTGCTGTGATTTATGTCAAAGAGTGTTCTTCCTATGTTTTCCTCTAAGAGTTTTATAGTGTCCGGTCTTACATTTAGGTCTCGAATCCATTTTGAGTTTAGTTTTGTGTATGGTGTTAGGGAGTGTTCTAATTTCATTCTTTTCCATGTAGCTGTCCAGTTTTCCCAGCACCACTTACTGAAGAGACTGTCTTTTCTCCATTGTATACCCTTGCCTCCTTTGTCATAGATTAGTTGACAATAGGTGCATGGGTTTATCTCTGGGCTTTCTATCTTGTTCCATTGATCTATGTTTCTGTTTATGTGCCAGTACCATATTGTCTTGATTACTGTAGCTTTGTAGTATAGTCTGAAGTCAGGGAGTCTGATTCCTCCAGCTCCATTTTTTTCCCTCAAGACTGCTTTGGCTATTCGGGGTCTTTTGTGTCTCCATACAAATTTTAAGATTTTTTGTTCTAGTTCTGTAAAAAATGCCATTGGTAATTTGATAGGGATTGCGTTGAATCTGTAGATTGCTTTGGGTAGTATAGTCATTTTCACAATATTGATTCTTCTAATCCAAGCACATGGTATATCTCTCCATCTGTTTGTGTCATCTTTAATTTCTTTCATCAGTGTTTTACAGTTTTCTGCATACAGGTCTTTTGTCTCCTTAGGTAGGTTTATTCCTAGGTATTTTTATTCTTTTTGTTGCAGTAGTAAATGGGAGTGTTTCCTTAATTTCTGTTTCAGATTTTTCATCATTAGCGTATAGGAATGCCAGAGATTTCTGTGCATTAATTCTGTATCCTGCAAATTTACCAAATTCATTGATCAGCTCTAGTAGTTTTCTGGTGGCATCTTTAGGATTCTCTATGTATAGTATCATGTCATCTGCAAACAGGGACAATTTTACTTCTTCTTTTCCAATTTGTATTACTTTTATTTCTTTTTCTTCTCTGATTGGCATGGCTAGGACTTCCAAAACTATGTTGAATAATAGTGGTGAGAGTGGACATCCTTGTCTTATTCCTGATCTTAGAGGAAATGCTTTCAGTTTTTCACCATTGAGAATGATGTTTGCTGTGGGTTTGTCATATATTTGCCTGGTTAACTTTTAATACATCTTCAGGTCTCAACTTAAAAAGTTACTCATAAAGCAAACCTTCCTGACCTTGAAGTTAAGTTTGAAAACAAAATGATACAGTTCCAACGTACTACCAGGTTCTCATCTGTAGCACTTTGACTTATAGTCATTGAATTCATATTTTATAATTATTTGCTTTATAGCTATCTTGTCCCCAAACTATAAGTTTTATGAGGTTATGGATTATGTCTTTTGTCACCAGCTTTTTCATAGTACCTACTGTGCCGGGAATATTGTGGGGTCCGTCTCTCTCTGTATGTGTTTATTGACAACATTTTGATGCAGGTGTGGTTTTTTGTTTGTTTGTTTGTTTTACTGAATGTCTAGTTGTAGAATCCATAAAGGGTAAGTTTCAGCATTAATTGGGGATCGGTTTTTTCCTGGGCAGGTGTGGTGAAGAAATGAGGTTATTTTAGCTCGTTTAAGAGCAGTTAAGATGATTGAGGAGACTGAGTTAGGAAGGTTGAGTGACAGTCGTGGGCTGAGAGTCTGAGAAAAACAGAAGGATCAAGGTGCTGGAGACTTCGTAAGTAACGAAGATCAGAGAGGGTTACAAGAAAACAAAGTTATAGTCGAGAATAAGCATTGGAACTTAGCATTTTGGGGCATATTGGCAGGGGAAGGATGACCCAGGTTTGGGCAATGGGACTAGTAAAGTCTGATGGAGATGAAGTTCTTTAAACTAACATAATCTGGGAATAGTGAGGCTTCACAGACCACTGAGATGTCCCCATTCATTACAGGATTTGGGTACAGAAGGGAGTTTCAGTCTCCAGTGGATGGGGCATGAATGAAGTGAGTCTGAGGTGGGCTTGAGGTGGGTGGGAGGTCGGGAATATGCCAGCTCCCTCCTTCTCCCATCGTCCTCTCTGACCTTGGGGGACGTAGGGTCTGGAAGGATTAGAAGCTTCCACGTCCAAGGGCTGTAAAGAAGCAAGGCTTCAGGTAAATGCCAGGCTTCAGCCAAGGCAAGAAATGGAGAGATTTTTCTGCAAAAATTAGAGGACAAAAGTGGAGTTTGTTTATAATGTAAGGATGATACTTGGAGGTATCACTGGGGTGTGTGTGTTGATTTTGAGAAGAACCAGCCATGAGAAGGTACAGATCCATAGAAGGATAAGAGTCTGGGGGATTAGTTAAGGGGGAGTTCCCAACATTCATGGACACAGAAATAGAGACGTGAGGTCTGGTCAGAGGTAAGGAGCTTCACATCCTTAACTCTGGCCGGGGGCGCTGCACGTGTCTGCACGATGGAGAGTGCCAGCAAGTGTGATATCGGGGACCCAGAGGACTTCTCCCCAGATTAACAAGGGACAGGAGGCTCCCGTTGGGGCTGCAGTTCGGATGCTTTGGGGATGGCGGCAAGGGCTCTGGGCCGGGGACGTGGGGACACTGGCGAGCGCTCTCTGGCCCGTGTTGGAGGTGGCACACATCTGCTGAGGAAATGCACATAGAGGAGTCAGTTGCACAGGGGCTGTCAGGGCCCTAGCTTGACGGGCAGGGGAGAAGCTGGGTCTGATGTTGGAGAGGAGCTGAGCCACCTTTCTCTCGGATGGACTCCCATTGCACCTGAGGCACCTGTGCTGTGCTTCTCACGTTCCATCCTTTCTGCTTCTGCCTGGTGCGTACTCTGCATGGCACGCTGGGCTGCCTTCTGTGGGTACAGAAAAATAATGAGAGCGATAAGATTCCTGCACTTGTTAATTAAGCTTACAGTGTAGAAGTGAAGAGAGACAGCAAGTCATTAATTATCCACACTGTGCTTTAATTAGAGTCGTGGTCTTTGAACATTTCAGAATGGGACTGAATTGTGTCCGTTTGCTAGGCTCTTAGACTGTCTTCTCTGCGAGGTCTTCTGAATCCATTCTTTGGTCTAAACTTTGAACTAGTCCCATAATATGCATTTGGCTGATTTATGAACTAAGCTTATTACTTAATTATGTTTCCTGTTCATCATTATTTTCATCATCATTTGTATTAGAATACGAATGTCCAAAGCTGGACACTTACTAATTTAACTCTAATCAGATCATGTTGGGTACAAATGAATGTTTAGTAAATTATTTTGGACTTATTTAGAATATTTTGAAACACTTTGTAAAGGTAACTGGAAAAAGAGGACAGCATGACCAGAGCTTTTAGTCAAAAAATTCATTTTTTTCTGTCCTTGGTGCCTAGAATATATGGTAGGCATATATAAAAAATATTATATGTATATAAAAAATATTTAGTGAATAAAAGAAAGAATATCTCTCTTTGCTAGAATATGGAAACCGGGGTTTTAAACGGTCTTTGAAGACAATTATAGTGAAATATACACAGATGTTTATGTGAGGATAAATTTGCCAATTGTTATGGTTTTGGCAGAAAGGCAGTCAAATAGATTATAAACATATAACATTCATCACTTCTGTTTACATTACGTAACTTGGGGTATTTTTATGCAGAACAACCTTCTGAGTGTACAATTAAATACCTAGAGAAGGACAGTTTCCTTACGGCTAATTTTGTTATTTCCTGTGTCTCTTATTCCCTTTAAAGCTTGTTGAAACGATGAGCTTTTTAATACATTTTTACTACTTTCCCATAGCACATGTTATATGATCAATTTGAATAAATATTGATTGAATATATAAATGAGTAAATGAATGAAGTTTCTATATAAAGTAAACTTTATTCAAGGGTATTTTTAAAAAAATCTATGTGAAGTTAAATTTCTTCCCTTAATGTTTTGAAATGTTAAGATGTGTTTTCCAATATCATGTATCAGAAAGGATGTTGAAAAGTCCACCACATCCTGGTCAGATATAGACAAGGGCTACATGATCATTGCTCCAAAATTATCAGTGTTAGCATTTTGTAATTTCAGGATGAAGATCTTGTACATGTTTTGTGAAGTGTTTACAAAGGATTTCATTTTTTTGGGTGAATATAGAAGGTATTCACTTGTGCTTTTAACGTCATTTCCTTCATGTTCATTGTAAGTGATAAAAATGCAAGTAATTTTGGTACATTTTCTTATATCCTCTGATTTTGCTGAACTCATTTATTAGTTATCAGAGTTTTTGTAGATTCCTTGGGGGTTTTTTACATCCACAATCATGTCATCTGCAAATGGTCACAGTTTCACTTCTCTCTTTTCTACCTGTATGCCTTTAATTTCCCTGTCTTGCTTTTGCACTGGTTGGAACTCCCAGGACCATTTTGAATGAGTGGTGAGAGCAGAAAGCTTCATTTTTTCTTAACACTGGGGGACAGATTTCACAATTAAGTATAATATAAGCTCGTAGGGTTTTTGCAGGTAATCTTTAACTAGTTGATATAATTCCCTGTATTCCTAGTTTGCTGAGAGTTTTTATCATGAATGGGTGTTGGATTTGTCAAATGCTTCTTCTGCATCAGTTGTTATGGTCATGTAATTTTTCCTTTTCAGATTGTTGATATGACATAGGGGTACATATATCTTTCCAAAGTAGTGTTTTCACTTTCTTTAGATAAATATCCAGAAGTGGAATCACTCGATATATGGTAGCTCTATTCTCAGTTTCTCTGAGGACCCTCCATACTGTTCTGCATGGTGGTTACACCAATTTACATTCCACCAAAAGTATACGAGGCTTCCTTTTCTCCACATCCTCACCAACTGAGACCTGTGTTTCAAGGGGAAGAATCTTCTTTAGCACCTAGTTTCAGGCTGACTGGATGCCAGACCCTCAGGCAGCAGCTTTTAGAGTGGGTAGATGGGGGCTTCCCTGGTGGCGCAGTGGTTAAGAATCCTCCTGCCAATGCAGGGGACCCGGGTTTGAGCCCTGGTCCGGGAAGATCCCACATGTGGTGGAGCAACTAAGCCCGTGAGCCACGACTACTGAGCCTGCACTCTAGAGCCCGTGAGCCACAACTACTGAGCCTGCACTCTAGAGCCGGTGAGCCACAACTACTGAGCCTGTGCTCTAGAGTCCGCGAGCCACACTGCTGAAGCCCAAGCGCCACAACTACTGAAGCCCGTGTGCCTAGAGTCCATGCTCCGCAACAAGAGAAGCCACCGCAATGAGAAACCCGTGCACTGCAACAAAGAGTAGCCCCTGCTCGCTGCAACTAGAGAAAGCCGGCGTGCAGCAAAAAAAATCCAACTCGGCCAATAAATAAAAATAAAATAAAATAAAATAAAATAAAATTAAATTAAAAAGTGGGTAGATGGATACAGTTTTGTGGGGCTGCAATCATAATCCCTGGGGCCTCCAGACCTGGGGATCTGGAGGTGTCCCCTCCAGACAATTGCAAAAATTGAGGTTTTGATGGGTCCTGTTGGTTGATGCATTGTTTGTATCTTTTCAGCGCTCGTTGAATTTTTGTCCAGTAGTTCTATCAGTTACTGAGGGGTGGGGGTTGTGGAAGTCCCCAAGTACAACTGTGGGTTTGTTTATTTCCGTTCGGCTCTACTATTGCTCTACCAGCAACGAAGACCCAACATAGCCAATAAATAAATAAATAAATAAATAAAAATTTAAAAATAAATGAATAAGCATTCATGTGGTAGCCCTGTCCTACTCGGAAAGTTCAGGGACAATTTGGGTCTCAAATAAAGGTTCTGTCCTGGCTTTCTGGGCTCTGTTATATCAACAGGCCTTCGTGGGTCACTTGCCTTAGGTCTTCAAATTCAGTAAATTAAGAACTAAATTTTGTTTAGCAAGGAGTTGAAAATCAATTGTTTTTTTTTCTCTTAGCAAACAGACTTGTCTGTTTTGGAGGCCATGCGTTTCTACCCAGGTGTAGCTGTTATGTTTTCTTTCTCTACAGGCCCTTTATGTTAAAAATGAGGGTTATTTAAGGCTCTTAAAATGTATTTTTAACATTGTCATCTGCATGTATCATTTTACTTAGTATCAATAATTGTTCATTTGAACAACTTTTGCTCAATCTCAGTTAACTGAGACCTACTCTTTGGATATAATAATCACTGCAGATATCTCCATCTAAACACTGAAAGTGCGGGTGGTTAGGCATGACACTTTTAGTTGATTGCCCAAAAGGGACACATTAGTTTTGACCCACTGAAGCTCTTCTGTCATTCTCTGTAGTGAGCACCACCCAATTTAAAGAAGATTATCCATCATTGGGGATTTAATATGTGTTTACTGGGAAAGGGCAAAACTGTCTGGTCTATTGGGAGAATCAACTGGACTTATGTAAAATTCCATGATGACACAGAGAATTCTGTAAAATACCTTGAGGTTTGGTACTGTTTAAATAATTTCTGTCCTCTTGTGTATTTATTTTATGAATGTATTAAATGTAAATACTTCCTGTCTTTAGAATTATATTCTAATGTTTTTGCTTTATTACTGCTTATTATAAAATTTCTATAATTGCACTAAATTTCATTTTAAAATTGATGTGACAATTATTATTTAAACAATAAAGCCCTGGATGAACTAATGTATTCCCATTCCCCTTAAGAGTATTCAATGCTCATCCTATTATTATTACTTCTAAGACAGTGCACTATTTTATAATTGGGTAAAGGCACCGGGTCGATGTTCCTTGTTGTGGAATCAGAAAATGATTTCTGAAAGCAGCATGTGTGTCCTCGAAGTCCTAAACCAGAGTCCTAGGAGAAAAGCACTCCCAGGACAGTCATATGGTCACTAGTTCACAATTTACTCCTCAAATCACCACCTGTCTTTGAAAACAGCAAATTCCAGGTCAGGCCACCATGAATTGGCAAAAGAGAGTTAGTATAAGAAAATTTGCAACTCATAGCTAATCAGGTTTTAATTAATCCAAGCAAAGTCTTATTTCCTAAAATGTTCTAGTTTATTAGATTTAGCTCTTCCCTGAAAAAATAATTAATCTAAGAAGTAATTGCCCTTATAGACCAATTGACTTAGGCTGTCTCCAACTAAAATTAATCAAAATGAAGACTGAGCTGCAGCGTTGGCAGAAAGATGGCTTGGTGATCTGGGCTGCATTGAGTCTTCTTGTAATTCTATAATACACAGAGATATTATAAATCACCTAAACAGTATTTATGACCAGAAAAGTCATTAAGTCTTTTCATTTGTACTTGCACTAACTGGGTAGTGCACTTCCATGCAGGTATACAGTGGAGACAAAAACATAATGCTTTTCCATTTGTGCCAGCTATACTGAACACCATATCTCTAAAAAAAAAAAGAACTGCTTTTCCCCTCTTACAGGCATTCTATGTTTAAACATTTCCTTAAATATGCTGATTGAATTCTGGATTTGTTTCCGCTTCATCCAATTATTTGGTGAAAATCCAAAACTCTGCAAGGATTAATCCATAAATCTGGCTATCCATGCTGCCAAAGCAAAGATGATGTTTGCATAATAATTCAGGGACTTAGACAATTTTAAATGCCAGACCAGTTGATCTTATTTTAAAAATATCCAGGGGCTTTTGTGAGTTATCGAGCTTAGTTATAAAGGATGCCATAAAATGGGATTCATATATACTTTATAACTTATGTGATAAATGGATTAACATTGCTTAGCATTTATTGGTTCTTTCAATATAATGAAATAGTGTGGTTCTACTACAATATATCATTTTGCTGAGTCACATTGGTGCCCTGATCAGAGAGAATTGCTGGAAGTGTGAGAGGCAAATGGGAATTAAACCATTACTGTGGATTGTTTCACATAGTCTGATGGAAACTAAACTTGACGTGCTCAAAACAAAATTTATTTTCTCTCATTCTCACGTTTCATCCTGTTTCCTCCATGGAGTCCTGATTTAGGTGGGAAGCATCAAAACGGAAGTTAAAATTCCCAAGACAGAACCTAAAATGCACTTAAAATTTTTTTTTTTATTGTTAACCTACATTTAAAAATTTTTTAAATTTCTAATAGACTTTATTTTTCAGAGCTGTTTTGCGTTTCCAGACAAATTGTGCAGAAAGTGCCAAGTTCCCATGCTCACCCTCTCCTCTCCCCGCAGTTCATCCTATTATTAACATCTTGCCCGTGGAGACCAGAAGCCTGCGGAGAACTGCCAGGGGAGAGCCAGACTGAGATGCTAGCTCACGGCTCCTTGGAGGGCCCTGCGTGGTGGAACCTTGTTCCCTGCAGAGGCCATCAGCTCCTCAACGCTCCCTTGGACTGTCCTTCTTCCTTCACTGCTTCCCCGTTTCTCAGATCCCACTCCTGTCCTTTGCACGTGCTATTCTTCCTGCCTGGAACCCTGCACCCCTCTTCTCCTGCAGGCACCAGCCCCTCTCCCGCCCACACCCCTGGACGGAGCACAGAAATGCAGGTCTCAGGTGAAAGATGATTTCCGCAGGGAATGGTTTCCTGATGTCTTCTCAGCAGCGTCCCTCTGTTTCGTGGTCTTGTGACAACTTGTGCTTTTCCTCTGGAGAATTTATCACAATCCATGGAAACGGCCCGTGGGAGGGAGTCTGTCCTGTCTCCTGCTCTGTCCATCTCATCACAAAGCAGATGATCAATAATTATCTAACAAATGGGCAAACAGCCTTCAACCTGATTCCCTCCTGCCAGCCGTGTCCTCAGCAGGACCACACTCTCTACCACGGCCAGAACGGCGGGCATAGGAGGCAGGTCTGTCCCCCTACTCCCCTCGCTTGGATCCTCGGGACATCTCTGCTGCCCTCCTCCCGAGAGGCCCGATGACTGTCACCGTCTCCCCCAAACCCCCCGCCCCCGGTGTCCCCACTCGACTGGGTGGACCTTCTCCTCATGCATCTGCGCGGCGTTTCGCTGCAGGTCTCTGGAAACTTAATTTCCAGGTGATCCTCTGTCGTTTGGCCCCTCTGTGCTGATGCTGTGCCCCAGCCACTGGGGTTGGCTGGTGCCAGATGCTTTTTGAAAGGAGTTTACATATCTTATTTCATCCTCATAACAGCTCTATGTGCTGCGTGCTGTGTCACAATCCCAATTTCCCTGAGAAAACCCCTGGGAATAGGAAAGTTCAGAAAGTTGAGGAAGGTCACTTTCTGGTTCCAGGCAGAGCTGAGATTTGAAATGAGCATCTGGCCAGAGGAGAGATGGCAGAGGAGATACCTCCACGTTTATTCCACAGGATGGCCCCCCTTTAACCAGGGGTACAAATGAGAACGAGTAAATAATAGGATAATCATGACAAGGGCATAAACAGAAAAATTTAAATTCCAAGCAAAAGCAGCTGAGGAAATTATTTTTTGATTTTTTTCCTTTTCCCAAGAAAAGAAGTTTATATTTCAGAAAACACTTATTTTTTTAATAAATTTATTTATTTTATTTATTTATTT
This sequence comes from Balaenoptera physalus, assembly GCF_965194825.1. Classification (NCBI taxonomy): domain Eukaryota; kingdom Metazoa; phylum Chordata; class Mammalia; order Artiodactyla; family Balaenopteridae; genus Balaenoptera; species Balaenoptera physalus. Next base: position 2,517,895 of record NC_138897.1, on the reverse strand, counting down.
TTGGCTGCATTGGGTCTTCGGTGCTGCGCGCGGGCTTTCTCTAGTTGTGGCGAGTGAGGGCTACTCTTCGTTGCGGTGCGCAGGCTTCTCATTGCAGTGGCTTCTCTTGTTGCAGATCACGGGCTCTAGGTGCACAGGCTTCAGCAGTTGTGGCGCACGGGCTTCAGCAGTTTTGGCACGTGGGCTCAGTATTCGTGGCCCGCGGGCTCTAGAGTGCAGGCTCAGTAGTTGTGGCGCATGGGCTTAGTTGCTCCGCGGCATGTGGGATCTTCCCAGACCAGGGCTCGAACCTGTGTCCCCTGCATTGGCAGACGGATTCCTAGCCACTGTGCCACCAGGGAAACCCCCAGAAAACACTTATTTGATAGAAGAATTATCCTGGGACTGTCAATTATTTCATGATAATTTCCCAAAGATAAGGTTGTTTATAACTTTGGTTTCCTAGCATAGAGGTTGGACCTCACAGCCTTATAAGGTCTCGTCCTGATTTGTGACTTTGCCAGACAAACCCAAATTTCGTCATTCTTTTCCCATTCTAAAAGCTAACAACTAGCATACAGAATCCTAGTTTTCAGAGTGTATTCTCTAGATGTCACTTAGAATGGAAAAACCTGTCAATATCATACAGCTGGTAAGGGCGCTTAACGGAAATGTGCAGATGGGAGCATTCTGTGTTGTTAATCAATAACTACACATGCAGAGAGACTTTTCTCTGAGCTATGGCTTTAAACTAAAGGAGAGATGCTAGCAGTAGTTACCATGGTAACCAAAGTCAACTTTATCCCAAACTTCCCCCTGGCTTCCTCTGTAAAAAAATGGTTCTGGGTAAGATTTTTTCATTTAACTTAACTTTCAAGGAAATGTTAAGATTTAAAGGGCCCTGAAGTTTCTTTGGGGGGAAAAAAGGTTCTGGAGACCAGGTAGAGGTGGCCCCTGTTTCTGACAGGAAGCTGGTGTGGGCTCTTATTACTGGGGGTGCTGGCCCAGCAGCGTGGAGGAGACTGTCCAGAGCAGGCAGTCCAAGCTGCAAAGTGGACGCATAGCTGCCAAATCAGTGCAACAGTTGAAAATCAGTATTGCAACATGCCAACCCCATAGTTAAACGCCGCAAGTGCACACAAACCAAGTTGCTGGTTGAGGAGAAAATTAGAGAAGTGATAATCTCCTATTTTTTCTAAAGGGTCTGAGTCCAGTGTCTGATTCCAAGACCATCTTGTCTTCTTTGACATCATGTCATCTCCCTCAGGACATACAATTCAGTGCCTCCACAGCAAATCCTACAAGCTGAAGTGAATCACCAGCCAGTTTCCCATAAACATTTAAAAAATCATAATCTCCATTTTTGAATTTCCTTTCTTCCTCCCTCCCCTTCCTTCCCCTCCCCTTCCCTTTTCTTCCCTCCCCTCCTCTCCCCTCCCCTTCCTTCCCTTCCCCTTCCTTCCTTCCTTCCTTCCTTCCTTCCTTCCTTCCTTCCTTCCTTCCTTCCTTCCTTCCTTCCTTCCTTCCAAGGGCTGTGTTTCTGGTGGCCTCTCTATCCTTCAGTCCTCAGCTGACTTCACTATTTCTGTGAAATCATAGTTCTTACGATCACATGAACATATTTCTTTATTTGTTATTTTTCCCCTTGACATTGGTGAGAACCTCGATTGCTTCTTAGCCTTGATTTTAGCCGAGCTGCCAGATTTCCGGTGAAGGATTTGTTTTGCTGTGCTTTTCTCCGGGTTTCATGTTTTATTCTCCGCCTCAATAAACAGCTCAGAAGCAGACTGGACAGTCACGGCTTAGCCTGGGAGGGAAGGACCAAGACAGGCTTGGTGGAGACAGAGAGAGAGGGGGAATTCTGAGATCCTCTGCTTCTAACTTTCTCGGGAGAGTCCCACAATTTCTTCATGCGTCTGCCTCGGGTCAGGAAGGTTAACTGTGAACAAAGGAACAAGGATGGCGCTGCAGCCTTCCCTCCAGCCTCTGCCCGTCGCCAGCCTGGCCCAGGGAGCCCGGGGGTGTGTGCGCACAGAGAACGCCCCCCTCAGTGATGATCCCCACTTACCTTTACTGACAGCCGCTCTAGTCTTAGTTTGCATTTTTTAAAGCCTTGGTATAACAAGGAGCGGTGTCCTCATTTTAGATTAAACACAAATCACTTTACTGAACCCCTGGCACCCACCTACATGTCTTTCATTTTGACTTAGTTAGACTTCTGCTTCGCGGAAAAGACTGACATTGTGAATTTGCCTGAAGAGGTAGAATAGTAGCAACAGGACAGAGTAGGAACTGGCTCTGAATTAATTTTGAAATGTGCTGTCTTCATAAACTGTTTTTAATTTATTTGAAAGGCTCTCATATTTTCAGGTGTATTTTATATTTAATAATGGAGTTACTAGGACAGCATATGTCTTATGAGGATGCTTATTCTTGGGTTTTCAGCCATGTAAATGCAGACTGATCAATGATACCTTTATTTTTCAAAATGAATTTAAATTATATGAAATGTACCGAACCATTGATTAGAAATCCTGAGATGAACTCCAGGGTAAATTTTTTTTTCTTTTCTCTAGGCCTTTATATTACAATGATTTTTAAAAATTGAAGTATAATTAATTTACAATATTGTGTTAGTTTCAGGTGTACAGCAAAGAAATTCAGTTATACAAATACAGACATATTTTTTTTCAGATTCTTTTCCCTTATAGGTTATTAAAAAATATTGAGTAGAGTTCCCTGTGCTGTACAGTACGTCCTTGTTGGTTATCTGTTTTCTATGCAGTAGTGTGTATCTGCTAATCCTAAACTCCTAATTTATACCCCTTCTTTCCCCTTTGGTAACCATAAGTTTGTTTTCTCTGTCTGTGGGTCTATTTCTGTTTTGTAAATAAGTTCATTTGTATCATTGTTTTAGATTCCACATATAAGCAAAATCATATGATACTTGTCTTTCTCTGTCTGGCTTACTTTACTTAGTATGATCGTCTCCAGGTCCATCCATGTTGCTGCAAGGAAATTACCATCAATTTTGAAGTCCTCTGACACTCTCCCTTCCTATGTAACCAGAAGCCTAAACTATCTTCCTTTGGCTTTTCTTTACGGTATATGTAAACATATTTTTTAACAGAAAGAAAAGAAAAAGCTAATTGTTAATTACTGTGGTTAATCCATTCTCTGCACAGTGTTCCATCCCAGCTGGACATGCCTTTTGTCCTGAGTTTTGCTCTCGTGGGCTTCTCTGGGCCCACCTCCTGGTGCACGTGAGCAAGACTTTCCATATTTTGTACCTGGGAGTCGGGTCTCCGCTCATGGGCTGTGAACATTCGCAGCTTCACTGTACTAACACACTGACATCCACGCTGCTTTTACAGATTTGCACACCCACCAGATATGCGCTTTGCTGTCTCCATATTTCTCCGCATTTTAATTGCTGCCCATCTTTTGAGTGGCAAACTGAGTTTGAAAATATTTAAAAATTTTAAAACAGATACTACATTAGTAACACATTCATGTGACGCTTAGATCAAAATAGCATTCTAAAAAATATACTAAAAATTACTCATTGTTTTTCTGGAACTTGACTTAAACTTGGTATCTCGTATTTTATCTGACAATCCCAAATGCAAACATTATCGTATGCTAAATTTCTGACTGTGTTACCAAATCTCTGATCTGTTTCACATTTCCTATTCTGGTCCTTTGTTGGCTGTCTGTGTACCCGACGGACACGCTTTCATCATCCTGCTATTTTACGTTCTACTTTAATGTCCGGTAGGAAGAGTCACCCCTCAGTCTCCCACCCACACCCCTCGTGAGAGTTCTCCAGCTTTAACTTATTTATTTTTCCACATAAAGTGTAGAATCAGAAATTAAAATAAAAACCTACAGGTACGTGCATTAGGATCTTGTTAAGTGTATCCAGCTATTCAGGAAGGACGGACGTTGTGGTGACGTGGAATATCATGTCTGAGAACAGGGTTTGTCCTCCTCTGTGTTTAAATCTACTTTCACGTCTTTGATGTTTTTCTAAACATCTTTTAATGTGTTTTCCCCCCGATTTTGGTTAGGATCATCCTGAGGTACTTTTTCCTTTTCTTTTTTGCTGTTTCTGTCAGCAGCATGATCTCTTCCATTGCACCTTCTATGATGTTATGGTTCTAATTGATTGTCCCAAGCGGTAAATAAAGCGTATTGATTTCTGCACTTTCCTTCTGTCCTGCAGCCTTACGGATTCACTTATTCTTTGTAGTTGTTTTTCAGTGGATTCTTTTGGATAGTGTCTGCATAAATATCATCCGCCAATAGGGGTATATTTACTTCTTATTTTCTGATTTTTGTCCATCCACGTTCTTCCTATGCCTAATTGCTCTAGTAAATGCTTGCAGTAAATATTAATGGGGGTGATGACTGCCCTTGTCTTTTTCCTGGGTTGAGTGGAAATATTTCCTTTGATTCCACGGGAAGTCTCTGGCTTTTAAGTTGCTGCCTATATATAAAAGTGGAATTCAATAGTTCCTTTGATATTTAAATTTTTTAATCAAGAAATGTTGTGTTTTGTCAAAAGCCTTTTCAACCTCAACAGAGATGATCATATAATTTTTGTTCTTAGCTCTAATATGAGTGATGCAGCAAGATGGTTAGTGCCCTGCATCCCTAGAATAAACTCCTTTTGATCAGGACATAATTTTCTTTAAAGCACTTGAGGATGCTACTCGCCACTGTGACAGCAGGGTCCTGTGGACGGGGCGGCATCACAGACCCACACACAGTTCAAGGGCTCCTGTGAGGCCGCTACTCCCCTGGGACTCTTAGAACCCGACCAGGTTCCAGAGGTCTCTGCCCTCTCTCATTTTCAGAAAGCGCGTTATTACTGCTGCTTTCTGGTAGCAGCCAAGGCCCACAGGCATCTTCTATCCCCTCTTCCCTCTGGATCTTGACCCGATTAAGGGATCCCGTCCTCAGAGACCCCCTGGAGGTACCGCTCTCTGGGTGCGTGTGGTCTTGAGAATTTCGGAAATCCCCTGCCCCTTCTTGACCCCGTTGGAGTGTCCCCAGGCTTCCTTGGGGATTTATGAACACACACTTGGTCTCTTTGTTTTTGGTAGCTCTTACGTGTATGTAATTTAGAGTTTACCTAAACTCTAATTCTAGAGTTAGAGATTTTATGTCTTTTTAAGTTTCACGATGCTGGGTTGTTGGGTTTCCCCCTGTGTCCTCCTTGCTGCTCTGTGAGGCGAGAGAAGTGAGTGGATTCTTCATGATGCCTCCCCCGTGTTTCTGGGGGAGCCACTGAGACGGCGTTTCCAGGGAGGCCTCTCTGGTGATGTGTTGATCGCCTGTGTCAGGGGGTAGGTGGAGGCTGCCGCATCCTCCCCAGGCCGGCCGGAGGCTGTTCAAGGATTCTGTCTGAGTGAGTGAGCCCTGGGAGAGGCTAGGACACTTCTGCCCTCCCCGAGAGTCAAGGAGAGGGGTCTGGGGGGAGACGGTGGGGCTGGCTCCCTGTGGGCAGGCGGGCCTGGCCCCTTTTCTGATCAGACTGACCCACACACGTACCTGCCTCGCGTGCTCAGCTCTCTTCTGGATTAAAATTCTGTAGCTTACTGCTTAATCTTCATCAGTCATGCTCCCGAATCACAGCTACCCACTACCTGCCTTGCGACTCCTGCTTCTTCGCTCCTACAATTTTGTGAGATCCATTAATTCTGTCACTCTGGTTTGTTTTAGCGAACTATCTCCTCAAGTACTCATGAGGCAAATATCTACTTTTGTATGATTTGAAAGGGATTCGGGTTTTCCTCTTGGCTAGGCAAACACATCAAGTTGTTTTTTTCTTATGATCGACTAGGAATTGGGTTCATGTGACGCTCTAGTTCTCATGGGTTGTGCGGTGCAGCTCACAGACCACACACGCTGGTGACGATGCAGTGTGGTCTAAATGTCAAAGTCATCCCGCCGGGGGTGTCAGGGCCTCTCTCGTTACCAGTTCCTGGCTGAACCCGTGAGAATAGTCATTTTCAATCTGTGATTCCCAGTGTGTCGTTCAGCAGGGCTCAGAATATTGTCCTCATAACACACCTCATTAGGAGTGAAGGGAACATTTTCATCTTCTCTGTACTATTGAGTTGGAGTTATTTATCTGCACAGTTTTTGTGTTAGATTCATCAAGATTCAAACTGTGTTGTGAATAGAACTTAGGCAGGCAGGATGAAAAAGAGAAGATGGCACTTCTTTTTTCCTTCTTTTCTTTTTTTTTTTCTGCATAAAGAGGAAATTATACAAAATTTGAAGTGAGATTTGTATTCATTGTCATTTGCCTAACTTTACAATATGGTACCCATAGCAATAGGACAAGGTCTACTGCAAAGTGCATATTTGGCAAATTCCAGTGTTTCTAACAAGATCAAGATAACTTTATGTATTTTTCCAGAAAATTTACTGATTTCTTTAACTTAGATATTCACATTATATTAGTTTTATTTCCGTTTATATTCAGTGTTATAGGGGAACCTCCATGTTATGTCACATTCTGTGTTATAAGTGGCACTAGGAAGAACGAATGCTCATTTCTCCTGAGTGCTAAGCTCTCCCAGACACCAAATTAGATAAATCAGAGAAAGTGTACAGAAAACCTGAACATATGTGGTAACAAAGAGTCATCATTTGTACGTTATTACATGTTGACCTTTTAGATAATAAACATTTTATTTATCAAGGTATTTTAAAAATTTTTGGAAATATGAATTAATTCTTTTTACATAGTAAGATATACAATTTGTATTAAAGATGTAATTAATAGTAATGGGATGAAAGGTCAAACTTAAACAATGATTCATAATAATAAAATACTTTTTAGTAACCTTGAAACAGCACTTAAATGTGACATAGCTGTAAAACAGGAATCATGCACTTCTATGCTCGCATGGCATTAAGTGACCTTATAAGCTGGTGTTTCTGGAAGGGACCTGAGAGGTCCTCTAGCTCAAGAGTCCAGCTGATAAAGGAACACCGAGGTTCCTGAGAGCTCATCCATGCTCGGATAGAGCATTTCCAATTATAGAGCCGTCACTGTCTTCAAAGCCAGCATGCTCTACTGCGCGGCTCTAAGGTTTAGACAGTTATCACGCCTCACTGTAGTTTTGATTTGCACATGAGTCCATTTAAAAAGTTTATTTCTTATGTTGCCACTGATGCTAGCGCTTCTAAGAGAGACCTTGTGAGTGCTCCGAGAGGGCATTACCTACCCTCGCGCTGGGAACCAAAGAGCACCTTGCAGATATCGGCTTGTCTGATACACCTCCGAGGTCTGTGTTATTCCTCTTTCAGAGGTCGAGACATAAATGATAAGAAATACATTCAGAGTTTCTCCATTTCACACTAAGAGTGAATGAGACCAGAACATCCAGATGAAAAGTGAAAGCACATTTTTCCCCGATTTCCGTAAACAACCCAGTTTACATACTAGCACCTTCTGGGTTGTTCTAAAACCAGTATCTGTATTTGAAATAAAGAAAGATGCTCAGCTTCCCTTCTTGATGAACAAATCCTCAGTTATAACGATGGCTGAGAAACCTATTCATCTTTTTTTTGAGCACCAACTAAAGCAGTAACGTGAGGATGAATTCCATAAGGAGTGCCTGAAGGATTCATCTGACAACTGATTTCACAAGTCTGCTGTCTTGATTTCCATCATCAGGATGAGGAGGTTTCCCCTCCTGCAAAGGGCGAGGGAAGGAAACTAGGGTGGATCCAAGTCTGAAAGCAAAGGAAAGCTATTTAGTGATGTCTGTTCCCTTCAGAGATTCACAGAAGGTTAAAGTGTTTATGTTGTTAATAGTTGAATTTATAAATAACTAGTCTGCATGCAGAGTTTGCTGTGGACACAGTTTTAATGAGGACAGAGTGTGGCGTTTTGATTGTGTTTCCTGCTTTCCTTCCTTTCTTCCGCGCTCTGGTACCCACACATCCACAATGCAGGGTCCCCCGTGAGGCTGTGGCTGGTCTTATTCCTCCCAGCCTCCATTCCCTGCTAATATGAGAGTGGGTTTCGTTAGTCAAGGCCCTAGAATGTATATCTGTAGACAGATGGGGAACTGTGCAGGGGACACCTTAAAGCCACAGAGAAATTCTCACAGTGGGATATGGCCAGCACAGCACCCCAAATGGCGGGCAGGCTTTCTGGGCCCCAAGTGCTAATGACCGGCCAGCAGTTCTAAGCTGCCTTCTTGTAATGTGTCCACGTCTAGTGCCGGTATCAGCACATGAAATTGAGCATGACTCGATTTTCAAATTTTCATCACTCTTACTGCTGCCCTGGGAACAAGAGAAAATTGATGTTTGCTTTCAGTATCTCATTACTTTCCTCATGTGTGCATATGTTTTTAGACACGGGATTCTTTTTGTTTTTTTTTTGAGGTTTCTTAACATATTTTTTTGCCTTTTAATTAATTAATTTATTTTTAATTGAAGTATAGTTGATTTACAAAGTTGTGTTCATTTCTGCTATATGGCAAAGGTATTCAGTTATACATATATATACATTCTCCTTTATATTCTTTCCCATTACGGTTTATCACAGGATATTGAATATAGGTCCCTGTGCTACACAGTAGGACCTTGTGGTCTATCCATCCTATATACACCAATTTGCATCTGTTAACCCCAAACTCCCAATCCATCCCCCCCCGGCACCGGCAACCCCAAGTCTGTTCTCTATGTCTGTGAGTCTGTGTCTGTTTCGTAGATACATTCGTTTGTTAGACACGGGGTTCTGACGTGTCTTTGCAGACATTGTGCTGTGAATGGGGTCGTGATCGGGAACAGCAGGCGGAGACACAGCCCTGGGAAGGATCTCTTGCTCATCAGCCTGAAAATGTCCCTTCTCCTCAGGTTGCCGGCGCCCCAGGAAACCCCTCATCCGGATGAACTTGAGTAGTTGACCATTTGTAACATCTCTAATCGACGTGTAAAGAACAGTAAAGCACGTGTTTATCAGCCATGGCTGACCTCATCTCCTGACTGATAGTAGAAAATCATCTCCAATCCCCACAGAGGTCCTAAGCATCTCTGAATACAAAGTCCTGATTACACAGATTCAGAGGGTCATATTCTAAAGTGCTTTTGTAGACATTCTGGTGTCACAATTTCTCTGTCCTTTACATTCTCAGGCCTACTCAGCTGGCCAACCTATGAAATGAAAATGAAGTTGAAGTTGAATTCTTGACTATCTACTCTATTTAATATCTGTATTTGGGCCTGTTTTTAAGGCCCTGTTTTGCAGGCTTATATAAGAACAGAAAAAGGGGTCTTTTACCCAAGGATCTTGTGGTATATTTGGGTAAATAAGGCATAAACTTATGAAACATTGAGAAGACAGGTCCTGTAAAGGAATATGCAATAACGAGGAAGCCTCAGCACATGGAATCCGAGGGTTGAATTCAGACAGAGGCTGAAGTGTTCTGTCACTTGTTCTCCATCCTGACGGAGGAAGTCTCTCTCAGGCGGTACGATGGACCAGGGGCTCGCAGGATGATGGAGGGAGGACCAGGGCAGTCCAGACAGACAGCTTGAAGGCCCAGACGGTTCCACTTACCCAGCTCAGGGCGTGTCTGGCTGTCTGGTCCAAGGGGACATGTCTGAAACACTTTACAGGTGATCCTCTGTTGATGCATCTACATCTATTATAAAACACAGAGCCGCGCATCCGTGAACACTTCAGTGAGGTGGGCCTGTTTTATCCAACAGGATGTGTTCTGTCTTTCTCAGCCCTTTCTAATTGTGAGTATAAAATCTGACAAACTGCAACAATTCAGGTTCTCTGTAGCAATACGGTTGGTCACCTGGGTAAATCTTTTCCCTTTGTGGATGGAAGCCCCCGCACGCGGGTTGGAAAGTTAGGCTCCAACTTCTCCAGGAGGACAATCGACAGAAATCTTCTGCCACGGAATCTATCTGTTCTCTCCCAGGGGTTGATGTATTCAAGAATTCGTTTATTCGCTATGGACACATGGATATTTATGTTATCCGATGGATTATACTACAGTACGGTTATATTCCAGGACTACTTTATATCATTATTGCTCTAATTGGCTTTGGCCACTGGGAGCTCTTTCAATTGGCTCCTGTGTCCTGTGACATACCTTCACCATATTCAGGCGTTTTGTTTTTGTTTGTTTGCTCATTTTTGTTGAGCACTTCCCTACTTCCTACAAGATACTTGTGGCTCACCTGGCCTATTTCCTGCCCCGGTCCGAGAATCAGTCACTTCTTCCAGGAGTGCTGGCTCCTTTTATTGGAAAATGGTGTTAGAAACCAAGCCCTGGGTACCAGGTGTGCTCACTGAAGGTGCTGCTTCCAGCCGTTCTCAGCTGGCACAGCAAGGGGAGACCCGCAAGTAAACCAACCAGCATACACACATACCTATAACTATTTCTACTGGTGCATCTGGATCTGTGTCAAGGTACATGTGTTCACTGAGGTCTCTGGCTCTAATCCAGCACCACGCGGATAATCCTGGCCTCATCCCCTTGCTAATCCGTAACCTCCCTCTGACAGGACAGGGAGAGTCTTGATCCCACCTCTGCCGTGTATTAACTCCCTTGTTCAGCCCCCGTGTGCACGCGTGGCTGGTTCAGAATTATTAACCTGCATTCCCACGGGAACCAGCTGTCAACCAGAGCCGGTGTCTGTGTGCAGAACACTTATCTGTAGTCTTGCGGATGCGGCTCATTTCCGAATTGACTTAGGTCAGCACTTTCCCCCAGTGCCTTCAGTGAGGCTGTTTCATACATTTGTGACACGTTTAGATTCTTTTCGCAACACCAAGCTGCCCTGATTACTTAAAGTGTGTTCTTCTAAACAACGTGTAGTCTGGTCTTGTTTTCTCTACTTCTTCCTTCTCTAATGCTCTTTTTTTTCCTTTATGCAGATGCAAGTTTCTGACTGATAGTATTTTCCCTCTGTCTGAAGAACTGTCATTTCTTAGGGAAGCAGGTCTGCAGGCAATGATTTCCTTGTTTTGTTTTGTTTTTTTTGTGATCAGAGAAAATCTTTTTCCCTTTCATTTTGAAGGATAGTTTTATTCCACATAGAATTATAGGTTTGGCGTTTCTTTTTTTTCCTTCAATATTTTAAATATTTCACTCTACTTTCTCCTTACTTAAATAGTTTCTAATGAGAAGTCTAGTGTAATTTTTATCCTGCTTCCTCTAGAGTTCAGATTTGTCCTCCCTCTGACTGTTTCAAGATTCTCTCTTTGTCTTCCGTTTTCTGCAGTTTGAATACAATATGCCTATATATGGAATCTAGAAAAATGGTACAGATGAACTGGTTTCCAAGGCAGAAATAGAGACACAGATGTAGAGAACAAACGTATGGACACCTAGGGGGAAAGTGGCGGGGGGCGGGTGGTGGTGTGATGAATTGGGCAATTGGGATTGACATGTACACACTAATATGAACAAAATAGATAACTAATAAGAACCTGCTGTATAACACAGGGAACCCTGTTTCACTTCACTGTACAGTAGAAACTAACACAACATTGTAAAACAACTATACCCCAATATAAAAAAAAAAAAAAAGAATACAATATGCCTAGTGTGTGAGGTTTTTATGTGTCTGTTTTTTAATCTTGCTTTGTGTTTTCCAAGATTCCTGGATCTGTGGTTTGGTGTTTGCTATTAATTTTGGGAAGATTTTGGCCATTATTAATTCAAACATTTCTTTGGTCAGTTCTCTCTTTCTTATTCTCTTGGTATCCCAACTCTGTCTATCTCACATCCACAGGTCTTGTGTATTCTGTGCTGTGTTTGTTAACTGTTTTGCTTTGTGGTTCAGTTTGGAGAGTGTCTCTCGCCCTATCTGCAATCTCGCTGAGTTGACCTCTGCTGTGTCGGTCTACTTATGAGCCCCCTAAGCTTTCTTCATTTCTCTCACTGAGTTTGGCTTCTCACGTTTTATTTTGATTCTTCCCTAGAGCTCCACTTTCTCTGCTGACAGTACCCATCTGCTGTTGCCTGTGGTCCACTTTTTCCATTAGAGCTCTTAACGTAGTAATCATAGTTCCTTTGAATTCCTTGTATCACAATTCCAACGTCTGTGCCATGTCTGAGCCTGGTTGTGATGTTTACTCATCTCTTGCCTCTTGACATGCCTTGTATTGTTTTGTGAAAGCCAGACGTGTTGTATTGTTTAATAAGAAACGAGGCAAACGGGCCTCAGTGTGAGGGTTTATGTTACTCTGTGTAGGAGTTCTGCGTCCTTGACGTTTGCTGTCACTCGAGGCATCAGAGACCCCAGGGTCCCCCGGTTCCCCGTCTTTCCTGCCCTCTGGGCTGCAGGGTCTTCCAGGCACTCCTCTGCAGGCAGAGTCTGAGTCCTGGGGTCTTTCAGCTGGGATCCACTCCCAGGAGCCCTGCTGGTGTGGAGGTAGGTGTGGCGTGTCCCATATCCATCCAGTTACAGGTCCTGTTGGAGTCTGCTTCCTGGGGCCGTGGCTTTCATGAGTGTTTCTCCAAAGCTGCAGCATTTTGTCCTCCTGCCCCAAGTGCATCCCTGGCTGCAGTGTTCCCAGCCTGTTCCCTTGACTCCCTCACCATGTTGACTGTGTTTAAGACACATACCTGGTCCCCTTTAGGAGAGACAAGAAGACTAGGGGGCGCTGGGCGAGGGGAGCACCACCCCCCAGCTGGTATAAGGCTGACACTCTCCTCCCTGTGGAGCGGCTCTTGTGGTGGAGAAGGTTCTGGGTGTGATACAGCATCACTGACCTTCCCCTCCCACTGCCAAGTTCAGGAGGGGATATTTACTGTGAAAACTTGGTGGGGTTCTGGGTGCAAAAGCACAAAAGGGTGAGGTCCCCTAGGTGTGCAGACCCTCGAGCATCTTGCTTTCGTCCAGCCCCCTTTCACTCTCCAGCACGTCCTCAAAATGACCCTTTTATGTTGACGCTCCAGAGGCTTCTGCCCCAGGCCAGCACATCTCGGCTGTGACGCTGGATGAACCCATCTCTCCAGATTTCTGGGTATGATTTGTCCCGACCTCAGTTCTCAGTTTCTAAGGAAAGGGTTTCAGTTTCTCCAGTTGTTTCCTTAGTGTAGGGTTGGGAGTTGAGACTGGCAAGCTCTCTACATATCAGAGCTTCAGAATTCTTATTTAAGTTGTGTTTAGGTTTTGCTTTTAGGATTATGTTAGCCTTATAAAAGGAACAGAAAATGTTCCCAATTTTTCCAAGAGATAAATCCAATTTTGCTTCTGAGGTTGATCTTTAAACTTGAAGTTATGAGGTTATGACCTTAGAAATAATAACACAAGCTTTGGTTATTTGTTGTAATAACATATTCTGATTTGATGATAGGAACTCTAAAATAATCCCACAGTAGATTTAACTGAGGTTTTTTCAGTCTACCCTGGATCTCATTTTGTGTTCTAATTTTCTGATAAACTTTTAAATTTTAAAATATTTTTTAAAAATAAATTTATTTGTTTTTATTTTTGGCTGTGTTGGGTCTTTGTTGCTGTGCGTGGGCTTTCTCTAGTTGCAGCGAGCGGGGGCTACTCTTCGTTGTGGTGTGTGGCCTTCTCATTGTCATGGCTTCTCTTGTTGCAGAGCACGAGCTCTAGGCGCGTGGGCTTCAGTAGTTGTGGCTCACGGGCTCTAGAGCACAGGCTCAGTAGTTGTGGCGCACGGGCTTAGTTGCTCTGCGGCATGTGGGATCTTCCCGGGCCAGGGATCGAACCCGTGTCCCCTGCATTGGCAGGCGGATTCTTAACCACTGCGCCGCCAGGGAAGCCCAAAACTTTTAAATTTTAAAATATTTGGGCCTAAATTTTAAATTGGATTACCAAACAGACTGTAGGAAAAACTCCAAGGTAATTTTGATAATTGATTCAGAGGAATGAAGCTTAACTTCCTGGAAGGGCATCTTTCTGTTCATTTCATTTACAATCAATTCAATTAAAAAAATACACTAATCTCTACCCTTGAATTATTAATGGAGTCATTTTTTTCATGTAGCTACTATGTGCTGGGCACTGAAGATACAAACATAATTAATATTGTTTCCCTGATCTAAATGAAGGGTAAAAAATAAGAGAGAGGGAGAGAGAGAATGTGAATTAAATTTAAAGTAGTCTGGTCGATGTTATAACTCAAGTACAGGCTTATCTGAAGAGAAGTCAGGACAGATTTTAGATGGCAACTCCATACTAAGCATTCAGGGGCAACATCCTTGGAGTGGTTTTGCCGGGTATGACTAATAAAGGGATTTTTGTATTAGAAGGGGAAGGAAATGAAAAACAGAAAATACAGTTTCTACAGGCCGGCATGAAACAGCATGATAAATGTGGAGAGTGTGGGTATCGTGGGGAGGCTGGAGCTGGGATTCATGGGAAACAGTGGAGGATGAGAGTGGATAGACTAAAAGGGGATTATATTATAAATATAATAATAAAGGATGTTTATGCCCCACCAAGTAATCTGAGTAATCTGTCTCCTACACAGGAGAAAACAGGAAATCACGGATGTGCTTTAAATCAGAATAACCTAACCAGACTTGGAGATTAGAAAGATTCCACCTGTAGTGGTGACAAAGATGGGTAGTTCATTTAGGGGGAGTGCATTTGGGAAATACTGAAGGCATGAATCTGGGACGATGCAAACACATACAAGTAGGTGATTTACAATCTTCATGAGCAGTTCTAATATGTCGGCAAATAAATTGACCACTGAGCAGCCTGCAACAAGTGTTAAAGGAACGGGGGGGGGCTTCCCTGGTGGCGCAGTGGTTGAGAATCTGTCTGCCAATGCAGGGGACACGGGTTCGAGCCCTGGTCTGGGAGGATCCCACGTGCCGCGGAGCAGCTGGGCCCGTGGGCCACAACTGCTGAGCCTGAGCGTCTGGAGCCTGTGCTCCGCAACAAGAGAGGCCACGACGGTGAGAGGCCCGCGCACCATGATGAGGAGTGGCCCCCGCTCGCCGCAGCTGGAGAAAGCCCTCGCACGGAGACGAGGACCCAACACAGCCAAAAATAAACATAATAAATAAATAATAAATTAAAAAAAAAAAAAAAAGGAACAGGGGGAAAAGAGTGTTATCAGAGCACCGAAGTGGGAAGAGAGTTACTCTGTTGGAAACCAGGAAGGAGTCATGCAGAGACCCATCTCGATGTAATAGAAACGAAGCCTTTATTTTTATTTTTATTTTTTAAAGAGAAAAAGGACTCTGTCACCCCTCGTGTTCTGAGCAGTTCTTCTACGGTTTCCACATTCCTTTAAGGGCTCCATCCAGCGGGTGGGTCAGTAGAGACGGTCTGCAACCAAGGCTGCAGCGCCGGCTCTCCACTGGACCAGCTGGGCTTTCCTCACCGCACAGTGGTCTCAAGGCAACGTGTCAAGATGGACCCCCCAGGAGTGCAAATCTGGTCAGCCCCTGACTTGAAGACCTCAGTCAACTAATCTGAAATTCCTTCCAAGTGATATATTGTTACTTAAAGAAGCAAATAAGGGAAGATGATGGATAATTTTTTTGTGTGTGCAAGTAAGAAAGAAAGTAAGGAAAACTGTGCGTGTGCTTCCTCTTTTTTACAGAAGGAAGCACAGAAGAGACACAGCCGCAGGAATGAGATTGGTTTCCTATAGGGCAGTGAGTAGAAGGGGTGAGGGGAGTGATACTTCTCTGATTATACCTTTTATGGTTCTGACTTTCAGAACAATTTAATGACTCATTTTCCTGAAAAATAAGTAAAATCAACAAGTGTGGAAGAAGAAGGAAAAAAACCCAAAATACAACAGAAAGAAATAAGGTTTATGTTTTTCAAACGAATAACATTAACATACTGACGGGTGAGGGAGAAAAATGAATAAAAAACTTTGGAACAAGCTATTTTTGGACAGTGTTTCAACTCTATAAACACAGAAATGTCGCTTGACAATTATGAAACTACTCTATGTGCTTTTTGGTGTGAGAAAATAAGTAAATAGATGGAGGTCTTGTGGATAATGTGAGGAAGGTTTCTTCCTGGTGGAGAAGAGAGTTACAAATAAAGAAAAATGCAAAGCTGGAAGAAACCATCTGGCGTTGGGATGGGAGCTATGGATGCAAAGA
This sequence comes from Balaenoptera physalus, assembly GCF_965194825.1. Lineage (NCBI taxonomy): Eukaryota > Metazoa > Chordata > Mammalia > Artiodactyla > Balaenopteridae > Balaenoptera > Balaenoptera physalus. The sequence continues at coordinate 2,501,810 of NC_138897.1, read as the reverse complement.
GAGAGAAAAAGGGATGGAGGGAGGAAGGGAGGGATGGATAGGTATGAAAATAGATGTAGATGTGTGTGTATCTATCTATATCTATTTATATATATTTCCTATCTCTACTATATGGATCACATCTAGTACCCAGTTCTGAATTTGTAAATGACATTGTCCAGTGAGGGTAACCAGGGCTCCTTAGAGATGTGGCTGGTACCGCTACAGGGATAAGGAAAGTATGGGATGAGCCCGAACCACCTGTGACACCAGACAGTAAGGAAACAAAGGATGCAGGAGTCCTGCTTGCCAGGACTCCCACTGGCATGATTTAGGACAGTTTGAGTGAGCAAAAAATAAGCTATAGTAATAGGTTATAATAACTCATTGAATAAAAGAAGCAATCACAAAGGCATATTGATATAAACAAATAAATGAATAAATAAATGGCAGAGAAGGAGAAGTGTATTCTCAACAGTAGGAATCCAACTATAAAAAGTAGAAAGACGATGAAATTACAATATCATCATTTGGCAGCTACCATAGTAAAATTGTCTTAGGCAAGACCCTTCAACCAATGGTTGTCAAAGTTATCATGCAAGAACAGGGAGGAAAACATGATATCTCTACAATCACAAAGTATCTTCTTCCAAGAATTTATTAGCTACCAAGGACAAAACAGTAACATTGTAGCAGACACTGTCTTGATCAAGTGATCATGTGATCAAATTCACTTCACCAGTAATGGGACAGGTTGAGACCATGTGCCTTCAGATGCAATGCACTGACAAGACCTCAACATCTCCAAAAATGCACAACCCAAATCCAACCAAGAGAAAACATACAATGAACCAAAATGGAAGGGCTCTTCCAAATAACTGCTCTGCACTCTTTAAAGTGTCTGGGTCCTAAAACTCAAAAAAAGATGGAAGAACTGTTCCAGATAGAGAGTAGGAGATGAAAAAGACACAAGAATGAAGACACCTGGATTCTTTTACACAAAAATTGCAAAACCTGAACTTTGTAAGACCTTACAGGAGGCCCTTATTATGATCCCGTGATAAACCATAATGGAAAAGAATATAAAAAAGAATGTATATCTATATATATATTTATATATATATGTATTTATATATATATATGTATAACTGAGTCACTTTGCTGTGCAGCAGAAAGTAGCACAACACTGTAAGTCAGCTCTACTGCAATTTTAAACAATCGCACTTACGTCTCTATGGAGGATGGTTTTTGTTTGGCCAAAGCAGCACAGAAGGGTTTTGCTCCTCATTCAATTAAGACAGAAGCAAACCTTGCTTTCCTTCTCACGTTCAGAGGAGGGAGGACGCCTCCTGGCTCCTTATCTGGCATCTGACTGCACCCTCTTCTCTCCTCCAGGGTCTGGTTTGTTTCTTTTCTCTCTGGTATTTTCATCTTACCCTTTAAACCGACTCCTTTCCCTGAACTTATAAACACACTTCAACGTGGTTCATCACTCCACACCCTGTGTGAGCTGTGCCCCTTTACCTGTTTCTTGTCTTTATAAGCACCTCAAGCTTCTGGAAGGACGAGGTGACAGCGTTGGTCTCTCCTTCCCTCTGAGCCATTCACGTTTCAGCCCAGCGCCTTCAGTCTTGGTTTTGGTCCTCAATCAATCCTCCTGTTGTTCTGCAATGACGGCATTCAAAAGTGCCTTTCCAACCACCAAATCCAAAGAACTTACTTCTTTCCCTTCCTGGAACACTTAGGCCATGGCACCAGGCTGTTCTGCATTTCTTCCCAGGTTTCTAATTATTTTACCCACTTTCTTTTGCTGGTTCATCTTTGTGTGAATGCCTCCTAAATAATGATATTGCCCAGGGTCATCTTCTGTGCTATTTTTACTTCTAAATACTCTTTTTGAGTGATAGCAATCACTACAATCTCTATGGTGATGGTATCTCCAGCATAGATCAACCTCCTGTATTCTGGATTCGCATCTGAAGAATTGGTTGAGTGGCACGCACCACCAAGTCTGGCTTGAAGGCATGCCCTTCCATCCCAGTCCAGTCAGCATCGTACAGTCTTTCCTCCTCTAAGGGTGCCATCCTCCTTCATCTTAATAGTTCACATCATTAGGCCCTCTTTAAATAGATGATAATATCATCACCTGCATTGGTAATTTTAATCAGCACAGATTTCTGCATTTCAGTAGCTGTAGTTTAATCAAGTTATATTGAGCTCAGTTTTCTTGGTATAAACAAAGCATCGTCCCAAATTCTTTTAGTTGGACATGCATTTTTCATTGATTTTTCAAAACACAGAGATCAGTGTTGATCGACTGAAAGTATCTCATAACCCTAAACTGAATACCATTCTTTCTAAATAAGACTAACCAGGATTAAGGATGGTACTGAGTAAAACAGATTAGTATATGGGAGACTAAACAAGCAAATTTGACATTATACAATACAAAACTCCAGAAAAACACTGAAAATTCTATTAAAGATCTAGAAGTTTGACATTATGTAAAAAATAATCCTTATTCGGTTGTATAAATATCTATATTTATGCATTTACTATGTTAGTGCTGCATCTTTAAAATCATACTTTAAACTATTTTTCTTCTCTCTTGCCTCTGATTTAATTCCCCCTCAAAGCATCATGTGTTTTTAGTGAGAGTTGATGCCGTGGGGATCCAAACGGGTTTTCCATCACTGTGTTATAACCACATCTCTTAAATAGATGCAGAGAACACTTTCAAAAAAATGGGAAAAGTAGGACGGCGTGGACATGGGTAACAAGAGTAAAGCTCAATGCCAAATATGAGAATTAAAAGTGTAACCTTTATTTAAAAAAAGAACGTTAATGTTCATTATAAAACATCATTAGAAAAACATGGTCGAATTGCTTCATGAAAACTCTCAGCTAAAATAAAGTGTAATAAAACTCATTGATTCTAATCTTAAATCTCAAAATGATATTTAAGCAAACACAATCATTTTGAAATGCCAAATTGTCTTGATGATAATAAGCGTATAGCCTGAGCGACATTTGGGTTATTTTCTATCCTGTCTGACTGTAAGTCAACAACTTGGGAGCAAACATCTTTCTATTCATTTTCTATCATCTGAAAGTGAATCTTTTTGCTTGATGGACTTATCGCTATTCAATGTGAAAAACTCACCCATATTGATTTGTACACCCAGCTTTCCCTCAGAACGTGAAATTAGCATGGCTTTCCTGTTTCCTCTCTGGTGGTGCCCTAGTTGGGGGGATGAATCAGCGTCAGGCTGGCCATTTAGTCCAGGCCACCTCGGAACAGTGGTTACAGGGAACGCGGAAGTGCACACAGCTACTCCTCCATTCTGGCAATAATCCCCGCTGTTTTCAATGAACTGGGATGGGAGCAATAACGCTCTCTTGATAAAACGGTTCAGAACAGCCAAGACGGAAAGTACAGCACAAAAGCTGTGGTTTTCACTGCACAGAGCCTGGCCTCTGCAGCCAGACAGAAACGGATCTGTGCATTTATTTCACCGCTCGTTTTCTGTATAACCTTGAAGATATTCCACTTCCTTTCTCTTGAATGCACTGATCTATCAAAGCGTGGTTAGCAAATACTGTCCTTGGCAGGATGTTTTGAGGACACAGGGCATCTGGCACGTGGAAAGTGCTCTATATACAGTTGTAAAAAATACAAAGTGCAAGAGGGAGGCGACATGGGGATATATGTATATGTATAGCTGATTCACTTTGTTATACAGCAGAAACTAACACAACATTGTAAAGTAATTATACTCCAATAAAGACGTAAAAAAAAAAAAAAAACCAAAGTGCTAAATATGTTCTAAATATGTGGGCGTCTCCCCCTGCCCTGGAAGAGACGTGAGCTCTTGTAAGGATGTGTAAAGAAGCACATTAGGATGTAGATATGACAGAGTTAGGAGTAAAAACACAGGATGCCCACTTAAATTTGAATTTCAGGAAACAATGAGCAGCATTTTTTTTTTTTTTTAGTGTAGGTGCGTCCCATGCTGTGTCTGGGATATACTTATACTAAAAATTATTCATTGTTTTTCTGAGATTCAAATTTAACTGGGTGTTCTGTATCTTATCCAGCAACCCTAGTTGAAGATCGAATTGAAAAACTTATTTTTTCTTTTTTTTTTTTTTGGACCATTCTGTGGTCTTATTCTTTTCTCAGTAATATCATGCTGTATTTGGCAAGGGCAGGCAGTGCTGCAAAAAATGAACTGGATTGATGGCTTGAGCATAAAATGCCTCTGGTTATTTGAATATTCCTTGTTTCTCATTTATAAAGTAGGAATGATAGTAATGCCTACTATACAGGTTTGTATATTATTATGATTAAATAAGTCAATAAATCTAACAGACTTGGAAAAGTGCAAGTACATAAGAATTGCTCAAAATGTTAATTATTACCTTCTTTCATCGATTTTAGTATGTTCACTTTTTTCACATTTTAAGATTCTTACAGTTTGGAATTATCTTTCAACTGATGGCAATTTACAATTGTTGTTGGCTGAAGGCAGTCATGATGTAGGTACAGGCATGAACTTGATCTGAGCTGTTCACATTGTCATGGCTTCGGTTGATTTATGTGCACTTTTTGAAAAAATGCTTCACTCCTTAGAAAGAGAAAAGTCACAGGCATAGCAGGGAATCTCAAAGAAACATGAAAAGAGAAGTTTTTCTCTTAGAAAGAAATTCTCTCAGGCTCAGGGAAAGAGTAAGAAAGGTGAGACTCTCACCGTTAATACTCTTCTGGAACATATAGTGACGTGTATTAGTTCTTGGTGCATTTTCATGAACACAAACCTGAACAATAAAAGAATAAGCTGTTAAGTAGAGTCCTTGAAAACAGGATATGATGAGGTATACACACCCATGTTTATCACAGCATTATTCACACTAGCCAAGAAAGATATGGGAACAACCCAAATCCCCATCAACCAAAAGGTAGATAAAAAAGATGTAGTACATATACACAAGGGAATACTACTCAGCCATGAGAAAGGAGGAAATCCTGCTTGCAATTACATGGATGGACCTTGAGGGGATTAGGCTAAGAGAAAGAAGTCAGACAGAGAAAGTCAAATACTGTATGAGGTCGCTTACATGTGGAATCTAAAAAAGTCAAACTTGTGAAAAATTAGAGTAAAATGGTGATGCGGGCTGACACGAGGGGAGAGGAGAGCCAGGTGCCAGAGTCCAGAGAGGGTCAGGACCCAGCCCTGGAGGGGAGGCCGTGTGGAGGATGGCAAGCAGCAAACAGCATCCACGTTCTCCACAAGCAACAAAGTCCATCGTGTTGACGTGAGCCGTGTGACTGAACACATTTGTGTTGTAAATAGATGTTCTCCCTGGACTTACCAACAAGAGGAACACGTTGAGTATGCATGTACATGCGGGAGAAGGAGGAGAGATCATTATGAAGCATCTGGTAAGGACCAGGTTGGCTCTTTTCACGTCTTTGCAGATGAGGACTTAGACCCAGAAGGACTGAATGACTTCCCAGAGTTAACGCAGCTCCAAGAGCCAATTCATATAATCCTGAAAGCCCGTGCTCTCTTCGGTTGCCAAAAGAGGTGAAAAAAGACATCAGAGCATGTAATAGTGGTAACACCTTCTATTGCTTATGAGAAAAAATAAGAACAGAGTAACAGATCTGATGGGGGGATGGAATGAGGACTAATTATGAGCTCGTTTTACGTCTTTGTTTTTCGAATTTATTCTTTTATTTATAGCTGGTGAATTCGCTGTTTAAAATGGCCCCCAAGCCTAGTGCTGAAGCGCGGTCTTGCATTCCGAAGCACAAGAAGGCTGAGATGCACCTCATGAAGAAAATAAGTGTGTGAGATAAGCTTCCCTCAGGCGTGAGTTACAGCGCTGTTGGCTGTGCCAGGTTCCAAACTCTGATGGCGCATCGCTTCATTCATTGACAGTGAACATGACATGAACTCGGGCCACCTAGGGTTTAACGGAGAAGGGAAGTGTGATGAGATGCTGGCAGTCCTGATGCTGGAGAAGGGACCTTGCTGTGGGGCTGGGGGCTGCAGGGGGACTTAGCCCATGTCGCACAGAGAGAAAGGAGAGAAAAGACTCCTGAACTTGGAGGTGGCCATGATTCGCCAGCATCACAGGTGTGTGGAGAAGGGCAGGCAGCTCTGTGCCTCCAGCGCGGGGCCCAGGCTGAGTGAAGGGACCAAGCCTGAGTGGGCCCGGCTCAGACGGTGGACCTGCTGGAGAGTCTGAAATGGATTCTGTAGGTGACTGGGGTTATTGAAAGTTTTTGAGCAAGAAGTGACATGATCCAGTTTGTATGTTAGTGAGATATTTCTGGTAGTAACATGGGAAAGAGATGGAAGAAGGCAAGATTGGCATCTGGGGACCTTTCACTGAATACATCATGCAGGGGCGTGAGCACCACGGAAGTGATGGCCAGAAAAGAGACCACAGCCTGGAGTAAGAATCCTAAAATTAGGTTTTCCTCTAAAACACGTACATTCGACGTGACTATTCGATAGCCTGTGCCAATTTAGGACCCGTATCCAGCAAACTCAGCTTCGGGTAAACTTCAGTACTGCTGAGAGGACTGACTCCTACTTGCTTAAAATTCCTTTCTAATTGACAGACACGCTTCTGAAACCAAAGTGAGCCTTGGACCAAACGGTGCCTCCTGCACTCCCAGGTCCACACCGTAGACCTGGTCATCTTTGAAGCTGCTCTGCACCCGGAACTCACATTCAGGTGTCTTGCTCTCTGACCATCAGCCAAGTTTGCTAAAAAACCCAGCACTTGTACATCTGTTCTTTTTCGTCATCGGGACTTAACATTCATTGACCTTCCTACCATGATCTTCCTCCAGGAGAGCCTGCCTTCATGAGTTCCTTCCATCGACCCTCAAACTCTGCCTCTTACCGACAATATCTGAATCTCTCATCCCATGTTTTCACAATCTCTCAGCACAGCCCTAACTCTGGATGAATCCAGTCAGTGGCCTGTGCTCGAGGGAAGTGGTTCTGTTCAGGTTCAAGGTGGAGGGGGCCTGGGAGCTCTCTGGGGCCTCTTATAAGGCAAGAATCCATTCACCAGGGCTCCACGCTCATGACTGAATCACCTCCCAAAGGCCCCACCTGATAAGACCATTGTTTGGGGGCTTAGGTTTCCCACCTATCAATTTTGGAAGGACAATCAGACTACAACCAGACTACAGTAATGTTCTTCTAAAAAACCTGAATCTTATCGCACAACTGATTTGTTCAAATCCCTCAAATTATTATCATAGATAGATTATTGCGGATAATTTTCCCTACGTTTACATGCTTTCTCTTAGGTTTGTTTTACATAAATGTGTGTATGAGTGAGTGTCCCTGTGTGTATAGTAGATAGCTATATATGTGCACATGTACATATATGTGCACATCTACATACACATGTAACATACAGCACGTAATACAGCAATAAATGTTGAGTAAACAAGACGTTCTGTGGGCTATGTCACGGCACAGTCATTCATAAGCACATGAATGAAATGTTTGTAAAAGCGTAAGTATGGGAATAGTTTGAAGTTTGAAAATTTATGGGTCGTTAAAAATACATGAATAAAAAAAAATACATGAATAATGGTAGCTTACTTCAGAGTACTGACTTCAGGATAATTTAGTAAGCAGCCCTACAGCCTTAAATGCAAATTCCAAATATATTTCTTTCCACATGAATTTCATCATCCACCCATTTGTACGTTTATGTGAAAAAGTGGCTCAGGATTCACCTCAGAGTGATTCATTTCTGCCATTGTTCCTATCGGAGCCTGATTTTATTTGAACCTGCCTGGGGGAGACCAGAATGACCTGAACCTATTGGATGCCAGCTCTAGAGCTCGTTCACCACCAAGACGTGGTCGTTATGTTGCGTCCGGTTACTCTGTTCTGAGATGAATGATCACTAGCTTTGACTTGTCCTTTTTTGGCTGGCTTGGGGCAAAGCCCATCAAAGCAGGTGCCATTTGCCCTGTGAGCTGTACCAGCCTCCAGCGACTGCAGGGGCGCTAGATCCAGGGGAGCCCCATGAAATAACAGACTCCTGTAAAATGAAGGTATGAATGGAAGGAACCTAAATCCTTCCATCCCTCCCAAGTTAGGCGTGAAGATTAAAAATAGCACAATAGGGTGAGTTAGCAGTTGTCGCTTTGCTGACAGCCATGGTGCCGCAAAGTATGGAAAGAGGAAAGCAGAGAGGAGAAAACCAGCAGAATAAAGGTAATTCTGTGCTGGGCACAGACATTCAACAGACCCTGCCTGTCACTGTGAGGACACGTGCTGCTAACGAGGGACTGAGTCATGGATGCCCTTAAGTGGTTCCTGATGGAGAAGACAGCCGAGTATGAAATAATTTTAGAGACGTTTCAGTCAGAAATTTTGGAGAAAAATAATTCTTGGCTATTCAGTGGGCATCACGCTAGTTTTCTATGCTGCAGTCACACATTTGCCACAAACCTTATCTCACAGTTCCGTAGGTTGGAAGCCCGGGCTGTGCTCCTTTCTGCAGGGTCTGGGGGGCAATCTGCCCATTTCTGTTGCTGCAAATTGCGTTCCATGCAGCTGTAGGATGAAGGCCTGGTTCTTTGGCTGCTGGTGGCTGGGGCTGCCTTTGGCTTCTGGGGACAGTATCGCATTTTATGTTTTTCCTAAAGTTCCTTTCCTTGGTCAGTTTGCTTTGGCTTCTGTCTTTAACATGGGCTCTTTTCTCAAATGTCTGATGGCATCTGACCGAAGAGTAACGAGATGCAAAGCCTAGGGAGCAAGGTGGGCGTGAGGGGGCGGCCTTCCCTCTGTCCTCACTTGGGTCGCCCACCTGCTGGCATCCGTGTCTCGCTGGTGTCCTTGAGTGTCTCCAACAAAGAGCCCTCAGTCGCTTGCTGTGGTGCTGGATGAGCCGGCTTCCCTCTCCTCGGTCCTCAAGCACCCCGTTCTCCATCCTTGGCTCTGCTAAGCCATTCTTTGGTCTTCCACCCACTTTCTTTCTTCCTGCGTCTGGCACCTCTGTCATTGACGATGGTGTTTATTTTTGGTCCTAATTCTTTTTTATTCGCGGGAGAAGGAAAGGACTATAAAGATGTTTACTTCCGCATCATGAAACCGACCACCACCTTCCTTTTACAGACTTCTGTTTCTACACACCCGCTTTGCACCCCAAATATTTGCAAATGATTTCACTCCCTCTGTCATTCAAAAACATTTCTTTCCAGCTGGGAAGGTGTGGATTTGCTCTGAGGGATGGAAGGAGAGTGTACTGATACTTTTTCGTTTATTTTATATGCCATACTTCGGCTCTGCATTTGATAGGTATTTACTCATTTTATCCTCAAAGAATTCCATAGAGTGAATATGGTCGTCATCTCGCTTTGTATATCCGAAAACTAAGGATTCAAAAGAAAAATAACGTCTCAGACACTATAAAAGCCACGTCATCACGCTGTCTCCAAACCTGCCTGATCCCCCCTCACGTTCCTGCTCAGCCCCACGTCCTTTACTTTCACCCTCCCCTAATTAAGGGCAAAGAGGAGAAAAGAACAAACATTGTGTGGACCGGCATTTGCCACCTGTTGCTGCTGTTCTTAATCAGCACTTTTGTCTCTCTCTGCCTAAATCACTAGCCCAAAGCCCCCCATTTTCAGCTCCCAGTTACTTACTGATTCATACTGGATGGTTACTGATAAAAGACCACCCTTTAATCCGTAAATGTTTATAGAACATTTATTACATGGAATGCAGAAGCCTAAGTAATGTGGGAAGAACGATTCCTAGCTTCATGTAAAATTTTCATACAGGGATTTAGTACTAAGAAAATGCCAATCCCTGCCAGGATTTGCCTGTAAACACATTTAAATTATGTACAGAGAGATAAGGTGCTTTGTCCAGTGCAGTTCAATTTTATTACATTATAATCAACGGCTGTGTTTTGTGTACACTTTATTCAACCAAGATGCATATTTAAGCTTCTGTTTAAGCTGCTTCCCCCAGTTCCTCTCCTACTTCCTCTGCAAATTAAATTGTGGGCCTCTGGTTAATGAACAATTGTCTGATGCCAAAGAATACGTCCTTTGACATCCAATTAAAATTGACGTTCACACTGAACAAAGCTCATTATGAAAATGAGTGCCTTTCTTTGCTCTGAATTACAGCTTTTTATTAGGATAAATGTAAATTATTTAAATGAGAAAAAAACCCTTAAAACTGTACAGTTAAGCAATCAAGTGAGTCGTTTCTTGCCTGACTGTAAAATATCTCTGTGAATTCCAATCAAATCAAACTGATTTAACTTACACTATCTTGAGAATTAAATATATGTCTATTGCTTCATTCCTCATAAATTATCAGTATCTTTTCTCATAAATGATCAGCAGTGGTCCTGCTTCAAGTATCTCAGAATTAATGTCTTTGTTTGTGAGCTATTTTAGGATCACTTAAGTTTCAGCTCTAAAGATGAAAAATAATTAACTAAAAGTAACGTAATGAGACGTTACAGCAATTGACAAAACTAAGCAGTTGAGTTTCACTACAATAATTTCTTTTGGTAATTAAGCTTTTAAAATAATCCTTCTGAAAATGTAAAACTTTAAAAGATACTTTTATCTTTCTTCTTCCTTAAGGACAAAAGAATTTTTAAGGCTCACATTTAATATTTCTGTCAAAGCCACATCATATTTTCTAACAGATGATAAATGCACTGTGATAAATTCTATATCTTTGCCAAAGAGCAGGTATAATGAATATTTGTTGAGTGGATGAATTAACAAACAAATGAAATAAGGATCAAAACTTTTATTTCACCAGGAAATAGAACTTTGAAAAATATTTACGTCTAATTCAAAGAATAGTCTTATTTTTGATTTTATATTTTTTCTAATTTTTTGATGCTATAGATAATAATGGATAAATATTTATAGATGTTTTGGGGATTTAAAAAAGCCTGAAACTAAAAGACATTTTTTAATATACAATCATTTTTCTCTTATGTACTGTTCTTAGGGCAAAGCAGTACCCGTTATTGTTTTCATAGGAACAGTTAGTTTTTGAAAGCCAAAAAGAATGCGAAGAGAGGAAAGCACATGAGGAAAAACAGTCATTCAAAACATGCGTTCACGCCTTCCCAAATACTGATTGGAACAGTCATTGCGTTATTCATCTGCATGAGAAATAATAAACTGAGAATACTCCAAAGAAAATTGCTCAGGGTTTTTTGGTTTTTTTTTTGCTAAATGGATTTTAGAGTTTTGCAGCTTCCATCTATTCCAGAAATGCCTGGTAAGGGTAGGGTTGATTAGGGAGTAGTGTCTGAACTTGGGGGCAAAATTAAAACTGAACAGGAATCAAAATGGAGAATCAGGAGCTGTCATGTTATGTCTCTCCATTTAATTGTCATACACCTTCCTTCTGTGTGGCCTCTGGAAACGCCCACTGCTTGTCTTGCATTAAGTTCATACTGCTTCCTGGGGAGGATTTCTTGGCTATTTGTATGGCGGTTTGACTTGATTCATGTATTATTTCTTAAAAGGCCACATATGTCATGCATTCATTAATTATGGAATAAATGGCATTGACCCAGTTTGTATACATACATATTTCAGGCCTCAACAGCCCATAAGGGGGCAGGGTTTGCACCAAAATCTCCAGATGATGCGACAAAATAGGGCCCACCTTCTGACTAATTGTAAAGTTTGCCTTGTCCGCTTACTGCTTTCACAAGTTTTCAAAGAGAGATTGGCATCTTCTTACAGAACTTCTGAGAAGGAGATGAAGCTCTTTAGAGAAACTTCAGTTACAATGGTTTGGGGGAAATAAAAGGGGCCATTGGCGGCTGTCTAGGGTCCCATGGCTATTGTCACACATGACCACCCCTGGGAGGCTTATCACAGCCAAATGTCAGAGCCAAGTGTGTTTTCTCAGAGTCCTGGAGGTCAGAAGCCTGATCAAGTTGTCGGTAGGGCCACACGCCCCGTGAAGACCCCAGGAAGGCTCCTCCCTGCCTTGTCCAGCATCTGCTGGCTCCTGGGATCCTTGGTTTGTGGGGGCATCACTCCGAGCTCTGCCTCCTTCTTCCCATGGCCTTCTTCCCCCTGCATCCCCACGGGTCTCCAATCTCCCTCTCCCGGTAAGGACACTGCCCACTGGATTTACGGCCCAACCATAACAGCAGGCCCTCATCTTAGCTTGATTACAACTGCAAAGACCCTCTTTCCCCATAAGGCCACCTTCACAGGGACCAGGGTTAGACTTGAATGTATCTTTTTGAGGGACATGATTCAAGACACAGAGTGGTGGGTTCAGGTCTTTGGTGAGAGATTGGCTAGAGATTCTGATCCTAAAAAGGCTTGGAGAAGGAAGAGGAAAGGGTGAAGGTGAAGTGAGCAACCTCTTTGCTGTAGGAGGAACAGAGCATCTCCTGCTGGCGTGAGTGATGTGGAGGGCGGCGTAAGCCCTGAGCAATACCTGTGCTGGCTGTGCCCCAAGGTTCTGACGGTTCTTCATTCTCGAACTGCCACGTAGGAAGAGAAGAAATCGTTTGCTCTTGTGAGTGGTGGAATGAATGAATAAAAACTAAGTCAGCGTTTATATTGCTCCATAAATTCTTATGATAATATCAACCAAAGTGGAATGCAGGTAAGGCCATACCAAGAGCGTACTCTTGTTTTCATTGCTGTCTTCAATGTGTCTGAATCAAAATCTTGAAGCAAGTCTGGAATTATTAACACTCTGCCGCCTAGGAGCCTGTGAGCTCCCCCTGGCCTGTCAAACCTTGTTTACTCTTCCCTGACTGCCTGTGACCCATCCTTGATGGCTTGGAATCCTTTTCCTTGGGGAGTGAGGAAGAGAAGGAGATGGGCTGAAAATCAGCTCTCCAAATGCTCAGAACCTAGGGGCAGGACAGGAATAAAGATGCAGACGTAGAGAATGGACTTGAGGACACGGGGAGGGGGAAGGGGAAGCTGGGACAAAGTGAGAGAGTGGCACTGACATATATACACTACCAAACGTAAAACAGATAGCTAGTGGGAAGCGGCCGCATAGCACAAGGAGATCAGCTCGGTGCTGTGTGACCACCTAGAGGGGTGGGATAGGGAGGGTGGGAGGGAGACGCAAGAGGGAGGAGATATGGGGATATATGTATATGTATAGCTGGTTCACTTTGTTATACAGCAGAACCTAACACACCATCATAAAGCGATTATACCCCAATAAAGATGTTTTAAAAAAAAAAGCTTGCACTCTCTTCAGGAGTGGGTGAGAATTCCGTCTCCACATCCAGCCGATAGCTGGTAGGTAACAGAGCGTGTAAAGGTGCCTGTCAAATTTTACATTTAATTTGATTTTCTCTGATTAATTTGGAATTGTACATAAAAATATATTAATTGCCTTTAAGTCTGTTGAATGTCAGCTAATTGGCACGGCTTTCTTTATATATTCTGATTATATATTAAAATATGCTATTAACATCTCCTATTAATGGTCTATTAATTATCCTTTATCTTATTTTAAGCTGTCATTGGTCACACAGAAACTTTAAATTCTTTTTGATTAGTTTTAATTTTTAAAAATGAGACTCTAATTTGTTGAATTTTAGCGAATGTTTTCATTATTATGACAAATTTTTGCATGTATACATTGACATCCAGCTCCAATTAGACACAGTGGGCACAGTGGGTGTGTCTATTTTATATAGTTTTCATTATTTTCAGCATTTATATCACAGAAGATTTCACAATCCCCCATGTAGAAACCCCCATGTAGCTATATTTTTCATCAATGATCACATCATAACATATCAGGGTACATACTTACACTGATGTTACTGAGTCTGAATACCTCACATTTTCCCACCACAAATTTACTCTTTTTTCCCCCTATTTCCATTTTGTAATCTTTGGAGGGAAACCATTATGTGCAGTCCACACCTGTGGAGAATCAGGCTTCACCTCCTCGTGGGAGGAATGTCTGCCTGATTGATTTGGAATTCTTCTACATCTTAACAATATTGAGTCCTCTACTTCATGAGCACTTATTTAGATGTTTGACTTCTTTAATCAGACTTTTGTAGTTCTCCACAAATAGATCCTGTACCTACTCTGTTAGCTTTATATCTTTGTACTTCATTTTTTGGTGCTGTTGTTAATGACATCTTTAAAATTTTAAATTCTGATTTTTTATTAGATGAATATTTGAATATTTTTGTGATAGCTAAATATACTTAGACATTTTCTTTTCTTTTTCTTCTTTTTTGCTGTTATTCACCATTATGTCTTCTAGCCTATTTTCATTTGTATGTAGAAAGGCTATTTCTCTATGTCAATTTTATTTTATTTTTTTAATTGATAAGCTGGTCTTTATTAATTTTTTTTTGAATTTTTGAATATTATTTTGTTTATTTTTTTATACAGCAGGTTCTTATTAGTTATCCATTTTATGCATATTAGTGTAGAGATGTCAATCCCAATCTTCCAATTCATCTATGTCAATTTTAAAATATGTGACTTTGTGAAATTCTCTTATTATTGTTAGGGTGTTTCCATAAGAAGTTCAAGTTAGCTTATTTCTTCCTTTCTAATTGCTATGTCTCTGATTGCTTTTTCTTTTCTAATTGCCTTGTCAAACTTTCAAGGAAGCCTCAAGTTTTTTCTCAAGAGCAATATTGTCTTTGGGTTGAAGCATATTAAAAAAGTATTTCTATTTACTGAATATTTTTAAGATGAATACATGATGAATTTTGCCAACTGTCTTTTTTATATCTATGAAAATTATATGATTTTCCCTTACCTCTGTTAATATGATGAATTTTGTTAATGGGCTTTCTAATGATGAGCCACCTGGTATTTCTTGAATAAACCTCCTTGTTCATGGTGTATTTCTATTTCAGATTCTTGCATTGAGGTCTCATAAGTGAGGCTGCTCTGTGTTTTCCTTTGTGGTAAAACTGTTTTGTAAAAAAAGTCTTCTCGCCTGCTTTTATTGTCTCTAGAGACTATTTTGTTCTTAAGTCTTTTTCTTATAAGAATTTTGTATGAGAATTGACTGAGAATGTTTTCTTTTGATTATTTTTTAAGTAAAATTAATTTCCATTTTTCTGAGGGATTGAACCCTCAAAAACTCTAGCCTTGTTTTATTTTTATTTTTTTGGCCATTTTTATGTGGGTTTCAGCATGTGATATCAGATAGGGACTCATAATTTCTGAGATTTTTTTCTCCTCTCTTCTCCTTCCTTTCATCTAGATCTTCCCTTACTGTCTCTGATCTTACTTTTATTGTAAGTGCAAAGTTTTGTCCTAGAAGGTGTCTTTGGTTTTTAGTTTTGATAATACCTGGGACTCTGAGCCCAAGACAATTTAGTGCCGTTAGAACTTCTGTGGCTCTGCTTGTATGTTCATTAAGAGTTTTGCATCTATCAAAATAGATAAATACAGTGGATATCACAAGTGAAACGACATGTATGAGTACTAAATACTCTGACAGCGTAAATTTTTGAGATAAGCTAATATAATTGAATTTTGTACCACATTATGAATGAATGTGAAGTCACATAACACCAAGACATCTTGTAAAGTCATGCTGTAAACAATGTAGCAAATGAAAACATACTCATTTTTCTACAGATTTCTGTTAAAACTAAGAGACCCGGTGGAGATCAGGAACAGTAAACTCCTGCTGCCTGTGCCCTGGCTTTGTGTTGGCTTCATGGAGACGTGTGCTCTGCAAGCTGTGTATGCTGCACGTTCTTTTCTTGTTCTTGTCATACTGGATTGTAATTAATACATGATGAAAGAATTTTCTAAAAGAGGAAGAAATCTGAGTCCCAAGTATAACACTTTGCAGGTAGAAAATTAAACATTTATTTTCAAAATGTCTCCAGATGTAATGTTGTTGGCATCACATGAGAATGATTTGCCAGGTTTTTATCTAAGTCTTTGGAATTTGTAGTTGCATTCCAGTGAATCTGCAGTCTCCTTTGATTTACTTGGTCTGCCTCGAGTTCTTTGCTTGAAAGCCTTCAATCAGTGTTTAGAGAGGTCTCCATAAATAAAATGTTATCAGATTCAAGCACTTATGCAAATTAAAATTTTTAAAAATCATTAATATTAAATTATAACAGTCTTACCAAAATTTTCAAGATACATGCACTTCAGCAGAAAATATGAAAAATTCACTGACCAACATGAGTTAGTCACTAAGTTGAGTTGGTCTGTATTTTATATAATAGTAATTTTATTTATATATACCTTGAGAACTGGGATAAGAAAAGAGATTAACAGTATGTTTCTGTATGATTAAAAATATTATACGGTACATGTCAAAGCTTTGAGTTATTACCTTTATAGGGTATTTGAGATATGCTGGATTTTTATGGCAGACTCTTCAATATATTGATTTAATGTGTGTAGTTCACGAGTTTTTACACATTAATAGATAGTGATGTAGACAGATTGTAAACTTTTGATAGGTCAGTGAACTTTTAATCTGTTATCCAAACAAGGACACATTTGAGAGTGAAAAGGAGGCAGATTTACAATTTCTTCCTACAACAGAGGTCAGACGGGTCCTCTGGCCAAACCAGGCTGTGTGGGCAGCCCACTCAGGGATCACACCTTCTTTCTTAAATTCCAAGTCAACCGACAGCTAGAGAGAGTCATAGATGACTTTTCTTTGTAATTCTCAAATTCTTCTTAGGAAACACCACAGCTGAGGCCACAATAACTGTATCTTGTAGCAATCGATTTGAGAGATAAAAATAATTCACTTAAAAATGACTCAAAAGTCAAACTAATAAAAACGTGAATGATTTACACAAAATAGGCACAACCCGAGACTTACAATACAGAGCTCTGGGGCTCTAGAGTCTGTGGCCCTCAGATCAATGGGTAACAGGTGCAGGTACGCGGGTGTTGCCCTCCTTCATCACAGACTCTAGATCCTCAGTAAAAAGAGTTTTAAGGTGTTTTCCCCTTTAATTAGACTTCTTGGCGGGTCTTACTGAGTAATAGCCTCCGCCATTAAGGAGTTGGGTCTTTTTTTTTTTTTTTTTTAATGTAAAGTGATGTAAAATGAACTCACAGTTGATTTAAACAAAAAATAATTGTCTTGGACCAAGAAGCTTCATGCCTGCTTTGCTCCAGAGCTAAAATGACATCTTCCTGGCTCGGTTTTCCTCTCTGTTCTTCTGCTCTGCTTTCTGCCCTCTTGTGTCCATCCTCAGACAGGCGGGGGGTGCAGCAGTCAACGGTCAGAGCAACTCCCTCCTGCATCTGTTCAAGTTCAAGAACGTGGAGCAGAGAGTGCCCGTGTGCAGCAGAGTTCAAGCAAAGATGCAGAATTCAGCTTTGCTCGCATCGATTGGCCTGGCTTGGTCATGGGCTGGGCTGTGAACCAACTCCTGTTTAGGTCTTGGTCCCATGTGGACCCACAGAGCTTAGGGTGGGTTAGCCACTGGAATGTGGGAGGGAAACGATCTCACCAGGGAAACACAGAGAATGCTGATGGAAGTTAAAGCCGGGAAACCGAACACCATCACATGTTCTCTACAGCAGGGACTTCTGTGTACAAACTTGACCCCCTGCAAGTGCCAGGTGGAGGAGAGTGGCGTCTACCACGTGGTAAGGCCTGCTGTCAGCGCTTCCTGTGTGTTCATCAAACAGCCTGTGAATCCAGCGCCGCCGCCAGCCCCACTTTATAGATGAGGAGACCTGGCTACAGAGAATCATCCACTTACCCAAAGTCACAAAAGTGAGGACAAGAACCAGGAGGGAGATGGGTCCCATCCAGAGCCTGTACTGCCCCCACTGCTTTACTTGCTCAGAAGAAGTGCGGAAGCGGGAGGAGAGGGACACGGGGAGACAGAAAGATCTAGGCTGGGAATGTCTGCCAATCTGAGGGGACAGAGTGGAAATGGAATCTACTTTCGTAACAATCTTAGATTTTTGTATTTTCCAACATGTTCAAGAGAATGAGCCTTGCTATAGGAATTATTTGAAATACAGTCTTAAAAATATCATATCAGGTCTTAGCAAAGGAAGCATATATGAAGAGTCTATCTATGAAAACACACCTAAACATGAAAAGTCAGTTATCTTCGTTCTGCTGACCCGTCCTCAGTAAGTGATGGCTTTTTCTCCTGGTGGTGGCGGTGGATTTGTCCTGGTCCTGTTGAGCTGCTTTTACAGTTCCCTGGACCTCTCTGCAGCATCTGACAGGTGGCCTTGAAGTTCCCTTTCCTTAGCTCCTGTGGTCACACACATTCCAACTTTCTCTTTCATTGTTCTGGCCTTTTCTTCTTCTCATTTTTGTATTGGTTTCTTTTCTTCCCCACACTCCAAGCATGCCTGCCACATGACTCCGTGTCCTGAGTTTCTTTGCGATCCTTCTTTTCTCAATGATTCTACCAGCTCTTATGGATCCAAGCAGATCCTGGATCTATATCCATCCAGATTCTACCTCCCGTTCTCTCGCGATCTGTTAAACATTTCTACTTGAACGCACCATACTCGCCTCATAATTGAAAGCCAAATGGATTTTTTGTCTTCAAACCTGCTGTTTCTCAAGACTCTGTCCCCAAACCCAAAAGCTCAGGAAACTGGGACTTCCCTGGAGGTCCAGTGGTTAAGTCTTCGCACTTCCACTGCAGGGGGTGCAGGTTTGATCCCTTGTCTGGGAACTAAGATTCCACAAGCCGCACGGCCAAAAAAGTAAAAAATAAAAGCTCAGGAAAGCACCTGGGATTTCTCCTTCACCCCCTATATCTCCTCCTTGTCATCACATTCTCATGGAGTTCATTTAAAATTTATTTCACTTTCAATGTTACATAATTTCCAATCGTCCCATTCTGGTCTAACTCTCCATTCCTTCAAACTTAGGTTATTAAACCAATTATTTCTGTCCAGTGTTTTTATTCCTCTCATCCAGTTTATACATTGTAATCTCATTTGTTTTCCTAAAATCTCCTTTTCCTGAATCTCCCCTCTCTTCCCTATACATTTGACCAATACTTGTTCCTTATAGAATAATCTCCAAACTCATCACATCCTGCCTGGTGCATGCAGTCTGGTCAAAATCCATTCTAATAATTTTTTTAAAATTTATTTAATTAATTAATTAATTAATTATTTAATCTATTTATTTTTGGCCACGTTGGGTCTTCGTTGCTGCATGCGGGCTTTCCCTAGTTGCATCGAGTGGGAGCTACTCTTCATTGCGGTGCACGGGCTTCTCATTGCGGTGGTTTCTCTTGTTGCGGAGCACGGGCTCTAGGCTCACGGGCTTCAGTAGTTGCAGCATGTAGGCTTCAGTAGTTGTGGCTCGCGGGCTCTAGAGCACAGGCTCAGCAGTTGTGGCGCATGGGCTTGGTTGCTCCACGACATGTGGGATCTTCCCAGACCAGGGCTCGAACCCGTGTCCCCTGCATTGGCAGGCGGATTCTAAACCACTGCGCCACCAAGGAAGCCCCCACAATCCATTCTCAATCTTCTCTTTTTCTCTTGTTTTCAAAACTTACCACTTGACCTCAATTCCCTTCCAAACATTCCAAGCCAAATGGCCATGGAATATTTCATATAGGTGATTCCTGTTTGTGTTTACTGTACCTTATCTCAACCTCTGGCTCTACACAAATCAGTTCTTTCCTCCTCGCTGACAGTGGCCGTTGCAACCTTCATGAAGAGAACTGTGGATCCAGGAACAACCTGAGGACCTGGGAACAGCCAGGTCTCAGAGCTAATGGCCTTCAGCATCCTCAAACCCAAGACACGTGAGTAGCTGGGTGGGCTCTCATCCCTATCCTCAAGGATGACTTTTCACACTCAAATAACGCTTTACGGAGGCTTCAGAGCTTTCGTTTATCACAGTAACTAGACCAGCCAATTGCAGGTCAGATTTGTGATGGGGTCATGATGTCGGATGAGGCTTCCTGAAACCAACAGTCTCCTCTTTACCTTTCCTTCAAGGCTCAAATCCAGTCCTAACACTTCAGTAAAGCTTGACTCCGGTAATCCTACTTACAGACATCCTTTTATCTCTAATCACCAACGTCCCAGCACAGATGCTCTATGTCCGATGTCCACTCTCTCTTCCCATCTTGTAAGCTCCTGGAGGACAATTCCTGTGCTCCTTTCTCTGCAGTCATGTGATACTGCCTGGTTCCCATCAAGCACCCAAATAATACTTCCTGATTAAGTAATTTCGAACTCGTGGGTGGTGGTCATCTTCATTGACTCTGCATCTCTGAACTTCTAGCTTAACAACTCTGTGTCACTTCAGGATATGTAGTGGGTGTCTTGCTCTCTGGCTTTTATATCTGTAAACATTCCCTGGTGTTTGGTGTAATTGTACCATCTATTACTGCACTCAGTTACTTTATTCATCTGGAATGGGAAGTTTTCTTTTCCTTCCTGGAAGTAAATCCTTATAGTCCTTAGTAGAAAAAAAAAATGAAAAAAATAGTTATGTCAAAAAAGGCAGAGTGGACACATTTGTGAACTGCAAAGGATGTGGATTCCTTGCTTCTTCTGTAGCAAATTGGAGTGGTCCTAATGTCCTGTGTCCTCAGCCAAACGGATGGAAACACTATCATCAAAACCCAAAGCCTTTATCCTGCTTGTGACCAAATGTTCTTTCTGAAATTGCTCTAGCATTTCATCACTGTGGTTATGGCTACATGAAGGTGTGTATTTTGTTATTTCAAAAGGGAAAATGCTTTTGGTCAACATGTCTTATCATTTACTTCACCCCAGTACACTTTCAGCTGAAAAGGAAAATGTAAGTTGGCTAACAAGGAAAGTGGATGGTGTGAGTTTACTTTGATTCTGTCTCAGAAACTATGCGTGTATATTTAATTCTAATGGCTATTTACAGGTCCACATTTCCTTATCTGCAATTACAAAATCCACAAAGCTTTGACAAATGAAGTTTTTACAGTCAAATCTGTCCTAAACTAATGTGAGACTGGTCATAACCTGGACCTCATGTGTAGAGTGATTATGAGGTACTATCCCAGACCCTACTGATATGTTATGTGATATGAAGCAATTCTTAACTCTGAAACACATCTGTTCCCTCTTGACTTGGTCAAGGGATTGTGGACCTGTAATACATAAATATGGCTTGGATAACTCAAAACTTACAGAATGCTATTAAATAGAAAATAAAATATTCTGGTCTTCAACTCCAATCTACTTCTCAGAAGAAACTGTCTTTAATATGTCTTTTTACCGCTGTAATTATAACTGCCATGTTTATATGCTTTATTTCTTGATTTCAGATCTTATATAATGACCTACTACTGCAAGAGATGAGGAAGGTAATGCACTATGTCTGCATCCAGTTACACCTTTAAATATTTATCTGTATTTCTGTGTCTATTGAAGTAACCAGAAACTCTCAACATCCATAAGATAAAACAATTAGTGCCCTGTATACTTTATCCTTTATCTATTCTCCATTGACTATTCTTATATAATGTCTGTCACTTGAATCCTTTTTTAAAAATTATCAGTATCTTGACATTTTAATGTTTTTAGTAATTTTGTGCTTGCTTATAAATGATTTCTAAAATAGAAAATCAGTAATGGCATGAACACTATTATGAATATGTAGCGGTATTTAACGATTGAACTGTGTAATGTCATGGCAGCCTTGGAAATTACACCTCAACCAAATAGAGTCATTCCAGACTGTTTCAAGCATCAAGGCCAATGCAGTCTTTATTGCTCTCTCCTTTCTCTCCCTCCTTACGTACCTAACCTTCTATCAATTGACTGCCCCAAATTACAGCATTTCATATTGTTTCACTTATCTATGGACCTTAATTTTCTTACAAAGAATTGTTGGGCATTTTCCCATTATTTTCTAATTACTTGCCTATATAATTGAGAAAAATCAATGTAAATAAGACAACCTTTTAAAAATATCATTTCATTGTTTGAATTGTTTAGTTTGGAATAATTACTCAAATGTAATCCAAAGGATTTATTTTTTGCTCTGTTTGTTTTTTCAAAGCATGTTTGGTTTAAGGTCACTGTTCCTTGGATCTCATGTCTACTTACTTGGATTACTGGGGGTTGTTGAGTAAGTAATGATTTTTTTTTTATAACAACTACCAAATGTAAATGATCTAGGATCACTCATGTCTGAAATACACTTTATTGTCCTGAGTGATAGTTTAGCTGGGCATCAAATTGTGGTTTCCAAATCCTTTTCCCCCATAACCTTAGGGAAAAAGTGCCAATTTCATTTTAAAATGTCTACAGTATAGGGTTTTTTCCCTACATTTGTCATTGTCTTTACAGAATAAAATGCGATTAGTAAAAATTTGACTTGAGAATAAATAGTTCAGGAGATTAAAGCGTGCCACTGCCTTTAGTAAGTCCTCCCAAAGTTTTTCTTAAGACTGAATCATTTTCTATTTCTTTTAGTTTCTTGTTTTTCCTCACTGAATTGCCACGTCCAACTCTCTAACAGCTAATGCACATCACCACATCTAAACTCAAAGTAAATTATTTAAATTACTTTTAGAGAAAGAGTATTTTTAAACTCTTTTCTCTATAGGTTTTATATTATTGTATTTTAGTGTTTTTTATTTAACCATTATTTTGTGGAAGTAAACAAAATCCAGGTGCTTCTTATGATGTACCCCACTGGGGACATGGTGTGGTTTGTCCCCTGCTCCTGGCCCAGGGCTCATTTACTTTTGGTCTTAATAACTGAATTAAAAACAGGACAAAATTCCCTTGAAAGACCCTCTGTTAGAAGTCTGTGTGTTTCAGGTAAGCTTCTCAGTTTGGGATTTGCAGAATATTATGATTAAATAAAGGGCAGGGTCCCTTCCTTCCCACTCTCTCCTCTTTCTCTCATGCACACCATCACACATCACAAACACACACACACACACACACTCACCCACATAAAGCATTTGGATCTACACTTCCTTCATCCTTTAAATAATCCTCCATCTAAATGCACAATGCATTACTTGCCAAAAAAACCCAGCTGGTACGATTTTTTATTCTGAACTAATTGTTTTGACATCATATAGAAATTGCTAATCAATTCATGTAAAATGTGTAAGTTTCAACTGAAAATTTTTTTTTTTTAAAGGTAGATGCTGGAGTATCTATTTTTATTTATTATTTATTTATGGCTGTGTTGGGTCTTCATTTCTGTGTGAGGGCTTTCTCTAGTTGTGGCAAGCGGGGGCCACTCTTCATTGCAGTGCGCGGGCCTCTCACTATCGTGGCCTCTCTTGTTGCGGAGCACGGGCTCCAGACGCACAGGCTCAGTAATTGTGGCTCACGGGCCCAGCTGCTCTGCGGCATGTGGGATCTTCCCAGACCAGGGCTCAAACCCATGTCCCCTGCATTAGCAGGCAGATTCTCAACCACTGCGCAACCAGGGAAGCCCCTCAACTGAAATTTTAATTTTTGTTTTTGTTTCCATTGTTCCTGTTAGAGTCAGTAAAGATAATTTCATAATGTGTTCTAAGCAATTGAATTACCTCTTTGTATATCATGGGATTTGAGATAAAATGATAACCAAACCACATATTGGAGAATCTCTCATAGCTTAAAAGTCGGGCAGCAGCAATATGCCATTAAGGTTTTTCCTTTCTCCAACCTTTGCCTTGTGTTATGTGATACATCTTACAGGGCGGTTTTTAGGATAAAATGACAGCAAAGGTAAGAGCACTTAGAAAAATCACCCGCAAAGAGCGATTATGACATCTGTTTATGAAGTTCTTTAGTGAGGCCTACATAGGATAAAATTACCTATTTCCTGTCCTTGACACATAAGAGGTACTTAAATATTTTTTACCTTTTACATCAGTTTCCTGATCAATGCACACTTCGGTTATAGTTGTTATTATTATAATAATATGCATTATAAGAAGCTTCTACACACAAAAAAATGATGTCCCTTTTGTAAAACAGATTTTTAATGTTTGGAATGAAAGTGTTTTAATTAGTATGAGTCACTGAGAGAAAACCCTAATAAGCTCGGTCTTTGGGGTGGTGGTCTTTGCCGGTATTGGAATGCTATGGATCTTCTAGTGATTTGCCGAGAATCCAAGCGGGGCCCGGGGGACGGGTGCTGGCTGGCCTCGGGATCTCAGCTCAGGGGTAAACAGTTGCCCAGCGGGGCTCATATGGGCCTCACGCAGACCTTCCCCGTCTGTGACAGCTGCTGCTTCTAAGTGCCTTCCACTCATTGCCAGCGTTAGCAGAAACATTCACATGGCTTTTTCCTTGGAAAGCTGAACCGCAGTGAGAACCCACCATAAACAAACAAACAAACCACAGAACCTCTTAGTGCCCTTATACAACTCTGGTTTCTTTCCAGCATTTTCCTTTCATTTGTCACCTGCACTAACTCTGGGAGCTGGAATCTGCTGCTTCTCCCTTTCACATCCGCTGATGGGCGGCCCTGCCCTGGGAGGGGCATGTGCACGTGACCCAGCAGTGTCAGCACCTGGCGGGAACATCGATTTCTCATCCAACGATGTGATGATTATTTGCAGAATAAGGTGTGTATCCCCCACTGACATGATTCCTCCGGGGGGGGAAGGGGCTTTTATTTGCAATTGAGCAGAACAAGAGAGTCCCTCTGGGAGGGAGCATGAGGGTATCCTCACTTTTTCCAGCTCTGTGTGGGGAGACAACCCCTTCTCAGACTTCAGTCCTTCCTTCCTCTACCCTGTGAAGTAAGGGGCAGCAACAGCAGCAAACATCTAACACCTGGATTAAAAAAAAAAGGTGTGATTGATTCCCAGGGGCTTCACACACTTCATTGTCCTCTCATTCTACGTCTGACTGAACTAGGTCCAGTGTTAGGGTACGTTTTATAGAGACACAGGGAAAGTCAGGGGGTAAGGGGGGTAAATGAATTGTCGAGGGAAAGCTCAGGGAGTGAGTTATGCAGACAGGAAGTAGGTCCACCGCTTCTGACTCTGAGGCTCCCCTTTCCCACATCCTTGCACCCAGAAGACGACATCTGCTTGGCTTACAAACCAGTGCAGGTCTCTATGGTTTTTCAAAGGTGCCAAAACTCCTTAGAGTTATCTAAAATTCAAATTCAGGATAACAGATTCCCTGAAGTTCCCCAATGATGGCACATTCGTTTGCCCCATATTTCTTCTCTTTATAGACCTCTTGAGGTCATTCATTTATCCGGCTAGTTGTGAAAACCCTCACCAAATCACGTCCTCACCAGCCACAGAGCAGAGACTTGAAGGGAGGTGCTTGGCTGTGCCTGGTTTCCCCGGTAACAGGCATCTATAGCTCTCAGGTGACCCGCACGCTTACATCATCTATTTCCCATCTATTCCGTTTAAAGGAAGGAGGCTCATTGTGAAGAAGAGATGCCACGACCATTAAATCATTAATCCTGTTTCACCCACTAGCGATGGAGTGTTTGCTTTCTACTTTGCTGTGAGGGCAAAACAAATCAAGTTTCTGTTCGGAAACTCTAACTAGAAGGAAGTCACCCTTAGGGGCTGCACTTACAGTGAGTTTAGTGTAATATCACTAGAATGTTTTATTTGAACGACTGGCTGAATAATGAAGCCAGTAAGAGAAAATCTGAGTAAACTGAAAAGGATGGCTTTCTTCCTCTGTGTGAAGAGGTTAAGTACCCAGTGGCTTCAATGAATCCATGGGAACATCCTCCGTTCTTTTCACGGAGAATTGTTTTCTCTACATTTTGTTAACCAGGCTGAGTCACAGCAACCTATGAAGCCGATGCCTCTTCTGAAATTTCTAGATGGTTAATGTCTTAAACCTTTGGACCCCAGTTATTTTCCACCACAAAAGATAAAAGTAGGAATAATTGTTTTAGAAGCAACTTCTCCAACATTCACCCTTATAAGTGGTGGGCAATCCACCATCGTAATTAAGAGTATTTAGCAAGTATTTACATGTGCATTCTACTATTATTCCAGGTTCTGAGCAGAGATAACTGGAGATGGGTGTCTAGTCTTGTGATATCACAAGATGTACTGACAGCACTAAGCGTGGAAACCCAGGGCAGAGATCAGAAGGGAACTTAATCAATACAGAATGTCTTGTCTGTATTACATTTATCACGCGGTAAATGCTTTTCAGTTAATCAACAGTCTTGTATTGGGGCCTACTCTGTGCAAGACAAAATTCCAAATTTTGTAGGGTAAAGGAAGAAATTTGTTATGGTCTCTGCTCTCAGGAAGCTTATAGTTTACCCTCTTGGAACCAATTTCAGGAGAGAAGGGCCCCACGGAAATCATAGTTGGGGTAGAGGGAGGAGAGTTCTTGGCCCTGTGGGTCCAGGCTGGGGATGAGGGTGGGGAAAGGAAGTCATCAACAATGGAAGCCATCGATCACTCCAGGACTTCATCCACTAGGCCGTTTTCTCATTCAACAAATACTTGCTCTTCACCTACTGGGTTTTCAGCACTTTTTGGTCAATGCCTTCAAGATCACTCTCTAATTAATAAGCTTATAAACAATTCAATTTTTAAATAACTTTAATTTTTTGAAACCATGTATGAGTAAAATTGTAAGTAGTGTGCAAAGTCAGGAAGTAAAGATCCCTGGGTTTGGGGTGAGAAATGGAATATTTCCTGCTATATCAGTAAACAAATGATGTCACAGGCATCAGCGCTTGCAGCCCTCCAACGTGAGCCGGTGAGCCCTGAGGAAACTCAGGAAGGGAAAAACACCTGCCATCAGCAGCCCTCAGACTGCAGCCACTCCCCATGGTGAGCCCTGAGGAAACTCAGGATGTGAAAACACAGGATACTGGCCCCAGAGAGCTGAGGTGCCTATCAAAGGAATCATTTCAGTGAGCCCAGACTCTTGCCTCTTCCCATACCTAGAAAAGCGCTAAATCCCTTAACTTGGGATAGCTGGTTTTCTTTAATTAACAATCATCCTTTGATGTTCAAACTACCTGCCCTTTGTTGCAAAACTCCTATATAACCTGTCTCCCCCTTCACCTCCTTGGAGCAGTTCTCTCAGGGTTACTTGAGGTGCTGCCTCCCGGGCTTGAAGTCCTAAAAATCCCCACCGAATAAAGCATAACTCTCAACTTTTAGGTTGTGCATATTTTTTAAGTCGACAGGGGACAGTCAACAAATTAATAAAATAATTGGTACACTTTTCAAGGAATGGGTAGAAGTGAGCAGAGAGTGTGGAAGAGGTTTACCAGGAATCAAAGCAGTGTCAGCCATGAGCGCAGAGACGAATCACCATGGGATCTCAACAGAGAGCAATGACCTCATGGGACCCCGAAAGTGTCACCATGAAGTGTAAGAGTGAGAAATCAAGACGGAAAAGAAGCTTGATGCCGTATTGGGGAGGTCATTCCATCATCAAGATCAGTTTGGAAATACTTTGTGAGAAATTGCTAAGTATTTGAAAAAGAAAAGAAATCCTGATGGACTGTTCTATAGTCTTTAGCAGTGTTTTTTATTTGTGAAAGTAATGTCTGGCTGTGTCTGTGAATTGCCTCGGGTGTGCTAAATGACAGAGTCTGATTCAGTCAGTATATGTTCGGTCCAAGACTCTGGATTTCTAACAGCTCCCTGGGTGTATCCTCTGGGTCACCTTACCTGAACTCCAGGTGGAGTGGACAGTCCTCAGGGCTGGATCCACGGGGGAGAATCTTGACTCACAAGGAGGCAGAATGAAGTCTTGGGTAAACCCTGATCTCTGGGACAGACACAGGTGATGAAAGAAGGAAACTGGGTCACACTGACAGACATGGCCCGGAAGAATGTCTCCTGGCTTTGGAAGTAGAGAGGGTCCCTGCCGGTGTGTCTGCCCACCCTGACACCATCCAGAGCTTGGAGTTCATCCCCATACTTGGGAGGGAGACTTAGAGGAAGCAGAAATAACACAGCTACGATAGGGACCTGGGACAGCTGTCCAAACCAACCATCCCAGTCCATCACTCGAAACGTAAACAGACAGCCTGGACCACTGCTCCATCCACTAAGCAGAAACTTCCTTCCTTCCTCAGTAATCCCCCGCCCCCAGGTCTGCCTTCTCCACTGTTGCCAGAGCTTCTCACACACCAGTTCAGCAAGTCTCTTCCAGCTTCCACGCCCTTGCTGGCTCCTTTCTGTCTAGAGGGCAAGGTCATCCTCGCTGACAGTATCCCGTGATCGTCACCGTCCATTGCGACTATCACACCATCCTCTCCTCCTGACCACTGAGCTCCTGGCCACAGCTTTCCGTGCCCTGTTTCAGATGTTTTACTACTGTAGACCTGCGTTCATGACAAAACCCTCTCTGGGCTCCCCTTCCCTCCTGACCTCTCAAAACCGCCACATTTCTTTTCTGAAGGAAACCCCACACACGGATCAGGACCTGGTTCCCGTACCACCCTCTTGTAAAGTCTCCCCAGTCGTCCAGGTCGAACCGCTTACACTGTTTGCCATCCCTCCATAACATTTTAATTTAATAAGAACTTCATTTTCTTTGCACATTCAGAAAAAATTTTTAAATGCATTCAGGAGACTTTATAACATTTTCCAGTTTTTGGTATTTATTTCTCCCTCTTCTAGATGATGTGAATCTCTCCGAGGCAGAAAAGACTCAATTTATGTATTATTATTATTATTATCATTTTAGCAGCAGTATTATGGTTAAGAGTTTGACATCTGAGAGGCTGAATTCAAAGCAAGGTTTATATCATTGGGAAAATTAATAAAACCACTCTGAGCCTATTTCTTGAGTTTCCTGATCTGCAAAATGGAGTTCATAATAGGACTTACCCTCCAAGCTTCCACGAGGCTCACATAAGTCTGTCTATAAATGACTTGCTACAGAGTAGCGTTAATAAATATTAACTATTAGTATTAGGATCCCCAATATCTGGTGTGGTGACCTATAGGTGCCCATGAGCTGTTATCTTAGATCAATTGTGTGGAGCTGAGAATTCAATGAAGTGCTGTGGTCACGTAGCCCTAGATTTGATGATGGGTTATTACAGATGATGAATCAAAGCACCGAAAGCCTCTTTTACAGTGTTAGGTACACGTGGTTCTTTTCATTTTCTGATTTAAAATGGAAGGAAACAAAAAATAAGAAGAAAATAATGATGAAGGGAATATTCTGGTAAACTAGTTTAGCTTAAAAGTCAGAGCTCTGGTTAACTGGTTACAGGAATCTGATACTGGAGCAAAGTCAAGTCTGGGAAGGAATTGTCCACTGAAGTTATCGTTAAATTGACACAAAGTTAGGAGGATTTCAAGATGAGGACTGGCATGTCTATTGCAATTTCATATTCCAACACATGTGGGGAATAACCTATAGCATCTATGACAGAAAATATTTCAGGATGGGATCTGCATTGACGTACTAATACTGTGTCTGGGTCTGTAAGCAAGAGACAAATGCTATGAAATTCGTGATAATCTTGAGCAGTGCTTCTCAAGCTGGTTGGTTTGGGGACCCCTTTTCACTCTTAAAGATCATGTGGATCTCAAAGTAAATTTGTGCATATGAGTTAACGTCAAAAATGGCAAAGGCCCTCTAGGTAAATATCATCTACAGAGAAGAGATTAAATAAGATATTTCTTTGCTCCAAACAGAACAAAAATGTACAAGTTTACATTAGGTAAAAGGAAACTTTGAACTGATTCTAAGATGGTCTTAGAGAAAAAGAAGTATTTTCCCTCAAAGAAGTCTACATTGAACCTATTTTTCTTTTTATTTCTTTATTTGTGTTAAGACATTTTAAAATTTAAATAGGAATTTAACATATGCCTTAGAGAATGAGAAATAAGAATGAACATGCTTTGACTGGGTTGACCGTCTTACCGATGTCAGTGGTAGAAATGTACTAGATGGGATGCGGTCTAGCCGATGAAGCAACTGTCATAGGAAGGACCACCGCCTGCGTGATGACCCCATACCTGTATAACTGGGTGACTATGTCAGAGCTTCCCCTTTGGATAGAATCCTCTCTCCTATACGGCAATGTGACTTCCTTCCCTGAGCTGGCCACCCCAGGAAAAATAAAACATTTTGATTCATTTATCACTAAGGAAGTAAAGTCTGGTTGCTAGGCATGACTGTTGCCATGGCAGCCACGTTGAGAGGCTGCCTTAGTTATTAAGTTATATTTCCATCTGCAATTAACACTCTCAGCCACGTCTGACATTAGCCGGAACAACAGCTTTGCTGCTGACCGGGATCTCTGATGTCCATGTGCTGTATTCGCTTTTTCCCTCCCTCTTCTCAATTTGGGACTCCTTGTTGATTAAAAACAACAATAGTTGTTAACTGAACCTTTAATCTATTTCCCTGTACAAAAAAACGCATGTTTTTAATATTACAGCTCCTAAACACTAGAGCTTATTATTTCCCGACAAATTCTTAGAATAGAATCTACTTCCCTGAGGGTCTTCCTAATTTTGAGCTGAGTGTGAGTGAGACACTGAAAGCACACACTGGAAGCAGCTTCTACCTGGTCTTTCTGCCCCCATAGTCCTCAACCATCAAAATGTCTTTTCCCAGTGAGTGAATGTTTGGAGTTGGCCATGGCTGGCTGGACTTTCCCATTCACTGGAAAGCTTAGTCCCCATGGAGTCAGTGTTCCCGCCAAGGCAGCTGGGGAACAGAGCTGGTGAAATCTGACTTTTGGTTTTCTTACAACCAGTTCTCTGCTCCTACCCTCCGTCTCAGAGCCCTCCGAGCCTCCAAGTTCATCCTCACGTACAACCTCAAACTTGTTAGAATCCTGTACACAAAGTTCCCTTGCCTTTGCACCTGCTGTTATCAGGTTCTCTATGGGGGGGCGGGGTGGGGGAAGTTCTGGATAACTCTGTGTATGTAAGGAATTAAGGAGAAAAGAAATAATCCAAATCTTCCTATTTCACCTTGGGGAAAGTTTGACTTGAGCATTTACCGTATATTAAGAAGAAGAACAAAGCCTATTTATCGTTGTGCTGGGAAAAAAGAAGGAAGTAGTGAGACCTGCCACTGTCCTCCCACCGACTCACGTGTCCCCAGCCCTTCCTGGGCCTGGGCCTCATGGAGGGGATGTACAGTTGGGGTATTGGCATCCCCATTGGACAGAAAACCTGGATCTAGGCATCCCCATTGGACAGAACAGCCAGAACTCACAGTCACTCCCGGCTCCACTGACCTCAAGGGCTGCCTATGAAAGTGAGAGGTTCTGGCCCTGGTTTCAGGGCTCCTCTGTCCAGAAAGACATGCCACCCACCCCAGTTTCCACCTCATGAGCAGGACTTGATCCTTTTTGATTCTCTCAGGACTGTGGCTCTTCAGAATCCATCCCCACTATATTGTTTCATCAAAAGTTTAAAACTTTGGGTTGTTTTCTTAGTCCTAAGACTTGCTCTAGGGTCTTCAGAATTGTTGAGCATAATAATTATCTGCCTACCTACTACACGTGCCTAAGAAAGCAAAGTTTAGTACTCAAAGACTTGTTAGCAAGATTGATTCTTCTTCTTTTTTTTTCATAATGTTTGGAATGACTCACACTTTGAACACTGACTCACATTTCTACAGCTCTCCTGACCTTTGGACAAGGTAATCATCACAAAATTGGTAAGGAACTTCAAACGATAAGCATTAATTCCATTTCACAAACCCGATACCTAAGACTCAGATAACAGTAAAGAAAAATTAGAAATACCATTAGTATCATGATACTGATGAATACAGCTAAGTTCAGAGAAGTTAAGAGACTGACCAAATTCATGCAGTTGTGTTGGAAGCAACACTAGAATTAAGACACTTAACGCCAAATGCACAGTTTTCTATGACACTATATATAGTAAAGAGAAATAAAAATATAATTTGTTATTTAGAAAAATAATTGAAGATTTTTTCTTGTTTCTATTTTGCTTCAAGTGCTTTTTCTTCTACTAATATCAAATATCACTTATTCTTTCAGAGGCTCCTAACTTTCCTATTTTTTACAATGAACTGTCGATCATATGTCAGAAGAAGTTTATTTTGGTGTCTAAGGTAAACTAAGGATTTATGTATTAAGTAATAGATTATTCTCCAACAGCTTATTCAGTTTTGCATCCTTTTCCCATTGGCTTGAAAATACCACTTTACCATATACTAGACAGTTATACGGGTTAAATATAAGCTCTGTGTCTTAGCTTTCTTTTTTTCCTGTTGCGTTGATCCCCCGTCTATGTCTAAACTAGCCCTGCAGCCAAGGCTGTAGCTTCAAACCACAATTTAATGTCTGACTAAGTACACCCATCTTCTCACTAACCTTTTCTAAAACCTGTTGTGATAATTGTTGCTCATAAAATTTCATAGTGAACTGTGGAAAGGATTTTTGAAATATCTCTCAAGAATCTTCAATGAAATTGGAATTTATTTCTAAACGAATTTGAGAAGAGTCGCTATATTTTCAACAGTGAATGCTGTCCACTTAGTAACACTGAATGTGTCTCAATTTTCCGTCTTCTTTTATGTCATTCTTAGATGGCTTCTCTGCATTTTTCCCTACTTTTATGTCCAGGTTGGATCCAAGAAAAATCAAGCTGAGAGTACTGGCCCTTTTACAATAGAAATGTCTCTTGACATTTATTATTTTTTGGGCTTACTTATTTCATCTTCGTTCTGAGATTTTACAAATTCTTCCTCACTATTTCTATGCTTATGAATATAAATTATGTATCCATTTCTATTTCGTGTAGATTTTAAAAAACACAGTCATTAGAATTCCTTAATAATGTTCAAAATCACACTGAAAATAAATCTATTTGAATCTATATTTTTCTTTCAACATGAAAAAATAAGAAACATCATAGCAATGGATTTTTACTAAATAAGAGATGAATATATGCAAAATTTTTCTTCCTCCTAAGCTATCTCATTTCAATTCCTGGTTTGATGGTATCGTTGAGGAATTTTAGTAGTTTTTAAAAAATTTTTTATTGACATCATGCATACATGAAATGCCCCACACATTTTAATTAACCTGAGTTTTGTTTCAGTTGTATTTGATAGTAATGCTTTTTAAAATAAAATATGGTTTTATTAAAGGTTTTGAATAGACTCACTAAATAGATTCAGTACATGGTTACTACGAGTGCATTAACATATACAAAATTTAACTTAGACAAATGTCTGGTATATATACATTTGTCTTCCACTATTCTATTATAAATAGAATATTAATTAAAATAAAGTTTATAAAGTTTATAAAGGTAATACGTGTACATTGTGAACAGTGAAAATATAATTTAAAACAAGCTTGTCTTGTGCATCTGATGGCAGGTTCCCTGGGATGCAGCCACTGCCCTAGGTTTCCTGTGTAGCAGGCCTTGCTCCCCACCCTAGACTATGCAGTGTGTGCTCACGGGTCACCCCCAAAGCCACCAGACTGCACCCATTCTTCCATGCACATCTTTTTTTGCTCAACAGTGACTTACCCCTTTTCCATATAACTATAATTTAAAAAAATTTTTATTGGAGTATAGTTGATCTACAATGTTGTGTTAGTTTCAGGTTTACAGCAAGGTGAATCAGTTATGCATATACATATATCCCCTCTTTTTTTTTTTTAGATTCTTTTCCCATACAGTCCATTACAAGATAATCATAATTTTAATAGTAAGAGATCATCTGAATAGAGGTACCCTGTGTTCAATCCTATCCTTGTGACTGGATAGCTGGAATTTTTTCTAATAGTTTGTTGTTGAGTTTAACATAGGAATGAAAAACATTTGTCCTGTTGTTAATTTAAGAGAAATCCGTATTCTGTAGTTTTCAGACAGAGCTGTAAGTTATTTTATTCACCAGGAGTGTGTGAGCAGACCAGCTTCCCTGAATGACCTACTTAACTTGTGTCTCACAGGCATAAACGGTAATACTTTAATCATACATTTCATTAAGTTAGTGACATATATCTCAATTATTGTTTGTCTTACGTTACTGCAGTTTTTTTAAAATTGAAGTATAATTGATTTCCAATGTTGTTTTCTGCTGTACAGCAAAGTGATTCAGTTATACATATATATATATTCTTTTTTATATTCTTTTCCATTATAATTTATTACAGGATATTGAATATAGTTTCCTGTGCTATACACCTTATTGTTTATCTGTTCTATATGTAATACTTTGCATCTACTAACCCCAAACTCCCAGTCCTTCCCTCCCCAAGCCCCTCCCCGTTGGCAAACACAAGTCTGTGCTCTATATCTGTAAGCCAATTTCTGTTTCATAGACATGTTTATTTGTGTCATATTTTAGATTCCACATATAAGTGATACCATATGGTATTTGTCTTTCTCTTTCTGACTTACTTTCCTTAGTATGATCATCTCTAGGTCCATCCATGTTGCTGCAAATGGCATTATTTCATTCATTTTTATGGCTGAGTAATATTCCATTGTACATATATAGTACATCTTCTTTATCCATTCATCTGTCGACAGACATTTAGTTTGCTTCCGTGTCCTGACTACTGTGACTAGTGCAGCTATGAACATAGGGGGTGCATGTACCTTTTCGAATTAGAGTTTTCTCTGGATATATGCCCAGGAATGGGATTGCTGGATCATAAGGTAGCTCTACTTTTAGCTTTTTGAGGACTCTCCATGCTGTTCTCCATAGTGGCTGCACCAACTTTACTGGTGTTTTTTCCAGTCCGTCATGTGTCTTGATTTTGTTCATGTTGTCCTTAAAATGCTGAGGCTTCAATTTACTACCCTTGACTTGTGCATCGCGTTTCCAGTGTTCAGTCAGACAGCTTTCACGTTCAACTTCCCTATTCTTTGCATTTCTTACTTCAAAAGGATTTCTCAATTGTGTGGATTTTTTTCAATAAAACTTTCCAGATAGGCAAGATGAGACATTACTTCTGGGGCCCCTGGCACCTGCGGGTTTCTCCCTCTGTGTTTCCTTGGGGAACTGGGCATAGTTTGCATGAAGCAGATAGAGGACATGGTGGGTGGGAGGCATGGGGTTGAGGAGCAGGGGCTCTGGGCCGCTTGGAGAGCAGGGCTGAGCCTGGGAGCTCCATCCTGCCGAGCGCAGGAACTGCTCAAGGCTCTGAGCAGGAGTGCCGCACCTTGGGGTCCAGTGCCGGGAAGACTATTTTTGGCTACCGTGTTTCAGAAAATGCTTAGAATAACTTGAGGATGGAGCTGGGATCACTGGTTGTAAATCTCTTTTATCAGCCCTGAAAGAAAAACCAGAGAGGACAGTGATGTAGAAGATACACAGGGAGCAGGTGAAATACCACGAAGGGAAAAGTCAGCCGCCTCTGATCTGAAATAGGTTCTTGCCTCTGGTTTTGTGCTGGCTGTTCTGGTTTGTAAGAAATGGGAGCGGGCTGGTACTTTCTCCCCTAAAGGCTGACCTAGATGGCTTTAGAGGGTCCTTGCCCATCTTAGGGCTGCAGTGAGAATCCACTGGTAAAGTAAATATTCAAACCCGATGCAGCTTTCCTTTGCAACTTGAGGAAAATTGGCTTTGAACAACAAAAAAATGGCCGCCAAGACAATGTGAAAGTTAATGAAATAGCAGAAATCGAGTTTTCTATTTTCAAGCTATAACCTCCTAAAATTCAAAGTGCATGAAGTTTACATTTTTAAACTTAAAAGGAATCCAGAAATGAGCTAATTCTAATATAAAATCTTCGTATTAAAGTTTAAAATAAAACTAAAACTCAGAGAGGGTGGTGATCTGCTGAAGGTTACCAGTGGTCCGTGGAATTGCTGGGCTTAGAAATGAGATCTGTTGGCTTCCGGTAGAGTATCTTTTCCCAGAATTATGCTTCACAGCCCAAATTATGCTTTACTCCAGGAGTTGTTCTAAATGCTCTATGGCAAATCCCGTGAGCAAGGAAGAGTACAGAACAAGAGTCTCCCTGAGAATTCCCAGCGTTGGTGGCGGTCTGATGCTCTGATTCACGCGATGCTGGTTTGGAAACGCATCCTGGTTTGCGCAGTGGGGTTTGTGCTTATGCTGTGGAGAGGCGGGTACAAGGATGGCTCAGGTGAAAAACAGGAAAAAGGCCCCTGTGGAGGTGGGGCGGGGAATCGCGCCAATCCCAGGCCAGATGAGTCATGGCGAAGGATGCTCTCAGCCCCAACCTTGTCACGCTGACTCTTCAGCCGCTCACTGTTTCCTGGCTGGCTGGGGCTGAGCTCACCTCCTCCATTCCTGGACCTGGTAACAGAACAGGAAAGTTTCCCTGCAGTGACGTCTTCTGTCTGACTTCTTCAGTTTGCTTTTCTGTTGAAAAGATAATGGCTCTAATTACACCAGCAGCTGTAGTTACTCTCCCCTGACTCCCAAAGTATTACCCAGGGTGTAAATCTGCCCTTTTCCTTATTATAAACTTAGCTCGCGGCTGCTCTAATCGGTGGTACCTATCTTCCTTACTATACGGACTCCAGAGACTAGCTGTAAATGGAAATATTGTACTGCAAAGTAAATCATAATCCTGACTACTCAATAAAAGCTTTTCTCAAGTTCCATATCCTGCAGAAGGTGAGAGAAATTTCCTGATCTGCACGTAAAAGCGTCTAAAGATTTATCACACGTTGTCAGATGATGTTGAGAACCCGTAGCAACGTACCTCAGGTAAATTGAAAGTTTTCTAAAAATTAAAATTATGTTTACAGAGCAGCAAGACAAACATTTTTGGTATTCAAACGCAAAGATATGTTATTCCTCTGATTCAAATACAGAATTCACTTGAAAAGATTGTTTTCTGTGCTGTAAACAGGCCATTGTTCTTTGGGCTGACTATTATAAAGGGTGCAGTAAACGTCAAACAGAGGTAACTAAAATGGAAAATGGTAAGAACATTTCAGGAAAACAGGCTGTCATTTTCCCTGGTCTGATTCTTTAAAAAACTGACTCGTCCTTTTTGCTCTTTTGAACTTCTTATTACCCTTTATGCCCTTTAATCATGTTATGTTTTCTAGGAGAGATCTAGGTGCACCTAGATTCATTTTACGCTCGTCAAAGTATCTCGGAATAGTTCTTAAAAAGGCTTGTTATCCTTCTTTTATTCACTAGTTATTGAGTGACATTTGGGAGCTAAAAATGCACTGAGCACTAGTGTGGTAGATTTCGTAGGAGGTATTGTAAGAGAAAGGAGATAAATTCTACCCTAAATAACACATTGGGAAACTCACCTGTCATCCCTTTTCTCGATCAATCAAGTGTTCATTTTCAAGGAAAGGTGGGATGACAGGCAGTCCTTTATTACACCACAGACACACTTGAGCTGGGAGAGCCCACAGGAACGCAGTTTCCCGAAATAGGCCAAGTGCCTGGGAATCAAAGGACACTTTGACTTCGATGTATGATGTGACCACTAAGTAAGGGAGCCATCTATGTGGCTAGAAAATTGTCTGTGAAGACAATTCTAAAGGAGGACCAGAGATCCCCTAGGCATGTTATATCAGGGCATATACTACCCCCTAGCATTTTATTTATTTATTATTTATTTATTTATTATTATCATTTATTTTTGGCTGCATTGGGTCTTCATTGTGGTAAGCGGGCTTCTCATTGCGGTGGCTTCTCTTGTTGCGGAGCACGTGCTGTAGGTGCGCGGGCTTCGGTAGTTGTGGCGCACGGGCTCAGTAGTTGTGGCTCGCGGGCTCTAGAACGCACGCTCAGTAGTTGTGGCGCACAGGCTTAGTTGCTCCGCGGCATGTGGGATCTCCCCGGACCAGAGCTCAAACCCGTGTCCCCTGCACTGGCAGGCGGATTCTTAACCACTGCGCCACCAGGGAAGCCCCCTCCTAGCATTTTATAAATGACACAAAGGCCTCGAAGGGAAAACCACTTCCCAAAGCCATTCAGCCAGCTGGCAGCTTCAAAAAGCATGTTCAACCATCACAAGAGTAGGATGAATTTTTGCCTTCTAGGCAAGTATCTTATAAGAAGACAGTTTTACAGTCAAATATCATTGTGGTCTATTAGCACCTGACCCCTGCCCTTGCTATTTGGTTTTGAAGAACACCATTGTCAATTGTTTCCTCCTTAAAAGAATTCCAGAAAGTATTTTTCCTACTTGCTGCATTGGAAACATGAGATTTCTTAGGTAGGAGGGAATGGTCCCCCCTTCCTGGCGCCCTGACCTGTTCAGGACTCTGTCCTCCATTTACGTAAGGGCCTTGGGATCACCTAAGCTTCTTCAACCTTGGGTTGCCTGCCAACAAAATAGTGAGGGCAGTGATTCTGGGCAGCCTTTTTCCAAACTTTTCCATTATGTTGAACACAACCTCATAGCATTGGCTGTATTTTAGTGTTGTTTTCATTACTCAGTGGTTTTCTTCTTAGAGAATACTGCACAACGTCCAGTCTCAGAGTTCAGATTTCCATAACTAGGGTATTAGCTGTACTAATAAAAATATGTATCTATACCTGTACAAGTATGGATGCATATTCAGTGCTTTAATGATTCTAAACAAGACAGTAGATTCAGCAGTCAAAAGATACCTATTATAGGCATAATACCTATATACCTATTATATCTATATTATACTAAGACCTGAAATGTAGGCTTTGGCCCTATCTCTATAAATAAATGTAATTTACTATAGAGAAGCATGATGAATAATGATTTTTTTGCATTAACAGGAAAAAGTGTTCGTTAATATTTATGTTAATTAGTCAAGCTTGCTCTAAGTACTTAGAAATACGAGATTTGCATATGTTCCTGTTTTTCCAGGCCTCTTATTTCTGCCTTAAGTCTGTGGGTGACATTTTTCCCTTAAAAAACATTATTGTTTTGCCTTCCTTTTATCATAGTTTCATACAATTTCCTACCTGTAAACTACCCGTTGACTTTCTGAAAGTATCTGGAAATAGTACTCTAAAAAGAAAAGAATAAATCAGATTTTCATGTAATAATAACAGAATGTCTTGTCTTTGTAGACCTTTGTTGTTTCAGAAGTGTCTTTGTGTGTTTTATATTTTGATCTTTACAATAGTCTTGTGAGGTAGGACAGACAGACATTACTGTCTCCATTTCCAATATAAGAAGCCTGGCATTAGATGGGCTTTGATAAAGAGCAAATTTCAGAACTGAGATTTGAATTCCTATTTTACAACTTCAAGTATACTTCCTTTTTCCTACAAATTAGGGGAAAAATCAACTTAAGGTACATTTAACTGTGAATGACCCAATGCTAATCTGAATTATATCTGAATAATAATGTAAGGGACGATAATTTGCCATATCAGAGGTGAACACGGATGCCACAGTTACAATTTTTCAAGTGATCACGTGTTACATTTAGTCCATGCAACTCTTTAGAATATTGCCCCAAGTTAAAAGTTCAAGTTCATCACATCGACTGTGGCTCTAGTTACCTTGAGATAGGGGTACACGTGTTAAAACAAACATCATCTGCCCCATTGACTGGCCACCGTGATCAGCACCTCCTCAGATTGTTAGGTGGTGGTGCAGTTTCTTCCCGGGGATGAAGGAAATTCACTCTCTATTTTTATTTCTCAACAAAGATGCTCTCTGGTCTACATCTGCCATATTTGTCTCTAAAGAAGCCCTCTCCACAGAACCAGCAAGACTCTGGGGAGTGACGGCAAGGAGTGTCGCGCGTCCACTGTCCGTTCTATTTGCTGGTTTTATGATCACGTGCAGCCCCTTTGAGCCCAGCTGAAGCCCCACCACTCAGGAAGCCTTCCCTCCACATGGCCCCTCTAGTCCCAGGGCTCCCTCCCCCCGTGTCTTCCCTCTGGACCGGCTCCCAGCCTCCACGGTACCCCAGGCCCAGCCGCATCCCAGCCCTGGAACCTGGTTTTCTCTTCAAGGTGCTGATCTTTGTCTGAAACCACCTTGCAAATTGGTAAAAACATCATCTCTTACTGTGCAGGTTTCCTGTCTCTCTGCATGAGACGAGGGACCCAGGCTTTCTTCTCTCGCATCCCTGAGTCACACGTGGTAGAAGCTCTATAATAATAATAATAATTATTATTATTTTTTAAAAAAAATTAATTAATTAATTTATTTATTTTTGGCTGAGTTGGATCTTTGTTGCTGCATGTGGGCTTTTTCTAGTTGCGGTGAGTGGGTTCTAGTCTTCGTTGCGGTACACGGGCTTCTCACTGCAGTGCCTTCTCTTGTTGCGGAGCACGGGCTCTAGGCATGTGAGCTTCAGTAGTTGTGGCGTGTGGGCTCAGTAGTTGTGGCTTGCAGGCTCTAGAGCGCAGGCTCAGTGGTTGTGGTGCACGGGCTTAGTTGCTCTGCAGCATGTGGGATCTTCCCGGACCAGGGATCGAACCCGTGTCCCCTGCATTGGCAGGCGGATTCTTAACCACGGCGCCACCAGGGAAGCCCTATAATTATTTAGGGTTAATCTTCCACACGTCTGGAGGCTGCTGCAAGTCGAGGTCTTCTCGGTGACTCTGCATCCTTGTCGTGCCGGGCACGTGCAGAGCCAGGATCTGGGGCAGAGAGGGGCTGCGGGGCTGCATCAGGACCCTGAGAGCACATCTCCATATCCAGGTGCTGGTCCTGCCTCTCCCCGCAGAGGAAAAGATGCCCGAGCTCCGTTTCTGTCTCTGCCTCAGCGTCTGCTGTTTGTAAACACTCACCTGTGTGGGCTGATCTGGACCTCCCAGCAACCAGGTGAGGAAGAAAGGGATTTGTCTACTTTAATGGACATAGAAATTGAAAAGATCATCAAAGTGAAAATAGAGAAAGAAATAATGATCTGGAAAGCTGTTCCTTTTGAGAGAGGTGAAATACCAACACATCGTACTGAACTTATTTCACTTTCTCTGCCGCCTCATGATTCTTCACAAGCATTTTTAAGCAGGAAGTGACTGAAATATGAGTGAGCTGTTTCACAATCTGCTGCCACTTTCTTTAAAGTCGTGAATTTCCTTGTGACTGTCTCTCTGACATCATCAGGAAATTCAATTGCTCACTTTCCCTCCCACTTTTTCTCAAACGCCTTATGGATTTAGTTGGGATGGTAAACCAGAGGGCCTACGTGTGACTCTCCAGATGAAGGTCTCAGGGCAGGACTTCTTCCATGGTGGCTCTCGTCACCCAGAGAACATTCCAGAAGACAGAACATGGACGCTGAGGGTTAATATCTGCACCCTCAGAAAATGGCATAGATTTCTACCACATTTTATGGGCCAGCCTCTCACCTGAGAGTCCAGAAAAGGAAAGAGACCTCACCTCTCCATGGAAAAAGAGTCAAATACCTAATGAGTATCTTTACTTTGCAAAATTAAAGTAGATTCTAATTTAAATATGTATAAGTATGTTGAAAAATATTGGGGCAGCCTCTTTTTTTCTGCCTCTCTGCTGTGCCAACGTTGTGCAGATTTGTGGACAGTGGGGCTGGGTTACCCAGATGGGCTGCCAGTCTCCTGTGAATGTGGGTCCCTCCCTGCTGCCCGGAGTCTGGCAGACTCTGCCCTCTCCCCCATCTGGGGGGAGTTTCTTTCCTTATGTACTACTCTCTGAAGCACCCATCTCTCTGTCTCCTTCCCAACAGACACCTGTCTCACCTCTTGAAGAAGTTTAGGCTTTTATAGAAGACAGACCCCAAGGCTACTGTCTTCAAGTGGCCTTGGCTCTTTGCTGGACCTCAGCTGGGGGACCGAGAAGCACTGCTGCTGGGCTCCATGCTTGGATGCTTGGAAGGCCGGTGGGCATGAACAGACCCAGATTAATACCTGGAAACGTACCCAACTACAAAGGTGTCTACCTACCCGACACGCAGCAGGTCTTTCAATATATGCAGGGACTACCTTTTGAGGCAGTCAGATTCCCTTTTTCTTTCTTTTTAATTTTGAAGATAAGAGGATAAAAATATTTAATTATCCAGACCGAAAATCAAAATGAATATGTAAGCTAATTTTACCAAAAAACCCCCACAAAATCTAGTTATTCTCCCACATCTTGTGCATAGTAAAAAATACTAGGAGACTTTGGAAAGAAAAACAAATATAAGGGAAAAGGATGGCAAAGAAATTTTATATTCACACAATTTGGTGCATGTATTTGATGACAACAGACAACATTCTCCAGTTTATACCAAAAATGTCCTTCCTGAAAGCTGAAGTTTTGAAAGTTAGCTGAAAATTACTGAAAAATTAAATTAAAAATTAAGAATTTAAGAAGTTAAGCAAAATTAAGGAAATTAAGATTTTATCATGGGACAAAAGAGCAGGGTTATTAATCCATGGAAATCATTAAAATAGAGTTAATTATAAATAATTATGTAAATAGCATTGTAACATTGAAGGCATATGGCAACAAAAATAAATAAAATTATGTTCAGTTTGAAATCATAATTTAAAGACAATAATGTGGGACTAAAATCCAGAGTTTCATAATACTGGGAAAAGGGAATATCAAATCTGTAGTGTCTATTTTTAGGCACTCTAGTTATTACTAGCAATTTTTCTTAAATTGGAAAAAAAAATCTTAACTTTCTTCCTAATATCAGCATTGGTAACAACGGTGATTGCGTCCTCCCTCTATGGCTAATTTGGTTTATATTGCCAAAAGAGCCTAATTTATTCAACACGTACTGGGACCTGTTAGAAAACTTTGTGTGTGTTATTATGTTGATCTGGACTGCTCCCCTATGAGAAGGATGCCGCTGTCATCCTGATCTAACAGAAGAGGCCCTGGAACTTAAGTGGCTTGTTGAGAGTCGTAAAGCTAATGAGAGGCAGAGAGAAATTCAAAACCAGACCATCTTCCTCCAGTGTCTGTTTAACTATTATGCTTCACCGCCTCATACGAGCCCCTCCACCCCCCCACACGCCCACTCCTCCTCGCTCCCCTCACGACTTCTTAATCAGAGGCATCTGTGTCTATATATACACCA
This sequence comes from Balaenoptera physalus, assembly GCF_965194825.1. NCBI lineage: Eukaryota > Metazoa > Chordata > Mammalia > Artiodactyla > Balaenopteridae > Balaenoptera > Balaenoptera physalus. Next base: position 2,458,973 of record NC_138897.1, on the reverse strand, counting down.
GCCTCCCAAATTGCGGTCTTTTTTCTTTCAATCTCTGCCTTTGGTTGTTCCATACTTTCTACTGCATAGTTTTCCAGCGAAGTAGTCAAATCCTACCCTAGTTCAAAGAAATGATTACAAAACTGGATCGGCTATCTTTAAAGGAAAAAGTTTAAAAAAAAAAAAGTAGAAATTGTTGGAGTTGACATGGAAATACAAATGAAAAAAAGAAATTTTATTGAACCAGACTCGCCCTCTGTCTTGTCATGTACCATATTAAGCATTGGAGAGACATTGTCTAATTTAACGTCCATCACAACAACCCTTTAAGTGAGGTATCATCAGTGCTTGAAAGAGCAGAAAGGAGACTCAGGGCTACCAGGTCCTTGAGTTCATAAACTAGTCCCTGGACTGAGCCACAGAGGAAAGGCGCTCTCACCAAGGTCTCGAACTCCGAGCTCACAATGCTGTTTCAGCTTCCTTGTTACCGAGACTGCATGGACCATCCCTCCAAACCATACGGTAAATGGAGACATTTTAGCGCTGACCACATGCAACCGAGACTTTGGAAGGTAAATGTTTTCCATGACTGTCTTGAGGCATTCCATGTGGTTTCTTTCTTTGTATGAATATGAGACTGTTTTTCAATAATCGACAATCCAAAAAAAGTAGAAATCTTTGGAGTCGACATGGGAATAAAAATGTGTCCAAGATCAAACTTTCAAGCTCAGGGAATTGGCATCATTGACGGAAATGTAGAGTGGGGACCCCTGGGGACATGAAGGACTTTGGTTCTGTTCATGGCAGAGTCCAGTTTCAAATAGTCAGTGGAGGTGTTTATTCCACTGGGCATCAGCCCTGGAGATAAAGGAAAAGGGAGATAACGGAGTTGATGGAGACCCAGTACCAGGCAGTGAGTTCTCCACCCTCAGGGCACAGCCAGGGTTGGCCAAGTGCTTGACATACAGAGTTTGGCCAAAAAAGAAAATTTACGTCATATTACAGTGATGACGTGGGGGAAATGCAACATCTTCTCTGGGTAGCACATCTTCTACTTAGTTACCTTGGAGAGTTACAGGGATTCTCTCTCTCTGCACTCACTGTTTATGATATTTGAATATATGAAGAAGGCAGAACAGCTCAAGAAACTTCTAAAGCAAACACTTGAACATGCTGAAATGAGAGAAGTATTTACAAATCTCATTTAAAATATAAACTTTTTTTTTTTAATTTTTAAAAAAAATTATTTATTTGTTAATTTATGGCTGTGTTGGGTCTTCGTTTCTGTGCAAGGGCTTTTCTCTAGTTGCGGCAAGCGGGGGCCACTCTTCATCGCGGTGCGCGGGCCTCTCACTATCGCGGCCTCTCTTGTTGTGGAGCACAGGCTCCAGACGCGCAGGCTCAGTAGTTGTGGCTCACGGGCCTAGTTGCTCCGCAGCATGTGGGATCTTCCCAGACCAGGGCTCGAACCCGTGTCCCCTACATTGGCAGGCAGATTCTCAACCACTGCACCACCAGGGAAGCCCTAAACTTTTTATATGAGAAAAAAAATTCCCCAAAATGCTTTTTGTAGGAACAGGAAATCCATGTGCAAATTTGTGTTTGCTTTTTAGTCTCAAGTGATATAAACAAAATATATTTAAACCGCATAAGGTATAAATATAGCCCTGAGTAAAAACAATATTACCATACAATATTAAATTTTGTTAGTTCCCTAAAGGAAGGTACTTTACAAATACCATCAGTAACCTTGTAAGGTTATAAATAAAATAACATTTTGACAGACAGTGAAATATTGAAATTGTGAGAAAGATAATGAGGTTTCTATGGTCTGTGATCTGATTCGTTTTGAGTGGGGTCCTGAGAGGATGACTTTTCTGTATGGATTTAAATCACATTAGCTCATTTTAAAGGCATTCGTGAAATACAGGAAAAATAGATACACAAACATGTTACCGCTAAGGAGAGAGTAAAATTAATCGCAAAACTTACTGGAGACACAAGAAAGCATGTGTTTTGGTCAGAAAGAAGAGCCACACTACTACACATAAAATAGATAATCAACAAGGACCTGCTGTATAGCACAGGGAATTCTACTCAAGATTCTGCAATAACCTATATGGGAAAAGATCCTGAAAAAGAATGGATATATGTATATGTATAACTGAATCACTTTGCTGTACACCTGAAATTAACATGATATCTTAAATCAACTATACCTCAATATAAAATAAAAATTAAATTAAAAAAGAGCCAATTCTGATCTAGTTTATTCACACCTTTTTTTAACATTTTATACCCAGAGATGGATTTTCTGCATAGAGTCACTACAGCACGGAATTTAACAAACAACTATGTGGAAAAAATAAACTTATTTTTTTAAGTGTCCAGTTTTAAAGCTAAGGCAAAATATGCAGGTGGGATTTTGTCAGGGACTGAGGAGACATCCACGGGATGTCTCCCTCTCCCGCCGCCCGCATCCCATATCCTTGGTCTCACAAGGTCATTTCGGCCAACACTGCAAACCCTTGGGGGCTGATTCGTACTGTGTATCTGGGATCCTTTGGTTTGACTCATGTACTTTTGTATTGAGCACAAGTTTGAAATTGAAAACAAATGAATTCCTTCTGAGAGGGTCTAATGGAGAGATATATGCATCTGAAAGTCATTTTGCTTAACCTCTGAACAAACTCAGTTTAATAGCAATCACATTATGTTTTCACATACACAGAGCATGATTTGATGAGATCGTTTTACAGTTATGTTACAGCTAGAAAAATACCCAAATAATCTTCCAGTTCATCTTTTAAAACTAACTTCAGAGCTTTTTACACTAACACATAGAGAGCTAATATGACTTAGATAAGATTTGGGACAGAATGGAACCAGAACCCTGGTCTCCTGAGATCATTTTCAATTCAAAATAAGTTATTAATAGTGTAGCTTATGATAAACATTTTGCCATATCTCTTCTCCAGCTCCTATGTACAATTTAACATTACAATGTTTAAACAAAATAAGCCAGGAAACAGAATAGTGTTTCTAATTTGAAAAAGTAGATTTGTAGGAGTGTTATAGATATTCCTGGAAGTGAGTTCAAAAAACAAATTAGCATGTGGGTGAATCCTTCCCTATATAATTAAATAAAAGGACGTATAATGCATTGCCAATAAAACAATATTCCTGAGCAAACTAATTATTGGTGCACAAGAAGAAATTTCTTTGAGATAATAACTTTGTATAAGACCATTAGTACCAACTGCAATCAAAACTGATGACCATGTCTATTGCCCCTTAAATATTTCATTAAACCTTTATTCATTGCCCACTGAACATTCATTTATGAAATCTAGAGGAATTGAGATAGATAAATATCCCTCAGTGGATAAGCTTGTTAAGAAGTTATTCAAAATTCGAATAAAAACTAAGTTGAATTCACTAAGGAATTATTTGTTACTTTAATATTCATAATGCCACAATGGCTATGTTCAAAAAGTTATATTTTATAGATGCTAAAATACTGATGAATGAAATGATATGATGAATGATTGTGGCTTTGAAATGAAGCTGGATATTGGGAATTCATCAGATTATTCTCATTGCTTTTTATAAATTGGAAGATATCCAGCATAAAATTGTTTTAAAAGACACTGTTACCAGGTTCCCTGTCTGCGATATCATGACAGTCACTGGTTAACACACACTCTACAGGGCAGTAGAAAGTCTTCTTCAGCTACGTAGAAATGTACTGTTATTTTTTTTTCTTCTTGCAATTTAGTGTTTCAACAAAAGTCCAGAGTTTGGAGACATAATGGAATTATATTTCTTGTTTCTTCTGCATAGAGCCTGGAGCTTGTATTTCTGTGGTCCCTGGGCCTATAGTAATCAGATAGTCATTAAGATAACGGTAGAATATTTTGTGTTAATTGTATTTTACAGATGAAAAGAAATGAAGCCCAGAGAGTTCACAATGCTGGGAAATGAAAAGAAAGACCGCAGCCCTACTCAGTTCCTGTCTCCCTATTAGAAATAGAATTGGGAAAAAATGCTTAAATCTTCATCGCTGTTCCCAAGATATTCCGTGGGAGTTTTAAGGGAAGACTACGAAGAGCTCCCTTTGTGTTTCATTTCATTGGTAGAAGTGATCCTCTGATACTGAGGGTCCTGACATGTGTTTCCCTGCAGGGCTGCCTATATCCACACGGACACTTAAAGCTGGAATTTATTTAAATCTTTCTCACAAGTACGTAGTTTTCAGCAAACACCTGAGAACTTGTTAACGGATGGTGTAGTAGTTCCAAACTGACAGCACTTTAATTCCTTTTAGGAAGAACTTCTTAACTTCTAAACTCCCCTTACCTTTGCGAGTGTAAGTCACCGAAGCTTAAGTTACATGCTTTAAGGGAGGTAAAGGGCTTTGATTGAGTAAATTTGAGTGATGTAGAAGTCCAGCTCTCAGCTCCTTATAAGGGAAATCCGATGCTTGAAAAGGGGCTGGTGGTCTATCCGTGGGACCAGCCAGTTTGGGTAGGCAGGGCCCTCTGTGAATGAGAGTTAGAATGCAGTGAATTCATCCCAGTACCTTTGGCTCCTCTGGTTTTAATCTTCTGTGGGCTCATCTCCTACAAGGACCATCACAGTCTGCTCTGAATTTACTTCTCCATCTTCATCTGAACCAATTTCCTCCCAAGTAACCGTATCCTTAATTCCCAGCAAACATTCCCTAATGTGGCGTTTGCCAAGTTAGGAAAAAGGGGTTCCAGAGCCTACTAAATTTGAGAACACAGTATCCCTCTCTTGGACGCTCACATGTGTATCAATATCCAAAAGGAATAGCCAAGAGCCTCTTTCTTAATGTTCCAACTTTAACTATACATTCCCATTACAAAGGTCCCAGGGAGAAACCCAAGAACAAAGATCTAGCCCCCTGAAAGTTCAAATCTAAACAAATTGAGTCCAAAAATTATCCCCCTCCTCTACATCTTATTCTGTTACCGATTCCAAGCTCGCTCTGCTTGCCACACGACAGGCCAATGAACCGGAGACGAGGTGCTGAGGCCAAGAATACGACTTTATTTGGAAAGCCGGCAGACCAAGAAGATGGCAGACTAGTGTCTCTAAATAAACGTCTTATCGGGGTCTGGATACCAGTTTCTTTTATAGCGCAGAGACAGGGAGGAGATGAGTAAGTAAAGTAAAAAGGACATAAGATTTGCAAATGCCCCCTGGAATGGCCAGCCTCGGGGAGGGGAGGGGTTAATTTCTTCTTTCTTGCCACCATCCACAGGGGGGCAGGGTCCAGATGCTTCCCTGAACAAAGGCACTTTGGTTTAACATTCAGCCAGAGGGGCAGGGTTCCCTGGGGCAGGGTTCCCTGAGGCAGGCTGTTCGGTATAGACAGTATCCTTTTAGTGAACAAAAGCAGTGGAAAGCAAAGGTTAAAGTAAAAGAAACAGATCCAACATGTAGTCAGTTTTGGCTCTTCCCTGTTACAATTCCTCTCAGCCTAAGATCCAGGGTCTCCTCATGGCTGGGGAGGGGTGCATCCTTCCAACAGCTACAAGCTGCGATCCTTGGATTTAGGGCCAACCCGAAACCTGGGCTGATTGTTTTCGATGCAGAGCTGGACTTACCATCCATCAGCAACGATGCCTGTCTCTCGCAGCCTCAGATGAGCCCTCATCTATGATTTTCCAAGCAGGTCTCCATCTCAAAATATGTGGAAACAAAACAAACACCTACTTCTCCAGAGAAGTTATCCAAAGCCAATGGATGTGAACAGGATTGTAGGACTTAATGATTTCAAAGACCCAGTGCTTAATCCAGTCAGAGTTGCCGGCAGGGATCTGAGGAATGAGAAGTAGGGTGAGGCGGGGGACGGGGAACTGAGTTTGCCCCACAAGGAGTCCGTGTAGCCCGAGTTGTGCTGAGTCTTGACCAGACCCTGCACACAGGGCACCCAGCCTGCCTGAGTGGTGACCGCTCTTCAGAGAAGCATTGGCAATATTGCTAGACTCTCGGACCTCCCACGCTAATTACTATGGCAAATGAAACAACCAGTAACGCTTCAGTTTTTCATACTGATTTCCCTGGTAAAACACTCTCAAGTCTGTCCAAATTTTCTGAAACCACTTAGTATAGCTATCACATTATCACAGCACCCTGCGCCTGACCAGATTTCACTTAAGAACTTTCCAGTTTCACTTGAAGAAGGCACAAATCAATAGCTTTACAAATCAATACTTTCCTGGATCACACCAGCCTAGTTACTGAGATTTTTCCTTTCTTCTTGTCAGAACTTCTCGGTTCCCACCACTCTGTGTAGCAACTAAAGCACAACCTCTTCTCTGTTACTTTCACCAAGGGAAAGCCAATCCAGGTAGACCCCATTTTCCCTTTGCCTTCGTTCAGTGCTTGCCTTAGAATCTAGATTTTTCCCAGCTGTTTTCTTATGTGCCATCTTTTCTCTCAAACAATTCCCTTCTTTTCCTAGAATCATCATCTTGTTTCTTTATTCTATTTTCATTCCCCTATTGTTCCCATCCTGCTGGTAAAACGGAAACATTTTTCAGACCCCTCTATTTTTACCTGCATCTCTGGGTAACTCGGTTCCTGGAGCAGAGGTTTCTAGGTAGAGACCTTTCCTTGGTCTCCTTAGCCTTGGGTTTGAAATTTCAATGAGTTGTCTTTTAACTGCATTCATTTCCCAGGGCTGCCAAAACAAATTACCAGAACTTTGATGTCTAGAAAAACAGAGATTTATCCCTTCACAGTTCTGGAGGTCAAAAGTGCAAAATCCAGGTGTTGGCAGGGCTTTGCGCCCTCTGAGGTCCCCAGGGGAGGGTCCCTCCTGCCTCGGCTTGGTTCTCTGGCGTCCTCGGCTTGTGACTGGCAAATTCCAGTCTCTGCCTCTGTTTTCACGTGGCCTCTCCTTCTTAAGTTTGTCTCTCTGTGTCCTTTTCTCCTCTTATCATTGGATTTAGGGCCACCCTGAATCGAGGCTTGTTTCCTCTTGAGATCCTTAACTAATTACTGCTGCAAAGACCCTATTTCCAAATAAGGTCATATTCTGAGGTTCCAGATGGAAATAAATTTTTGGGGGAGGGGCACCATTCAACCCAGTACACTATCCAACTCAACAAGTTGGTCTCCTTTCTTGTTTCCCTGACCCTTTTGTTACTTTCAGTAACATTGACAATTCTTCTTTAGCTGAGCCACTTAGAATCTGGATCTGAGAAATCTACAGCCATTTATGGCCACAGAGTATGTAACTAACAACCCCAGGACTCATTTGAAAATCATTTTGGGGGCTGGCTTTGGGGACTATGGATAAGCACATGAATTCAAGGCTAAATCCTCTGTGATTTCTTTCCTAGTTTATAAAGGAAATTCAAAAGCAAAATAAAAGGGAAGTAAAATTCAATGAGCCGAGCTAACGCTACGGGCACCAAATCTTCAAAGATGGTGCTTCACCGTTGCTTGCTAGCATACGTTGAATGCAGTAGTCTCTGCCATTTGAAGTTTAAAACTAGGATGCTTAAAAAGTTTAAGTCCTTTCAACCAGGAGACCTACCTCAGTAACATAGTAAAAGCAGCAAAGAATTCTTCTTCTTCCTAGTGTTCTAAGTTCTATATGTGAAAAGTTTAGTATTTCCGTTTAAGTACATTCTAATTTTAACTGTCTTCTTGCTCAAGTCGGGAATCTCTTTACTTTCCTATTTTCCAGGCGAATGAACCACTCACGTTGCATAAATGGGCTCTCTTGATGCATTAGTTGGTCAGATGATGTCACTAACGCTTACTTTTGGCACTGAGCATATTTGAGGATTAACTTGGTAAACTGAGTCCTTTGGCAAGATAAACAAAGTGCCAGAGGCTGTTTGAATGGAATGGAATCCTTCATGTTTTGACAATAGAATGCCATCTGTTCTATAGAGTTTCTTACCCACAGATAGGCGATTTTTTGCCTGGAAAAAAAAAAGTAGCCCAAATGAATACCTTTAAAATGCTTAATCAATGTTTTAGGACTTCTTTACCTAAATTATTAAATAAAGCAAAGAAAAGTAATTCAGTGATGTTCCAATTATTTAACACAAGCTAATCACAGAACAAAGTTCTAAATTAAAAATATTTCCCTATTGCCAGATAGCAGTAGAGATTCAATTCGGAAGCTTATGATCTCCTGTTAAACATGGGGACATCTCTCTATTACTGTCTCACTGTATTGTTGAGGTAGGAGAGATTAGTAAGCCAAGTCCCATTGCTATAGCTCAAAATCACGAAGAGCGGAAAGCTTAGTGTCACTAAGAGGTCTTCTGTATATTGATGGTCAGATCATTTCATATCCACGTGCCTCAGTTTAAACAAAGGTGGACTGTATTTAGATCTTCGGCCCATTTTTTGATTGGGTTGTGTTTTTTTTGACATTGATTTGTATGAGCTGTTTGTATATTTTGGAGATGAATCTCTTGTTGGTCACTTCGTTTGCAAATATTTTCTCCCATTCTGTAGGTTGTCTTTTCATTTTGTTTACAATTTCTTTTGCTGTGCAAAGACTTTTAAGTTTAACGAAGTCCTATCTCTTTGTGTTTTTATTTCCATTACTCTAGGAGACGGATCCGAAAAGAGGGTTGTACTGACGTGCATTCCAACCTGCAGTGCTTTCATATTTGCTAAGAGCATATGTGGTCATATTTGGTTTTAGTTTTTACCAGTCCGATATGTGAGAAATGGTATCTCTCTTGTTTTGATGTGCATTTCTCCAGTTATACATGAAAGGATATTCAACCTCCCTCATGACTTTCAGCATCCTCCGGCTTTTCTTCTCCTTCCTGGCAGTTTTATTGTACCAAAGTGGCTTGTCTTTCGACAATTACATGACTGAAGTCTTTTCAGGAGAGCCCTCACGTATTCTAATAGGGCCTCAAAGCTCTCAGGGTAGCGTGCCCTTTGTCCCAAGTTTTGTCATCCACAGGAAGTGCCCTTGAACAGGCACAAAATGTTTAATCAAATCACACAGTTCAGATTGCTGTGATTTCAGCAAATACCTCATGGAAAAAGCAATGAAAGTTTATCAAACAAAATGCACATTTTGAATTAACTTCTTAAAACTATATTACATGAATTCATCTAGGAAAAAGAGTCTATAATTACTACCAATAACAGACTTGAAAAAAAAAACCTTTAAGATAGTGACAAAAATATTTTACTTAGCTATTGTATTGGTTTGATTTTTAGGTTACGTTGAATTGGGAGACAGAGAAAGGGAGCAAGTGAGACAGAATAACTCTGAAGGAGACGGTATTATAAAATGATGCAGTGAGTCAGTTAGAATTATGAGTGTGGAAAATTGTATTAAAAGCATGTGAATAAAAATATAACTTTTGTATCTGACCCTATCAGGCTAGTAAATGAACACAGCACTCAAATTTTAATCTGAGTGTGAACAATGCAAACTGAGGAGCTTTGTTATTATTGTTTTCTATAATTTTTGAAAGAGTGACTAAAGAGAAAAGCACAGATAACAAATAACCAGAAAATAAAAAAGGTACACGAGGATGTGAAGCACCCATAATGCTAACAATAATAATGCTAAACGAAATGATGATGATTTGAGCATTCATTGTAGGTCAACTAATATTGTTGTGCACTCATTGTTCTAGACCATTGAGTTTTTTTTTTTTTTTTTAATATATTTATTTATTTATTTATGGCTGTGTTGGGTCTTCGTTTCCGTGCAAGGGCTTTCTCTAGTTGCGGCAAGTGGGGGCCACTCCTCATCGCGGTGCGCTGGCCTCTCACTGTCGCAGCCTCTCTTGCTGCGGAGCACAGGCTCCAGACGCGCAGGCTCAGTTAGTTGTGGCTCACGGGCCCAGTCGCTCCGCGGCATGTGGGATCTTCCCAGACCAGGGCTCGAACCCGTGTCGCCTACATTGGCAGGCAGATTCTCAACCACTGCGCCACCAGGGAAGCCTAGACCATTGAGTTTTAAGAGAGATACAAGGACACACCTCAGAGAAAGTAGAAGCCACAGTTTAGCCCCAAGAACTTATATATTAAAAAGAGAAATGGGGTAGAGAAATGCACATCATGACATTTTTTTTGTCATGAAGGAGCAAGGAATGAGGAATAGATGCCAACTGTTAATTTCCCTACTAAGTTATCAAAACGCCAGTGCTAGGTTGCCTCTAATCTTTGAATAAATTATAAAATGAATGATGCTCTGGGGCAAAATGTTTGCTTTCTTCCTGAGAGTGATTAAAAGGGAACTTCACTTGAAGTTTATTAGTTACAAAACAAATTTAATTTGTATATTAAGTATTGTAGGAGAGGGCAAATGGGGATAATCTAAGGCAAAAGAGTAGGCATTTTAGCAAGCAAATGAGCCATACTCCTGAAAGCTTGAGTGGGGCTATTAGTGGGAAATGTTTGAAGCTTTGAACCTTGGAGACTGGGAGGGAATCAGATGGTCCAGTGATGCTGGTGGCAGGGTTGCAGAGACACAGCATGGCTGGCTGGAAAACTGAGTAGGAAAAAATGGTGGAAAAAGCAACAAGGATAAAGTAACATCAGCCAGCAAATATCCAGACAAGATGTCTATGGAAATGGCACAAGGGGAAGAACCAAAGGCTAGGGGTAAGACAGTTGCTGTGGGAAGATCCCACGTCTGGCGACGGAAGTCGTGGGTAGAGGATCCAAAGAGGCAAAGGTACTGCTTCCACAGCCTGACCTCAATCCCAGGCTCACATGGGGCAAGGTGACAAGGACACTCTCTAATCTCTCTACTGTGTGAAAATCTCTTCTGTCACTTCCTCAGTACCAGAGATTGGTTAACAATTTTACCTGGTGAAGACACGTAAATATCATGGATGACTAATATCCTGAATAAACTTATTTATTCAGACATTCAAAAGCACTATAATGTAAGAGGGAGAATAAAATTGACAATGACCCTTCTCCTGTAGAACTTTCCAGCCCAATGGACACAGACTCCATGGAAATTTGATGAATGAATGGACACTATTTGTCCACAATGCAAATGTGATCATACCTATATTTCACCCATTTTACTCGGTATTCATGGAACTCCTGGGTCCCACTTATGAGCGTTGCTTTAATAAATCCCAGTTTAATAGAAAGGATCCATCAGTGACTTTTCCTCTTTTGTTAGAGTTACCCTTAAAATTTAATGTATGTGCTTAACAAAGTTTAAATTTAATTTCCATAGCCTCCTCTTGAGCATTAAAAGGACTTCAGGTTGCTTTAATCCAGCCTCACTCCTTCCATCTTATATGCTAATTTTGTCTGGAATTTTCACTTTGTTTTTTTTCTTATCTCCAAATTAAATGTATTTTGTCCTGTTTTATACACAGTATGGATTCATTCACATGCTAACCAACTTATTTTCTTACAATTCCCTCTTGCAACTCAGATCTTCCCTGAGGAATAGTTTTCCTTTTTTCCTGAAGTACATCTTTTAGAAGTTCCTTTTGTGAGAATCTATTGATAAACTTTCAGAATTTTATTATTGAAAAGTATCTTTTTGGTCTCATTTTTTTCCCAGTGATGTGAATTGTTCTTACATTTAAAAAACCATTTTAAACTTATAGAAATTTGCACATACCATCCAAACCACTTTTTTCCCCAATCATTCGAGAGTAAGTTGACAATGTGGAACCCTATTCTCCCAAAACATCAGTGTGCATTCCTGAAAGCAAGGACAGTGTCCTATATAACCACCACATAAGCACTGAAATCGGGACATTAGCATGAATACGTTACTCCCGTCAAAGCCTCCGACCACTTTCAGGTTTTGCCATTGTCTCGGCACTGTCCTTTACGGCAAAGGGTCCAGTTCAGAATCACACACTCCATTTTCTTTTTGCTATGGACTGAATGATTCCCTCAAATACCATATGCTAAAATTCCAACCCCCAAGGTGATGGTATTAGGAGGTGGGGCCTTTGCGAGGTGATTAGGTCATGAGGGTGGAGCCTCACGAATGGGATTCGTGCCCTGTTAACAGAGCGCTTGTGAGGAGAAGCAGTGACAATGTGTTCCCTCAGGGTACACCTCACATCCTGATCCCAACCTCATACAACAAGGAGAAGTGGCTATCAAGTTCTTACACCCTGATTTGCTCGTTCTGGAAAGAATTCCATGCAAAAGAAGGATGAGTGACTTAAATCTTTAGAGATGATCTTCACTTCAGAAGTATTCAGTAAACACCCTACATTCCTCGGTCGTCTCTGCATAACAAATGGAATGTTGCATCATGGAATGTTGCCCCCAACTCTGAAATTACTGTGTGGCAGGGATAAAGCACTAAATCAACACTGGGGTTGAAGATCACTAAGGTCTGTTAGAACAGAATTTAGGTGAAACTTCAGACAGACTGTAATCATCTTAAAGAATTTACTCTGAATGGTTCTGCATTTTCTCACCCACTCTGTGCTTATGAAGCAGATATGCTAAGAGTTTTATTAGAGTCTTGGTAATTGCGGTACTGAATGTCACTAGACATTGCAGTCTCTGCTGGAAATGTTTCCCAATATACCCATCTGAAATAAGATATAAACAAAGCACTTAGTAAAATTATATGAGCCTCAGAGTTCAGATACTTTTGAGAGTAATTTCATATTTAATCACTTGAGTGTTTGTAGAAAACTTAAAATTACTTTTGATTTAACTTTCCTCATTTTATTGCTGATGAAAGCTGCTGTAGAAAACTTTTTTGTTTTCAGGTTGAAGGGGAAGATACCCTTTATCTCTTTATTTTTATTTAAACTTGAGTCAAGAAAGAATAGAATTGCAGAAAGATTCATGTTCTGTACTGCCGGACCTACTGGATCTAAAAACTATACTTGGCTCCTTCGTGAGTATGTTGCTCTTATTCTTTTAGAGATAAAATTTCTTTTGTCTTCTTAACTCTCATCATATGTTATTTCTCTCATGGAAAAAGATATATAGTGATCACCTTCTCCTTTGAACTCTTAAAGAAGGCATTTAATAAAAGCCAGTCATTCAACTGACTCAACACATATACACACAAAGGGACACACACACAGACACACACACAGACCCACAGAGACACATGGACTCTCCTTGAATACATTCTATCTCTGTTCCTTTTTGCCCAGCTCCGAGAATGATGTTCTATAGATTGTAAATGTGTAATATATATTTATACAGCATAGCTACAGTATGGTTATGCTGACTTAAAAAAAAATGCACTACGTGAGAGCTGCGAGTTAAGTTTTATTTGAGGCAAAATGAGGACTGCAGCCCTGGAGACAGCGTTTCAGATAACTCTGAGAAACTGCTCCGAGGAGGTAAAGCGGGGAGCCAGGTTATATAGGAGTTTTGCAGCAAAGGACAGGTAGTTGGGAACATCAAAAGATGATTGTTAATTAAAGAAAACCAGATATCTCAAGTCAAGGAATTTAGCACTTTTCTATGTATGGGAAGATGCAAGAGTCTGGGCTCACTGAATCCCTCCTTTGATATGCACCTCAGCTCTCTGGGGCCAGTGTCCTGTATTTTCACATCCTGAGTTTCCACAGGGCTCACCGCAGGGAGTGGCTGCAGTCTGATGGCTGCTAGATGGCAGGTATTCTTTCCTTTCTGAGTCCCCTCAGGGCTCACCAGCTCTCCTTCAGCGGTGGCTGCAATCGCTGATGACGGTGACATCCTTTGTTCACTGATATGACCGGAAATATTCCATTGATAAATATTCCATTTATCAGTTATAATATTCTTTTGTAAATTACCTGGTCCAATTTGTTGAATTTCTAAACATCTCTTTAATAGGATACAACAAAAATCCAAACAAATGATTGCACTAGCTTTAGTTTTCACAAGTGATAATGCACATTCCTTCTAGAAAAGTTTATAAGTTTCTAGGATTTTGAGAGCGTATGATTAGAATTTCCTATGCAATGATCAGCTTGGTGTTTTACGTGCAAAGTGCTCAAGAAGTGGTCTCCAGGGCACAGGAAAGATGAAGGAGCGAGAGATTGATCACTGAAATGAGAAGATCTATAAACGAATCTGTTCACCTGTGCCTCTTCTATTCTCCAGGAATACAGCAAACTGGATTCCCTCGATTCCCTCGTTAGCCTTTCTGTGCCAGTCTCCAAATCTACATTCTTTTCCTTCTCTCAAAGGAACTTCTTTTAACATTTCTTGCCAGGCAGGTTTACTGGTAAACCCAAAGCCAATAGATCAACATAAACACTAATTTAGAATGACAAACTCTACAAAACCCCTGTGAAGGAAAGAACCTGTACTGAAGCTCATGGAAAACCCCAAAAGTGAGCTCTGTCGACTTAAAAATAATGCACAATGTGAGAGTTGTGAGTTAAGTTTTATTTGGGGCAAAATAAGGACTGCAGCCCGGGAGACAGCACTTCAGAGAGCTCTGAGAAACTGCTCCAAAGAGGCAGGGGGGAAGGTCAGTATAGATGTGATTTTGGTGAAGGGGGAGTACATGCAATTGAGCACATATTTTTTTGCAGAAGGTTTCTGCTAGTCACAAGGAGCAGTTGTCACCATGAAGGATTTTAGTGCTTTTCTAGATAGGAGGAGATACAAGAATTGGGCTCATAAAATCGGCTCCTGAAAATATCTAACTCTCTGAAGACCTGTTCTGCCAGTTTTTTTCCAGCGCACAGAGGGCCTCATTTCTGCTCTCCACCCTGAACTCCTTTCAGGAGGTGTTGAAAATCAGCAGCTGCAGCGGTTCATGATTTAATCCTTGTAGAGGTAGATGGCAAGTGCCAATGGCGAGTGCCAATTGTAGTTGACAGCTCATAGGCAAAAACTGAAGGATGCATGAGAAAGTTTAAGGCAAGAAGGAAAGCCAGAGGCAGTAGAGAGAAGTGAACTGTCTAAAGGACACTTTAGAGGTGGCATAGTTTAAATGTTTGAACAGTTTGGGATAAGAGAAGATTCCATAAAATAAGCACAGGATATCATGAAATAAGAACTAACAGATTAGGAAAAAGAAACAAGTAGAAATTCTAGAAAAAAAATATACATTAGCTAAAGCAATGACTACCTGAGGGTGTTGTCAAGGTTACTTCAGGCAAAGAGGGAAAATCGCAGAGGGACCCTTCCAACGTCGGTACTTTTACAAGTTCCCCCATGATTCTCCCTGAGCCTCATAAGCTGAGCTTATGATTTCACAACTGCTTATTAGGGCCACAGGGGAACGAAGGCAGGGCAGTCCCTTATAGTCGAAGGGCACTTAAATGGAGCCAAAACAGTAGATCTTCCCATGAATAGATACTTCCTTTACTTGACATCAACTTTGTCCAATTTGGGGATGATGACATATCCTGAAATTAGGTTATGGTGATATTCTGTAGATATAATTCCTTTTAAATATACTACAACCCTTAGAACTGAACACTTTAAATTATATCTCAATAATGCTATTTTAAGAAGGTATAGGTTCAAACCTTGCCTTTTCGCCCTATAAGTACAAGGCTGCCGTATGCAGGGGAAATTTCTTCGTAGGATCTTAAGAAAATGTGTTGTGATAAAATAGAAGTGCTAACTTTATTTTAAAAAATGATGCTCTACAACCATCTCAGTGATACTGTAAAACAACAGCTCTTGAAAATTTTATTAGGTAGCAGTAAGTCTGATTTTCTTGTAGCTTTCGGAAAGTTTCTGAAAGACTGTGCACATTCAATGATCCGTTTATGATGATCATTTTGTGACACAGCACAGCAATTCCCTTGTTATCTAGGGAGACACACACCTTCCCAAGGGGCTCCTCAGTTTCCCTTCTTTTCCAATCCAGTGAGTTGCTCAGATTAACTTACTGGTTCCGTTCATTTAGCACAACACATTTTCAGAATCTTCATTTTTAAAAGGCTAATGTGTGCTGTGGTTCATTTGGAATTCCTTTCAGGTGTAATGACTCTAGCTTTCTGATACTAAATAGAAAATTGTACCTACCACCCCAAATCGAACAGGAATCTTATTATTCCACTTTTTGCCTGTTTAGACATCCCCAGAGATCATGATTCCATTGTCTTCAGAGGAGACTGGGTATCAGTATTTCTCTAAAGTTTCTCAGATGATCCAAGGGTGTTGCCAAAATCGAGAATCCCTGGTTTTAATAAAGCATTCCGGAAAAAAAAAAAATCACAAATTCCCATTAGCAATTTTTTATAAGGATGAAACATTTTGGAGAGAAATATTTTACACTTTATTTTTCCTCTCCGCCACTCCAGGTCAACTTTTTTTTTTTTTATATTTCAAAAATACTCATAGGTGGAAACATCACTGTTCCTGATCAAAGTGGAGGATTGCACGCATGGAGATTGGGCTGATCTCCAGAGATGAAAGGCCGCTGTCGGCAGACAGAGATCCTCAAGGCAAAGAAACATCTTCAAAATGGAGCTCTCCGCGACCACCTGCAGGACGGACGGCCACACAGCCAAGGGGAGTGCGAGAAACAGCCGCGGAGCGGCGACTACCTTGACCACCTTTAAAGGAAGATTGTTAAAAATCATTTGTATAGGCTGGGGTTTCTTTCCTTACGCACGTGAGCATATATATGTGTATTCTTTACACATGCGCTAATAGTTATATTCAAACACGGTGGATATTCACATTTCAAGTAAATCATTATGAAAATTCTCAAAAAGACAAACTCGTTTAACCAACTCTTTACCCTTATAAGTACCCTTAGAATTTTTTCCAGTGGACTTTTACATTCTGAGGATCTCTCCTTTGGAATAATTGTTGACTTGTAAGATATTGATTATATAAAAACTTCTGTAATTTCGTCAAGCACTAAATTGTTATAATTCTATGAATAAATTATTTTGAAGAAAAATTGCTGAAGATTGCACAAAACGATGCTACCTAGTTTCCTGTATTACTTATTCAAATTGTGAAGACAAAACATAGGGGATGCACCGGGCTAATTCTATCTCGTGGCCTGGCAGGACTTATGTTCTTTTCCCTTGTGGAAAGCATTTTACTTGCAGGATCTATCCCAGGTAAATGCAACATAAGCTAAAAGTCCATCTCACCGTAAGTGTGTCCTCTTGTGTGTGAATTATCGAGTGCGTCTATACATGCTTCTGGAGTCCAGGGCACTGCTGTCCAAACTTCTAGAGAATATCATGTGTGGCAAATGTGACATTTTCACACTTGGAACAAATCCAGGCCCACTCCCCTACTCTCCTGAAAGAAAGCAGCCATTTTGGCATTAGCGTGAGTTTTGCTGCAAAATATTTGTCTAATAATTTATATATTTGATAGCTTATGACTAATAAGAGTTATTTTCTCATTTTGGGGTGGACTAAAGATAAAAATAAACTAAACTCATAGTGTACTTTCAATTGAATTTTGAATATTTGACATGTTACATATTCATAACTTTCTATTATTTTGCACTGCTTTAGGTGACCTGCCACCAAATTGAAATGTCTTGGGAAAGTTATTCCTCAAACCCGATATTAGGAACAACCACAATGCTGATGATGATAATAAATATCAAATTGTCTAGTTAGAGAATAATTCTTCCTGTCTCCTTTTTTCCTCTCAAAAGAAGTAATTGATCCAATATATAGAATTAATTCAAACTTTTTTCAAGTCCTTTTAAGGAAGTAAGGGAAGCATAGAGTTTAGAATCAGAAAGACGTGGATATAAAGCCCAGCTTCATCACTTACAGGCCATATGAATTGGCTCGTCTTAAACCTTCAGTGTAATATTTTTCTATTTAAAAAAATATTAGTAATAATATCAACATCATAAGGTGGTTGTGAAGATTAAACGAGAAAAATCATGGGCCTTATATTTTTAAAAAAGGAAGATAAAATTTTAATTTCTTTCTGCCTTTTCCTCTTGCCTTTCCTCAAAGCACTCAGGTTCTTAAAATAATAATAATAATAATAATAATAATAATAATAATAATAATAATAATAACATCAACAACATTACTATGAGGTCAACTACAGAGAACATTTCTCTGTAACTATCTTTTATTTCTTTTGGTGAAGTGATCTGAGTACCTAACCTGCTCACTGAGAATATAGCTGAATACAGCTAATTAGAGTTCATTAATGTGTACTTCACTTTTCGCAAATTTAAAGATTATAAAGGGTCAAAGAGAGTTATTACAGACCCTTGAGAGAATGTTTAATATTACTCAAAAGAGAGTTTAATCAATCTGGTTGTGGGGATTGGAAGAAAGAAAAAAACACGCTATTTTAGGAATGCAGACTATAGAATATTTTAAGTATAATTTATTAGAGACCAAATAATGAGAAGAGTAGCTTGATTACTCTGTGATTGAGGTTGACGTAGCAGTGAGCAGGGTACCCATAGGCATATGTTAATGGTGGGTTTCTATAGCTGTTGCTAAATATATATATCTTTTTCATGTTACACCAATCTGCAATTAATATGAATGCACAAGCTAACATTAAATAAGATCTCTTTCTATGTTGTGTCAAGTACATGCAGATTGCTGGATGGAACCTTGATTGCAGTTTTTTCTTAACCAGATCGCTTGCTTCAGAACCGTCTGATGTGCTTGTCATAAACCTCAAAGCAGACCTGCTGACCCAGAATCCCTGGAGAGGGGCTAACGATCTCCCACACATTTTCATGCCCCTAGAAGTCTGAGGAATATCTTCTGTTGGCTCTTCTCAGGTAAACCCCGGGGGAGGTGGCATCTGCCCCCTGCAGGCAGGATGCTCAGCTAACACAACTGGGGCTCTATAGGCACCAAAGGGGCTCTATAGGCACCAAAGTGCAGGTAAGGTCTGCAAACCTGGACCACCTTGGCAGGGAGAGAGAGAGCTCTCCGAAGAAGGACTGGAGAGGGCTCTTTGTGGGGTGCCCTGGGAACCCAGGTTTGGGTCCTGAAGAAGCTGGAGACTTGAGCCGAGGAAAGAAAAAATCGGTTTCCAAATGCAGCTCAACGGGGGATGTTTTATGAACTGGGGGTTACAATTTGAGACTGAAACCAAGATCCAGTTTGTGCATGCTTATGGACTCTGTGTGTGGTCTTGATAATCACAATGAAAGATGTTTAAAAATAATCCTTCCTATGCACTATAACGGGGTGTGTGTGTGTGTGTGTGTGTACACAAGTATACATATATACATATAAGTTCACACACAGAAAACAATATGTGTGCTATTTAAGTATATATGTTTATATATATACGGAATACTACTCAGCCATAAAAAAGAACAAAAATTTGCCATTTGCAGCAACATGGATGGACTTGGAGGGCATTATGCTAAGTGAAATAAATCAGGCAGAGAAAGACAAATCTTGTATGATATCACTTATACGTGGAATCTAAAAAATACAATAAACAGATGTTCTTAACTCTTAATCACAGTTAAAAATGCCCTATGTACTTCATTCTCTTCATATTAGTCTTGGGTTTCTGCATTCCCACTTTCAATTTTGATAATTATTCTCTTTATAAAAGAATTGGTTGGTTGGTTTAAAATGGATTTACTTGTGTCTCTTGGAGAACACTTGTGCACATTAATGTTATTTCTTAATATTTCTATACAAGGAATCACTTTGAAATGAAAGTTGAGAGACATATCAATAGAAACATCTTTTAATCAACATCATCTCTATTTATATTCATTTATATAGTGAGACTCTCTCATCTGATTAGTCTGATAATTTCCACTTGTGGCTTGTTTGTACAGCAGACTAAATTCTGCACATAGAAAAGGAGCAATTCATTTGTCTTTCCAACATCATTCTTTTTACGTGGTTTTCTTCAGAGTAGTTCAAACTGTTCCTGACATTATGGGATAATTGTCTTTAGGCCCATAATCTAGGTTTGCCCTTTGACCCCCCAGTGGATGCAAATGCTTGAGTTTAGAAATGCCGACTGACTCTCCTCTTCTTTTACCATGAAAGCCTCGGGTTGCTGAACAAATGTTTTCGGAAAGTTTCCAGAAACAGCTATGGTTTTCTGCTGTTGTGGCCGATACTGCTTTGCATCACGTTCTAGGATGTGGCCTCCGGCTGGCTTCAGACGCATTCAATAACTTCCGTTCAAATGCAGACACTCATTCTGACAGCCTCCCATCCTGAAACGCTGCAGGGTCCTCAACTCCAAACTTGGAAAGGACTCACCGCCGGCATCACACCGACAGACCCAGGGACGGCAAACGTTCCTCCACTTAAGATTCGGCACTTTAGTGGCGTTTTCATTTTCTTGATTTTCTTACTGTCTTTCTGCAAAGAGCAGAAGCCCATCCTAGTCCTTACACAGCAGAGTACAACGTAAGCACTAATATCCTAACTGAATTCTGTCGACATTATCTGTGCTTGATTATTTTATCCGTTATGCCGATTTAGTAAAGACTTCGAGCCGTGAGTTATATAATCCTGAAAGCAGTAACTCTAGAGGTTAAGCAGGGACTGCGGTCGTTTATTTCCTTAGATGATGAACATCAAGGTCAGGAAGGAGAGGCTGTGGACCACCTACCCAGATGCTTCGTTCTAAATAGAAAATATTAGAATATTTTCAATACGTTAGTGACAATAGTGAATTCTCACCTTATAAGTAGAAAGGAAAGGAGGTTGGTAATGGATGCATCTGTTTTTAGCAGTGAGAGAATGGATGGTTTTGTATTGTCTGCATAACTCTACGTAGTTATTTTATGAGTCAAAATGCTCATTTAGTTATGAATCAAAGCACTGTTGACATGAACATACAGCCTTGTACCTGATCAGTTAACAAAACACCACTCAACAAACTCAATCGACGAGATAAAAGAAGCAATCATTTCCACTTACAAAACAAGAATAACAGCAACTAAAAATTCCTTGGCCACTGTTGGGGCTCAGGGCAGGCCACCCCAAAATATGCCAAGTGGAATACTGATTATTTTGGATGAAAGCTACTTGAGAAACAGCTGATACAGAAGGACACTCTGACCCTCCCTTCTGTCTCTCTGAAAACAGGAAATAAATCTCCCATGTGAAAGGTACTCTCTCTCTAGCAGCAGGTAGAGAACCATCCTTATTACCAGAGATGGGGGATTTAGGGTCAAGAAGTCTGTATAAACAAAGCTTGTTACTTCTTTATTCATTTACTACCCCAAGCCCAAACTCTGTTTAGATTCTTACTAATTAAACCCCCAAGCCTAAATTTCTTTGTTCTGTCAATTCCTCACACATTTCGTCTTTCTTTTTCTAAAATGTATAAAAGCTGTCTGCTTTGGCCACATTTTAGTTCCTATTTATTGGAGATCTCCATGCACACAAATTAAATTTGTTTTCTCCTGTTAATCTGTCTTGTGTCAATTTAATTATGAGAGAAGTCAAAAAAACCAAGTGGGCTAGAGGGAGACGTTTCCCCTCCCCAATGCCACTTAAGACAGCAATGATAATAAACTGATTTATGTAAAGCATCCTTTGGACACCAACTCTGTGTGTGCAGACGCCCTGTGGTAGGTTAGATTGACAACATTTACAAGTGCTGCAGAGCAGCCCGATTTCTTAGAAAAGTCCTTAACAAGATGTTTTGGTAAATGTTAGCAAAGTAATCATTTCAAATATAAATAGCAAATATTGTCAACCCTAATTTTTTAGTACTTAACTGGTGTGAAGACTTTATCAAAAGTACAATTTAAAGTTCTTAGAATTATGCATTATTTGACCTTAAAAGTTGAAGGGACGCATTGCATTTTTGCATCCGGAGAATACGTGTGGTCCATTGGCATGTTTCACGTCATATTTTGATGTCATCTGCTCTAAGGCACTGTCGCTGGGTGACCTTTCCGTTAGTTTGCAAAATCTATGACAGTCTATTCGGATCTGCCCTTTTATGTCCACATATATGATAGAAAAGAACACTTTGACCCAGACACTTAAAACTGGGGAAGATATTTCTTTCTTTCTTTCAATCACTCAACAGATGTTTACCATCCAGGTGCCCAGGGCCGTGCAGCTTGCCGAGATGTGGTGGGAAGACCAGAGGTGGACTGTAAACCAGGTCCTCCTGTAGTGATGGGCGTGTCAGGCATTCGACAAACGATCCCATAAATAAACTGTGAGACGCAGGATGCGGAGGAGAATGACGCGCCGTTAGGAAGGAAGACTCACGGTCCTGAGCCTCTCTCCTGAGTGTCGGGGGGCGTCTTTATCGGAGCGATCCTGGGTGGCAATGCGAAATGTGAAGATAGGGAAGAGGAGGGATTGAGGTGTTGGACAAGGCATGTCTGCATCTCTGAAGAAGAAATGAAGTGACCTGTTTGAGGGTGTGAAGACTGGTGTGCAAAGTAAGGAATTCCAGGAGTAAGGACAGGTTGGGGAGCATCTGGAGAGTGAGAAAGAAACAGATTGGAAAAGCCTGGAGCATGTGCCCGGGATTTGCATTCTCCCTCTGAGTGTCACACGGATCCAGTGAGATGTAGGAAGCCGAGAAATGGCATCAGTATGTTTGCGTTAAAAAGCAAAGATCGTTGTGCTTGAAGCTTGAAAAAAGCCTTGGGGAAGGGACAGTTGATGTGAAAAGCGATATTTGCACAGCAGGGCAGGTGAGAGACCAGCAGAGGAAGTGAAGAGAGTGGGTGAGGTCAAGGAGAAAAGAACATTATGACCGATTGTATTTGATCAGAGAGGCAGACAGATCCAAAGGGAAGAAACTGTCCTGAAGTAAAAACAAGCCACCCATCTCCTTGACACACCCCTTCCGCCACTGCAAAGTAGGAGAGAAATGCAGGGAAAACATAGATGGTATGGGCAACTCTTCCTGTACCGGAAGCCGACCAGGGCTGGGCTCCCGTTTTCTGCCCTCTGGCTTGTGCTTATTAGTTAAGTAGGAGGTGTTCACAGCTGCTCCAGTGTGCGGCCAGGACCCGCCGTACACCGCGTGCCCACCTCCTGCATCTTTCTTTCCTCTCCCCCGAAGAAGCCTACGCCAGAAGAAGAATGCTTATCTCATAATTTTATGTCCTCCTAAAGTCTAAGAAAGTATGTGAGAATCTAATTACCCCTGAATGAACTACTCTAACTTATTTAGGGAGAAACATTGAATAGACTGGAACATTCTTTGGACGGAGTAATGTTGACAGCTACAGTTAGTCTTGATTTATGACACACTTGGAGCCAAAACATACTTATTATTTCAAGATAAACATGAATATGTCTCTGCTTTTATTCTCTAGGAGGAAGAACAAAAACAAATAATGATAATGTACTAGGAACATTTTCATAAATAGTTTGATATCTCACCTATCTTTTAAATCCAAATCTTGAAGTCTACATAAACACAAATAGAGTTTTTATTAAAATGTTCATGTGGGAACAGTTTAGTACATTTCTAATAGAGCCGAATAAATTCATCCCTTCCAAATGCCCTGCAAGCTTTTCGTGCTTCACCATTCTGCAACACTTATTCAGTCATTAATTTACCAAGTATCCACTGAGCTCCCCGTGGTTTGTTAGAAACACCCCGTGAATAATTTGTTCAACTGTAACATGTAGCCAATTTGTTCAGAAGTCTGGTAGGTATTCGCTCCATGTGGTATGTTGTGCTGAGTCATGGGGTATAAATTTTAATAGGACTCGGGTCCTGCCATTAAGAAATGAACAGGCTCGTCCATGTCTTATTTTATTCCTTTACTTGAACATCCCATGGCAAGTTGGAGGTAAATATGTTGAAAAGACATTCATTTCTCAGGCCACAGAGAACTCCCAAAAAAAACCAGTTAAGACTCAAGTCTCGCTTACAGGTGTATGTAGCCTCCAAGAGTCGGTAAAGACCCCCAAACCGTGACACTGAATCCTGGGAAATAAAGAAAGAGGAACGAGGCTGCTGCTGTGTGCTCTCACCTTCCCCTTTTATCCACGCGGCTGCTGTTGTTACTGGTACTAACACTTGAACGCTGGGGTCCCTACCTCAGGTGTTGGTGATAACATTGGCCCTTTCTTTAGGAAATTTACTCTGAGTTGCTCTGGGAATCAACTGAGCAAAATAGAATATAAGAGGGACGACGCATGGCCAATTCAAAATTATATCCTGGAGAGGGAAAAACGAAGGAGCTAAACCTTTTCTGCATACTGGGTTGGTAGTGCAGCCGAGCGCGTGGACCAAGGCCCCTTGCGTTCCTGCACCCACGTGCGTTCCGTATTTACGCTTCGCAGCCAGCCCACAGAATCATCCGCACCCACAGACACGTGTGTACACGTGGGTTAGTATCCACACGCATGCTCCACGGTCTGTCAGCCGAGAGGTCAAGAAGCCCTAGAAGCAAGACAATTCCCCCCGAGATGGCAATTACCCCTGCGGTCCGCTCCCCAAAGCCCGTCACCCGCTCCAACCATGAGAACTTCCAACAAATTCCAAGCGAGGGATGTTCTGACCAGTTCCCAGAAATGTCAAGGTCTTAAAAGACAAGGAGAGTCTGAGAAACTGTCACAGCCCAGAGGGGCCTCAGGATGACTCAATGTGGTGTCCAGGGTGGGATCCTGAGACAGAAAGAAGATGTTAGGGGGAAAACTGAGGAGTATGCATAAAGTGTGGACTCTAATAAAAACGTGTCAGGGCTGGTCCATTAATAGTGGCAAATGCACTGTGGAATTAAGTTGTTAATAATAGAAGTTGGCTTGGGGTCTTGAGACTTCTATGCTGTCTTCACAATTTTTCTGTGAATATGTCTATTCTTAAATTTCAAAGTTTATTAAGAAATAAAAAATGTATCATGGTCATGATTTAAAATATGATCTGTTTAAGAAATATATTAAGTATTTATAAAGTAATATGATATCTGGGATCTGCTTTAAAACACAAGAAGTGTGCTGTATGTAAGGATGATAAATGACACAAGAATAACAAAATGTATTGAACTGAGTGTGTTGAATGTGTTGAAGCTGAGTGATGGGGCTCCTTTAATTATCCTTTCCACTTTTGAGAAAAGGTATTAATATAAAAATACAAAAACATTAAAAATGGAAAGGCAATTCCCAGAAGAAATATTGTAAATGACTAATAAGCATATGGAAAAATACAACTTCTCATAGAAAAATTGTGGAAACAATCCAAATGGTCCTTATTAGAGTGATTGAGAAATCCATTACAATAATACCATACTATTACATAATATATATGTGTGTGTGTGTGTGTGTATATATATATATAATAAAGGTATAACGTATAAGGAAAATTGCATAAGTATATACACAGACATGAAAAGATACAAAAAATATTTTAAGTGCAAAAGGCAAGATACAAAACAATTCTTAAAGTATGATGTATTATATTTCTAAATATATTTAAGAATATGCACCATAAAATATTTGTAATTGTAATACATCAAATTGTTACCAGTCTTTGGGATTAAGATTAGAAGGAACCAGATTTTATCCATGATGAATCTGAGTTTCCATAAAATAAATGGAATTTCATAGCTTAAGATGCAACACAATTAAAATACAAAAGAAAACTTGTTTATTGAAATATTATTTATTATAAAAATCTGCATAGAAATAAGACGTTTGACAAAAATGAAATGTGCAGCTAGGAGACGCCTATGTACTAAACATGGGATGGAACTGTGAGTGAGATAGACCCTGACCAGTGGCTGATCTTACAGTTTAGTGGAGAGATGGATATTCATAAAAGATACCCCTAGATGTGCTTTGGTAAGTTATGTACTATGAGGAAAACATATGGAACAATGAGAGCATATGTCAGGGGAACATGACCTTCTCTGGGAATAAAGGTCTTTTGTGAGGATGTGAAATTGAGCTGACATCCGATGTTCAGGCAGTAACCTTCAGGCGATGTTTCTCAAAGTGTGGTTTCCGAAGCAGCTGCAGCAGCATCTGGACCAGTTCCAGCACCTGGAACTTGTTAAAATTGTAGACTCTCAGATCTGACCCCAGACTCACGGGATCTGCAGCCCAGGACGGGGCCGGAGTCTTGTGTCTTACCACCCAGGGGATTCTGATGCACAGAATGGTCTGAGAGCCACAGGCTTAGGAGAAAGAGTCCAGGGCGAAGGTAGACCGTGGTCCAGGCAGCAGGTGCATGCGATGCTAATGGTCAGATGGGATGCACAAGTGTTAGAAAGGGGCGGCAATAAACCCAGCTCTGCTGAAACAGAAAGAAGGACGACATGGAGACTGGATTCTGGAGAGGATGGTGGGGCCATGTCCCTCAGGGACCCCAGGCCAGGTTAAGCCCTGTGGATTTCATTTTAAAAACAATAGGAGAGCTATAGGAGGGGGAACAGGCGGTGTGATTGTTGTTGGTGATGATATTTTTTAAAAAGGAACGGGTCAAAAACTATTAATTACTTAAGAAGAAATATTGTTTTCAAAATCTTAGTAATCTTGTGGCCTTTAATAACCACTGCACACATAAAAAATCTTTAGAGTGTTTTGGTTGCACCTGTCTGTGAAGGTGGTCTAAAAGACCTGTGATGTGTACATTTTAATTGAGCACATCTCTGCTTCCTCTTTCAGACTTCAAATGAAGAGGAGATGATTTATTTGACAGGATCTAGCAAGAATCATCCTCTCAGTTTTGATTACTTATTATGAACTTTATTTTAATTTTTATTTTATTTCTTAAAATAAATTAATTAATTAATTTATTTATTTTTGGCTGCGTTGGGTCTTCGTTGCTGCGCGTGGGCTTTCTCTAGTTGCAGCGAGCGGGGGCTACTCCTCGTTGCGGTGCGCGGGCTTCTCATTGCGGTGGCTTCTCTTGTTGTGGAGCACGGGCTCTAGGCGCACAGGCTTCAGTAGTTGTGGCTCGTGGGCTCTAGAGCGTAGGATCAGTAGTTGTGATGCACGGACTTAGTTGCTTCATGGCATGTGAGATCTTCCCGGACCAGGGCTCGAACCCATGTCCCCTGCATTGGCAGGCGGATTCTTAACCACTGCGCCACTAGGGAAGCCCCTGAACTCAGTTTATTTTTAAATGTTGAACACTAATCTGTCAGAAAGAGAATTAAAAAGAACTTTCTCATTAAATTTAAATCAGGCCTTTAATTTCATCATGCCCTAGTTTTATAATTAAAGTGGCAAAAATCCCTGTGAAGAACACAAGAAAATAAGTAAAGTCACTATTCAATTCACAGAAGGGTCTTTACACAGATAACCATCCAAAGGGAAATATTAACTTCCATCATTACTCATTGACGTTAACTCATTGAATCAATGAGCATTTGGAAGTGTTAATTGTTATTTTAGTACCTCAGGATATACATATTTCTTTCTTTCTTGGAATCCCTACAAACTATTTGAGCCAGAAAGGAAATTTCCCTTTACTCCCTACTAGTTTTACTCACTACCTTACCAAATACTGGGAAGGAAATACATCAAATAATTCAAAATTTGGCACTAATACTATGTTATGTATCCAAAATTGGCAGAAACCTTGCATAAGATTTATTTTTTATTCAATTGTGTTGAAACACAATTTTTAAACTGAAAGTGTGTTAGTTACAAACAGACATCCTTCAGAGCCTAAACGTATGTAATGTAGAAGTCTCTGAGGAACGGCTGACCACCTGCCCTTACTTGCCAGTGGGGAAGCAGAGGTGGCGCAGGGCTAGAGGGATGCCCACGTGCTTAGGGCTTCCTGCATAGTTTGAAGCTCAGTGGAAAGATTAGAATCTGGCAACTGCAGCCCAAACATCTCCTGTGTTTTTCTTTATAACATATTTAACTTTCTTTAAAAGCCCAGATAAAACAGAGATACAAGCCAGAAGAGCAGTCTTCTTGAAAAGTCTTAAGAAAGGGCTGGCATCTCCTTTTGCCAAGAGGCAGTTTCAGAGCCTTGGTATTGGAGAAGCTCTGGGTCTCGCTCTACCGGGGGGCGGGGTGAGGGGGTGAGCGCTGTCTCCCTCTGCTTGGGCCAAAATTCAGAGATCCAGGTGCTGGGTGATTCCATTTCAGGTGAGAGCCACTTCCTGGCTTGTAGTTGGCTGTTTTCTCTCTGGGTCTTCATGTGGCAGAGAAAGAGAGAGAGAGAGAGAAACACACACACACACACACACACACACACACACACACACACACAGATCTTATTATAAAGCCACCAATCCTAGTGGATCAGGGTCCCACCGTTATGACTCATTGAACCTTAATTGCCTCCTAAAAGTCTTATCTCCAAACACAGGCACATTGGGGGTTAGAGCTTCAGCATATGAATTTGGGGGATAATTTAGTCAATAGCAGCCTTGTGACCTCAGGTGAGTTGATGACACTGAGACTGTTCAGGGCAGGCTTTGACCTGCTTGCTACACAGAGTAACCGGGAAGATGGAAAGAGAAACAAGGCATGAAAATGTCCCAGGAGCAACAACACCACACAAGTGTCCCAGTCCTACTGGTTCCAGTGACGACGGAGAATGGGACAGGAAAACTAATGGGGCAAGTGTGTCTATGGCTCCCACTGGGGTGAGATTCCCTAATTTCCTATGAGGCCTCGAACTGAAGAGTTGGTTTTAGGTCCTTTATTTTCTTGCCAAATAGACATTTAGCTTTATTCTTTCTTCAGTCAACATCCAACACCCTGAACTTGAAATTTCTATCAGGTTTTAAAATCTGATAATAACAAACATTAAAAGCTATCACGCTCACAGGATCACAGTTTTGGCAAAATCTGTACATGTGAGAGAGAGAGAGAGACATTGGTTCTATTCACATATATCAAATGAGAAAGAAGGAAATTCAAAATATAAAGAATAGTGATTATACAGATTTCGGGACAAAATATGCCACTTGTTTATCTATGTTTTAGTTCAGTCTCTCTAAACCTGAGAGGTTCATGGACTCTGAAATTCTCTGAATGAAGTCTATTAAATGACCACAAAAACAGTTCTGCCCAGGAACGAGGAACCCGAATACAAATCGAAGAAACTTAGCTCCCCACAAAAGCTCACACACAGATAAATGTGCACAGGCGCCAGTGAGAAGGTTTGCTTTAGAGCTGGGTTTAGACGCAGGACCAACTGCTTTATCATTAGAATTACATCGTTAAAGCAACAGATCACATTACTGATCAAATGATATTTTTCTTATATACACTAATATGTATAAAACAGATAACTAATAAGAACCTGCTGTATAGCACAGGGAACTCTAATTCACTTTGCTGTACAGTAGAAGCTAACACAACATCGTAAAACAACTATACCCCAATTTTTAAAAAAAAGATATTTTTCCTTCTCAACCGGATCAATGTACAGTTAAGGGAGTATTGTTAATTTTTCTGCCAAGGGAGATTTGGTATTTATGTTATAAGAGATACTTCACTCAACTGTGATTTCTTTCCTTTATTTACAAGCTTTTATTAAATGTCTACAACGTGAAGGGCACTCTCCTTATTTATTATTGAATATTGGCATTAATAAGATACTGTTAATTTCTTCTATAAATTAACAGTCCGACAGAGAAGACAAATACACGTACAACTTATACACACCAAAGGGGACAAATTACTGAAAAGATGAATTTACACAAGTGAAGGAAGGGGTCAGGAAGAAGCTACATTATTTAAACACAATCTGGAGACTGCTAAATATAAATGAGAGAGGCAGAAACAAGATGAACGCTTTATATATAGCAGGAATAAAACCTGTGGCTATTTACGTGGTTAAATGTAATGGGTCACTTATTATCTTATGTTTATGCACAGAATAAGATCTTCCATAAAAGGAATCTGCAGACCCACGACTGGGTTCCACTGAAAATACCACGTGTGCAACTTTCAGTTTCTCTCCTTTGATGAGTGCCTTGCTGGAATTGATATTCTGCCTGAAATTCCAATAAGACGCAAAATAATGTTGGAGGTGACACTTGTCCATAAAGAAGTGCTCCACAGAGTTGCATCATGGGTAACGTGACTCCACAGTTAGGGGACCTTGGGCGATACAGTGAAGCACCAGAGCGATAGCAAACATTTTGCATGGGATTTCTAATTCCCTGCTAATACTTAAATGCAACCTCATGGCCAGGAATGCTTAATAGTTTCCCTTCTCTTTAATTTAATGATTCTCGGAGGGAACTGAACAAGCTTTTGAAATTGTATTAGAAGAGTCACATTTCTGCTCTAGATTAAACACAAGTGATGAAGGTTGAGCTGTTTCTCCCTTGGTATGGAAGTACTTTAATTGTGTTTTTTATTGGATTGGCCAAAAAGTTCCTTCGGTTTTAAAGTAAATATAAAAGACACATTTTTCATTTTCATCAAGAGCTTTATTGAACAACATATTCACTTTTTTGTTCCATACCTTCTCCCATTTTTCAGGCAACTTCGTAATTCCATCTTCCCAAAACTTTTTATCTTTTTGAGCAAAGCACTGTTCCTGGTGCCTTTTACAGTCTTCCAAGGAATTGAAATTTTTTCCATTAAGAGAAATTTGTGAAGACCAAAATAAATGGAAATCTGAAGGTGCAATGCCTGGTGAATACGGCAGATGAATCAGAACTTCTCAGCCAAGCTGTAACAGTTTTTGCCTAGTCATCCAAGAAACATGTGGTCTTGCATTATCTTGATGGAAGATTATGTGTTTTCTGTTCAATTCTGGACGCTTTTCGTCGAGTGCTGCTTTCAGTTGGTCTAATTGGGAGCAGTGCTTGTTGGAATTAATCGTTTGGTTTTCCGGAAGGAGCTCATAATAGCGGACTCCCTTCCAATCCCACCAAATACACAACATCACCTTCTTTGGATGAAGACCGGCCTTTGGAGTGGTTGGTGGTGGTTCATTTCCCTTCCCCCACGATCTCTTCCACCCCACATTATTGTACAGTATCCACTTTTCATCGCCCGTCACAATTTGTTTTAAAAACGGTATGTTTTCGTTACGTTTCAGTAGAGAATCGCATGCGGAAATACTCTTATGTGGAACCTGGACATCAAAGCGATTCACATAACCAAGCTGGTGCAAATGATTTTCAATGCTTGATCTGGATTTTTTGAGTATGTTGGCTATCTCCTGCGTGGTATAACGTTGATTATTCTCAATTAATGTCTCGATCACTATCAACTTCAACTGTCTACCTGACAGTGTAGCATCGTCCAGCAAGAAATCGCCAGCACGAAACTTCACAGACCACTTTTGACACGTTTGATCAGTCACAGCACCTTCTCCATACACTGCACAAATATTTTTTTGTGTTTCAGTTGCATTTTTACCCTTCTTGAAATAATAAAGCATAATATGCTGAAAATGTTGCTTTTTTCTTCCATCTTCAATATTAAAATGGCTACACAAAAATTCACCAATTTTGATAATTTTTTTTTAAATGCACGCTGATATGACATCTGTCACAACACAATCTAACAAAAGTGTTTCGAATTAAGTAAAAAACAATTAAGCACTACTAGAGACATCTTACAGGAAAAACCGAACGAATCTTTTGGCCAACCCAATAGAATATGTAGCTCTGTATTTAAGTGCCTGAATATGACCCACTGTTTTGGAGGCCATCCCAATGTTTGCACTGCCCAGTTCAATGAGAAGAGAGGTGTAATAGATTGTAAGAACCCCAATAAAATTAATTTCAAACTTAATATTAGTATTGCTTGAATTATTTCAATAAAATATCATTTAACTTGAAGGATTCTTGGACCATTTAACAGACATGCAAGTCTGATTTATCGGATTGTTCACCTACGTACCAGCAGAGGCAAAGAGAAATTCACTCAGCTTTGAGATGAGTACAGTGGTTTCCCTGAGGACGAGAACTGGACGGATTTTGTTTGCTTGTGAAATCTTAGCATCCACACCAGTGTCCAGCATGTGGCAAACACTCTGTGGAATGAATGGGTGGACGGATGAATGGATGGATGGATGAATAGTTGGAAAGATAAGGTATCAGAAGCATGAAGATAATTCAGCAGCCAATGGAGTTTTTATTGCATCAGTGTAAGGGGTCAGTCAAGAACAGAGAAGTTCAAGCGATTCTCTTTGGTGCTACAGCTTCCCCAAATATCCCTTCTTGGTACGTGAGATGCAGGTGACACTTATGAACACAGGTGTGTGGGCAGGATTCTGAGATGGCCCCCTAGACGCCTGAGCCCTTGGGTACCTGTCCTGTGTGATCCCCTTGCCCTGATTGTGGGTGGGCCTCCCATTAGCTTCAGGCTAGTCTGAGAACTGGGGGAAAAGAGGTCCAAAGGAAACCTAATTTAGGCCAATGGTACCTGTGAAGAAGAAACATCTCCCTTAGTGGAGAAGTCATCTTTCGGCGTGAGCTGGACAGTGTGTGGGCGTTTGCCTTCAGATGTGCTTCTGTGGTCGGTGTAAGCAGAACTCACTTATGTTACCCCCGGCAGAGCCCAGCCGGCCCTCCAGAGCACCTGTCCTCGCAGGGGAGCCCAGGTGGGAAGGTGATGCCATTGTGCTCACCTCTCCAACCTCCACCATGGGCCCCGTCCTGAAATAAGCGAGCCAGACGTCAGAGGGAGAAACTGTCTTTTTCCCACTTGTCACTGGAGAAGAGACAGGAAGGGCCAAGGACCTCAGGCGAGGTGAACGGATTCAGGGGGCAGTGGGGACAGAGAACGTGGACAAAGGTGCTTGCGGTCCAGCCCGCCTCTGATCACAGCTCGGCGAGGAGGAGGCTTGAAAACCGGGGCTCAGGCGGCTGCATCCCAGCTCAAGGTCCTGCGTCCCCCTGCCCCTGCTCAGGGCTTTCCTCCCGAGCTGCAGGAGCCCTTGAGCAGACTTCCCTGGGAGGCTCTAGTCCTTTCCTTTCCCTGCAGAACAAGGAGCCACAAATGTAGCAGCTCTAAACCATCCTTTTTTTATATGCATTTCTGTAGGTCAGAGCTGATGGCTCCACCCAGGGTCTCCCTGGACCAAAACGCAAGCGTGGGCCCAGCTGACTGGTATCTGGGCGTTGGGGGGCGGGTCTGCTCTGGGCTGATCCGCGTGCTGGCGGGTCCAGGTTCTGGCAGTTGCAGGATTGATGTCCATCTCCTTCCTATTGGTCAGCCCAGCCCAGGTCTCAGCTCCGGGGGCCTCCCAGCTCTCCTTTTCCTGGGAGCAGGCACGTGCCTCGGCTCCCCTTGTACCCAAATATCGCTTCTCCTGGGGAGACCCTCACTCTCAAGGGCTCCTGTGATTAGGTGGGGGTGCAGGATGGTGCCCCTGTCTTCAGGTTGCCTGCACCACATCACAATAAAATCAGGGGTGACATTCACAGGTCCCCGGGATTAGGACACTGATTCTTGGGGGCACATTTCAGGATTCTGCTGGCCTCAGCCTCCACTGGCAGGTGAGCAGACAGTCGGCTGGGGAAACATTCTGCAGGTTCACAAAGTCCCCGGGGCCCTGCCCTGCAGCTCATCCTGGCAGCCTCACCAAGGAGCCTCTATTCGCTAAGAAATTTTCCCTCCCGACATTACCTCCTGCTTCCTCACCCTTGATGCCATCACCTTCCAAATATACGACATGAGGGCGAAGAGGAACAGAAAACACAAGGCTGCATCCCCTGCTGGAAATACAGGAAAAGGCTCCCGCCCTCCCCTTTCCTGGAGCTTTTTTACCTTAGAAAACCTGCTGCTGGTCTTCTCCTCTTTGATGTGTACGCGTATCTCTGTAAAAATTAAAGAAGCCCCTTGACCACTTCACTATCAGGACTGTCTTTCTCAAGCACCTTGCTCATCTCTTGGAAACTTAAACATCAGGGTAATGGGCCCCTTCTCCCACTTTCCTGGGAGGGCAGCAGTTCCAGAATGACCTCCTGTCATAAAGATAAATATGAGAAGTTTATTTGTCCTTTGCATAAAGCTGATTCACTCAGATGTCACCCCAACTACCAGGTAAACTCAGGCAGGACTGTGTGCCGCCAAAGACCTGAGGACCAGCTATCACTTACCCGGAAACGATGTCCGTAGGCAGTCGTGTCTGCCTGGCTGTTTATCAGAGGCAGAGACCCCTTCTGTCTTTACATCTCTCGGCAGATGACCCGCGACGTGCCTCACGCTCTAGTTTAACGCTGACTCAGTGATAAAGCTGTTTTCTTTCTCTATTACCTTTGTGGAGAGGGCTTCTGGGTTGGGAGATTCCGTTTTTAATTTTATTTCCCAACACTATCTGCACCTCTGAATTGGTCTTGACCCTGCTTTAGGGGGAAACTCCCACCCCCAGGCCAATGCAGAGGGAACGCCCTTGGCTGAGCCGCAGACGTCAGGGAAGGAGGGACAGCCTGCAAATCCTGGTGGGAGGGAGGGTCCCCCGACTTCCACCCTGCAATAGTTCTGCCCTTGCAGTGGGAGTCTTTGTTCATTGGAAACTGACCCCTGCAGGCCTGTCATGAGCATATGACCAAGAAGAAACTGTGCTGAACTAATTCATGGCCAGGCTGGTCGTTCTCCAGCCTTTCTCAGCAACTTAACGTTGACAAATTGCAAACCCTGTTTATGAAGACAACTGTACGGAGTGGATGCTTTTCTGTCATTTTACATTTTCCTCTTACTGTTACCGAGTTCAAGCTCGCTCCGCTCACCGCACGACAGGCCAGTGAATCGGAGACGAGGTGTTGAAGCAGGAAGTACGACTCGTATCCAGAAAGCCGGCAGACCGAGAAGAAGATGGTCTTGTGTCTCTGAAAAACCATCTTCCTGGAGTTTAGATGCCGGTTTCTTTTATAGCACAAAGAGGGGGAGGAGATGAGGAAGTAAAGTAAAAAGGCCATATGATTTGCAAATGTCCCCTGGAGTGGCCAGCCTCCGGGAGGGGATGTGTTAATTTCTTCTTTCCTGCAGCCATCCACAGGTGGGCAGGGTCCGGATGTACAAAGACACTCTGGTTTAATATTCAGGCAGAGGGGCAGGGTTCCCCGAGGCAGGCCATTATGTATGATTATATAACAAAAGCAACGAAAAGCAAAGGTTAAAGTCAAAGAAACAGATGGAACACAGAGTCCGATTTGGCCCTTCCCTGTTACATTACCTCTCAAACTCATCACGCTAATACATTTTTGCAGGTTTTTTGTTTTTGTTTGTTTGTTTTTACAATCTTGGACCAACATCTGTTAGGAGGAAGGCAGCCTGGAACGCTAAGCTGAGGACAGGGAAACGGTCCAGCCCCGAGCAGCTCCTCCTGCCCAAGGACCTGTGGGTTAGGACAGGAAATACGGCACACGTGCCAGTATTTGTAAGCCCTGATGTGTAGCATCCCTTTTGATCTTGACTGTGGGCATAGTTTAGAATGCACAGAATTATCTCAAATTGCTGAAACCTCAAATTCCTGTCCGGCCCTGCTCTTAATTGTCTGAGAGAATCCAGAAGTCACCCAAACCAGACTCAGTTTCCTCACTAAGAATGATTTCCACACTTCCTGCTTTTCAGGGTACTTATAAATTCCAAAGGAAGCCAGGCGTGAGCTACAGGTTGGAAGGAAGAAAGCACCATGTGAGTAAGGTAACCCCGTGGACCGCAGGATCCAACTTGTCAGACAGAAGCTGTTCAACGGTGTATTTCGTTTTTCATATCTTTGGACAATGAGAGCTGGGAGATGGATCTTCTGTAAGAACGTCCCTGACATCCTGACAAACCACTCCCGGACTTAGCCAGCCTTCCAGAGAATATATTTTCTTGGAGAACCTGTTGGCGCTTTTATAAGGCTTTTCGTAATTGTAGGATCAAACCTGTTTTCATAGTTAGAAGTGGCAGAACTCACAGCTGAATTTCCTTCTCAGTGTAAATGTTTGAAGAGCTTAACTTAATCTTTTCCAAATGTAGGATATGACCATTTTTTTGACCGGTGCCCAAATGTGCAACCTATAGCCTATTTTGCATAATATTTTAATGATTACTTATGTATTATATTTTCGTCTTTAGTGATGAAAGACTTAAGTTTGTTAGAAACTTCACAACTTTAAATTTGAAATGCATCTGCAAGCAAGAGAGATAGCAGCTAACCAGATAGCAATCTGAGGTTTATTCACATTCTTTTTTTTAACACTTAATTAATATTCAATGACATATTCAATGCATATTACATGGCCATTAATAAACAATTATCAACTCCACTATAATGTAACTCCACTAGCACGTTTACTTGCTAGAATTCTGCAAAAGGAAACAAAACATTCAAGAAAGTATTCAGAGCAAGATTCCCAAATTCAAGTGAGATTTGGTAATCAAAACAGGTTCTTTATTGTGTTAAAGCAAAGTTGAACCCAGGGGCAATTTGACAGAATTGTTGAGGGCTGACTTTCTTACTGCAGGGTGGCCAAAGCTTGTCGAAAACTTTTCTGACAATTTGTTCCAGTAACTTCCTTTCCTTGAAAGTTGTCCAGGTTAAAGTTATTACTATCAAAGAAGTTGACCAGAAAAACTCTAGAAATATTTAAGATTACGATTAGATGCTCTTCCAAACTTTTCACACTGAGTTGTTTTTTACATTTTATTTTGAGCTTTGGAAAATTTATTTAATAATTATTGTTGAAGTATACTGAAAAACACATATGGTAAGAAGCCTGAAGCTTTTCTGATGGTAAATTATTCCAATAATCGATGACTGTATTTAACTTTCATACCCTGGCAAACCTATCTTCATGTATTATTCCCTCTAAAGAGGCAAAACTTACTATTGATTCCTTTGGAGAATAATAACAAAGTGAGGCATTGAATCGTGATGCAGACCAGTAATTGCATCACGTTTTCTTAATGGTCTTTTTCTTTAAAAAATAAGTAGTAGTTGATTTTCCTTTTTGGAAAATTCTATGTAACACAATACACTCTCACTTTGTAAACTGCACGTGCTTCCTGGCCTTTTAAAAATTTCAGTGTTAGAATTATGCTTTCAAAGTTATTGACTTTCATGTTCTCCTAGAGAAGTCTCAATTCACAAAGGCTTCATAGCTTTGTGTAACAAACTCAGTTACCTTTCTAGCTTTAAAGACTTTTAAGCCAATTAAGATGACAAATATAACTTTGAACCTTAGTAGCAGTGGCTGATGTAGCAAAAATAGAAATGAAGTTCCCCCCTGAGAACAAATCACCCCTTGTAGCATTTGCTTTTCAGAAAAAAAGCCGTGGCGGATAACCCAGAGACAAACGGACCCAATTACCCAGCGGACTGACGCCAGCTGTGACTGTCTTGAAATAATGCAGGAAAAAGAAGAATGCAAGACCTTCGCTACTTTGATCCTTATCATATACCCCGGACTGCGAACCCCACATATAAAATCTCCGATTCCCGAAGGAGGCGGGCCCAGTTCTTGAGGTGCTAGCCTGCTGTGTCCTCCCTTCTGCCTGGCAGAAGAATAAAGCCATCTTTCTCTTCCTCCAGAATCTCTGTCTCCGTGTTTCTGTTCGGCATCTGTGCACAGAGAAGCCGAGATTTCGGCAATATGACTTCAAATGTTCAATTTTCTCTATTTGGATGGACCCAGGAAAAGTGGACTTGGCAAATTTCTGTTTTGATGTTGCAGGTTTAAAAAGTTACAAGACGCAGATATGGTGTGCTTTCAATGAAATGCAGCTAAGAATCACAGCTAAACACAATATCAAGAGAGATGGGCTTAGAGAGACCAAGCTTGGGAAGAAAACATACCTGCACTAGAAATGAAAGTGGTTTTCACCCTAAAACTGAAGATTCATCCTGGAATAACAAGATAATTATGAGATTCTTAGAGCTGATCATCCAGTTTGGTTTATTTATTATAAAATTCACTTTTGTTTGTATCGTACCCAGGATGAATGTTTCTTTTAAAAGATTCTACCTGGTGTGAAGCCCTACAGACTCCCTGCCTGTCCTAAGAGGTGTGGGTGTGTGTGAGGCCTCCCTAACCGTCGATGTGGACTATCATGGACCCTCTATTCTCCATGAAAATGTGTAAGAAATGCAGCGTGTCTCCACTGTAGGAATATCAGGCACACTGGCTGAGCACCGAGTGCTTCAGTACTTAGAAGGAGGCTGTTAGTCCAGGCTCACCCCTGGAACTTCCACATTTTTCACACTGGAGTTTTTCAGCTATGGGAGTGGATGTTACACCTTCACATTCCCCTCGATCCAAATCGGCAAAGCTGCAGCAAGAAGGCTATCGTTCCCACCCCAGCTCAGACCGCACATGTGCGGCTCCCGACCCGGAAGAAGCAGCGTCTCCAGGTGGCCACATCCACGGACAAGAGTCCCCACCTGAGAGGAAACGTAGCTGCCCCATCTAATCAGACCTCATGCTTACCTGTCCCCCACAGGTGCCCACCTGTTTCAGAGTCAGAGGTACCTTTGCCTCGTAGCTTCTTGTGGAACTAAATCCCTGGCTCCCAGAAAAGTATTGACTCTGTACCTTGGCTGGGCTAGAAAATTACTGATGAACTCTGCAAGAGGGTGGACTTTGTAAAGGCGATGGAGGCATCCCAGAGGTCTCGGGAAAATGCAATAGGAACACCTGTATCCTTTACATACGATTTGAAAACAAACGTACTATTACATATTTGCACATGTGATAGAATATTTTTACAATAAAGCACAGGAAGGATACATAACTTCAGAAAAGTAGTTAATTATTAGGGGAAAAGAGGAGTACACAGCTGTATTTGGGTCTTGGTTTGACAGTTAAGGGTTGATTTCTATAAAAAAGTAATAAAGAAATAGAGCAATATAGAGCAATGATAATTTTTATTACATTTGGGTAATAAGAACCCCAAAGTCTATTAATTTTGATTAGACTTTCAAAAAGTTTTAGTGCCTTAAAAAGACTAATCTAATTAGACAGTGCCAACTAGAAGACATTTTTTCCTTATTTTGGCAGTACTGCTTGAGGGTACTTTATAACAATACTCTCAACCTTCAGCTTTCCTGTCAAGTTAATCAAATAAATTGTGCCTCAGTTTTAAAATCTTAAAAATAAAACTAAAAGTGAACTTATTAAGGTGAATAATGGGGCTCAGTGTTCCCCTCAAGGGGCTGGTCACCATCAGAACATGCCCTGTCCCACAGTGGGCATCACTTTGCATCTTTGGAGCAGCAGAATTGGCTGTTTCACACCTTTTTATGCAGGACGATGCTTTGTTTGCATTGACCACCATGTTATAGAACGCATTAGATGAAGGTCCAAGACTTCTACAGATTTCACGCTGGATCAATGAATTACAATTTATTTAATTACAATTAAATTTACTTTGCTGGATCTGAGAGATTTTAAATTACATTTCATAAAACACATCGACAATTTTTATCCCATAAAAAAGTGAACACCTGATTTCCCATTATTGAAGGAAACACAAAATACTGGTTTTTTAGAAGGTGACCTAGTAAGAAACGTGGAGTCCATTTCACCATTTAGATCATTCATTTCTCCTGTTGGAATGCAGTTGATGGGAAAACAATCTCAGTCAGTCTCGGAACTAATGTCCATGGGTCACTCCCTTCATTTCAAGCCCGAGGTCCTGGAGACCCTGGAACAAGTAACTCAGAGCTGCACCCTCCCCGCTCCCCCCCGCCCCCCGCTCCCCCCACCCCACACCAGAGCTCACATTTCTGGAGTTAAAGATGGAAAGAGCAGGCAAAAATGAACGGGGCAGCTCCCACTGCGGTGAGGCTGCCAGCGGGCAGTAGGGCAGTGGTCCTAGAGCCCCAGTGAGAATCAGGGTTACTGGAGGGTCGTTAAGGCACGGAGACTGGCCCTGCCCTCGGGATCCCTGCCTGCTCAAACCCAGAGATGAACGACACAGGCTTATACTCTAGTGGAAGGGACCGAAAATCAGCCAATAAACAGTCGTTCATTCAAAAACACATACTTCTGTGTGCCCACCACGAACCCAGCACAACTGGATGCCCTGACACGGGGAAATGCTCACTATAAAAATCTTCCTTATTTTTCAGCATGTTTATTCTTCACTGTCTACACTGTTAGAAGTTCTGCAGCCCTTCACAGAGCACCTGGATTAGATTTCAGTCCTTCAATGTTCAAAAAAAGCCTAGTTTATTGTTACATCCTTCTTGGGTCCTCTCTCTCCTGCTCTGACCATCCGGCCTCCCATCCCCACACCTGGACGCAAGGTGGACACCCTCCAAGATAGGGGCTGAGGCATGGGCATCCCTCAGCAATGGAGGAGGAGCCCTTCGACTCCAGGGGTCGTACACTCTTTCGCTCTTGATTTTTCTCCCGTGAAGATTTTTTTGCTAGAAGTGCCTTTTTCTAAATGCCAAGGGAGGAAGAAAAAGGCAAGTCATGAAATTGTGTAATGTAACAGAGGCTCACCCTTTGTTCGGCTGACACCTGTTGAAATATCCTTCTTTGCTGACACATCCTTAAGAAAAAAATTTCCTTGAATGCATTGAAATTGGGAAATTTTTTTGATCTAGGAGAAATAATAATAAAAAAACCTATTAGATGCTTTATAAGACCCAGTACAAATGCAACAAGGAGTATTTGTACATTCTGTGCATTTTTCTCTTGGGAATTAATGGTGGGAAATACCATCTAGTTGAACGTTTCCCAAAATTCCAGAGGTAGCAATCACCTGGAAGAGCAATAAAAAAATATTCTCGAGTGTGTCCCTTGGGGAGTCTAATTCCATGATGTCTCTGGGTACCCACAGCATTTTCTTTGTGCCTCTTTTGGACCCTATTTTCTAGTCTTCTTTTATGGGCCTGGGAAATTATGATTATACTCTTCTTAAAAAATAGAAGGTCCATCCAGTAGGTAATCACGGGATAAATAAAGTCACAAATCCAAAATGCAATGCCAGGGTGCTAGGGGTAAGTCCAGCCCTACTTTCCTTTCTCAGTGATGACCCGATGCCCTGATGTGATGAGGTCAGGCATGGATGGACATGGGGGAGGAGGGTCTGAAAGGCGTGTGCACGTTTGGAAGCCAGTTTCCACAATTTCAGCGTCACGTGCCTGGAACTCTCCAAAGGACGAAGAGATAGAATAAATCCAGAAGGCAGACTGGCAGCTCATAAAGGGTCGTGGAAGAACGAGACGTATTAATGTCTGAAGGGAGGTCTAGGCCACGGTGTTCCCAGGTTGTCAATGGGCTACGTATCACGCTGTGAGTCTCAGCTTGAACGTTATCATTTGGGGGTACCCTGATGACTGTCACTGTATTAATGCTGGGGACAGGCTTTCCGGTTTCCGGGATGCACATTTGAGGCTCCCAACACATTCTTGTGTTTCTGTCCAAGAGAAGGAATATTTCCGATCACTAAAATTAAATCCAACAAATATTTATTGAGGTCCAATTATGTGTGAATCATTGTGCTAGGCTTGTAAAAATGAGAAAAGATGCAGCCATATCCTGGTGGAACTCACAGTTTAGTTCAGAAAATAAACTTAAGAATTTCTATGAACTCAGATTTTTTTGGCATATATTTTGATTTGTACAATTATTTGTAGAACAACAACAAAGAAAGAGATCCAACATGATATAACTTTGTATTTACAGTTTTCCTACTGCCTTCAGAGCGTTACTGAAAGTGGGGTCCGGCTGCTCGCCACTCAAAAGCCAATAAAGAGGCCAGGTTGGTGGAAAGGAAAGTTTGCTTAATTTCAGAGGCCGGCAACCTGGGGCGGGTGAGGGTGGACTCGTGTGGAAAGGCCGGCTCCCCGCGCACTGGCGCTCGGTGGACAAGAGCTTCTATCGGCGGAGGGAGGGGCTACGTACAGAGACAGTGCGGTCAGCTCTGACGGTCATCTTGAAACTGGTCATCGGTGGTCTGACCAGCATCATCTTGATTGCTTTAAGCACAGTTAATCTTCGGTTTCAGGGTCGGTTTGTTCCCATTTCTTTGAGACCAGTTCGCAGAATTGTGGCAGCTGATGTCATGGCTGCGGTCTGGTCATCACGTAGTTTAACTTCTTCCACCTGGTGGGGTTTCAGTATCTATAAAACAGCTCAAAGGACATGGCTCAGAATATGATCTAGAACCCTTGAGGAGGAACTAAAGGTCCTTGACTTTGCTTAATGACCACACTATTATTATTTAGTCTTGCTGGACTGTTTTCCTTTGTTTCTGCATTTTCTCACTTCTCTGATTAAACTTATTCTTTGGCTAAAGTTTTTCCACAGACAAAAGGCAGGCTGAGGACATGGGAGGCAAGGACCAGAGGGTCCTGCTTCGTTTCAAGAAGAGAATGACTACTTGTAGACTGTAGGCCATTTCTTCAGTAAGAGGGTGACCACGATTAGAGAAACCAAACCAGGGTTATCACCCGGGAATGAGACAGCCGGGGTGGAAGTGGAGGCAGCGGCAGCTTGACGGTGCCCTGGAAGCATTCAGAGGGGAGAATTTTGGGGAAAAGTTACGTTTAGTAGGGAATCTGTGTTCTACAGTATAATTTGTTCCCTCTTTGATCTCCCCTCTAGAATTGCTTGTAAAAGAATCATTTCTCAGTGATATCTTGTAGGAGTGGATTTTTCTCGTTGAGGAGGAAGAGAATTACTGAGCTCTGCTCCAAGGCAAGTGCAGGAAGAAAACCAGATGTTCTCACTTACATAGACACTATCTGTATAAGTACCATCATTTGTTCCACTCAGAAATACATAAAAACATATGCAAAGGGATAAACTCCATGTCATCAGAAGGTCTAAAGTACAACGTTTCTAGAATTGGAGATTTTTGTACAAACTCTGGTGGAATGATCAGTAATAGAATGAAGGCTCATTCCTCATGGAACAGCAAAATTCATTTTATCTGAGAAAAGAATTCCGGGGAGTTTTCATTATAAATTTTCCTTTGTGCAAAGTTCTGTTTTCTGATTGATGTTGGCCGTGGGTCCCTACTTAAGGTTTGTTTAAAATCTGGTGTCTGGGTTCAGATACAACCGCCAGTGTGGTCTTGGAAACAGCTCTCATAAGTTATACTTCTTCAGAGGCTGCAAACCAGACTCTTTATAAATTAATTTAGAATACTTCCTTTTACTGTTTTGGAAATCACCGTGGTTAAAAAAGGATTAAATGGATGTCCTCAGGATCCTCGAACATTTAACCTGTTCTTGAACTGAGAGGGTGCTGGTACTTCTCCCATGACCTCTGACACAACAAAAATTCCATAGAATGATTTATTTCACAAACAACAAAGTAGAGAGAAAGACAACTGAAAATCACCGACTTTGGTTTTCTCTAGATTTCTGTCTCCAAATTGAGTAAAAACAATGTGGCTTTGTAGAGTCAGTGACTGTCCCTAAAGTGGGGGGGGGGGGAGGGGGAACGCCAGCAGCCCAGGAAAGCCCAGTACCAACCCCCACCAGACATGAGGTACCACCCACCCAAAGCCACACTGCCCCCTCCCACCCTCGAGAGAGAGTCAAAAATACAGGTGGAGGTGAGCATTCCTCAGGCATCTGGGGGAAAATGGTTGAAACGATTGCTGTGGGACTCTTACCTGGGAAAGAGTCTTTCTTGAACCTGTAGCCTTTGGTGTAAACACATGTCAATCCTCTCACAGTCTTTGATGTTTTGTGATTTGAAATGAACTCAAGAGAGAAAAACGCATAATAGGTAAATGTATGTCTTTTTTTTAACCCTTTAGAAACAGTTTAAACACCACTGAAAAAACTGCATCTTTTGACATCTATTTTTTAAATGTGTTAT
Organism: Balaenoptera physalus; assembly: GCF_965194825.1. Lineage (NCBI taxonomy): Eukaryota > Metazoa > Chordata > Mammalia > Artiodactyla > Balaenopteridae > Balaenoptera > Balaenoptera physalus. The sequence continues at coordinate 2,415,463 of NC_138897.1, read as the reverse complement.
TTAAGGAAGTAAAATGAGAGTGTAGACAATAACCTGGACGGTGATGTGCCCTCCGAGAGGGGGGAAACCAAAGCGGCTGCACGTCCAGGGGTCACTGGTCAAAGGCTCGGAGGGGGAGATCCATGCTTCACCGCTTGTAGGAAGAGCACACGTGGGGTGTCTTTGGAGACTGGTTTCTACAGCGATCACGTAAGTCATTCTCAGACAGAAGGACGAGATGAAAAGTGAGCTGCAGATCCCAGGAAGGGAATAGGAGAGAAAAGCCGAGCAACCTGAAGGTCACATGGAGAGCAGAGGAAGCCTTTTGCTGAGCACACGTCTGGGACGTGAAGGAGAAGCATGAGAAAATAGAAAGAACAACGCGTTCATTGTAATTGAACAGGGGCGGAGGATGGATGGGAGAGCCGAGCCCTTAAAACAGAAGCTTGTTGTGTTTCTGGAAAAGGGGACAAAATAAGGCACAAACAAAAACACGCAAAATAAGATTCATGACATTCCTTTAAAGTGGAAGATGGATCACAAGATTTAAAGGGCAGGTCATGCTCTAAGGGACAAACAGACTCAGATCAATTCCCACTGAACATCCTAATAGATCTGCTGAAGTTTCAATGTAGGGAGCCGGTTCTCAGGGCCCCGAGGTAAACACTTCGCTGATAGAGAGGAAATGATAATCCAGTAAAGCTTCAGGCTCTTCGTAGCCACACTCACGACAAGATTGTGGAGCCTCTGTAACCTGCACTGCCTTTCACTGCCCCCTCCCGCCCTCAAGGCCTCACTCCCTGCGGACCTTTGATGTGCCAGCAGCTGGTTTGGGTGCCCTGCGTGTATCACATGAGTTTCTCTCTTGTCGACCCCTCCACTCAGAGTATCCCAATTCCTCATCCTCTACCCAGACCCCACGTGGTTGTCCCCCGAGAGTCTTCCCGACCACCCCCAGGCCCCTCCACCTGCTGGGCTGGCTCTATGGGACTCGCAATGCCGACGTGATACCTACAATAAGCCACTAGCTCAGGACACATTTTTCAAAAGTCCCTTATCTTCAGTGACCCTCATATGAGCTTTATTTCTGTACATGATTAGAACATTTTAAAATTTAATTTTACTCTTTTCTTTCCTGTTGCATTAATTTGGATTTAATATCCTTTGACCTCTCTTTGCTCTTTGAAAGTTTCCTGTCCCAAACTTTTTGCTGTGTTTAAAGTGACACACATTTGCTCTCTGGTTTTTAATATTGTTTTTACTCCTGCCTCACTGATCCTTAGAAGGCCAAACTGTCTTTATAATTAGTACTCTTCTCTTCTAAAAACATTCTTTTTATACTTCACTTGAAGTAGACAAGTCTACTGTCCTGCAAATCCACTGGACTCAAAAGGCCAGGCAGAAAGCTCATGATTAAGTTTGACGGCTCATACAGGTGTGGTTCGTGGTGCCCAAAATAATTACAATAGTAACATCAAAGATCACTGACCACAGATCACTGCAACAAATATAATAATAACGAAGTTTGAGATATTGTGAGAATTACCAAGATGTGACACAGAGACACGAATCAAGCAAATGGTGTTGGAAGAACAGCAACAATAGACTTACTTGCTCAATGCAGAGTTGCCACAAACCTTCAATTTGTCAAAAATGCCGTATCTGTGAAGCACAATAAAGTGAAGCATGATTAAATAAGTGAAGCACAATAAAATGAGGTATTCCTGTAGTAGATTGAAACGGACAAAGCGAGATGGAGAAAAGCTATGGATGCAGGAGGCTCTGCACTGCAGGTGTGAGGGGTGAGGGCCACAGCGGGGCGTGGAGCCGAGAGCAGATCTGCAGGGGTGGGAACAGCAGGACCAGGTGGAGGAGGGAGGCGTCCAGGGGACACGCCTCAGAGCTTCAGCTGAGCTCCTGGAATACGGTAATTGTTTCTAAAAGACCAGGAGTACTAAAGCCGCGTGGGGCGTGGGTGGGCAATTTGTGACTTCAGCTTTAGAAATACTCATCCAGATGTCCACGTGGGGAGGCAGATCCCGGTGAGTCTGTGGCCTGTGGGTCTGGAGCTCAAAAGAACACTCAGAGGGGAGGCGTGGTTAGCAGTTGGAGGCCTGAAATTGTCAGTGAGCCCAGGGTAAAGGATGATACTGTCAATGAGAAGAGAGGCTTGGGGCAGACCTGAAGACCTCTCACAATGTTTATAAATGATATTTCACAATTAATAATAATTGATACTTTAATGGTGAAATGGAAGAGCCAACGAAATACTGAACAAGAAACAAGCAGAAAAGCGGTTTAAAAGGGAAAACTGGAGAGACACTCACTTGTGAGCCCGAGGGGGCTGTGTTTTGGGAGCTGGGAGGTGGTGTTTCACAGGCTGAGATCGCAAGTCCAGACTGGAGGGTGGGCCCTACGTAGGTGATGTCGGGCACGGATGTGAGCGAGTCGGCCAGGATGGGGCCACGTCCACGTGGGAGTATGAACAGGTGGGAAAACCTGCACTGGGAAGGGTGACTTTTCCGCCTGTCCTGCACTCACGGAGTTGTTTTAAAAGCACCGTGTCTGGGGCTGTGTCAGGTCTATGTGTTCCCTGTGGAAGCAGATGCACTGTGTAGACAATCTGCGTCAGCTTAATGAGCCCTGGGCTTTGGTTCTGTGATGCATCCAGACATTAGAGCCCACAGCCTGTCCCACACTGGGGTCTCTGCTCCCCTGTGTCCTAGCTCCCCACCTTCTGCACATCAATCACCAGTGCCTCTGTCTCCAGGGGGAGAGGGTGGTAACAGCGGGAGAATGTGATAACTGTGAAGTGCCCAGGGCCACGTGTGGTCTACAGCAAGTGTTCCATACACGGTAGCCATTGTGCATCTCCTTGCCGCAGCGGGCCTCAGAAAAAATTGAGTCGAATTTATCTGGATGTTTTCATGATGCTGCTCTCTGGTAGTGGGAAGGAGAGAGGAGCTAGAGGCAGAGAGTTTTGGAATAGAAAGGTCTTCTCAATGACTGATTTCCTTGTTCTGTCTTGTTTTCACTTTCCTGAGAACTATTGTAGAGACGGTGGTTTGAACAGGGGGAGGGGGGTTCATAATGAATCCTTTCCTCAAGTTTAGCTTCTGCTAGATGGCAGGTGGGCATTTCATATTCTAAAACTCTCCATAGCTTACCTTTTGTGAGGACTGACCTCACTATGGAACCAAAAGTGTAAAGTGGACCCAAGACTCCAAACTGCATTAAGTTCCCAAGGTGTTTGCCTCGTCATTGGTGTCAGGCACTTTAATTCAAATTTTCTCGATATTTCTGTTTCAGACGCTGGTAAGGAAGCTGGTCCATCCCACTGGGAGACGTGACTTATTTTCTGAATCGAGTTGAATATTCCTGCAGGCTGAAGAGTAAGTGCTTCACAGGAAGTTGTCAGCTTGTTGCGTTTAGAATCAGCTAGAACACCAGGGAACACACTGTGGACTAAATTGACAACGCGTGAGCCTTACTGCAATTAACACAGGTCTACGTATGCTTTTACCTGTGGAAAGCATGACAGCCTCAATGAACGGAGAGGACAGGGAAAGTGGGAGAGTTTGGGAAGCTTGGTTTCTCCTTTTGTTAGTTACTTCCGGCTGCCCATCAACATGAAAGACACTCTCTCTATATGTGGGTGCCAGGGATTCTCATGGTGTTTTTTAGTGGAAGAATCAACATGGTTGTGACTTGAATGGTGTTTGCACAGATTCTGTCGGTCCAAGCCGCTCAATGAATTTGCACGTCAATGAACTTCTCCCCTGAGGGTCTACACATCAAGGGCTCTAACTTCGACTTTTTCTGGACCCGGGGCCACCAAACACCACTGGACTGGAGGCTTTCTCCTAGGTTCAAAATGCAAAATGTATGACACCACTTCCATTTCTGAGTTTTCTGAGTGAAAGCCTGGATATTTTTCTTCTGAAGCAGAGAAACAGTTATCTCTAAATTATTAGCTTCACGTAAGTAGAATTTTTTTTGGCTTAGTAATACAACTAAGAAATGATCTGGATCATTTATTCCCCTAATGTTTGCATTAGTAAAAGCTTTACAGATTAAATATTTGTCTTCACTAAGCGCTGCTAAGGCATCTTCATTATTTACTATAAAATGTAACAATACATCCCTGAGTTGAATAGCCACTCAATTATGTAGCTATTGTGACTGTACGTTTTGTCTTTTTTAAAAAATTCACAAAATAAAAGAATTTGTTGGAAGCATAATACATCTCCTACAAAAGAGAAAACTATTTTTTGCCAGAATCTACAAAAACATTATTAACCTATGGTTTCTACGATCACATAGAGATACATTTGATCATATATTCTTAGGGAATTCTATTAACTTCTTTTTCTGGGCTTCAGTTTCCCTGCCGAGGTGACCTCTCTGCTTTCTGCCTGTTTCACCATCCTACGGCTTTATTTCCAATAGTTTAGTGAAGTGATTGTTTTGATGTGTGTAGTGATAGAACACCAGCTCTTGTTCCCTGAATTTTGAAGACTTTTCTCTAGGAAGAATGCATCAGTAAGAAACTAGGATGAAATTAATCCAGGAGAGAAATAGGACCATCATTCTTCAGTTAGGATTTGGGAAAGATCAGTTCATCTTCATGAAGAATTTGAGCTTTTAAATAAACAACGCTAAAGGTATCATTTGTTGTCTGTGAGGTATGGAAAACAAGGTCAGATGTACTTGCCCTTTTTCTGATTCGCAGTCTGTTTTCCCAACTTATCTGTTTGTTTTCTTTCACTTCCCCTCTTAACCATTTGCAATTAACTCATTTAGACACTGGATATTGGCTCATGCTAATTGGAAGAATTGCATAAATGTGAATTTCACTGAGACCTGAGTGACCCTTGTTTAAAGATGAGGCAGAGATGCACAGTCTAAGTATACCCTGCTTCCTCCTGGCTTCTTTCTCATGACACACAGCTGCCTAATTCTGACCCTTAAAAGTACATCACCCATGCAACTGTGTATGCGGTTACTCAATACTACTGCCACCAGAGGTTCAGTTTTGACCAAAGAACACTACAAATTATTCTTTATGTCAGTGAGAAAAAATATCTGTGTTCTGATTATACGACCTAAATATTTTCATGCACGTTGTGCTATTTTAACAATGATACATTAGTACCTTCTAGTCTATTTTTCCAAAAAACAAATTATTGGCATAACATGTAGGTATGACAGGATTATAGGTTTAGAAGTAGCTGAACTAGTCAATATCAAGATGTTTCAATGTTAAACTGTTTCAGAGTATTCTTAATTACCGGGTTTCATAAACAAAGCATTTTTGAACATAAGCCATCGTGATTCTACATTTAATGTAATGTTACAAAACAAATTGAGTATGGCTGCTGGGAAAACCTGTCTGACAGCTTGAAATATGAATCCAAAGCACTCGGTCATGGGGATAGATGAGGAAACATGGATGCAATGTTATTAAACACTTTTTTATGACATGCATTATGAATGGAGAAATATCTTAGACTATCTCTTATAACTAAAAAACAATCCATAGTGACGCATATTGATTTTATTCTGTAAAAATTTCTACTTGACTTTGACTATTCTAACCATGCAAGGCACTGATATTTGTCAGTTGATGAGTTTACTCTTAAGGAATAGCGTACTTAAAGTCTTGTGTTTATTGGGAGTTGTTTTAGAAATAAAGTGGGAAGAGCAGGGGTCCTCGGGAAGATGGCGGAAGAGTAAGACGCGGAGATCACCTTCCTTCCCACAGATACAGTAGAAATACATCTACACGTGGAACTGCTCCCACAGAACACCCACTGAACGCTGGCAGAAAACGTCCGACCTCCAAAAAGGCAAGAAACTCCCCCCCGTACTTGGGTAGGGCAAAAGAAAAAAGAAATAACAGAGACAAAAGAATAGGGACGGCACCTGCACCAGTGGGAGGGAGCCGTGAAGGAGGAATGATTTCCACGCACTAGGAAGCCCCTTAGCGGGCGGAGACTGCGGGTGGCAGAGGGGGGAAGCTTCGGAGCCACGGAGGAGAGCGCAGCCACAGGGGTGCGGAGGGCAAAGCGGAGAGGTTCCCGCACGGAGGCTCGGCGCCGAGCAGCACTCTCCAGCCCGAGAGGCTTGTCTGCTCACCCGCCGGGGCGGGCGGGGCTGGGAGCTGAGGCTCGGGCTTCGGTTGGATCGCAGGGAGAGGACTGGGGTTGGCGGCGTGAACACAGCCTGAAGGGGTTAGTGCACCACAGCTAGCCGAGAGGGAGTCCCGGAAAAAGTCTGCAGCTGCTGAAGAGGCAAGAGACTTTTTCTTCCCTCTTTGTTTCCTGGTGCGCGAGGAGAGGGGATTCAGAGCGCTGCCTAAACGAACTTCAGAGACGGGCGCGAGCCGCAGCTACCAACGCGGATCCCACAGCAACAGGGGCGCAGAGGGAAAAACGGAGAGATTCCCGCACGGAGGCTCGGCGCCGAGCAGCACTCTCCAGCCCGAGAGGCTTGTCTGCTCACCCGCCGGGGCGGGCGGGGCTGGGAGCTGAGGCTCCGGTTTCGGTTTCGGTTGGATCGCAGGGAGAGGACTGGGGCTGGCAGCGTGAACACAGCCTGAAGGGATTAGCGCACAACAGCTGGCTGGGAGGGAGACCGGGAAAAAGTCTGCAGCTGCCGAAGAGGCAAGGGACTTTTTCTTGCCTCTTTGTTTCGCGGCGCGCAAGGAGAGGGGATTCAGAGCGCCGCCTAAACGAACTCCAGAGAAGGGCGCGAGCCGCGGCGATCACCGCAGACCCCACAGCAACAGGGGCGCAGAGAAAAAAAAAAACGGAGAGACTCCCGCACAGAGGCTCGGCGCGGAGCAGCACTCACCAGCCCGAGAGGCTTGTCTGCTCGGCGGGCGGGGCTGGGAGCTGAGGCTCGGGTTTCGGTTTCGGTTGGATCGCAGGGAGAGGACTGGGGCTGGCGGCGTGAACACAGCCTGAAGGGGTTAGCGCACCACAGCTGGCTGGTAGGGAGTCCGGGAAAAAGTCTGCAGCTGCCGAAGAGGCAAGAGACTTTTTCTTGCCTCTTTGTTTCGCGGCGCGCAAGGAGAGGGGATTCAGAGTGCCGCCTAAACGAACTCCAGAGAAAGGCGTGAGCCGCGGCGATCAGCACGGACCCCAGAGACGGGCGTGAGACGCTGGGGCTGCTGCCGCCGCCTCCAAAAAGCCTGTGTGTGAGCACAAGTCACTCTCCACATCGCCCCTCCCGGGAGCCTGTGCAGCCCGCCACTGCCAGGGTCCCGTGATCCGGGGACAAGTTCCCCGGGAGAACGCACTGCCCGCCTCAGGCTGGTGCAACGTCACGCCGGCCTCGGCCGCCGCAGGCTCACCCCGCCTCCTCTGTACACCTCCCTACCCGCGGCCTGAGTGAGCCAGAGCCCCCGAAGCAGCTGCTCCTTTAACCCCGTCCTGTCTGTGCGGGGAATAGACGCCCTCAGGCGACCTACACGCAGAGGCGGGTCCAAATCCAAAGCTGAACCCCAGGAACTGTGCGAACAGGGAAGATAAGGGGAAATCTCTCCCAGCAACCTTAGAAGCAGCGGATTAAAACTCCACAAACAACTTGATGTGCCTGCATCTGGTGAATACCTGAATAGACAACGAATCATCCCAAATTCAGGAGGTGGACTTTGGGAGCAGGATATATTAATTTTTCCCCTTTTCCTTTATTTGTGAGTGTATATGTATATGCTTCTGGGTGCGATTTTGTCTGTATAGCTTTGCTTTACAATAGCTTTATTTTACTTCACTATATTATAGCCTCTTTCTTTCTTTCTTTCTTTCTTTCTATTTTTTCTCCCTTCTACTCTGAGCCGTGTGGACGAAAGGCTCTTGGTGCTCCAGCCAGGCATCAGGGCCGTGCCTCTGAGGTGGGAGAGCCAACTTCAGGACACTGGTCCACAAGAGACCTCCCAGCTTCACGTAATACCAAAAGGCAAAAATCTCTCAGAGATCTCCATCTCAACATCAAGACCCAGCTTCACTCAACGACCAACAAGCTACAGTGCTGGACACCCTATGCCAAACAACTAGCAAGACAGGAACACAGCCCCATCCATTAGCAGAGAGGCTGCCTAAAATCATAATAAGGCCACAGACACCCCAAAACACACCACCAGACGTGGACGTGCCCACCAGAAAGACAAGAGCCAACCTCATCCACCAGAGCTCAGGCACTAGTTCCCTCCACCAGGAAGCCTACACAACCCACTGAACCAACCTTAGCCACTGGGGACAGATACCAAAAACAACAGGAACTACGAACCTGCAGCCTGTGAAAAGGAGACCCCAAACACAGTAAGATAAGCAAAATGAGACGACAGAAAAACACACAGCAGATGAAGGAGCAGGGTCAGAACATACCAGACTTAACAAATGAAGAGGAAATAGGTAGTCTACCTGAAAAAGAATTCAGAATAATGATAGTAAGGATGATCCAAAATCTTGGAAATAGAATAGACAAAATGCAAGAAACATTTAACAAGGACGTAGAAGAACTAAAGAGGAACCAAGCAATGATGAAAACCACAATAAATGAAATTAAAAATACTCTAGATGGGATCAATAGCAGAATAACTGAGGCAGAAGAAAGGATAAGTGACCTGGAAGATAAAATGGTGGAAATAACTACTGCAGAGCAGGATAAAGAAAAAAGAATGAAAAGAACTGAGGACAGTCTCAGAGACCTCTGGGACAACATTAAACGTGCCAACATTCGAATTATAGGGGTCCCAGAAGAAGAAGAGAAAAAGAAAGGGACTGAGAAGATATTTGAAGAGATTATAGTTGAAAACTTCCCTAATATGGGAAAGGAAATAGTTAATCAAGTCCTGGAAGCACAGAGAGTCCCATACAGGATAAACCCAAGGAGAAACACACCAAGACACATATTAATCAAACTGTCAAAAATTAAATATAAGGAAAACATATTAAAGGCAGCAAGGGAAAAAAAACAAATAACACACAAGGGAATCCCCATAAGGTTAACATCTGATCTTTCAGCAGAAACTCTGCAAGCCAGAAGGGAGTGGCAGGATATACTTAAAGTGATGAAGGAGAAAAACCTGCAACCAAGATTACACTACCCAGCAAGGATCTCATTCAGATTCGATGGAGAAATTAAAACCTTTACAGACAAGCAAAAGCTGAGAGAGTTCAGCACCACCAAACCAGCTTTACAACAAATGCTAAAGGAACTTCTCTAGGCAAGAAACACAAGAGAAGGAAAACACCTACAATAACAAACCCAAAACATTTAAGAAAATGGGAATAGGAACATACATATCGATAATTACCTTGAATGTAAATGGATTAAATGCTCCCACCAAAAGACACAGGCTGGCTGAATGGATACAAAAACAAGACCCATATATATGCTGTCTACAAGAGACCCACTTCAGACCTAGAGACACATATAGACTGAAAGTGAGGGGATGGAAAAAGATATTCCATGCAAATGGAAATCAAAAGAAAGCTGGAGTAGCAATTCTCATATCAGACAAAATAGACTTTAAAATAAAGACTATTACAAGAGACAAAGAAGGACACTATATAATGATCAAGGGATCGATACAAGAGGAAGGTATAACAATTGTAAATATTTATGCACCCAACATAGGAGCACCTCAATACATAAGGCAAATACTAACAGCCATAAAAGGGGACATCGACAGCAACACAATCATAGTAGGGGACTTTAACACCCCACTCTCACCAATGGACAGATCGTCCAAAATGAAAATAAATAAGGAAACACAAGCTTTAAATGATACATTAAACAAGATAGACTTAATTGATATTTATAGGACATTCCATCCAAAAACAACAGAATACACATTTTTCTCAAGTGCTCATGGAACATTCTCCAGGATAGATCATATCTTGGGTCACAAATCAAGCCTTGGTAAATTTAAGAAAATTGAAATAGTATCAAGTATCTTTTCCGACCACAACGCTATGAGACTAGATATCAATTACAGGAAAAGACCTGTAAAAAATACAAACACATGGAGGCTACACAATACATTACTTAATAACGAAGTGATCACTGAAGAAATCAAAGGGGAAATCAAAAAATACCTAGAAACAAATGACAATGGAGATACGACGACCCAAAACCTATGGGACGCAGCAAAAGCAGTGCTAAGAGGGAAGTTTATAGCAATACAAGCCTACCTCAAGAAACAGGAAACATCTCGAATAAACAACCTAACCTTGCACCTAAAGCAATTAGAGAAAGAAGAACAAAAAAACCCCAAAGCCAGCAGAAGGAAAGAAATTATAAAGATCAGGTCAGAAATAAATGAAAAAGAAATGAAGGAAACAATAGCAAAAATCAATGAAACTAAAAGCTGGTTCTTTGAGAAGATAAACAAAATTGATAAACCATTAGCCAGACTCATCAAGAGAAAAAGGGAGAAGACTCAGATCAATAGAATTAGAAATGAAAAAGGAGAAGTAACCACTGACACTGCAGAAATACAAAAGATCATGAGAGATTACTACAAGCAACTCTATGCCAATAAAATGGACAACCTGGAAGAAATGGACAGATTCTTAGAAAGGCACAAACTGCCGAGACTGAACCAGGAAGAAATAGAAAATATGAACAGACCAATCACAAGCACTGAAATTGAAACTGTGATTAAAAACCTTCCAACAAACAAAAGCCCAGGACCAGATGGCTTCACAGGTGAATTCTATCAAACATTTAGAGAAGAGCTAACACCTATCCTTCTCAAACTCTTCCAAAATATTGCAGAGGGAGGAACACTCCCAAACTCATTCTACGAGGCCACCATCACCCTGATACCAAAACCAGACAAAGATGTCACAAAGAAAGAAAACTACAGGCCAATATCACTGATGAACATAGATGCAAAAATCCTCAACAAAATACTAGCAAACAGAATCCAACAGCACATTAAAAGGATCATACACCATGATCAAGTGGGGTTTATCCCAGGAATGCAAGGATTCTTCAATATACGCAAATCAATCAATGTGATACATCATATTAACAAACTGAAGGAGAAAAACCATATGATCATCTCAATAGATGCAGAGAAAGCTTTCGACAAAATTCAACACCCATTTATGATAAAAGCCCTGCAGAAAGTAGGCATAGAGGGAACTTTCCTCAACATAATAAAGGCCATATATGACAAACCCACAGCCAACATTGTCCTCAATGGTGAAAAACTGAAACCATTTCCACTAAGATCAGGAACAAGACAAGGTTGCCCACTCTCACCACTATTATTCAACATAGTTTTGGAAGTGTTAGCCACAGCAATCAGAGAAGACAAAGAAATAAAAGGAATCCAAATCGGAAAAGAAGAAGTAAAGCTGTCACTATTTGCAGATGACATGATACTATACATAGAGAATCCTAAAGATGCTACCAGAAAACTCCTAGAGCTAATCAATGAATTTGGTAAAGTAGCAGGATACAAAATTAATGCACAGAAATCTCTTGCATTTCTATACACTAATGACGAAAAATCTGAAAGTGAAATTAAGAAAACACTCCCATTTACCATTGCAACAAAAAGAATAAAATATCTAGGAATAAACCTACCTAAGGAGACAAAAGACCTGTATGCAGAAAATTATAAGACACTGATGAAAGAAATTAAAGATGATACAAATAGATGGAGAGATATACCATGTTCCTGGATTGGAAGAATCAACATTGTGAAAATGACTCTACTACCCAAAGCAATCTACAGATTCAATGCAATCCCTATCAAACTACCACTGGCATTTTTCACAGAACTAGAACAAAAAATTTCACAATTTGTATGGAAACACAAAAGACCCCGAATAGCCAAAGCAATCTTGAGAACGAAAAATGGAGCTGGGGGAATCAGGCTCCCTGACTTCAGACTATATTACAAAGCTTCAGTAATCAAGACAGTTTGGTACTGGCACAAAAACAGAAATATAGATCAATGGAACAGGATAGAAAGCCCAGAGATAAACCCACACACATATGGGCACCTTATTTTTGATAAAGGAGGCAAGCATATACAGTGGAGAAAAGACAGCCTCTTCAATAAGTGGTGCTGGGAAAATTGGACAGGTACATGTAAAAGTATGAAAATAGAACACTCCCTGACACCATGCACAAAAATAAACTCAAAATGGATTAAAGACCTAAGTGTAAGGGCAGACACTATCAAACTCTTAGAGGAAAACATAGGCAGAACACTCTATGACATACATCACAGCAAGATTCTTTTTGACCCAGCTCCCAGAGAAATGGAAATAAGAACACAAATAAACAAATGGGACCTAATGAAACTTAAAAGCTTTTGCACAGCAAAGGAAACCATAAACAAGACCAAAAGACAACCCTCAGAATGGGAGAAAATATTTGCAAATGAAGCAACTGACAAAGGATTAATCTCCAAGATTTACAAGCAGCTCATGCAGCTCAATAACAAAAAAACGAACAACCCAATCCAAAAATGGGCCGAAGACCTAAATAGACATTTCTCCAAAGAAGATATACAGATGGCCTACAGACACATGAAAGAATGCTCAACATCATTAATCATTAGAGAAATGCAAATCAAAACTACAATGAGATATCATCTCACACCGGTCAGAATGGCCATCATCAAAAAATCTAGAAACAATAAATGCTGGAGAGGGTGTGGAGGAAAGGGAACACTCTTGCACTGTTGGTGGGAATGTAAATTGATACAGCCACTATGGAGAACAGTATGGAGGTTCCTTAAAAAACTACAAATAGAACTACCATACGACCCAGCAATCCCACTACTGGGCATATACCCTGAGAAAACCATAGGTCAAAAAGAGTCATGTACCAAAATGTTCATTGCAGCTCTATTTACAATAGCCAGGACATGGAAGCAATCTAAATGTCCATCGACAGATGAATGGATAAAGAAGATGTGGCACATATATACAATGGAATATTACTCAGCCATAAAAAGAAATGAAATGGAGGTATTTGTAATGAGGTGGATGGAGTTAGAGTCTGTCATACAGAGTGAAGTAAGTCAGAAAGAGAAAAACAAATACAGTATGCTAACACATATATACGGAATCTAAGGGGAAAAAAAAAAAAAAAAAGGCCATGAAGAACCTAGTGGCAAGACGGGAATAAAGACACAGACCTACTAGAGAATGGACTTGAGGATATGGGGAGGGGGTGGGGTGAGATGTGACAGGGTAAGAGAGTGTCATGGACATATATACACTACCAAATGTAAAATAGATAACTAGTGGGAAGCAGCCGCATAGCACAGGGAGATCAGCTCGGTGCTTTGTGACCATCTAGAGGGATGGGATGGGGAGGGTGGGAGGGAGGGAGATGCAAGAGGGAAGAGAAATGGGAACATATTGTATATGTATAACTGATTCACTTTGTTATAAAGCAGAAGCTAACACACCATTGTAAGGCAATTATACTTCAATAAAGATGTTAAAAAAAAAAAAAAAAAAAAAAAAAAAAAAAAAAAAAAAAAAAAAAAGAAATAAAGTGGGGATGCTCTTTGAATTTGTATTGTGGTCTTTGCTTAGAATTATTATTTGATTTTACAGTGACTTTACATATAGATGCCTATTTCAGTACAGTTATTAAAATCTGCACTTTTTTGAATCTGTGATTTTCTGTGAGGTGGCCATAACAGCAAGATTCCAGCAAGAATAAGGCGCCCTGTCCCCTGATTTCCAATGAGGCTTGTGCTGTGGAGTTAAGGTGATGCATACTCAAGACTGAAACATATTTCCTGACCCCCTGTCTTTCTTCTGTCACCAGTTTCCCATCCATTTCTCTTTATTATTTAGACTTCTGTAGTCAGGCTTCCACCTTGAGCTTGCTCTCTACTCCTGGGAATAAGATATCTGGGCGTGTTTGGAGTAATAATGGGCCCCAAATCTGTGAACCAGGAGGCTCCACAGAGGTTCACACCCAGCGTACGGCTTGGTCCAGGAACGTGGCTCCTGGTGCCACAGGGGAAGGGCTTAGACACACGTGTCCTGGGGAAATCGGGACTGCAGGATGAAAGGCTTCTACTCAAAATCTCCATCAGACTTGGGAGCAAGAGGCAACCCTGCTTTCTGGCCAATATAACAGAGAAACTCATGCACTCACAGTTTTGCCACAGAGATTCTCAACCTGGCATCCACAGGGGACCCCACCAGAGGTCTGTTCATAGAAGTTTAATGGGGTCTGGAAACTAGGATGGGAAAAATTATATCCTTCCTTCTACCAGTTTCAACCTGAAATTTAGCATTTCCTTCCATTGTGAGTACAGGAAAAAAATCCCAGTATCATAAGCAGCACCTATAACTTTGTTCCTAAAGGAAATTGCAGGTACATTTCTACCCCATTCCAAGCGTTAAAGGTATTTTATAACAGAATATCATTTACCCTCTTGGTTACTTCAAAGTCATGGTAGATGAGAGATGTACGGCTAGGTCTTATCCTGTAATGAAATCATCTGTTACTATAAAACATTTTTCTTTATATGTGCAGAGCTGTAGTTCAATATAATTGGCTTCTTTTGTAATGATGTGGGTTTAAAAACCTACGTTTAAAAACATTATTCCTAGAAAGGGTGTACAGGCTTCACCAGACCTTCAAGGGGGCAGTTGTGCAAAAAGGTTCAGGACTCCATGGCAGCCCCAGGACCCTGAGCTCAGCTTTGTCACGTGTGTCTGCAGGTGGCCCCGGGAGCTCCATCAGCACCCTGCACCCATGCAACACCGGCACCTCAGGCGTCTACACCAGCAATGTTGGAGACAACCCAAGAAAGATGGCAGGGAGGAATGGTTCTCGGTCATCCTCAGAAGAAACGCTGCAGTGCACATCCCACGCAGACGTACCTTTGTACATATATTTGTTTTAATTTTTAAGAGGAGGTAATTATTAATTATATCGAAAAAAGAAATTCCTCAGTGAGTGTGGCTTCCAGAGGAATTATCTTCCTGATAAAGTACCACCTATGCTGGAGTAGATGGCGTGGGGAGGTGCTTTGCTCACAGGCTGACTCTGGCCTAGACCACCGTTGGTCTATCCAGTTCTCTGGGCTCTGGAGGCACCGAGTAGCCCCTGAGCTCCATCCAAGGCCTGCCTAGGCCTCTGCGTCTCTGGCCCCTGTAGGCGTTGTGATTGCCCGTTGGCAGCAAGTGTAATCTGCCCTGAAGCCCTTGGAAGTGATTTTCCTGGGAAGAGGTGATGTTGACAGAAACGAAGGACGTGAGGAAGGGAGGGAAACAGAAGCAGATCTTCTGTCCCGCACGCTCTTTTTTCTTTCTTGCACTGACACATGAATATAATATCTGTGTTATTACAAAGAGTAAATAGAAGTAAGAGTTCACAGGTAGCCACAAGACAGGCAAAGTGAGGTACTTGGCCAACGAGAGGTAAAACTATACCTGGGGCTCAAGAAATGGGAAAATGATACACAGAGCGGGAGGGATGTTTTGTGGGAGGAGGTCGGGGAAGCCTTCGCAGAAGAAATGCTATCAGAGATATTTGTCAAGGACGGGTGGGATGTGTCGGCGCAGAATTGGATTATCGAGAAGTCAGAATATCACGAACAAAGGCCTGGGGGTGCGAAATCACCCCGTGATAAATAAACTGGGTCCGCCCACTCATCCACTGGAACTTTCATCATGGGGAGAAGGGAAAAGGGATGAAAAGGGAAAATGACACAAAGACCCTCTCCCGACCCAGCCTTGGCAAACCTTGTGCACACCTATCAAGTGGGCTCACTGTTTGAAAACTACTTTTAAGAGAGGTCTAGTACTAGGTAAAAAGTACAGATTGTGGAGTTATGGATGATTTAAGTTTTAATTCTGTCTTTGTGGTGCTCTGAGTAAGCTACTCATTACCTGTACTTCCCAGGTGCGTATTGATAAAAAAGGAGGATTTCTACTTGGTCTGTGGGGACACTTCCTGTGATATGTTTTTCCTCCAAATTACATTAGCTCAGTGAGCTAGCATGTCATCCACCTGGTTACTTAAGCCCCAAACTTAGAAATTATCTTGAATAAAATACGTCTCCGATCTACATATCTCTTCAATCCATCTCACACCTTGAATGCACGTCCTGCATGGAATCTTTTCTCCACAGACACCTGTTAAATGTTCTCCAAGCCACCATCATTTCGTGTTTAGACTCTTAGGGTTCTGCCCTAACTCATCTGTTTCCTGCTCACTCCTGACAAGCCCATTCTCTACACAGCAGCGAAGGTGATTATTTTAAAAGGTAAATCCAAGATGCTGCACTTTTCCTTAAAACTCTCCAGTGTCTTCCATTTAGGTGGCATGAACTTTAATCTGAACACACAGGCTCAGTGCCGTCTTCCCTTCTGGGTGAGCCAACAGGAGCAGAAGTGTCCACTGTCCTGTTTCCCAGGCCAGTGTCTGGCCAGGACTCCCAGTACGGCTGCCCCCTGGTCCAGGGAACCTGAGACTCCTGGAGGATACTGACAAGTTCAGGGACACTCACCAGACTTCCATTTGCTTTCAGACCAAGCTTTATCCTCCCAAGTAGTCTTTATATGTAATAAAGATACCATTTTGCTCCCATATGCCTTCATTTTGTCTTATGTCTCTATTTGCTCAGACCATCTGCTGACTTTCAACCCATAAAAACCATGTCTAAGATTATCTATGTCTCAATTCTTGTTTTTTGTTTTTTTCTTTCAATTTCTAATTGTGGCATTTTGGGTACAAAGATTTCTTTATACCGACATTTGTAAATTATTACGTTTTTTGAAAAAAAATGCATTTTTTCTCTTCTAGGTAATTGCATCGAGTTATCTGTCATCGCAAGGTTTTAGAATCGACATTTTTTAAAAAATCAAAGCATGATAGCATTCTATAGGAGGTTGTATTTCCAGTGAGAAAATTTTATTTCCATGTTAAATGAAATCAACAGAGACATTTTCCTAGAAAAGGAACACCTTTTCTGTGCTTTGTTATATATTATAGTCATAAAAATTCAAAGAGTATTCAAGAACATTCCTGCTGATATAAAGCTTATAGTCGAGTCTAAGAAACAAAATATAAATCCATGATGAGTAAAATAACAAAATACCACAACATTCTTTTTTAGACTCACTGCCAGATGAATTCCTTTGACATTAATTGCTTTAGCAGTTCATAAGAAAGGATTCTAGAAGGAAGTGGAATTTGAACTACATTTTGAGAGGCAGAGTTTAAGGAGACAGAGAGAAGTTGAGTATCCCAGGCAGGTGACATGGCAGGTGTAGGTGGGTGGAGGTGAGAAAGATCTGGGTGCAATTATAGGGAAGAAAGTAAACCTCTTTGGAATCAGGCCAGTAGATCAAGCCAGGGCCAGAAAATGAACTCACTTGCTAGCTGACCTAAAGAACTAGAAGGGAGTGTGGAAATTTGGAAAGAGCCCCCAAAACTCAAAATAATGTCTTCCTGGGCAGGATCTGATATTGGTTAGACGTGTGGGTAACCAGTGGCAGATGCAAATTTTTAGTCTTAATCTCTTCCCCTGGTAGCGTGTATGTAATAACACCCATCTACCTATCCCCTCCCTCCCCAGTGTTTGTGACCCTGAAATGAGACAATGCCTGTGAAAGATGCTTTAGAAACCCAATGTTGGCACACATAACATATCATATAGAAACTGAGACATCAATAAGATTTAGATAGGGGGACTTAGTGTCTAAATCCGTGCTGGGTAAATACGTGTGGATTCCTTTTGGAAAGGCAGGAAGGAGTTAGGAAGCTCTTCTAATGTTCAGTAACTCATCATGGGAAGCAAACAGCTTTTTCAGCCTGATGATGGAAGCTCACAGTGCTAAATGTGCCACCACAAGAATCCAAGATGTGGAAATGAAGTTACGTGGGTGAAATATTGCCACCGGGGAAGCATGAAAGCAGTTTGGAAGACTTCTGATTACATGTTTATGTGTCTTGGCATGTGTACAAAATGAGACGTAGCATTAACCAGAGCTGGCAAGCCTGCTCCAATCCCACCCAATAACACGCTGCTTATGGGGAGGAGACTCTGAAATAATTCTCCTCCCTGTGGGAGTTTACAAATATGGTGAACAAAGGGGAAAGGTTGGGGCAGCGGGGGGATGAATTAGGAGCTTGGGATTAACATACACACACTACTATACATAAGATAGGTCAACAACAAGGACCTACTGTAGAACACAGGGAACTCTACTCAATATTCTGTAATAACCTAGAAGGGAAAAGAATCTGAAAAAAGCTATATATATATGTATGTATCACTGAATCACTGTGCTGTACACCTGAACCTAAGACAACATGGTAAATCAACTATACTTCAATAAAAGAATAAAATAAATAAAAAAATATATTTCTAGAAATTTTTTTATGGAATCCAAAGATGGGTGGGCTTATGCATTTTGTTTCTCTTTTTGGACCTTAGAAACACAGAATCGACGTAACCAGACTGCTCAGTCCATGACTGTTACTGTCCGAACTTGCTTTGTTGTTCAAATTGTTGGCTCTAAGATTTCTTTTGGGTTCCTTTTATCTTCTCTTTCTCTCTCGGGGATTTTAATTGCTTTAGAGGATTCCTTTTCTCTCCATTCATGCCTCCATTTGTGTTTGCTTGCTCGCTGCGACGTGTGTGTGACGGTGGCTATCAAGTCTTCATCAGATAACTGCAGCATCTCTATTCCGATTTTCTCCTTTCATTCACCCTGAGATCTTCCTGCTTCTTGGTGTGATGAGTGATCACTGATGGAAAGCTGGGTATTTTTGGTGTTATGGAGTAAGAATCTGGGTCTCGTTTGTCTTATTTAAGCCTGTTCCAGCGGCTTCCTTGACACTACCTGGGCAGTGGAAGGGGGCCCCTGTCCTGTAACTGGGAGGCCAGGTGAGAGTCGGGGTCGCACTCACCTTGGATGATTGGCAGGATGGGGGGTGGTGGGGGGCTTTGTGCGGTGTGGCTGGAGAAGTGGTTCTTGTCTGAAAGTGCTCTGTCTTGGGGCTGCTCCTTTCCTGGTCCTTCAACTAGAGAGAGGGCTTCTGCTGGGGTCTCTTGTTGGCACCTCTGGTTGCCTGTCTCTTCTGCCCTGAGCCTGGGAAACACAGGGAACGCACCTTGTTTCATTCCTTGTGTCCCCGGGCAGTCTCCCTTCTACTGAGCCTTCTCATGCTTCTTTTATATATTACGATCAAGGTTATTAGTTACACTTAATGGGCAGAAAAGAGGAAAAGTATGTCTATTCCATCTTCCCAGAAGGGAAATCCTTCTCATTTATTTTTTTTATTTCATTTTTACATTGTATTTCTATCCCTTAAACTGAATTGAAGTTCTAAGAGAATGATGGCAAAGGACCAGGAATGTCCAAATTGAGTCTCAGGCCAATCACGGCTTCAACCTGAGAGTGGAAATATAAACACCAAAGACACCACTTCATTTGCTGCTGGGCTAATGCCCTGTAGCCAAGGTAACTGTATGATTTATTTTCCAAACGAAGGTAGCCAAACTGAGAGTAAAAAAAGTGCTAAAATTATTAAAATTACATAATTTGAAGTATTCGTTTAAGAAAGAAAACTATTGTATATGCATGTACATTTAAACAAAATAAGAAAATCTTCTTTATATTATCTGAATATTAAAAAACACTTAAGCAGAATTATTATTCTTATTACATAGTCACTTAATTTTAAAAGTTCTCGTCTGTATCCAAACTGATACCATGTCACTCATAGTTTCTAAAAACATACACTTTTTATAATTTCATCGTATAATTTCTTTCTGCATAAAATACCTGATTCCTTTTCAAAGTTACATACTGTGATTATATGTTTTGACATTTTCAACACTTTTTTTTTAATTAATTAATTTATTATTTATTTATTTATTTTTGGCTGTGTTGGGTCTTTGTTTCTGTGCGAGGGCTTTCTCTAGTTGCGGCGAGTGGGGGCCACTCTTCATCGCGGTACGCGGGCCTCTCACTATCGCGGCCTCTCTTGTTGCGGAGCACAAGCTCCAGATGCGCAGGCTCAGTAGTTGTGGCTCACGGGCTTAGTTGCTCCGCAGCATGTGGGATCTTCCCAGACCAGGGCTCGAGCCCGTGTCCCCTGCATTGGCAGGCAGACTCTCAACCGCTGCGCCACCAGGGAAGCCCCAACATTTTCAACACTTTCAATTGACAATTTAAAAAATTACTTGTGATGTGGTTGCAGAGATACCAAGGTTCCTTAGAACCAAATACGCTTGAGCAGAACTTTCTCAATTTTATGTATTTTTATATTGAAATATGTAAATATTTTAGCTTGAATATTTGGTTGTCAAATATTCTGTCCGCATTAAAATTACCTTTTTGAGCACTGATTTGTATGAGGCAAAATGCATCCAATAACTTACCTTTAGTTATAATTTTTTAAATGTTTTATTAAATTTTGGTATTTCAAAATCATAGGCCCTCTCAATTTTATTCCACCTAATATAGAATAGCCATATGTCAAATTTAATTTTTCCACGTAAAAATGAGGACTCTAGCAAAAGACTCTTTCTAGATTGGTCTATTACAAAGCATAATTACAGAATATCAAAATTAAATTTCGTCCAGTTGGAGCCATCATTGTTCAGTTTGCTGAGTCCCTCCGCAGTTACTGCAGGGATATCCTGCATCGTGATTCAGTTTCCATGGAGAAACTCTTTGGCATCTCATTTCTTGAATACGTGACTAAAGGTTTCCAACTAACTTGAAAAATGGGACAGCATCTTTTAGAGGACCCATTTCCAAAGTGTTCAAAATCACCACAGGGCCCTTGGGTTGACTTCCAAAGTATATTCTTCAAAAGCTCAAACATTTCTGCAGTTTGTCTGATGATGAGACACAGGGCTTCTTTTTAAAGTCCGCCTCGGCTTTGTCACCAAACTATCCTGAACCAGTTTATCTGTGTGTGTGTGTGTGTGTGTGTGTGTGTGTGTGAATTCTGACGACTGCAACTTGTTGGGACATGTTTGTGAATTGTCTGCCCCACAATTTCAAGTAAAATTCAAATCCATTGGTTTTATTTCAGCAAGAACACTGCATGGAAAAAGAGATAGAAAGACATAAAGATAGAGATAGAGACAGAGACACACAGAGAAAGATACAGATAGAGATGGAGAGAGACAGAGAGACAGAGACAGACAGTGAGAGAGACAGAGAGAGATGAAGGAGAAAGAAAGACTGAGAGAGACAGAAAAATACAGATAGAGATAGAGAGACAGTGAGAGAGAGACAGAGAGATGAAGAAGAGAGAAAGACTGAGACAGACAGAGAGAAAAATACAGACAGAGATAGAGAGGCAGAGACAGAGAGACAGAAGTGGAGGCTCCTCCATCGGAACATGGGGTCCATAGAAGCTGGGGCTTCATTTTTCTGACCTCTTTATCTGTGCCCTGAATAGGACCAGGCTCAGGGTAGATCCTCATGCACCGTTTGTTAAACTTAATTTTATTGAATTCAACTGAATTTTGTTTTTCTTAGAATGTACCTTTCTTTCTGTTCTGTTCACCTCTACTGTACTCTGTGTTTTAAATTTTCTGCCACGACTCTCTTTCTGATTGTTCCGGTCTTTTTCTGTCAGCTGACGTGTGAGCAAGGAGCTGGGCGGTGTTGCCCGTAAGCCCCAGACGGGGCGGGTGACTTGGGTTCTCCCCACCTCCCTCTGCCTGGTGGCCTTTGGAACCTCACAAGTAGGTTAAAGGCAGAGATGTGTGGACACACAGTCCCCAGCCATGGTTCTTGGGGTGCCCCTGTGCCCTGGCTCCCCACAATGCAACGTGGGACCCTTACTCTGCTGTGGGCAGAATGACTGCCTCCCATTTCTGATGGGAAACCCCAGGCCGACCCAGAGAGGGGGTTTGGTCTGGGAGATGCTGTGGGTGTTTCCTCCAGTCCCAGAAACGGTGGATCTGGGAGGAGGCGGTCACAGTGACTCTTTCAGCCTTGAGGGGCTGCCCCCGGGGACTACCTTAGCTTTGGTGGGTGGGATTGTCTCACTGCGTCTGGACAAACACAAATTGATACTGCTGATTTCCAGTAGTATTATAACTTTACATCCTTTCTGCATTTTCATGAGAATTCCATTGGGACGTTAGGAAAAGATGAAGCAGTAACAATTAATTATGCAACACAACTCAGAAGTTCCTAAAGTGATTTAAAATATTGATTTAAACTACCCTATCTAAAAGAAGTCTTAAAATAACAATTTTAACAAGTCTTAAAATGACAATTCCATCCTTATAGATATAGATAAATGTATTTATCTACATTTATCTATATGTATAGAAAGGCATACACATCAATATATATGCATATAAGTGTGTATAGATACATATAAATATCAATCTCTCTCTGTATATACAAAGATAAACTTTTTTGGCAAACTAACTAGTAAACTCAATTTCCCAATCATTTGTGTTTGAGATCACACACTTCCTGTATCAGAAACCTGCGGGATGCTTGGTGAAGCATCCGAGAGAAAGCTGGTCCATATCCCAGGTTGGCTCTGCCCCCTGCTGCTCTTTCCTGGAAAACATCCCTTTGTTCTGCTGCTGGTGAAGGGAAGAAACCCCAGGAGGAGGCCTCCGTGTTCAAGCTTCCCGAAGAGCTAGATCCTTTGTGATGTATAGGACACAATTTGGCTAGAATTGGGAACTGAGTGGGGATTGGAGGCTTTTTTTTGTTTTTGTTTTTACTTTTTATTAAAGAATATTGAAAATGACTTTGGCTTATATTTGATTTCCACCCCCCCCCCTTTTTTTAAAGTTAGTTTTTTAAAATGTGTTAGGTTTTTTAAAGATTTATTTATTTTATTATTATTATTTTTTGGCTGCATCGGGTCTTAGCTGCGGCCTGCGGGATCTTTGTTGAGGCGTGCGGGTTCTTCACTGTAGTGCGCAGGCTTCTCTAGTTGTGGCATGCAGGCTCCAGAGTGCGTGGGCTCTGTAGTTTGTGGCGAGCAGGCTCTAGTTGAGGCACTCGAGCTCAGTAGTTGTGGCGCTCAGGCTTAGTTGCCCCACAGCATGTGGGATCTTAGTTCCCTGACCAGGGATCGAACCCGCGTCCCTTGCATTGCAAGGCGGATTCTCTACCACTGGACCACTAGGGAAGTCCCTTCCCTTTTTAATAAAAGAACTTGTATAGGAATTGGTCGCAAGAGACATATGATGCCGCCGTCGGGAACCCGGGGCACCAGATGCTCCTGCCCGGGTCCCACCCCTGGAACCTTAGAGAAGATGCATAATCCCTCCGGGCCTTGCTGCCCTGTCTATAAACTGGAGATGAGAATAAGAAGCCTTGTCGGGTTTCTGTGAGGATTACATGTGATCAGGCATGTAACCAGCCGTAAGGAATAAAGATGAGCTACGATTCGTAATCTGTGTATTATTAGTTCACGTCGTCACCACTTGGTCAGGCGGGGTGGCCTGGCAGGGAGGGGTGCAGCCCGAGCCCCATGGACAGTTAGGGATGCGTGAACACCTTCCAGCCAGGTGGGCTGGGGAGGGTGACAAGCAAGGACCTTCCTCCCAAGAAAGCTGTCCACGTGGTCTGGAAAATGCAGAGCGAGTCAAGATGAGTCACAACGTAATGATGACGAAGATGAACCCAGCAGAGGTTTCGGGCTCTGTCTGTAGATGCTACCCACCTGTCCTGCCCTCTTGGAATTTACCCCGCATGAGAAGCGCCCTCCAAGCTCCTCACGCACGGAAGGGTTAAGGCCCATAACGAGTGGTACACT
Source organism: Balaenoptera physalus (assembly GCF_965194825.1). NCBI lineage: Eukaryota > Metazoa > Chordata > Mammalia > Artiodactyla > Balaenopteridae > Balaenoptera > Balaenoptera physalus. The sequence continues at coordinate 2,391,709 of NC_138897.1, read as the reverse complement.
GTTAGGTGTGTGACACCTGCTCACAAAAGGATATTCTGATTGACTGTTTAAAACAAAATTAACCAACCTCCTTGCCCAGCCTCCTCCTGCCTGAGAGTCACCCCTGGGTTACGCTGAGAGAGGTATGTATGTTATCAGAACAAGCTGTGATCAGTTTTCTAGGAGCAGCTCATGATTTTCCTCCTCTGAAAGGGTAACTGGACTTAATGTGGAGGATGCCAGGTCCAAACTGATTTCCCCCTAAACTGTCTCAGCACAAGGTTAGTACAAAGAGAAGCCTCAAGTAATGGCTTTAAGTAATTGCCGAGATCCATGGAAGGTCAGGACCCCAGACAGGGGCAGAGAGCCCTGCAGGAAAGTGCCCAGGCTCCGGAGACGGGTCCCGGTCAGTCACAGTCAGTCATGCTCTGACTACGTGGCCTTTGACCAGCTCCTTGTCCTCTTTGAGATTCTTCATCAGGAAATTGGAGATAATAATATTTCCTTCCATCCAACAGAGCACTGGGAGAACACCACGGAGACATTAAACTGACGTTTGTAAGGAATATTTTATCACGTAGAAAATGCTATTGGTATATTTCAAGTGAATCAAAAGTACAGTAATATATACATTACTGTATATTTATATTATATATATTATATATAACAAAATTTATATATTATATATAATAAGAGTCCAACAATGTAAAATACCATACTGAAGGGTAATAAAGCAGAAGTGAATTCAGTCATGGAACTATTAATAACAATCTTCTCTTTTTCACTATTTTTATAAAGCATATTTTCAATGTTTTCTAATGTAAAATGAATATTCTTAGGACCCTTTCATGACCGATAACTTTAGAACCAGAAAACTACTTGTTGAGCAGTTTCTAATCCTCAGCATCAGACAGTTTCCTTCCAGTAAAGCCCAAGCTTTCTTTCCCTTATGGTCCAGGTATGAGAACATCCTCATCCAGAGATTCCTCAGACTTGACTCTGTGTGTGAAACATAATTCCAAGGTGAACGCAAGGGTGCTGGGACGGGGTCTCCCTGACTGTCAGGGTCACCTCCCATCAGCACTCCAAAGATCAGGGTCCGGTGGGGGGGGCACAGGTTCCCACTGCTCTTAGGCCCACTCTGCTTTGGGGGTGCCCCAGTTTTGTAGCTTGTAGGGCCTGTTCTCATTTATTTTGACATTATATAGTCTGCTTTATAGAGGTTCAGAGGAGTTGATATTTATCCAGGCACAAACTCAAAACTGTCTGTTGTCAAGGGTTCGTCTTTTGTGCCCTGCCAAGGTCATTAACACAGAGTGTGCTGTCTAAATAGAGCCACGTGTTGGGACATTTCAGGTCTCCAATTCCCTTTCCATCAACCTCTGAGCGATCACGGGGGCCCTCTGAGATGGCTTGGAGCACATTCCAGACCCTACAGGACATAAGATGGAGAGTTTCCTTCGTCCTCAGCAGCTTTTTTTCAGACTTGAAGGAAGTACTTCCTCCTCAGATACAGCAGCGGTGGCCACCGAACCCCTAAAACGGACCAAGACATATTGGATTTGAGGTGTTGCTCTCTCTGCGGGCGCCTGTTCCCTGCACAGTGGTCCTCGTGGACCTGCGTTACCCTTCTGCTTTCAGGGCTGGGGACGGTGTTCAGGACAGGGTTGTATGACTCAGATTATTCTCCTAATCACAGACTCTGCATCCCTGCAAATCTATCATTTCGGAAAACGTACTTTCTAGACCTTTCAAAAGAGTCAGTGCCGTGGAGCTCAGCTCACTTACGGAGGAAGAAAGTAATCCTGGTGGAGAGTCTCTTTTTTTTTTTTTTTCTTTCCACTCTTTCATATTGAGGATTGCTTACAACAGAAAATTTTCCTATTTCATCTGGGGGATCAAAGGGGGATGAACCTAGGATAGGGGACTGGAGGAGGTGATATTATCATCTGTCTTATTTTCTTGTCTCCTGCCGGTTGGACATGGACGGAGTGGATATTTTCATTTTGAAATAACTATGGATTTTTGCTCCTTTATCTGCAAGTTTTTTCCTTCCCCCTTCTTTCATTAATACCAAGCCGTAAGACTGGTTTCTGGAGGAACGTAATATACTGTCTTAGGAGGATAGAATGTTACATAATGAAAGCACATCTAGGCTGAAAGAAGAGATGAAAGCGCCCCCTTCTGGCCTATTGGAGATAGCAAAAGTGGATGGTGTGGCCGTGCGGAGTCACCTCCCTTCTCGGCACCGGGGAGGATTTAGGAAAAATCAAGACATGCGTGTTGAAACCCAAGAATATCACATGAAGGGCAGTTTGCCCAGGAAACATCTCAAGATGTCTCCAGACTCCTCGGGAAGCACTTTTCCTTTTTTGTGCAGTGCTCAGCTAGAGACAGGAGTGGGTGCTGAGTCGTGGGAGATGAACGTACAGGGGGCTAATGGGTCTCACGACATGCTTCTGGGTGCAGGGGGGAGGGCACCCAAAGGGCACGAGCCGAGGGGCTGGGGGGGGGCCCCGTGGTACCCTGTCCCACCCCAGGAAGAAGCATGGCCTGGAGTGAGGCAGCCCTGGAGGAGCTGGGGGGCTTCCTGCAGGGCGGGCAGTGTACCAGGATGCCCAGCACAGCTGAGGGGTCAGCGGACATCAAGTTCCCAAGGCCAGGGAACCAAGAGCCAGTGGGGACCTGCACTCCTGGCAATGGCTAATCTCATGCACCATTTGTTCTTCCCCAGCTTTCTTTAGTGGACCTTGATCTTCAAGATATGGAGGTTGGGATACCTTCCTTATGATAATCTTTCTGCAGAAGTCCCCAGGCCCTAAAATCATAGAGATGAAGAGGAATTGTCAATGTGTTTCGTTCAAAGGCCACCGCAGCCTTGCTTCTCGGCATCCGAGTAGAGCTGCAGCCTGGTGTCTTGACAGGTACCATCGCACCCTCTTAATTTGGGCTCCCAGAAAACAGCCACTGGGGCTTACTGAGGAAGGCAGCTTCTGCAGCCATCACCCCCGGCAGCTGGAGGAATTTGTGTTTGGTCCGAAATGAGAATCTGGGTGGTGATCACAGCACAACATTTTACCTGCAGAAGCTATCAGAGATGAAGCCAGGCTCTTTGCAGCCTGATTTTCTCCCTACTGGAGGAAAATTGCTTCTTTTTCTTTCCTGTTTCTTACCAGCTTCTGTAGCCAGAGGAAATTGGGAGGGTGATCAGGTAGGTGTGGGCTGTGGCTAGAATATGTCACTGCAGCGGTTGGAGCCCCTCCTGTCTGATCAAGGCTCATACCTCTGTCTGAAGCACTCTAATGGCATCCTAGGCATATACACAGACACCTTTAAAAAATGTGCCTTCTTAGAAATGGTCTGAAAGCCCACTTCTCAACATCTCCAAACCCAAGTTACAGCCCCTGAGAACATGCTTCCATCCCAAAGGCTCACCTCTTGGTCTTCCTCCACCTCCTTTACCTTCTGCGTCTTGGCTTGGCCACCCCTGCAGCCTTTGCACGCATCCCCTCGGCCGCGTTCAGATACCCTCTCCATACGCATCAGCCCATCTCTGAAACTGCTTCAGCGAACAGGATGGATTTCTCTCGGGGGCGGGTCATCTCCAGCTATGTGTGTGGGGTTGCATCTCCTCTTGGCCACAGTCAGGGCACATTCTCCATTGGATTTGGTGTCTTGTTTTGGAAGACCTTGCTTTCCAGCTCCAGGAATGAAGTCATCTTTTGGATCACGCGTTTGGTGGATCAGCTTGAGGTGCTACGTCCCTTCCGTCAGGAGGTGCCCAGTGACTGTTTTCTTCTTCTTCTGTGATACTGATGGCCATGGATGATCATTTCTAAGATCCACAGCTTCACTGGGGGTTGAAAAAGGGTGACAGTATGATTCCATTCTTTATTCTTCCTTTATTATTAGCTGAAGTTGCCCTATAAAGAGAAACATTGCCAAGTCAACTATTTGGATACATCGAGGTCCAGTTTTCATACTACGGGCAGAATGGATGCTTGATTCTATTTCTTTATTTATTAGATGCCAAAAACTGCATTGGTTTCTAGCAATATCCAAAGGTGACTAAGGAGTTTTGTTTGTTTTGGTGTCATTAGAAACCTGTGGATTTACATGTTTTGGGTGTGTTTCTGTCTAATGTAGGGATCTACATCCATTTGTCCCATCCCAGGCCATTGGGAATCTATTCAAGCTGGATTCTGGTTCATTGATACTACCCTAATGTCCCCAAATTATGGAAGAATAAGGTGTCTGGGCTAACGTTGCCCATCTCCCATCCCAAACTGAGAATTATCTAATTTTTAATAGGAAATGATATTTCAAACAACAATTTGGATGCTGCGAGAACTTATTACAACTAGGTTGGTCAAGTTTCTCATTTGCTCAGTGGGCAGATGTAGGGAGTATATATATCTATATATCTATCTATATCTATCTATCTATGTATATATCTTTTCTTTCAGGATGAACTACAACCTAGGTATAAACTGAAGCTTTCAATTCAAATTTATCTACCTTCAACAGTTGATAGTCCTTTCTCTCCCTCCCTCCCTCCCTCCCTCTCTCTTTCTCTCTCTCTCTCTTTCTCCCTGTACATGGGAAAGGAGAAGCCAGGTGAGCATCCGGTGAGGGGCACCTTCTACAATCCCAGGGAACAGCTCTCACCAGAAACCAACCCTGCCGGCTCCTTGGTCCTGGGTTTCCAGGCTCTGGAACTGTGAGAAATTCACTTTCGGTTGTTTGAGGCACTGAGCGTACGGTCTTTTGCTACTGCAGCCAGAGCAGACTAAGACGCCTGCAAAGCCAAAAATACCTGCCGCCTGGCCCATTACAGAAAAAGCTTCCTGACTTCTCCTCTAGAGAAATGAATGCAACCAAGTCCAAAAATGTTTCCGCAGGCCACCAAAAGTCCACCCAGTGATGCCTCTGGGAATTTGTAACTCAGGTTAAGAATCCTGTTGGAAGTAGGGAAGAAAGGGCTTGTTATTTTCCCTAGCATTCGTGATGACAGTCATATGGAGTTATGTCATATTGTCCCCTGATAGTGGGGTGAGACACATCCCAAGTGCCCAAGTTCACTTTCACGGCTATTTTTCCCATGAGATCTGACCCATGTTTATACTTTACTATAAGGCAGTGACATTTATTAAGAAGGTTTTCTGTGCTGTTGATGTAAATCCTATTATACATCCATAAATATTGATGAGTGTCAAAATAAATGTACTCTCCCACAGAGCTTACATCAATTCAAAACTTCATTGTTCCTGAAGCCTTTGGAAATTCAAATTTATAATCCTAAACCACGAGAATTAAGATCTTAATGATTAAATTGACATAAATACACAATACATGATTCTTGACTACATCTCTTGGCTGGCTTTATCTTCACGTCTAAAAGGATGTTTTGATTCTTAGCCACTGTATCCAGTACCCACTGCTGCAAATGTGCATTAGCAGACTTCCTCGGATGCTCGGTGGATTCGTCAGCCGTCACCCCATGGGGCTCAGATCAGGGCTGGACTCTGGCGTTCGCTCCAGCTCAAGCATCTGGGGGTCGGATGAGGGTCCCCTGGGCCCCAGAGGCCAGTACAGCATGCTCTCCTCCAGGTGAAGACAGAGGACAGAGAGCAGAGGCAACGGCACCCGCACTTCTCCAGTCTGGGGGTCTTGTCTCTCCCAGGAACATTCTACTAACCAAAGCAAATCACCGACCAAGTCCAAAGTTAAGAAATGGGGGAAGTACATTCCTCTTCTTCAGTGGGAGGAATTGCAAAGTCACACGTCAGGGAACGTGGACGCTGGGAGACGTGGAGAACTGGGGCAGCGAACTCACCAGCCGCAGCTACTCACCTACATCCGTCATGTCCAGTGTGAGTGGAGAGCCAGTCCTTCCAGGTAGAGCTGGTGTCAGCATGGTGGCTGGTGCAGGACCCGCTCTGGGGCCTGCCTCGCCGTTGGATCACTGGACGTTCACTGCACAGTTAATCAGCCTCTCTCTTTTTCATCCTCTTGCATCTTTCCCTATATTTCTCTGAAATAGTTATAAGCCAGAGTTATTCCTGGTTTAATGTTGAGACACCTGTTAGGATCAAAACAGATTAACTGGTCCCTTCCGAGAGGCCTGAGAAAGTTCATCTGAATTTCATGATTTCATGATAACAGTAAGAATCTTTGTTTTAAGAACACTGTACAGTTCAAAGCTGAACTTGAAGGACTTAAAGACTAGTTCATTGTTATTTTTTCCAATTTTTTTTTAGTAAAAACAAATTTTTACGCATTGTCTAAAAGATCGAATAATTATTAAAACCATGTAATGTCTATATTTAATTAAGACCTACTTGTATAATCATATCTTACATTTTCCCCATTTTTCATTGAAATTATGAGCTGCTAGAGAAAAAGTGTGTATCCAAAGATAGGGCTGAATTGCTTTAAGCCTCCTTAAACTGTATCCAGAGTACACAAGCTGTGCAGATAACGCCCTCGACATTTCATCCAGCTGCATTCAGTGTCCGAGCACCACTCAGAGAAGGTGAGGCGGATCCTATGGACTATTGGCCAGTGAAGAAACAGGTGCATGGAGATGCCTGGGGAGCTTCACAGACTTTCACTGGTGCCGTCAGCACTGAAGCCCAGTCACGGGGGCAGGGGAGGAGACGGCTCTCTCCACCTACTCTGTCCTCAAACAAGAAGGTCTGTGATTCTGTCTGCAGCCTCGTCCCATTGTCCGTTCCGTCTGCCCCCAACATCACTGCTCAACCCTTGCTGCACTTACCATGTCTGTGTTCTTATTTCTACGATCTTCCTCCGCAAGCATGCTTCTCTGAGAATCAGCCCAATAAGGTTTTTCACTGAGCTTTCCCAGACTGGCTCATGTCCAAATTGCTCTAATTGCCCCCAGAGACTGGGAATTGAGTTTTCCCTCACCGACTATGCCCCTGGGGCTGGGAACGTGGGGCTTAATTCCATGCCTGTCCATCTCTCCCCAAGGCTGCGAGTCCTGGAAGGGTAGGAACAAACTAGACACTGTCCTTCACCTTCATGGGAACAGAATATATGGCATGGTGCTTCTCACGCACAATTCTCATAGTTACTTTTCAATTTACATCAGCATTACTCCGTCTATAAGTCTGCTTTCAGCTCCCAGGAACAACCACGCCTGGTCCCCTCTGCCCCATGGCCATCTGTCCTCGTGTCTTTGCTGTGTCTTCTTCTTTCTGATCAGTACCTGCCGAAGTGATTGAGTGCTTGGTACACAGCCCTTCTCTCTTCTTGGTGGGATCATCCAGCTACTTGATTTTAAATATCACCTGTACATTACTTGACTCTGAAATGTATAAAGGATCACCACTCAACCTTCATTCTCAACATTGCCAAGACACGACTATTGAGGTCCCCCAACTGCACTGTCCGCGTGTCACCTTTCCCGTCCCATTAAGTGGCAGCTCTGTGCACTCCCTTGCTTGGGCCATAAACAACCTTTGCTCTCGTTTTATCTTACCTCATGACCAACCTGTAGGTAATTTCTTTTAGCTCTAACTTCACAGTATGCTCCGGTTCCCACCGATCTTTATCACCCTGACTGCAAACGAGGCACCACCCCCTAAATCCCTACCCTTCCAGAGCAGCCCCACAATGCTTCTCCCTGCCTCCACTGGTGTCCTTCAGCTGCCTTCTTCAGTGGGATGGGGGCAGAGGAAGACTGTGTGGGAAGTACGAGGATGCGTGGCTTCATGGGAATCGGCTTCAGGAGCCTCCACTTCCACAGAGTTTACTCTTTCTATTTGATCTGCCTGAGTGTGTCCTCCGCTTGCCCTTCTCTGTCCCCATTGCTTTTGCAATCACTCTTCTCTCGCTTCACAAAAGAAAACCCCAAGTCGCACCCACCCAGATCTCACTATCAAACATTAGCCCACCGTGAAAGCCTTGAGAAACCAGACAAAGGGACAATTCTGTGAGGAATTCTTCCTGGGGGAGATTCAAGAAAGCGGAAGTCAAAACTAGCTGGAGAGTAAGAGCTCCTGAGACAGCCTTATTTAGCCCATGCTATAAAGTTTCAACAAGGTTACTGTTGTACCTATAGGTAAACAGATTGATAGGTATGGCAATCTATCTGTCAATTTATCTACCGAATCATCCATCCATCATAGAGCAAACTATTTTAGAATTATAATCCAGAAGCAAGCAGGCAACAATGTGAATATGTTCATCTGAACTAAGAAACGAAGCAAGGCTTCATCTTGTGGAATCAACAAAGACCACCCAAGTGAGAACAAGAGAAGGCTGCTCATTCAGAGCTTAAGTTAGTATCCGGGTTATGAAAATAAGGAAACTGAAGCAGAGTGAGGTCAAATACCTTGCTTCAGGCCGGGTAGCTGTAAGTGATAAAGCTGAGACTTGCACAAAAGTCCACTGGCCCCCAAACATAGCACTTCACCCTCAATGACAGGTCCCTAATGACCGTATTACTGGTAAGGGAATGGAAGCCTAATTCACCTCGCTAAATGTAGAAATTCAGTTTTGCTAGTGAATAAAACTCGTTATCACAACATGAAGGAATCTATCAGAAAATAGTCTCACCACAGGTTAACTTCATAACTACTCAGCCAAATACACTTTCAAGGGCCAGTTTCAAGACTTTCATGGAGAGAATGACAGTTTTAGAGGAGAAGGCACGAGGTCTGGGTGGGTACCATTGCTGCTTGGCTGGTTCCCACGAGGAACTTCATGTCAGGACCTGCTGAGGATGGAGGAGGGGGCAGCACCCACTGACCCGGTAGCTGAGTCAAGTTTGATGGTGTGATGTTTGAACAACGAAGAGTAGAGAGAAGAAAATAACAAAACCAGTCTACCTATCACTCAGCTTTAATAATTATCAAGATTCTGCCAATATTTTTTCATCTAAACCTTCATATTTTGAAACAAGATAGATGTTTACTTTTCTGACCCATAAACATAGTCATATGGTTTCTAGGACTAGTCTCAGCTTTATTGATGACCTATGTGCATTGCAGACGCTAACACACTTTTATGTCTGTTGTCTTCTTATTATTTAGCTAGCAGACACCCACCCCAGCTTCAGTGATCTTTCCGGCAACCTTGCTGCCTTGAGTGGCCGTGTGACTAAGTTACTCTCGCTGGGGTCCGAGCAAGATGTGGGTGATCTTGTCTTGCTCCTAAAAGACCTGGGCGTGTGTCCCCTCATCTTTTCTCTTTGTCGTGGACCAAGGAGCAGATTTTGTGCTGGCTCTGGACTTGGCTATGGGGCTGCCCCTGAAAGACACAGACACAGTTTACTGGCTGAATGACACAGACCAAATCCCTTCATCTCTCTAATCCTAGTTTTCTTCACTTGTAAAATGGCGATCACAGTAACTCAATGTTTGACATCTTTTTTTTTTAATAAATTTATTTATTTATTTATGGTTGCACTGGGTCTTTGTTGCTGCTTGCGGGCTTTCTCTAGTTGGCGGTAAGCGGGGGGCCACTCTTGGTTGCGGTGCGCGGACTTCTCTTGTTGCGGAGCACGGGCTCTAGGCATGTGGGCTCAGTAGTTGTGGCTCGTGGGCTCTAGAGCGCAGGCTCAGTAGTTGTGGTGCATGGGCTTAGTTGCTCCACGGCATGTGCAATCTTCCCGGCCCAGGGCTCGAATCCGTGAACCCTGCATTGGCAGGTGGATTCTTAACTACTGTGCCACCAGGGAAGCCCCCAGTGTTTGACATCTTTTAGAACTCAAAGTAGGTAGCCCGACAAGTGCCTGGAGGTAGCTGGCTCCTAAAAGGCAATGAGCATTTTACCCCCAAATTACTCCTAAATACCAGATGAGAGACAAAAGCTACTCCAAATGTGGCATAAAGATTGGAACAATCAAAAATCTCATACCCTGAAAAAACATCTCACTGGTGCTGAAAGGTTGGAATTCAAAGTTGTCTCACACATAAATCACGGCAGCCATTCTTAAAGATTAAGTAAATGCATTTTTTTAGTGACAAAGAGTGTAGCATGTGTATTAAATAAATAGTGGAGGAAAGGGCTTAGCACATTTCTTCTGAAAGCAAATGAAAAGTCATCTCCATTCATGTTCATTTGGGTGTTTTCATGACAAATGAATATAACCACACAGTATCGTGTTCTAAAGAAAACTGTAATGGCCTCTTGTTTAAGTAAGAATAATGTGCCCCATGATTATTAATCTATTTCATCAGACACAATAATTGGGCATTCGAGGACACATTCTTTAAACTTTATCTCCTTGTCTGTACTCCCCCTCCATACAAAGTTTCAGAAGAAACACTTGAACAGATAGTCAAGACTCCATTAAAACCCAAAGAAGAAAAGAAAGAGTAACTCTATTTCAGCATTCCCTAAACTCTAAGACAATGCTATTACCTGGAGGACAAAGTGATAAATCCAATCTGCTTTTCAATTACCACCCTTAAATAGCTGCATTATAAATAACCTCCTCTGACCAGTGGCACTAGAAGTGACTTAAATGATATTTACAACCACATAGATTGGCTCATCTTTAAGAGAAGAGACATGGAACATGCATGTAATACCTTCTTGTAAATATTTTTATTTTCTTAGGTGTTTTTTATATGTTATCTGAAGGGTTTCTTTTATCAGTAAGTAGCGAGATTAAGTAAATGCATACTAATATTCTTATTTTTAAAGACAATTTAGTGTAAAAGCATAAATTAGCCTACAAAATTCCTCAACTTTTAAGGGCTTATTCTATGTGATAGATCCACATTTACTGTGTCAACTATCACAAATTTAATCTTAAATATAATGATATTTTCTCAATACATTATTAATTAAAAAGTGTTCTCTACTTTTGTCCATGTAATTTGCATCATAATGAACAAAAAAGAGCAGAACTGAGATTGGTCAACGGAATGAATGGTTAAAGTGAGAAATTATTTCATTTGCTAAAGTGGAATAAATGTGAAGGAAAAGAACTGTGTGTATCAAGAAAGCTTGTTGGATAAGATGGGTTATTTGGAGGAATCTTTTTACGTCCTATAAACAGCGCAACTTACAGAACGCCTGTGAGTCCCAGGTGTTAGGGACACAGTGATGAATGACAAGAAATTTTCTAAAGAGCTTACATTTTAATGTATTTAAATGATCAATTAAAAGATTCGGCTGGTGAGGTGCTATAACACAGCCGTAAGGGTAGAGGGTTACATTAGGCTGAGTGATTAGGGAAATTGGTTCTGTGAGCAGATATCTGAGCCGCATCCTGAATGATATGATACAGGCAGCTAAGAGAAGATGGAGGGAAAGTGCTCCGAGGCAGTTCCTGAGACAGGACCGAGCACGGAAGGCTCCATGGATAACAGAACGGCCAGGTGGCTAGAATTCAGTGACGGAGGGGAAGAGTGATGTGACGTGGCCCTGAGGAATCAGGCAGGCGCCAGACTCACGGAGACCATGGAAAGGATGACAGTTTTAAAAGGAAGATGATGAAGGGGAGAGCCGATCTCTCCTGAGAGTCAGCTCTGGGAAGGCCCTGGGCTGGGAGCCTTGCCACTGTAAGACAGACACGCGGAGGCTTCTAACACAGAAGCAAGAAGCAAGTCTCACAAAGGTTAAGGAAGATGCCTAAGAACAAGTGTTTAAATCTCCCTGTTAGAAAATACATAGAGCACAGGGGGAAAACAAACAAGAAGTTACAATCTGTTTGCAGGACATATATTAAGTTAACCTTAAAAATGCATTCCAATATACAGTGGGTGCAGACAAATACTGTTTGATTCCACTTATATGAGGTACCTAGAATAGTCAAATTCGCAGAGTCGGCTAGTACATTGGTAGATGCCAGGGGCCGGCGCAGGGCTGGGGGGTGGAGGGATGGAGGGAATGGGGAGTTCATGTTTAATGTGGACAGAGTTTCAGTTTAGGAAAGTGAAAAGTTCAGGAGATGGAGGCTGGTGAGGGTTTCACGACAATGTGAACGTACTTAGGGCCACTGAGCTGTAGAGTTAAATATGGTTAAAATAGTATGCTTTATATTATGTGACTTTTACCACAATAAAAAAAGTTAAGAAAAAAGATTCCTACACACTAAATATTTTCATTTCATGTGGTCTTCAGTGAGTAACAAAAAGCTTTCTTAGAGATGTCAGTTTCACAGACCTGGAATCTTAGGGCTGGTTCTTGGCCTGGGAAGAGTGTGGTGCCGACATTTACATCTTGTCACCTCCTGTTCTGGCGTCTAGGCTATCTCACTCTTGGGGCTGCAACTGTCCTTTTGTTCCCCCAGAGAAAGAATCCAACACTGCCTGTGTGTGTGTGTGGCGGGAGTTAAATTAATAATGTGTGAACACGTGAACGAAGAAGACAAAGGAGGGCTGTGATGTGTGCCACGCAGGAACCTAACTGGATGGACATTTTTTGAAATTAAAATGTTCTGATTATCAAAAAAAAAAATTCTAGTTTTATATAATGTAAATAATGAGTATGCAGCCTTCTACCATCTGCAATTAAGCATGTTTTACAACCTTTTCCTTATCTTTTTGTCCTTGTTCCTTTGACTGAGATGCCCTGACTTGGACCCTGGGCCTCCCCTGGGCGAGTTGCATGCTCTGGACTTCAGTTTGCTGTCTGTGGAAGAGGAGGAATGAGCGCCACTGACCTGAAAGGACGCTCTGAGCCTCGTGGGAAACGTTACCGGGTTCACCTCAGCCCAGGGAGACCCACTCGGGTCTGGGATGTTTGTGTCTCTTCCGCAGTTGGCAACAAAATTCCTCTGCTTTCCTGCGAGGAGCTATTTCTGTTATGGGAGAGTAGCTATGATCTTGCTCTCAGATGCTTTTCCATAACCAGCGATTACGATGTGGTGACTAATGCGTTCACTAAGCACTTCTTAATGGATATTCTCTATGTGAGTTGACATGTTTGGTGCTCAGGGACCTATAAAGAAAAATGAGAAATAGTCATTGGCCCCAAGGACATAGTGCTTCTTCTCTGGCAGCTGGGATCAGGCTGGAACTCGTTCGAACGCCAGAAAGTGAAGAAATGATCACTTGGGGTATTTCTCTCAACTCCATGAATCAAGCCCAAAGGACAACCTCGCCTCTGCCTTTCAGAATGAAGTGGAGACTCCTTTCCTTCTAAATGTGAAGTTGAATAAGCATTTGGGAGGAAGGAACGCTGAGGCACACACATCGCAGTGGTAAATGCACAGGCGGAGCTGACTGTACGGGATGCATGACAAAGGTAGCAGGGGTGCTTTTGTTTATAAAGATGGTTATTTTGCTCAGTCTCAGCACGGAGTTATCCTCTGGATATTGCCAAATCCTCGGGCAAACATAGAAATTTCCTTCTTGTGTTTTTTATGTTTGGGGTGATTAGGAGCCACTTTCAGGGAAAGAAATTGCATAACTGGTTTTGGATCCAGTATTGCTGGACCTTCAGATTATTTTGAAGGCGTCATTTATTTGACTTTAGGAGATCTCACTAAAATCTACCTTTTCTTAGATCTGTCTAGTTAGAAGCAATTCTTTCCTGCCTGAGATTTACCCAAATGCAGTTTACGTTTTGCTCATGGAACTTCAAAAAATTCAGAAAAGATGATAATCATTGTAAATTTTTATTTGTAGTTAAAAAATCAGAGAGTTTTATTAAGCTGGATTAATTAGGATTTGGGGCAGCAGTGCAAACCTGCTGCAGATGAAGGGCATGTGGATGGTGTCACAAAGTTCTCAGCGATTCTCTGTTTGATGAAGTGGTTGTAACTTTGCAGCATCTCTGGAAGGCTGATGGGCGCTGGGATCTGATGGCAGTTACCCCCTCGTCCAGTCGGGACCCTTCTCAGGAGGGAGGCGCTGTAGGCCAGTTACTCACGATGGAGCAATTTATGGGACACACCCAGAACGGGGGGACGTCTAATCCCTGAAGGGAAATAGCCATAAGTAGGCATTTGTCCTAATAAGTGAAAAAAGGAATTAACTGAAGGAGCCATCGGGACTGGAATTCTTGCCAAGGCCCAGCCCGTGGCAACTGAGGGCGGTCGATACGGAGCTTGGTAGAGGCTAGACCAGCATTGCTGAGGGCCAGGAGATTGCTCGCTCTGGGAAAGGCCTAGAAGAGTCATCTCCGGGCTCCAATACATCTCACTGAGCGTAGACAGTGATACAAAAGGAAGACCAATTTGGAGAGTGGAGTATCAAATCCTTTATGAGCTTAGTGATGAGATGGAGAAAACAGATAATCCCCAAGAGAGTGTGGATTTCAGATCCAGAATATAAGGTCATGTGCCACAGACCGGCTGCAGAAAGCTAGAAGTTCCTGGCGGTGAGGGGTAAGGAACTGAAAAGCACCAGTATGGGGTCAGAAGGGCCAAGACAACTGATGGTTGCAAGGCAAGTTTATTCGAAGAGCATGAATGTATATATAGGTTTAGTACGGAACGAATACTAAACAACAAATCAGTAAACCTTGTATTTCCACATAATTCTGTTGCCACTATCTATGCGCCACTATCTATGCACCACTATCTATGCACCACTATCTATGCACCACTATCTATGCACCACTATCTATGCACCAGCATGCCTTATGGGCCATTCTTTGGAGATACAGACGTCCCCCTCAGGGCAGCACGTCCTTCTTCTGGGGAACAACCAGGGGCTCTTAGATCCAGAGCAGGCACCTGGAACGAAACTGGCTGCAAGCCATTTTCCTTTTTTACGCTCAATACCACAGCGTCAGGAGTGCATACCAAGAAAGAGACAAGCAGTTCTCCGGAAAGCAGAAAGCTGAATAAGCTTACAGCTTGGGGGCCACCACAGTCATGCATTGGTAACCTCTTCATCATGATAAAGTATGTGGCAGTAGAAATGGGAAGAAAAAAACCCCAAAGTCTAGCCAGCCTGAGTAAGAAGAGAGAGCCAGTTAGTATTCAGAAAGAAACAAGAAAACAAGGAGAGAATAACTGATGTTTCATATGAGAAAAAGGTGGTTAAGTTACTGGGAAAACTTAAGAGGCCTCGTCTGTCTGTGTCTGTGCCGAGCTTAGGGGATAAAATGAACCTGCAGATGTGCAGCTAATCGGACGTCATCAAAGTGTTCCCAAGACTTCATAGCGTTAAGTCGGGGCAGTGGGTGATGCCCTAGAGCGGAGACGCGGTTTGTGAGGGCAGAATTTCTGCATCTGTGTAGGACCCAAGCCTCGGTGTGGATGCACAACCAGCAAGGGCTCAGAACAACGAAAGGGAGGAAGGTGTAAGCACTAGGCCTCAGGGTCACCTGTGTGGGTGAACTAGACATGGCTCCATCACCACTGGCCTACCGTCTTCTTCGTTTTCTAGACTTTGAGCTCAGGGCAAGGAGCTGCTTTATTTGGTCTGGCTCTCCTGCACCTGACACGGTGTCTGGCACCTAGCAGGTGCTTCAGTGAATCTTTCGTGGTTTCTGGACTATATTTCCAATGTCTAAATAGTCTCAGTTGCACCACTTTGAAGAGGAAGAGAATGTCGCTAAAATTGCAGAAATTCTCAGTGAGGAAACATCAGCGAGGAAACACGTCCGTCACTGAGTGTCACAGGCCAGGACCAAGGCAGGTAGTGAGGACAGTTTCCACTGTCCAGAGAGTAGCTTGAAACCTAACCCAGCTTTGGAAAAAGAAGCGCTCACCTTAAGAAACGACTAGACTAAACGATCAGAGTTCTTGGGCAAACGCAGATTTGCAAAGGACATGCAGAAAATACAGAAATAAGTGCATAGACTAGAGGCAAAAGTATACAAAAATATACACGAAAGGGCAATGTCCCTAGTCTGAAGTTCTCGGGAGATGCTGGGAATGGACCCAGGCAGACCACCATGTCAGGAACATCAAAAAACCAGGAAAATCACCCTCTAAGTGGCCTCATTCCCTCTGTAGTGTTCACCATAGCAGAAGGAAGTTCATTCATGAAAACATCACACAAAAGGTTTTTAGAAACAACAAAAATTGTGTACAAGAGGCCAAATCCCTGCGTTTACATTCTCCGGTTGATTCATGATTCATGGATTCTGAGGAGTCAGGCAGAATCTGGTCATTAATTTTGCAGCCTCCTGTGAGGGGTCTTTGAAGGAAGACCCCAGCATCACTGGGAACCAGCATCCTGGCCTCAAGCCGGGTCCTGCCCCAGGGGCCCTGCTCACCACAGGCCTGTCAGGCCCCAGAGGTCCTTCCACATCCTCATCCTCTTCTTCCCCGTCTCCCTCCCCTTATGCTCAGCCTTCTTTCATCATGAATTTATCACAAATGGAATAAATGCTTGTTCTGTTAAAAAAAAAAAAATCCAACAATAAAGAAACGTAAACACAAAGCACAGAAGGAGCCAGAATGCCCCTCATCAGGTAGAAGCACTGAATAATTTGTAGAGATTAATCCTTCTGTAGTTTTCTATATGTGCTCATAATTAATAGACGTACTTAAATGGAATTGTATGGCGTGGCCTCTTTTGCAGCTTGCATTTCACCTGGGATGCTCATTTCCTCACATCTGCTGTTCATCTACCTGCTGGCACAGTGTCTGGTCCATGATAGACATTACATTATTGCAGTGGAGTGGGTGAACACGGTAACGAGTGACACGCATGTGTTAATGTGTGTGGCCGAAAATGCTACATTTTCACTAAACCTCCTTCCTCTTGGTCACAGAGCTGGACCCTCGCCAGGGCCCCTGGGCTGGGGGACTGGACCACGTAACTCAGTTCTGGACGAGGGAACGTGCCCTTTCAGTCTGGCCCCGAGGCTGCTGGACCCTCTCATCACATCCTCTGCAGCCTCTCTTTCCTGACCTGCTGGATGACAAGGATCACAGGGGAGGACTCGGGGTGACCCAGTGGGAGTGGGTCACTAGGGAAAGGAGCCTGGAGCGGCTGGGTGGAGGAGAAAGGGCCCTCGTTCTCCCCTTCCCACCAACTCCGTTGATGGGTATGAACTAGAAATCGAGCTGTGTTGGGCTTAGCCATTGAGAACTGGGAAACTATTTTTACATCACAGAGCCCATCCTGACTGATACATACACAGTTCTAATTGTTCTCCGGATATTTTCATCATTAGGCATACCTCCTGCCCGAAGGAAGTGAAATGAACAATTGCCTTACACTGTTGCCAAAGCTGCATATTATTAAACTTTAAAAACGTGCCATCCTTGTAAAACCAGGGACCTCGCTGAGGCTTACTGTGGGCCTAGTGAGGGCTTCTTTCAAGCATCGTTCCACGTGTTTACTGGCCATTAGCAATTCTTCTGTGAGTTACCTGTTTGCATGTTCCAGGGCGGGGGCTGCCTGGGACGCTGGTGGGCTGGAGACGGAGGTCCCTGCACGCTGACTCTGCTGTCCCCCCTCCGAGGACGGGCCCTTGCCGATGCTGAGCTGGGTTCATGGACCAGGAACGCAGCCCTTTGCACAGAAGTGGAGAGACTGTTAGAACAATCTTCCGGGTTGTCGGGAGAAGCTGAGAACACAGGGCAGGCATCTCTGTTCCGCAGGACCCTGCTGAGGACCCCGAGGAAGTGGCCGTGGCCGGTGGCAGCTTTGCCAGGTGGAGAACCAAAGGGCAGGAGAGAAGCCAGCCAGACGCGTGCTGCCCGGCTCCCTCGCTCGGACCCCGCGGGTCCTGCAGCTCAGCCGCAGATGCCAGGGCTCTCAGGTGAGTCTGTGCACATGTGCTTCATCCCACCTGGGCCTGATTGATTTTCCTGTTGGACGGTTCATCTCTCCTTACTGCTCATCGATCATGTGCATCCAGTATATATAATAGAAATATATCTTCTATATCTCTGTAATAATATGTTATAAATATATAAATAAAATAGAAAAATATTCTACAGATATGTAGTACATAAATATGATAAATATGTATTTCTTTGTTACCAATAGCCTTTGTCTGTCCTATATACTGAATGTAATTGCACATCTGTCACTTGTCTTTTGACTGTTTCTAGTGCAGACACTTGCATTTGTCTGTAAATGTATTACCGTTTTTCTTAGTGGAAAGCAAAGACGTTCTCTGTGGGTTAAGGCAACCATCAGTGAAGAAAGCCCGACCCGGGTCAGAAGTTCAGTTGTGAGGACCATGGTCTCCGTTGGAGGCGGATGCCGCCAGGCACTGAGAGAGGAAGGAGGAGGGGGGCGCTCGGCTGTGGCTCTGCAGCGGCTGCCAGGCTAGGACAGGACGCCCCTGCCACTGTGACGTGTGGCCATCTGGTCACAAAGCCCCTCAGGCTTTGCGCGCTCTGCCCTGATTCTCTTTGCCCACAAGGCCTGCTATTTTCAGGGAGATTTTGCAGATATCTCTGTGCTCTGTGCTCACTCGGGGAGGAGGGTTGTCATAGGTCCCTTCCTCTGGGGCAGAAAGTTGTTTCCAACAGTTCCTGTTCCCCTACATTTTTAAGGCACTGCCCATCCCTGGACCTAGAGGAATTTTCCTATGCTCCCAACACCTCATGAGAACAAAAAGGAAAATGGCTCTAGGGAGGTGCTGTAGCTTCTTGGGAGAATGGTGAGCCGATGGTTTTAACCTCTGTGCCTTAAAGTCTCCTTGATCATCATTTTCGCACTTAAAATGTTCCTCCCTTCCACTGAGGAATTAGAAATGATGCCCCCAAAAAGACATAGGGAGAGAGAGAGAGAAAGAGATGAGGTTTGTTCTAAGACAGCTGAGCTGAGGAAATCACAAAGATTTTGCAGCCACATGAACTGTGTGAACGGGGAAACAGTGCCCACCTCGCAGGGATGCGGTGCAGTTAATGAACGCAGGTCCAGCCTCCTGAGAGGAGGCAGAAGCAGGTGCTCCGACATGGTAGCCCTAGAACCACTATGAGTAGTTCATCTGAAACAGTTCTTATCCTAGTTGTGGAATACAATTTAATTTGTGAAAATTATTGATGCTCAACTCCCTCAAATCCTGAAGTATATTCCTGAAGGATATGAATTGAAAAAAAGCAGAGAGATTGCCCTGATTAATGATATGCTCTGCTTTTGTCATTGAAGAAATGACCGTGGTCAGACTTTCAAGTGCCTTCCAAGGGGTCTTGGAAACTCACACATATAAAAAAATGTTTCCATTGACTTTCTCTCCAAAACCGTCTAGTGTAGCCTTCTTCATGGGTGTGTTCTTCCTTACAAGGGGTATTGGTTTTCAATTATTTTCTCTAACAAAGTTGAGAGGCTTTTACTGTGCCTTAATGTGTATTTATATTAGGTTATTCAGGTGTGTTTAATCTCCCCCTTAAAGGAGCCTGGAGAGAATTTGCTCTGTTCCGACAAACACCATGTAACACTGAAGGTCTGGTACTCACGTGCTGGCCGGAAGTATAGGGGTGAGGTTTGAAGAGGAATCGGTCACAGGAGTATCCCTCGTCCGTTGTGTTTCCCCTCCCGGGTGGAGATGAGGGTCCAGGGCACGGTGGTTGGACAGGGTACACGGCCCTAAACGGAAGTTATCTAGATCTCGGCAACGCTCCTGCCACGTCCCCATACTTCATGGAGGGACCAGGGGTCATCTTGTTCTTCCCTTTGCCTCACCCCACGCTATTTAATCCACCAACAGTTTCTATCAACCTTGTCCCCCAGATATGCACCAGCCATTGAGGTGTCTCCATCTCCTCCTCCAACCCCCTAGTTCAAGTCCCCGTCTCCACGGGTCCAAACCATGCTGAGCTCTGCCTGCAACCATGACCCGGGCAATCACGTCTCCGCTCAGCGACCAGGTCCCTTTTACAGCAAAACCCTTCATTTGCGCACTTGGACATTCCCGGAGACCCAAGCGCTTTCCACCACTTTTAGAACAAACTCCAAACAACTCCAAAGCTGGAAGTCCCCGAGATGCGGCCCCTTCCCCGCTTCCTGACGTCATCGTGGACCACCCACCTGCTTCCTCACTGACTCAGCCGCTCCGCTCCGGCTCTCGTTTTCCCAAACACACCCGAGCTCTTGCCCGGTCCCACTGGTGACGTTTGTCTCCCCTGCCCAGGGCTCTGAGAGGGCCCTTTGCCTCCTTCCTGCTTCAACATCAATGGTTTTGTGCCATCTTTTCTTCTCAGGGGGAGGGCATTGACCACACAATGTAAAATAACCCACCCATCACTGACCCATCACCCTGTTCACCTTCACAATATCTGAAGCTCTGGTGCTCACGTATCAACTTGTGTTGCTATTTATTGTTTATTTGTTTATTGTCATTCTTCATTCCCCCAAATGGTTCCCGAGGTCTCCATAGGGGAGTGCCTCTCCAGTTTAAAGCTTCTGTCTCAGCGCTTTGCGGTGTATTAAACACCTAACACCAATTAATAAATACATGATATGTAAATGAATAATCGCTCAACCTTGTCAGCTAGGGGGATTGCTTTCTTTGGGAAAGTTCAGATATTTTCAGGAATATATTATAATTGGGCTGAGAAATATTATATCAATTCAATACAATGAATAAGTAGGTGATATGCTTACTTACCCTGCATTTATTTTGTATGGGCCAGAGTGGTAACTGTTCAAAATAGATTAGTAGCTTGTAGCCAGTGATGAAAGGAGATTCTTTCTGTCATTGGCAGGATTCTTGAGAAGAAAATCAATCCCAAGTCATTTGTGTTTTAATTGTATTGGTGGCAGTATTTTCTCTACCTTCTACCTCTCTGAAATACACCATGTGCCCTGTATGGGAAGGTACCTAAGCATTAGCAAAACTATTTAGATCGGAGTAGGGAGATAGCTAAGTTTTCCCGAACTTCACTGGGAAAGGCTTCATGTCTTCTGAAAAAGGTACATGTAGCAGAGTTATGAAAACAACGAGTCTTCTTGAGATTTTACCGGTCATGTGTGATAGCAAAAGGAGTGGACAGGAGAACGTTCTGAGAAAGAAAATCGCATGGCTGTTTCCATGGGAACTGACAGAGGTGCATTCTTGAATTCTTCTGGAGAATAACAATTGTAAGTAAACTGCCAATCTCCCAAGTTTATTTGAAGGTCATTTCTATAAGTCCCCAGTGAACGGCCCATGAGAGTCTGGCTCTCCACATTGGCTGTGTCAATGGTGATCAATATCCACTGTGAGGCAGCCTGACATGACCAGACGGGTGAGACCATCACTCGATAAGTTTTCAGAGGGAGATGCAATCCAAACCAGAGGGCGGAATTTTAAACCGATTAATGATTAAATATTTACTGGACTTTGTGTCCAAAGGATCAACAAAAAATGTAAAAGAATAAGCTCTTCCCTGAATATATGACCTTTGCAGATGACAAGATTTTTAATGCACTTTCTATGTTGGAACTTATTTATTTTAATTAAAAAAAGAACAGAATAAAATTCTGCTTGAGAGTGGTAGAATGTAATGTTGCTAAACATTCATGTATCTTACTGAGAGAATTCTATGCACTCACCTGGTACTTTAATTAGATCTTTAATATGTAGTTATAATAATTTATTCTCAGACTTTTTGATTTCTGTCACAATTCACTATATATAGGTATATATGCACTTACATACCTCATAATAAACTGTGACACACACTGACCATATTGCACTGAAAAAAGAGAAAATTCCTGCACTCATGGGATAAACTTGAGTGGTTATATTTAATTAGTTATTTTTCTTATATCTATCTTCCTCTTTATTCCAAAGAACTCTATTTCTTTTCCATTCAAAAATGCCACATCTTGTCATTGTTCTCTCATTTTCCATAGAAAAGACAATTATTTACTCTCTGAATATTATAGGACAATACATTTTTGGCAGGTGAACAGTTATAATGGAAAAATAAACTCAACCAAATATCAGAAGATTTATCTATATTATTTTCTATTATTGTTCTATGCCTTCTCTCACACAAACTTACAAGGTAAGTCACTAAATGTAATTATCATCATCTTTACAATGAGAAAAACTATCTCATACTCTTTCTTAAAAGAAGGTTGGGAGTTTCAGTAAGATGCTCTATGGCGTTACCTTGGGAACTGTAATGATGTTCACTTGCATCCTCGTAACACACACAGTTGTACAGGCTCCTTCTCCCTAAACAGCCAGCACGGATTGTACCCAAAGCCTCAGAATCGATGAAAACAGCACAAGTTCCTGTGTGACCTCTGTGGGCCAATATCACTGGAGCTTCCCATTTGAAATGACATTTGGCAAGCCCCCCAGGGCAGCTGGACAAGGTCTTATTTGAAGATGTATTTCTCCGATTATGTTTAGCTTTTCTCCCCACCTCCATCTATGTAGGCTCTGGTGTCCTTGCCACAGGTAAATATGAGGCAGGTTGCAAAACAGAAATAGCAAGGTTTTTGGTATTTGTTCTCCAAAAACTTGCATCTAGATGAAGGAGATTAAAAAGCATCGCTAAATTCCCTGGTCAGAAGTGTGGGGGAGATGAGGGTCTCACTGAGACTGTGAATGAACAATGTGATGTTTACTGCCAGCATGGCCAACAGTGGCACTTGAGTGAAAAAAACTTGACTTATAATAAATATTCATTGCATACTACTAGGCAATAAACATGAACAAATTATTGATGGTCTCAATAATCTGGATCAACCTCCAGGGAATTACACTGCGTGAAAAAAGCCAACCACAAAAGTTAACACACTGTGTGATTCCATTCACATAACATCTTAAAATGACCAACTTATAGATATGGGAACACATTTGTGGTTTCCAGAGATTCTAGAAGGGGCAGGGGTGGGAGAAAAGTAGGAACGGCTATACAAGGGCATCCTTGTGTGGATGGAAGTGTTCTGGATCTTGCCTGAACCAGTGTCAATATTCTGGTTGTGATATTGACTGCAGTTTTGTAAGACATTACCGGTACGTGGTGGGTGTGGGTTCCCCCTATAGTATTTCTTACAACTGCATGTGAATCTGCAATAATCTAAAAATAAAAATTTTTAAAAATATTTCTTGCACAATTTACGTTCATACCCACAATATAGCTTTTTGATAACTCTTTCTGCAGATGTAATAAAAATAGCAAAACTCATAACAGCTTATTGAGTCAACTAATACCCTGTCATAACTTCTTTTTCTCCATTCCTGTTGTAGGCAGAATTCTAGAATGTTCCCCCAAGTGTTCCTCCCCATGCATGGTGTACGCATCCTGCCTACAGCTGCTGTGGCTGGGACCATGCGTGGATGTTATTCCTGTGTTCAAGGCACACTTGGCTGTAAAATGAGGAGATGACCTGGATGGTCATCTAGTCATAGGAGCCTCTTGGGAGAAGAGTTTTCTCTGGCTGGTAGCAGAAGGGGAAGCCAGAGATGCATAGTGTGGGAAGGATCCGTGTGCCGGGCTTGAAGACGGAGGAGCCGGGTGGCAAGGGGTATGGGAGCCCCTTCTCCCCAACAGCCAGCCAGGAACTGGGGACGTTAGTCCTACAACCATAAAGAATGATTCGCGCAACAACAGCAAGAAGTTTAGGAGGGGATTGCAGCTACGGATGAGACACAGCCCTGGCTGACTCTTCTCTCTCAACCTTGCAATGCTCTGCTCTGAGAACCCCCCTGGATGTATGTCCCACTGAACTCTGAGCTCATTAATGCTGTTGTTGCAAAGTGCTTAGTGGGTGATAATTTGTTACAGAGCAAAAGAAAACTAATGCAATCCCATTGCACACTGCAACTCCCTAAAACCACCAGGAGGAAGGCGTGCGAAGGTGCCTGGACGTTCTGTGACTGTTGCAGATCCTGATCCCCTTGAGCAAAACTCTGCTGCAGAGCAGAAAGGGTATTGAGTTTGGGGGATTTGATTCTTTACAGGTATAGTTCATAACTCCAAAGTGGCAAAGACCAGGGAGTGGGAAGCAGAGCCTCTTCTGGGTTTAGAAGAGTTGCCCTCAAAGACACTAGGGAATGCAATGCGGGTTTCATTGAAGAGCATCTCAAGTCTACAGGCTGCCAGCGATGGGTAGAAACGCCATATCTTGGTGGCTAGTATGAGAAGGGTTGGACAAAGCACCAAGCAGAGAGCTCCTCACCTGCTAAGCTCTTTGTTCAATTAAGAGCAAACTGAAGAAAAGCCTATTCGATCTATCTTAGGCTGGAAAGACAAGTTAACACCACCCTAAGGGCTCAGAATAAAACTGGGACAGGAGATGATTGACCGCAGTCACCAACCCTCTGTCAGTCAAACGAATCACGATAAGGCACAGCCAATGGGAAGTAGGAGGCTGAGAGGGAAACCAGGAGGCAGGACCAGAGACGGTTCATGGAGATGAAATAAGACTGCAAGTGGCAGTTGAAGATGTGGGGCTCATTTTCATGAGATTAACTGTAATTAAAATCTGTAATCATTAAAAGAGTGCAGTATTGATGCAAACATCGTTCAATGGAGCCAATTAGAGAACCAGAAATTAACTTCAGAATATAGAAGGATTTAGTGCATTTTTAAGGAGACATAGACATGAAAAATAGAATATTACCTTTTAAAGACTGGGTATGATTTATATATGGATAAGGTTGGATTCTCACTTTCACAGAAACACTGTAAGAACATGGATCAGCCACGAATATGGGTTAATCTTCCAGCTTCAACAATTATAAACTTTTTGGCAAACTTGTTTATCTAGCCTCTCACTTGTGTGCTGTGTTTTTTTCCAGCAAACCTGTCATGTAATTTTCACCCTTAAATACTTCTCCAAAGTGCATCTCCAACTGATAAGAACTTTTAAAGTTGAACAACCCACCGTCATTTTACCTAACAAAATAAAATAAGCAAATCTTTTATACTGAGATACTGGAGAGCCATTTAAAAATGCTTTCTAGTAACAATACAAAATATTCATGATTTGTTAAATAAAAACATACAATTAATTTACTCTTTTATCTCAGAATCACAATATCATTAAGATATGTACACATTTGCACAGAAAAAAAAAAGGATTGGAAGAAAATGAAAATGTTAGTAATGGTTATTAATTGGGAGTGAAATTTCTGGCCATGTATTTTTCTTCTTTATGCCTTTCCAAATTTTCTAAGTTCTCTGAAATAAGCATATACTTACTTTATTATCAAAAATATTATTCATAAAAAGGACTTTTCTATAACTTCAAATATTCCATCCACAACAGAACATTATCATCGTCACAGACAGGCATTTAAAAGTATTTAGTAATTGACATGAATACCCCTATATTACCCTGAATTTCTATAATATGTTTTAGACACTTACTGGGTTAACCTTTTTTAAAAAAATTTTGTGGTGCATTTGTCGGCAAGGTTCTGCACCTGCCATCAGCGTGTGAGAGACGTTAAGACTTTTACCCCACATCAAACTACATTAATTTAGTCTTTGCTTAGTGACATGTCTGCAAGCGCAGCTGGCTCAGTGTCATTTAAAAAGTAAATGAAGAGAAAACAAGAGAAGGATTCACATCTGCTCTAGGGCTGTTTAGAAGGAAAGAGATGATTAATCAGAACTTTCCATGGAGCGGATTTACTGGAAATAATAATGAAAACAAACTAGCCAGGAGAGGCACCTTTCGGCACCAATGTAACACTCCCTGAGAAACTGCTTGCCAGAGGAAATTGACATGTTTACTGGGCACGTGTGTCTAGTCCTCCTGTAACTCGCTGTGAAGTTACCACCGACACCAGGCATCAAGCGGGTCATTTCGGAGAGCCTCACGCACACGCTTTCAATCGATTCAGATTTGTAGATTTTGTTTAGTCTGCAAACATCTGTACCTGACTTTGCTTCCAGCTTGGTGATTTTCCCCTCACCACTGAAAATCTGTCTTTAATTCTGAAAAAGCATCACTGCTGTTCTCCTGATAACATTTATTCCTACTCAATTTGGTTTATGGGACAGAACAAATAAAATTTTAACTCCTAATAAAAAGGTAAGAGAGTACAATCACAGAAAACTTCCAACTCTGCATAAAGCTCTAGCAGGCAGGACTGAAATATTTAAGTGATCTGGGTTGTCTTTCAAATAGTTCAACATAGCATTTTGTGATATGATTATTTCTTAAACCCTTAATTATATCTTGGGTGGTTTTTATTCAGATCTCAGAGAAAGCCTTATGAAGATAATTTAATCTATAAATTTTAGAATGTAATTTCCAATGATGCTGGACACACAAATTAACGCTCCTAAACACTCCAGGGAAGTAGGTTACTTTTGTCCATTTTATCAGCTTTGGATCATAATTGGAAAATATAAGGAAACGGTACACATTTTTTAGTCTATTAAAGTTGTTTAGAAATGATTTTGATCTTATTCATCCCCAAGTGTATGGGGTGACTGAAGTTTTGATGTTGTCCTCCACATATAAGTGGGTTCTGGTGCTTGGAACGTCCCCCAAACACATACAGTAAACTCAGATTTTAGTGTCAAGTCACTTCCGCCTTTTGTCTGTTCAGCATTCTCTTACACTGTGCATTCCACTCTGCTGGAGTCCGGGTCCGAGGCAGAATAGAAACTGGAGGCTGAGCTTGGCACGTGGCACCCGTGGGACTGACACTGATGCAACCCTTGTTGTTGATGTGGGTGTGAGGGTGCCGGGTGGGGTGAACTTGAAGGGCTGAAAGCTGAGACACTTGAGTTTCGAGTATGCATTCGTTTCAATGTGCCAACACTAATATTCTCTCCATTTAACGCTGGTAACTAGACACTGATTGACGTGAACACAGAGTTTCAGCCTGCCCTCTATTTCCAAAGTATCAACACTGCAGAGTTTTGCTACCTTTTGAAGGGAAACCGAACATTTCTAAAGCATTAGACATGGTGATATTTGTTTTTTCTCATCGAAAGTTTTAATTCTTTCCTAAATGAAGAATGTTTTGAGATGATTAGCACAAAAATGGGTAAGCAACTTGACAAGGGGAAGAATAATACCAGGAAGAAAATGATATTCAAACTCATTACTTTCACGGCACAGAATCCTGCAAATCCCCCATTCATTTCCCCAAGCTACAGATCTGACGACGCATCCCAATGTGAATATATTCTCGAACCAATTCAAGGAGCTCGAATGCACGTTCTTCCATTCTCCACACAAGGATAAGGCTTCTCTGCTAGGTGTATGAGCTCCTTGACTGCAGCTCTGCGTTGGTTTGTGACCTTAGGCAAATTGCATTTTTTTTTCTATCGTAGATTTCTCATCTGCAAAATGATAATGCCGTGTTCCCTCACATCTACACACAAATGACTGTCTGAATGGCTCGAAGGCACCATTACACTAAGCAGCACCAAATACTTAAAAGAAACAGGCAACCATTCAAAACAAAAATAAAACAACAACTTCAAGTCTCACCCGCAGTTGAGCTTTGAAAGGGTTTCTGACTTCTGTCACTTCCTTCCCAAACCATCACGCTGACAGAGTCAGTGGGAAAATGTGAGGAGGAGATGTAATGTCCAGTTTCTCTTCTGTCTTTCAGGTGTGGGCTGGGCCTCCGTGCGGGGCACACCCACCTGAGCGGCCAGTTCTCCTGCCCTCTCAGGGCTGCTCTGGACCCCCGGGGCCAGGACCCAACTCCTTCCCTTTTGGTGTCAACTAGCTAAGCTAGCTCTCCGTGAAAATACCTGCCTATTTGTAGAACGTGGTTCTTTATAAAGGCCACCAACGTCTTCACCTCCATGACCACATACAGGGACATAACCGTGGAGAGGATGTAACTGAGAATGTGCAGCGTGCCTTGTCTCCTGCTGTGTCTTCTGTCCCACTGTGGAAGGGAAGTGAACACAGAAACCTCAGGTGATGCAAAAACAGCTGATGGAGGAGAAGCCCCGTGGGTGTCCAGGCTTCTTCTCAGGAAACCACTCCTGTCCTCACACACTTCCATGACCTCCGATGTTGCCACAGTTCATGACCGATCAGGGGCCCACACCCATTTTTCAGGCGTCAGGGCGGGTCTGTCCCCAGCCCTCACCTCTGCCTCGTTGTCTGGTCCGCAGCGACACTTTAAACATAGGAGCTGCCCCACTGTCGTCAGAAACTCACCTCCTCTCTCTAATTGCCTATTTCTTTCTCATAGTTTCTAATATAAGGTAGTTCATTTCACATGTTAACTACCCATTTATCTCTTTACCATGTCCGTTCTCAAACTTGGGTCCCACTTAGGAAACACTTGGGGAACTTTTGGAAAAGGATGCTTGGCCCCAACTTGACCAACTGGTCAGCCTGGGGGTGGAGCCCGGTAGTCTGGGGGTGGAGCCCAGTGGTCTGGGGGGTGGAGCCCAGTGGTCTGGGAGGTGGAGCCTGGTGGTCTGGGGGCGGAGCCCAGTGGTCTGGGGGGTGGAGCCCAGTGGCCTGGGGGTGGAGCCTGGTGGACTGGGGGTGGACCCTGGTGGTCTGGGGGGTGGAGCCCGGTGGTCTGGGGGTGGAGCCCAGTGGTCTGGGGGGTGGAGCCCAGTGGTCTGGGGGGTGGAGCCCGGTGGTCTGGGGGGTGGAGCCCGGTGGTCTGGGGGGTGGAGCCTGGTGGCCTGGAGGTGGAGCCTGGTGGCCTGGGGGTGGAGCCCGGTGGTCTGGGGGGTGGAGCCCAGTGGACTGTGCCGGGAAAAGCTCCCTGGATGATCCTCAGGCCCGTGAGGATTAGTGACCATACCTTCTAGCACCGCTTTACAAAGTGTGCAGCCTTGCAAGTCATGTGTATCAGATTCACCAGGAGAGGTCATTAAGAATGTCAGTTCCAAGGTCACATCCAGGTCAGTCTGCATGATGACAAGTACCCCAAGTGAAGCTGACCAAGCCCGGCTCAGGCGTCGGTAGAGTCTTAGTCTGGGCAGTGCTGTGTTCTCGTCCAGGTTTGAGTCCTCTGCTGACCCTCGTTCTGTATGATCTCCTGGAAATCTCTGTCTGCCAGGGCCAGAGCACACCGAGCCACTGTGACTGTCTCTAGGCCTGGAGCAAAGGCACGGTTCCCCAGAAGCTGCAGGGGGTTGAGGGTCCCCGGTCTCAACTAATTCCCTCCCAGCTGCCCAGAAGGGTGCTCAGGGCTCAGCGCTCAGAGGACGGCAGGTCATTTCGCTTCCACTAACTGTGTCCCTGGAACCTTCTGTTGAAAACACCTTCTTTGGCTGAGTCTATCTAAATTCCTGCTGTGTAAGAGCACGTTTCCAGTGTGGGCGGTTTTTGAGTTAGGAAGTGTGCACCATCAGAGGCAGGTAGCCTCACATTCACTTTATCTTCTCAGGACCCAGTACCTGAATTTTAATCCCATCTCTATCATTGACCATACAGCACTTAGAACAAACCTGGTGCATAATCAACACCTAACTGCAAATTATAATCATTGTCATTAACATCAGAACAGGAAGAACGAATTCCCCGAATACTGGGTAGGGACCTCTTCTGAACACTGAGACTTGGAGACTAATCAGGACCTCCCATGAAGCCTTCCACGTCATGGATTCGTTTCAGTGGTGTGGATGTGTGTCTTTTCAGCTCTGAGTGACCCCGGGTTATTTTCCTCCACCGTGAGCGATCTCCCATTCTTATTCCAGTGCCTCCTGCAAATAAGATTGTCTCTACATGTGCATAAGCTCAGGAGGTCAGGTGGCCCTGGTGGACCAAAGCACATCGTCTGCCGACTGAAGACCAAGGTCTCTGAGTCACTCAAAGTTCTGTTGGTTCTAAGTCAACTCTTCTTTGTTAACCAATGACATAGCTTGGCTAGTTGGAAAGATCTAGTGAGAATTCTATGTTTCTTTTACATTTTTTTTTTTAAACCTGACTAAAGATTAAAGGTTGATCGACAGAGACATAAGCTGCAAGCCTCGTGGCCTCTAAGCTTCAAGCCACCCTGGCCTAAGACCTGAGAATTCAGCCTCCTTGGCTTCCTGCCCTGGTCTGCTTCGGCGAGACCCGCAAAGCCGGGTTTCCCCATCTGCCCCTGCACACTCGCTCCCAAATCTAGGAGCACTTCCTTCATACCTCTTTCCATTGTGCTCTGTGGCGCCCCATTCCATGGTAAACAAACTCTCTAGTTACTTAAGAGGAATGCCAGCAAAACAGAGGAGTGTACAAGTGCAATTGCTTATGTGGATAGGTAATGTGATTTCATGCAGACATTCATGGTAAATATTGCAAAGTTAGGAGATTAGTGGGTTTTAATCATTTAATTTGTTCCCAGATAATGGAAAATGAAGAAATAACAAACAACCATGTAGTCTGACTGGTGGCTTCTCTATAATTTATTGCTAAATAATTACGTTAGGAAAATTAACTGCAGTATAAATAATATTGAAGCTTTCTGGGAAAAGGCAGCTTCAGTTCAGATCTGACCACAAGCATGAGTGGCAGCTTTTGCTCCAAAACTGTATGAAACCGCTGCCATCTGGTGGCTCAGGACACTTAAAAAAGGCACTTTTAGGTTTTACTGAGCTTCCAGAAAAATCTAATCCCACTCCCAAACCGTGTGGCCTTAATGTATTTTTCCAAGAATGTGAACATACAATGTATCAGAAACTATCTTAAAAATCACACCTATATTGACTATACCCGCAATTTATTGATGATTGAGAAGGTACTTAGTATGTTTCTGTGGACTTACAATTGTCATTACGAAAACCTATCCTCACAAAACAGGGTGAAACGTATTGTAAGAAAGTGACATTTGAAATATTTTTGATTAAATATAATCATGTATATGCATCACATTGATAGGCAATTTTTCCATTTTAATCAATTCTTTAATTTTTGAATTTGTTACAATGCAGTGAAAATTTGAAAATATTTTCTTTTTTTCTTTGTCCTAGAAAATAAAAAAATCTTTATATTCTTTCATTGGCAAAAAAAAAAAAAAAAAAGAAAGTGACATTCGATGTAATGTATTGAAATATCTTTAATATAAAGTATTGTGCTTATTGAGTGCTTAATACGTTTTAAACATTCTGGTTACACATTGTAAAGCATAAAAGGACTCATCAGACACAGTGCATTTCCTTGCTGTTTAGAAATGAGAGATAAGAGGAGTCAGGGGACATTAGGGCACGTCTCAAGACAGAGCTGCTCAGGTGGGGCCCCCAGGAACCAGGATGGGCCCTCGGCCTCAGAAGCAGGAACAGGCGAGTCAGAGCTCAGGAGGACGGCGGTGCTGGAGCTGGGCCTTGATGCTTGGAGCCGAGGGCTGGGCCGTCAGGAGAGGATGCCCAGGGGATAGACGCCATGAGAACAGTCATGAAGATTGGAGGGTTAGGGCGTAAAGAGGGGCTCAACACCGGGTGCACGTGGGGAAGTTGCTGGGAGTAAAACTGGAAGGGCAGGTTGGGGCAACACAGGGAGGAGCTCGAGAAGCCACCCCAGGAGTTCAGGCCACCGGAAGCTTCCAAGGTGAGACTGGGCTTCATTTGGATGCCCGATTCACAAGCCGAGCATCCTGGGTGAGACAGCCCTGTTCAGTTGGGAAGATTTTCCACGAGCGAGGTGATGCTCCAGGCGGGAGAAAGCAGAAGAAATAAGAGCCCTTCCCTGCCCTCTGGGGCGCACCCTCTCCGGGCACAGCTGTACTCAGTCACAGGGGCACTGGCGGGCGCTGGAACACGGCAGGGAGCAAACGACTCCCTGGGGATGCTGGCGACACTTGATAAGGGATGGGAGTTGGACACGACTGTGGAAAATGAGAAGAAGTATTTCAGGCACAGAGGCCAGGAGAAGGCGCTCCAGACAGGGCCCAAGGCTCTGATAACATCACGGAACCTCAAGCGTGAGCCATGCAAGCGATCCTTGTTTTGTGAGCTTTCTCTGAGAGCTGCCCCAAACCACCCGACACCAGCCCCAATGCTGTGATGAGCCCCCGTGACACCCTTACTGGGACCCCTCATGGTTCTCAAGGTGCACTCGCCCCTTGTGGCAGTAAACCAATGACCTCAGCTTGATAACAGCCGGCGCGGTGGTCTGGTGGTCATTACACGTGGGGGCAGAGGAGGGACCCAGACCTGCAACCCCTGCAAAATCCCGGAGTTTCAGCGGCAACTAAAACCACTGGATTAAACTTGGTGGGTATGAGTGTGCTTAGGAGGAACAGGAGGAAGTAAGAGAGTTTGGAAAGTGTAGTGGCCAACGGCACGGATTGCTGCTGATGACAGAGATGAAGGCAGAAAATCACAATACAGTAGGCCTGGACGAATGACCCAGCCGCCCAGTGGCCACCATATCTGTCTGCATTTATTCTCTCTCCGACGCCAGCCTTAACTGTCGATCATTCTCAGATTCGTATCTGGTAGCGACCTCTTCTCAGAGCTACAAAAATGTGCATGTTGCACTATCTCGATGACGTTTCCACTTCCAAGACTCAAAACAACCCTTCGACTCAACACCTCTGCAGCTGAATTCCCCATCTTTCCACTTTATTTCCGTGACCAGCGCATCCGTCTGGACGGTTAGGAAGCACCCTTGAAACCTGCCCCGTCCCTACTTTCACACCCGGTCAGCCCCAATTTAGGCTAATTTTGCCTCCAACCGTTCTGGAGGGTTGCTCCAACCTGCCCTGCTCCTCGCTGCACCCCTGATAGGTATGCGTTGTGACCTATCAGCTTCCTTAGCAGAACTCAGAGGCTGCCCCACCTTTCTTCCTACTCCCCTCCAATCTGTTTTGCATTCTGCTGCCCTAGTGATCTTTAGAAAATGAAATCGAATCAACTGCGTATCAGCCAGCATCCATTGCAGGGAACATCAACATCGAAGCTGAAAAAAGCTTAATATAGAGATTAAGGACTTTCAAGATTGTTGCAAGACCAGGAAAGCGGACGTCAGGGCCACCCCACTGCAGCTGTGACCCAGACGTCTGAGAGCAGCTGCCGCCCCACGGACCAAAGTCAGGTCCCCAGAGCTGAGAGCTGCAGCAGGAGCTCACCTCCCCCGCCCACACTCATGCATCACCTGGACACCTGGCTACAGGTGAGACTAGGAAATGTGACTTCCTTGTTCTCCATGCAGAGGAGAGCGTGGAAGGGAGAGACGAGGATGGTGAACATCGCCAGACGTGACCCAGCACAAACTATTTGCTGCTCGGAATAACTCCTGACTTCCTAGTAAAGAATAGGACTGTCTGGGGACATTTTGGGGACATTGACCAACATGCTTTCCTTGGTCTGGGTGTCTCCCTATGACACGGCTCACCTGGGCTCTGGTGCCTCAGGCACATGCCTTGTGCTTCTCTCTGTGTCCCATTCCCGGTGACCTTCTTGCCCTGGGGCTGCTTCCAGAGCAGGTCTCTGGGGACACGTTTCCTTCAGGTCCGGGGGATGAGGGTCCTGGGCTGCTCCACCCAGACTGGGCTGGGCGTTTCCCCATGTGGTGTGAGATGTGTTCCTCTCCCCGGGAACATCACCACCGTTGTCACTTTACATTGCACTTAATTGTTTCACTTCTTTCTCCCACTTAGTGAGAGGACGAGGGGAGGGAGGCAGCCTAGAGAACACAGGCAAAGCCTTCCCGGTAGGAGAGGACATTGTGTAACAGGGAAAATAAGAGCCGTCCTTTGTGATGAGGCGAAGGTGGGTGCTGGGCGGGGGGATGAGACTGAAGAAGCAGCTGGGCTGATCCTGGAGCATCACGTGCTCAGTGCCGTGATACGTGGACCAAATGACGAGAACACCGGGGAGTCCTGATGAAAACAGTAGGAAAACTTTGAAGTATTTGAACTGGGAGATGGCAAATTTAGGTGAGAAAAAGAATTCAGGCCACATAAATGAAGATAAATAAAGTGAGGCACCATCAGTGGCTGGGCCAACAATTGACGCTTTTTTTTGACAACCCAGAGGAGAATTATGAGACAAACTTAAGACAGTGGCAGGGGAGGCAGGGGAGGGAGAATGTGGGACAGTTTGAAAAGAACGTGGGGAAATAAAATAGGACTGAGTGACTGTAGAAAGTGAGGGAGATAGAGAGAAGTGAGCTAAAGGTCAGTTTCCTCTTTGAGTGACTAATACTTGATAACGCGGTTGATTGGCAGCTGGAACACGGAAAGAGAAGCATGTTGGGGAAAAACGTGGGGATGACACGCAAACTCCTCGGTGGATCTCTGGAAAACAAGTTTAGTATGCATCACATCTACTTTGACCAGACTTCCAACAAGAGCTGCTAGTTATCGGGCACTTGGTGGTTAACATTCCTTAGCTCGTTCAATTTTTTATTATTTTTACTTTTTAACATTTTTATTGGAGTATAATTGCTTTACAATGGTGTGTTAGTTTCTGCTTTATAACAAAGTGAATCAGCTATACACATACATATGTTCCCATATTTCTTCCCTCTTGTGTCTCCCTCCCTCCCACCCTCCCTATCCCACCCCTCTAGGTCATCACAAAGCACCGAGCTGATCTCCCTGTGCTATGCGGCTGCTTCCCACTAGCTATCTGTTTTACATTTGGTAGTGTATATATGTCCATGCCACTCTCTCACTTTGTCACAGCTTACCCTTCCCCCTCCCCATACCCTCAAGTCCATTCTCTAGTAGGTCTGTGTCTTTATTCCCGTCTTGCCGCTAGGTTCTTCATGACCTTTTTTTTTTTCTCTTAGATTCCATATATATGTGTTAGCATACTGTATTTGTTTTTCTCTTTCTGAATTACTTCACTCTGTATGACAGACTCTAGGTCCATCCACCTCACTTAGCTCGTTCAATTGATGTGAGTGTTGAAAAAAATTTAGTTCTAGAAACTCATGGCAAAATATTTCTGAAATCCAATATACTTAAATCTTACTTCCAACAATAACAATAATATCAGATTTTCCCTGTGTTTCAGACAGCAGAGGATAGGGTAGGGAGGAGAGGAAATGCTTTCATTGGTGTGTTTCTGAGAAACTCCAGCAGGACCTCAGATTAACGTGGAGAGGGAAGTGGCTGGAGGCATATAGATGAAGCAGGTCAGGCTGTGAGTTGCTGACTGCTGAAGCTGGGTAAAGGGTCCGTGGCATTTGGGTCTACTTTTGCATAGATTGGAAATTTCCCATGACAATGGGTTAAAAATAAAGACTTGAAAAAAAAATAGGGCAAAACTTTTGGTAGGAAATTCAAACATTTGTTAAATAATTTTAAAGGGTCAGAATATGTACTAGCCAGTGATGTAGGAGAGGTGCTTTATGTGTGCTCAGTGCCATTAATATCCTTTACCTTAAAAAAAACACAACTCATCAACAGAAATCTTACGACTTCAAGATATATAAGAAAACTGAAGATGCGAGATAGTTTTAAAAAGATCATTGCCATTATATGTCCATGTGCTTATCAACAGTATCTCATTCAAAATTAAACCTGTTTCCATATGTTTTGCCAAGATAGGCACCAAGTTTTTTGCAAATATACTGTTGGTAAGGAAAGGGATGAAACCTCAGGCTAGTCACTTCTCCTGGAGAGGTCTCCCAAGCCCAGATTTTATATCCAGAGGAAATAAAATGGAGATTTCTAAAGCCTGGTAATTTTTCCTGCAGATTCAGTTTTGATGTCCTTGCTTCCACTAGAGGGCTGTGTGGATAAGGGAAAAACATTCAAATCACAGCTTTTGAAGCTGTTTAAAATGTATGCCATGGACATATATACACTACCAAACGTAAAACAGATAGCTAGTGGGAAGCAACCGCATAACACAGGGAGATCAGCTCGGTGCTTTGTGACCACCCGGAGCCGTGGGATGGGGAGGGTGGGAGGGAGGGAGAAGGTGGGACAGTTTGAAAAGAACTTGGGGAAATAAAATAGGACTGAGTGACTGTAGAAAGTGAGGGAGATAGAGAGAAGTGAGCTAAAGGTCAATTTCCTCTTTCAGTGACTAATACTTGATAACGCAGTTGAGTGGCAGCTGGAACACGGAAGAGGGAAGAGATATGGGAACATATGTATATGTATAGCTGATTCACTTTGTTATAAAGCAGAAACTAACACACCATTGTAAAGCAATTATACTCCAATAAAGATGTTAAAAAAATGTATGCCATTTTATCAATTATAATCTCTTGGTAGTTTTGGCTTGGTATTCAGAGATAACTTATTTGAATAGAGCGAAGAAGTAGTATAATATTAATACCTTCAGATGTTTGCCTCAGTGTCAAGAGTTTCTCTGATTATTGCCTCAGTGTCAAGAGTTGCTCTGAGAAATATTTGTACTACATAAATCCTTGTCTTTTTTTAACAGGAGTTATAGTTGGCACTAATCATTACTGGATGTGAAATTCTCTGACTAGCCAATGGTTTAGTCAATAATTCAGAAGTCTGCCATCTCATAAGTTAATACTACTCCAAGATTATTTTGGAAAAAAAATTAATAACAGTATCATAACACAAAAGGATATGAGTTTCCAGATGGGATCTCACTCAGACAAATTTCAACAGTTGTAAGACTATTTACTTCTCATCTAATTTTAAATGGCCGAAGTAAAATGTGATTTGAGGTTCATAGATACTAACCTTTTACATAAACATCAGCCTATCCTTATAAACATCCACACATTTGAAACAATCAGGATTTAAAATTTTTAGCTATGGAGTTACAAGCTCCACAGAGGGAGGAAAGGCACTCAATATCCAGTGTTACTACATATATTATCTAAAACATTAAGTTTTAATAAAAAAATATGAGACATGCAAAGAAACAGGGAGGTGTAACCTAGGAAAAAATGTAGGTAATAGACACCGAGAGGAACCTGATTTCAGATTTAAGGCACAAAGACTTCAAAGCAGGGCTTATAAATATATTCAAAGAATTAAAGGAATCCATGATTAAAGTAAAAAAATAAGGTATGACGACAAAGCTGACAATCAAGTGGAGAATATCAATGCAAAGAGAAATGATATAAAAAACAAACAGATGAAAATACTGGATTTCAAAAGCATAACAGCTGAAATTAAAAATTCACTAAGGGGCTTAATGATTTGATTTGAGCTAGAAAAAAAGAATCAGCAAACTTGAAGATAGATCAATAACTACTATTCAATCCAAAGAACAGAGAGGAGACATGAACAGAACACCAGAGAAATGTGAGGCACCATCACACACACCAGTGTAAGTGTAATGGGGTAACATGGGAGAGGAGATGGGAGCAGAAAGATACCAAAATAATGGCTGAAAACTTCTTAAATTTGATGAAAAACATTAACCTACAGGAAGGTGAATGAGCTGCACAAAGACACCTCTGAGTAAAAGTACTGGAAGTCAGATACAAAGAGAAGATCTTGAGAGAAGCAAAAGGAAAACGACTTGTCATATACAAGGGAACCCTGAAAAGATCAAGAGATAACTTCTTATCAGAAACGTCAGAGGTAAGAAAGCAATCGGTCGGAAAGACGGCTGAATAGGGAGTTACTGATTTTGGTCCCCCCGACAGACGGAGCAACTGGTGATTCTCAGTAGATAAGAAGCCTTTGCGATGATGCCGGAATCAAGGGGTGCGGATGAAGCACACCACCCTGGACCACAAAAACTTGAGAAAACCATGTGAGAAGGGTAAAAGGAGCAGATTTGCTTTGAACACATCAGCCTTCCCCCAGGCTGTGCACGGCCACCCTGAGGGGCCCCCCCCGGGCCTGCAGCTCTTCCACTGGGAAAAGGAGGGCCAACCTGGACATCTAGATTCCCCAGTGTTACAGGACACCTCACAGGGTCACTGGGGAATCAGCTAGAGGAAGGATAGAGCTCACAACGTGAGTGCACAAATCCTTGCAGACCACGTTCCGCGGGCAGAAGAGCCCCAGGGGGATCCCAACCAGTGATCCCCGGTGGGCTGAGCCAGTGGCCACGTCTGGCCAGGGATCTAGGCAGGCAGTTCTCCTGGGTGTGGCTCCCCTGCCAGTGGACCATCCTGGCTGTGCAGCCTGGACAGGGAAGCATGTTACTGGTCCCACCCGACTGCTGAGCGTGGCCTCCAGCCTTGCCCAACCAGAGAGCCTGGCCAGAGATGCCAGGCAGCCGTGCAACACATCCTACGGCCACCAGGGCAAGGAAGCTGCCAGCAGCCCCACCCAACTTCTGAAAAAAACCTGGAGAGGAACCCAGGTTCCTCTAGGAAGTCCTAGAGCTGAGACATACCATGACTGAACGAAGACGTCAGCAGAAAACTTCAGTAGCAGACCGAGCAGAAGAGAGAATCCGTGAACTCAGAGGCAGCTCATTTGAAATTGTCAGAGGAGCAAAGAGAAAAAAGATTGAAAAAAAAAAAATGAAGACGGCCGACGTGAATTACAGGACACAACGAAAAGAAACAATCTACGCACTACTGGCACCCCAGACAGAGAAGAGGCGTAGACGGGGCGGAAAGCTCATTTAAAGAAATAACTGTGGAGAAATCATTGTGGAGAGATTTGGACATCCAAGCTCATGAAGCTTCCAGGACCTCAGAAAGTCCTTTTAGACCCCTAAAGATGTACTTCTCCAAGACACATTATAGTGAAACCGTCTAAAATCAAAGAAAATTCATTTTAAAATCAACAGGTGAAAAATAAATTTCTCACCTACAAGGGAACCCCCATAACAATATTACTGGATTCCTTGGCAGAAACCTTGCAGGCTAAGAGAGAGTGGGATTCTACGTTCAAATTGCTGAAAGAAATAAAGAAAAAAAGCTGCCAACTAAGAATACTTTAGCTGGCAGAGTTAATCCTTTGGAAATGAAGGAAAGTTGAAGACTTTTCCAAACAACCAAATCTGAGGGACCTCCTCACCACTAGACCTGCCTTACAAGAAATACTTTTAAAGGGGTTCTTCAAGCTGAAATGAAAAGAAGCTGAATAGTAACATGGAAGCATATTAAATACAAAACATGCTGGTAAAAATAGTACATATTCAAATTTAGAATACTCCAAAGCTGTAATATGGTGGTGTGTTAATCATTTATCTCTAGTGTAAAGGTTAAACAGTAAAAGTCTTAAAAATAACTATAGCTACAATAACCTAGTTAATGGATAGCCAATATAAAAAGATGTAAATTGGGTCTGGTGTCAGATGAGTGCATTATAGTCTCTTCTACCTGTGGCTCATCTTTGTGCATTTGAATGATTTCAGGTTCTCCAAATCTCTGGGATCTTGTCTGTAAGATGCTGAAAATATTTATGTCTCACTTGTGGATCAGATGAAACAATGTTTATGAAATTTGTTTTTAAGTCTGGGTATAGAGTAAATAGAAGTGTCCTTCTATTGCCATGTTGATTTCTTCGGACAAACTTCTCCCACTTTTCATCATTTGTGCTTGCGTGCTGACATTTCAGTTTTTATAACTTTCTCTCTTTTTCTCTCTTTCAGGCTTTCTTTCTCTGTCTCTTATAGGTTGTTTTCTCTTTCAGAGCCTTTGGACGTGGAGCCAACTAAATATTTTCTCCAGAAAATATCATCTTTTTACCGTCTGCCTTCAGAAAAGTCTAATGTCCATGTATAGTGTTACATGCTGCATCCCTTGCATAACTAATGATGGGGAGACATAGTCAGTTTCTTCCAATCCTCTTGTGGCTATCAAGTAACCAAACACTTCTTAGTTATTATTTGTTCAAGAGTAACAATAGTCCTCTGTGTTATTGTTTTCTGAGAATTCCTGGTTATCTTAACTGCTCCATTCATCTGCTTTTCAATACTGTCTGAATATTATTCCTCCATTCCTTCTGATTTCCATCAAAAAATGCATATATCCAACAAACGTTTGAATACTTCTGATGCGCCAGGAGCTTTGTGGGGAACTTCTGCTAGTATTTCATTTTCCCCTCAAGTGAAAAAAAGTTGCTGTCGCTCCCATATGATTCAGAGAAGGAAGCTGGGGCTCTGAGAATCTTGGCAAGTTTCCTGGGGGTGGTCACAGACAGACCGAGGACAGGAATCTGGTTATCTAATTCCACGACCACTCTTTTCCCTCTTAGGAGGTGGTCACACAGGAGGTGGCAAGTTAGCAGGAAAATGTAATATTTCTGACAGTAAAAAGTGACCAAAAGTAAATATAGAGGCTTATTTTCACGAAGGTCATATGCAATCCTTTAGCGCATGTGGAACACAAAGATGATACAAATATTTGAACTCACCGGACATTATTGCCCTCTATAAGTAAGAGGGTGCATATCATCTGGTGACCAGATACTTAACATTGTCATTTCTTTGTTCCTTGCGGTAGGTATTATAGATCACTGGATCTCATGTAATTACCCATGAAATTGCCAGTGTTCTTTTATGACAGGTACTCAATAAAACCCCTTTGGTTGCCTAGAAGATGATTAACCTCTTCGTGGAACCACTTGAATGTAATATTTAATAGATGTGACATAATATATACATATATAACTTTAATACATGACATTTAAAAACATTCTATTTGTAGGTCAAAGTTTGTCCAATAGGACCTCATCGACTAACTGCATTACTTGAAAATTTCAGGCCAAAATAAAATAGTTATCTAAGATCATACAGCTCTTGCCCACTGTATGGCACGGATATTCATACCACCCTCTACAAATGTTTGGTCCAGATCTTTTTCCATTTAATGAAGTTTGACAATTTGTGACAGGATAGAAAGGAAATTCATTATATTTAGTAATAGAAAACCCATTTCTCATTTTTCACAAACCAAGCAGCTACGATGAAATTGCCTAAACCACTATATCACAATTCTCCACCTTTGTGGTTCTTAAGGTCACCCTCAGAGGTCTTCAATTTCCTTATGTTCACAGCCTGGCATCTGGTAATTTTCAGTATCAGAAAATATAAAGGGGCTATATATTTTTTTTCTGAGGAGAAATATTTCTGATTTGAGAAGAAATAAATCTGTCAAGGGGAAAATATTAAAAATAAAAAGAATGACTGTAATAATCACATTGGTGTCACAGGCAATTTTGCTTCTCCAACTCAGTGAAGGAAACGTCCCTGCCCCCAAAAGAACTGTCAATGTAAGAGAAATGGATTCTTTATTTCAATAACCACTGTGGTTTAAGGGTAATTTATGTATAAGGAAGCACAACAGCCTCAAGAATCAAATTTCCTTAAAATATTATTTTGTATTCTCTCTGCTACAAAGCTTAGTGAAATTGATAGATCAGAAGGAAGAATGACTAAATTTGCTTCTCCAAGTTATAATTTAACACACATTGTACGTAGCTCACATCACTAGCCAAAGGATAGTGTTTTGCATTTTGTATAGGAATTACACTTATAAAGTAATATTTCCTCAAATTAAATAATTCTTATAATTTTAATAGGAAAAGTAGAAGAAAAAAATATTTGTTTGATCTCACTTATGAGGGGTAGCAAATCTTCTACTGCCTACATCCCATCCCCTGATATATGACAAATCTTGCCTCAGTCTTATTATTTTCATCAACCATAAATAAAACACTACCCATCGTTTGTTTTTAAGTGGACATCTCCCCAGAGAGGGTAGAAAGAATGCTCAAACATTTAAATAAGCAATTTAAATTCTTATTTCTTTCTAAAATGATCTGTGGCCATAGCTACCACCATCCGTATTTAGGATTTAAAAAAATAAAGAAATAAGAATATATAAAACAACTAAATCAAAGGCTTCCTATTTACTCAGTTTCATAGAGGAAATATTTATCATTCTCCCAATAGCAATTCTTCCCCTATCACATCCACTAACTCAAGACGCATTTGCTGCATTTGCTGTTGTGAGCGTGTCATCAATCTGCAAGTGTATCTAAAGCTCCGCCACCTTCCCCATCCACCTTTGGCTGATTAGGGTGTTGTTTCTGAGGCGCCTGATCTGGCCTTGTCACTATAGGATCATAGGGCTCTCTCTTTGCACGTGTAATACTTTTCCATGACAAATACCATTATTCAAAGTTATTGAAGACTGGTAAATACTTCAACATAACATATTCACAAGAAAGTATTCGGCATTTTCCTACTTTTTGAAAAAAATCAACTTATAGAAAGGAAAAGAATAGGCATTTGCCAATTTCCAGATGCCTGATTCCACTTAGAGGATACGTAATTTTAATTCTAGAGCGGACAACATATAAAAAACAGCTTTATATAAAAGAAACTAACAGCTTTAAAAGGAAAAAAACCTCTTCAAACTTCATTTATGACTACTTCAGTTACTGTTGAAATTAAATATTTGATTATGTTTTGGGTTTAGGGGGAGGATACATGGGATATTAATATATGTTAAATGTCCATCTGTTGGTATAAATTGTCTATCTGAAACATCCTCTGCTCTTTATTAATCTCAGGAGATTGGGACATGCACTAACTGTCTATGGTTTTCTGGTGTTATTTTGACATCTTATCTCGTTTCTCAATATCTACTTCTATCAAAACGTAAAGTATGGAAATAGTTTCCACATTTTTATTTTTATAATGTTCTATTTTTGCACTATTTAAAATATTTCAAGATTTGCATTATTTTTTAAATTATAACAGTTTGTTATTATTTTTTCCCTAATATTAAATACCATGTGATATGTAAATTTTGCTTAAAGAGAATTGGTTGCTTTCCTCTTCTCCCTTCCAACAGTTCATAATGACTACTCCAACTTTGTAAAGATAATACAAGCCTATCTTTTTATTTTTAATTTATTTTATTTATTTATTTTTGTCTGCGTTGGGTCTTCATTGCTGTTCATGGGCTTTCTCTAGTTGTGGTGAGCGGGGGCTACTCTTCGTTGCGGTGCGCGGGCTTCTCATTGCGGTAGCTTCTCTTGTTGTGGCGCACGGGCTTAGTTGCTCTGCGGCATGTGGGATCTTCCTGGACCAGAGCTCGAACCCGTGTCCCCTGCATTGGCAGGAGGATTCTTAACCACTGCGCCACTGGGGGAGCCCATATAGTCCTATTTTTTAATGAGACTAGAAAATTATCAAAATCCCAAAGCAGAATCTTAAGAAATAGTTGCTCAGAGGAATGAAAAACGAACCAAAATTAGTGAAACGCAGAGAAGGACATATCTGTCTCTGCAAATGCTGGAGGGTGACACGATGTTTACAAAACAGGTGCCACACCTTGAAGCGGCAGAGCAGCCATCTGGTGCCTGGAGGGGGAAGTTGGTCTGAGGGCAGACAGTGGGTGCAGAGGTGTGACCTGGAGCAGTGAGTTCACATCCAGGGAAGACCACGTCTAAGCAGAGGAGGGGAAGGACCACGTTCACTTGGCCACTCCTTCTCGGCTGGGCTGTGGATCCAGTAAACACTCACATCCAAAGCCACTATGCCCACCAGCCACTCTGCTGCCTGCTGAGGATGCAACGAGCAAGGAACCAGAGTCTTTGTCCTCGAGGTGGCTGCCATTCTCAAAACTGAACTACTTTTTCATCAGTAAAGGAGCAGAGAACTGTTGATACAAAATGAAAGCTTCAGTTCTCTTGTGAGGAGCCTACCATCAATAGACAGTTTTCAAAAATGTTTCCTCAGGGGCTCCTACGGCCATGCAAAGAAGGTGAAGCATTTTTCAAAAAAGAAAGGAAAAACTAAGAGAAATTAAAAAATAACTCTTACAAAGAAATAGGGTAGCGATGATAAGGAGAGACATCGTAACTGGTGAGCTTCTTAGCCAGGACATGTAGACACTCACTCAGTAAAGAGTCATGAACAGTAGTTTTGCAAATAATAATTACTGAATCAAGAAACCAAGTTTGCTTGTAGGATGAACCACTACCAATACCAGGTAAAATCTGATGCTTTCCCTCTGTTCCATTATTTTATCTTCCTTCTGTCAAGTGAAATGTCTCAGGATAAATAGCAGAGAAAAGGAAGGACAGAAGTTACAATGCGTAATTCAGACTTTT
Organism: Balaenoptera physalus; assembly: GCF_965194825.1. Taxonomy (NCBI): domain Eukaryota; kingdom Metazoa; phylum Chordata; class Mammalia; order Artiodactyla; family Balaenopteridae; genus Balaenoptera; species Balaenoptera physalus. The sequence continues at coordinate 2,348,095 of NC_138897.1, read as the reverse complement.
TGATCCTATGGTTTTCAATGTAGAATTAACCTTAGATCGTCTGACTCTCAAATTATTTCATATCTATATTATTTCTCAGTCATACCAAATAAGATAACAATGGTAAGGCCATACTAAAGAAAATTAAAAGCATTGTCTCTTACAAACTTAATTTATTGGTTAAAAATAAGTGCTGGTATCATTAATAATTATGTTTTCTTATTTAAAAGAGCAGAAACTTTGGAAGTCCGACAATACAGGTTCATATCCCAGCTGCCATTTGTTAGCTGTGGGTGATGCTATGTTTAGAGGTGGGATAATAATAGTTCTCACTTCACTGGATTGTGTGTGTGTGTGTGTGTGTGTGTGTGTGTGTGTGTGTGTGTGTGTATACATAATACCTATATTTTATATAATTTCCTAGACAAGTCCAGTTGTACTATGACAGTTTGTTTGATCTAAAGGAACACAAGTTCAAGTTTCTCTCAACACTTAATCTTAAAAACTAACTGAAGTTGGGCATTTGCCATGTGCAGGCACCTATTCCAAGGCTGTCCACGTATTAACTCATTTAGTCCCACCCAGACCATGGGAATTAGCTACGCTACCAACCCCACCCAGAGATGAGGACTGAGACAGAGGTGCAGTCACTCCCTAAGACCACAAAACCTCGGGTTTCTTTACCAGGCTAGTTGTCCTCAAACTATTGAATGACACTAAACACACACACACACACACACACACACACACACACACACACACACAATTCTTCCGTTTTCAAAGGGTCCAAAGTCACATTCAGAACGTGTTTGCTTCCTTTTGGGGATCATGAACGGTCTCTTTTCCTCCGTTCTCCTGGTGACACTAAACTTGACCCTCTGAGGGCAAGCCGTTCAGCGTGGTCTTCCACACGAGGCTGTATTTGACCTTGGACATGGAGATTTGGGTCTGTCCTGGAGCTGAGTGATGGAAGTTAAGTTCCCCCACGGGAATGGGAGTGAGAAGAGGTGTGGGCTCCCTCCAGCCGAGAAATAGATGCTGTAATCAGGTCTTCAAATCCATGGTAAGCCTACGTTAAAATAAACTATTTAATGCAATCTAGAATCTCTGTTAATTTTTAAGCTCTTGTCCCTTAAATTCACTGGTCTGTTCATCCATCAGGTCACATGGACAGACATCCTTCAATTCCTTTGGCCAAGAGTAATCTCCTTCCCGGGACCTCAGGGACTCAATCGATTTCCCTCCATAGTTTTAGTTTCCTCTTTACATTCTGGCTATTGTGGCCATTTATTAAAACTAAAATCAGAGCCCTGAATTTGTCAAAGCTAAGAAAACTATCTAGGTTTAACTTTCTCTGGCCGTTTCTCACGTTTATTGTTTTCATCTGTGGGGAGTAACTGCCCCTCCTCACCCGGTGGATGTGCCCTTTCACCCCTGTTTCATGCTCTGTGGCCACCTATGTGCCACCATCGTGCCCAGCACTGTGCTTTGTCATTTCTTTTCACTCTCCTTCTCTGGCAATCTAAAATAATCCATTCCTTTTATGATGTCTTGGTGAATATCTCCTCCTTCCAATGACTTTTCTGCATGTTTAAGTGTTCTGAGGTCTACCTAAAAACATCAAAGAGAAGAGGCCAAGATTCTCCATTTTTCCCCACACGTACCACCTAATACAGTCCTGGGATGTGAATGGGAACATATAATAATATCAGTTGTTGGACTAATTCACGAGTGTGGCAGTTCCAGGATTTCCGTGTAGTTGTTCAACTAGATGGCTGGACAGCTTGCCTTGAAACTGCTTGTGTAGCGCTTTTACGTTAGTTTAGAATATACTTTGGAGAAGAAAGTGCCATGTAAACGCACTTTATATAAAGGATCTTGAAAGGAGATGCAGGACTTACATGTGAGTGAATAGCCACGTGCTCCGTGATACCAAGAGATGCAACACGAGAAAGAGAAGAATGAATAATTCAGCTTTCGGAATGAGACCAGGTGGTGTTTCAGCCGATCCGGCATCCAAAGGCTCCAAGAAACCAGGGATGCTCCTCTTCTTTGAGTTTGGCTAATTTCCTGTGAAATGACACCCTGCACAGGGTTGCTATGGTGAGATACACACACAGCGCCTGGCATTACCAGGAAGTAAATACAGTAGTACACGTCGCCTCCCCAGGCTGGCCCTCCCAACTCCGCGAGAGACCTTCTCAGATCGACCTGCTTGGAGCCAAACTATGTGGAGAGCAGCTTGGGTCACACAAAACACTCAGATACATCGGAAGTGAGATAAGAAGGGTCTTGATGGATGTGAGCACTGTATTCATGGTGGTTAAAAAAAACTGATTAGAAAACAGAGGAGGGAGGGGTCACGGTGATCATGCATCACCAGCCCCATGGAGACCCAGCCCAGCCTTGAACCTGCTACTCAGAGCTGCAGTGTGTCATAGTCACACATCTGGGCCCTAGAGCCGGACCCTCTGGGTTCAAGTTCAGCTTCGCAGTTTTTGACCTTTGACCTAAGATTGTAAGACTTTAGGGAAACTACTTAGATAGCTGGTGCCTCAGTTGCCTTATTTGAAAAGTGGTGATGACAGTAAGGGTGCAGTTTCACAGGGTTGTCCTGAAAGATAAGTGAGTTAATGTGCATAGAATAATGCTGTCTACATTCTCTCATTATCATCGTAATCACGACAGCCTTTTATCTGTGTTCCTAGGAGCTCACCGACATACGCATAAAATTCCCCTCTTGTGCGAGTTCCACGGGCCTCAGAACATCAGAGGGCCAGCCTCTAAGAAAACAGACCACACCGTTTCCTCAGAAGAGAGGGCGCTAACTACACAAGCGTTTGCATCAGTGGTTTATAAATTGTGTCCTAAACGTTTGTATCTCACAATTAGGTCACTGAGAAAGTGAGGAAAAAGTCCAGTTGCACAGCAAGCCATGATTATTAGCCCCATTTAGCTCTTTTCCATGATTTTCATTACATTTTAGAAACCTCTACAAGTTTATCTTCTGAAAACTGAGTTCCCTTCATTCAGACTGGCTGGCCTCTGACTCAGAAGCTGCCGCCTGAGACCTGGAGGCCCAGAGGCCCGGAGGCCCGGAGGCCCGGGGGAGGCACAGCCGCCTGGAGCCCCTTCCCACCCCCGTCAGGCCGTCAGGCCAAGGACTTACTTTTGCAACAAGCCCTTCTCCCTTGCCCCTGGCTTGCCCGATGGATCCGGAAATCAAAGGTCCAGCGTTTAACTGAAGTTTGAAAACGTTTTCCTAGTGGAGCTTTTGTTTCTCATTCTCACCAGGGGGCTCAGTCCTGACTGAGGCCGCATGGAAATGGTGCGCTCCTAAGTTTTGTGCGCAAGACCCTCGGGCAGACTCTTGTAAGAAGGCTGTCCTCATCCAGGGAAGGATGGGAGAGAATCCAGCTGGGCAAACGGATCTTGTCTTCAGCTGCCTTTTGCTCTCCTAGAAACACTCCCACCTTCCGCGATGTTCTGAGTCAATACTCATCACCGTATGAAGCTTCATCAAAATATTAACTTGTATCATTCTTACTGAAGGAAATACACTTACCTAAAATTTATTCTAGAATAATCCATTGCTGCAGAAGCCCATAATCATTTTCAAGGTAGAAAGGTATAATTAGCACACTAAGATAATCTTCCGGGAAAATGACAGCCTATAATTTGAAATTGTTTTATTAACATGATGGGTTAGTAACCTATCAAATACAATGGCTTTTAATTATGTATCAGGTATTTTGAAACTATAACCGAAACTCTAGAGAAAAACACTATAGCTTGTTCACGTTAAAAATAACACTAGTTTTCACTGCATGGTAACCATAACAACCTTTCTTTTTATCGAAATAATAAGTAAATAATTTCCTAAGTGTGGAAAGAAAAAGGCATTGCACTTAGGAGATAAACACTGATTGATATTTTCATAAGTTGATGTTTAAACATTGTCAGTAGGAATAATTTTATGGCAGGAGTATATTTTCTCTTCTGTTTTTATATTGGTATCAAAATTAAAAATTTTTTCTTCAGACTGAATAGTCTAAATATTTGTAAACAAAATGTGTTCCTTAAATCTAGGTATTATTTTTAGCTACAAAAACAAACTTCAGTTGGGCAACTTGGAGGAAAATAGCTCAGAATTATATTTGGTATCTTTAATAATAAAGTTTCAAATATTAACTCATACAATTAAAGGACTATTTATTCATTTATAACATTAGATGACTGTTTCCATTTAAAGATACAGCTTGCATTTTTAATTATAAATTTAAGTAAAAAATAGTTCATATTGGATAAAAGATTAAAAAGTTAAATTCTATACATGATAATGACAAAAAAATCCTTCAATATGGTTTTAAAATATTTTGTAGGATATTGCATAATGGTTTTGGTCGACAGCATCAGTTTTTTGGAGGAGGAGAAGGAGGATTGTAGATCACCTGGTATTGAAATGCTGGAAAATTGCTGTGTCCTGATACGGTCCTGGCACGTCCTAAATTCCACACCCACTCAGTGGCTTATTCCTTTGACAAAATCCCTGGCAGTACAAAACATCCCCCACTGTGAAGATGTGCAAAGCTGGAAGCCTCCTGGCTCACTCTCTACCTTCTTCCCTCTAAGGCTGAACTCTCTTCAGACCATGGCAATGCCCACTGGCTCCTGCATCTGGAACCTGGGCCTGGCTGGTGCGGACACTGGCCTCTCGCAGGGTCAGTCAGGGACTCAGGGGTCAGGCTGGACGGCGCCCAGGGCTCCCCTCTCCCCATCGGGATGTGGTGGATGCTGGGGCCGGGCCAGCCTGCAGTGGGCTGAGTCCTCTGGAGTTTTCTACGGGACTGCTGGCTTCCTCACACCTCAGGGCCTGAGCTCCAGGGAAGACAGCCCAGGACAGCCAGAGAGAAAAGGCAGTGCTTCTCCAAGCCGGCTGGGAAACCAGCAGAATCACTTCTGCCACCTCCTCCTGGTGAGAAGCAGACCTCCAGGCCCTCCTCTGCTCAGGACAGAAAGTTATACTTCACCTTCTCCCGGGATGAGTGTCCGAGCACGCATGGATGTGTGAATTCACCATAACGACATACTAATTATTATCTATTTTTCAGCATGTTCAACATTTCAACTAATATAATAAAAAGGAAAGAGAAATTATAAGGAAATATATTGGAATTGCATCATGTAATCTTTTATTAATAAGACTTTACTCCTAGCAACTTTAAATGATTGAAATTCACATTGATTGAAATTAATGCCGTGGTGCAATTAAGTCACAAGATAACAAGACAAACGTAGATGAAGCTTGTGTATTCCTATGGAACGGCCATCGCCAGTTAAGAAAAATAATTTTGTTCATAATAAAAATAAAATAAAGTAATTCTTAGGATCCTTAAAAGCATTCTTACAGTGATTGATGGAGAGAAATGAGTTTCATCTTTGTTAAAAAATCCAGACCTTACAAGTAAATATAAATATTTATAAGTGTGTTTTGATGTAAGTATTTCTGTGTGCCTTTCTGCTTTGTTCAGCATCACTTCTCAGCTCTCCTTACCTGGACAATTCTGAACGTCCTAGGCCCCGGGAAGACTTCCTGGAATTGATCCTGCAGCCCGCACATGCATGCCTCATAGCAAAGCCTACAGTTTCCCAGCAGGGATGCAACGTCCTGATGGTGACAACCAGGGCGTCCCGATCATGGCTGAATTCTTTTTTTGTGGTTATTTACCCTTCTTCTCATAATATCTTTGCCCCCGTACTTAGGTTCCTTGCTGATTTCATGTTTTCTCCTATTTTCATACTGAAAATATCTGATAAAGTCAACTCAAACAGTGGATCAATTTCAGCAGAACCCATGTCCCATTAAAGCCTCTTTTTATAGGATTTCAATCTTCAATAAAATGAAGTGGGGGGGATTCTGAGACAAGGTCATCTTCAAGAATGACACTTGGGTGTCTGCCTCCTCCCTGCTCTGTCAAGTTCACCTTCGTCACGTAAGCCTCAATACTCATCTAATGAACGTTTAATTTGGTAATAATTACAGATAGCAGAGATTTACAAATACACAAACGGTATTTTAGTTAATTATTTTGTACTTGGAAGACCTTTCCATTGGTCTGAGAAGTCACCGAATCACTAAGTCTCCAAAGTTAGGAAGTTACCATGTGAGGGAAAGTGGGGATGGATAGGACCCGCCACCTGCTGGCCTTCCTTGGTTGCTCCGGTCCATGGTTGTCATGGGGACCTGGGAGGCACAGATGCTGGAGCTACAATTTGAAATCTTCACTGAGGTAAAGCCGGGACCTGGAGCCCAAAGGCATCGGCCAGCAGGGTATCAGGTGGCCCGGGCAAAAGGGGCGTCCTGACCAACAGAGTGTAACATGCAGGTGTCACTTCTTCCCACAGGGGTCATTTGGTATTGAGAGAGCAGCAATATGAGAAGAAAGAAAGACGCCGACAGCCCGAAGTTTTTTACTTCAGTTATTTATTATTATTATTATTTTATTTTATTTTTAGTTATTTATTATTTTAATTCACCAATTTCTCATTAATGAGTGTGGTAAAGGTAATTGATATTTGAGTGTTGAATCTAGTTATCATTCACTCAAATTGTGTATTATTTTTTGTGAACAAGCCACCCTTAAAATCTCTTATAACTGATTCAGGAAACTCAAAATTCAAAGACCAATTGATGCCACCGGCCCTTGATACAGGAAACCCAGCTGCCATTCAGGGTCCACTGAATTTCTTAGCCTTTAAACAACCCCCATGAGATCTAGTTGATTAAGAGCTGTTTAATGCATTAAATTTGTATTTGAGGAAATTATTCATACATAGGAAGGCTTACGTTGGGAAATCGTTGAAGAATAATTGTCAAAATATAAAACCATTGGGATATCACGACCCCTAATGTTTTCTCTTTTTTTTTAAACATTTTTTAAAAAAATTTATTTCTTATTTTATATTGAGGTATAGTTGATTTACAATGTCATGTTAGTTTCAGGTGTACAGCAAAGTGGTTCAGTTATACATATACATGTATCCTTTTTCAGATTCTTTTCCCATTTAGGTTATTACAGAATACTGAGTAGAGTTCCCTGTGCTTATACAGTAGGTCTTTGTTAATTATCTATTTTATATATAGTAGTGCATATATGTTAATCCCAAACTCCCAGTATGTTTTCATATTTGTTATATGTTACGGCAGATGATTTATGACCCAGTGTGGTACTGAGCACACCATGGGCTGTCCATTAATGCATCAAGAGTTAGATGACAGAGGTCTCCAAGTCCTGGAATACGTGTGCTTTTTTTGCAACTTTGAAAATCTTGACAGTCATGTGTGTATAATATTAGTCCAAGCAGTGGATAAATAAACAACATATTTTTCAATGTCTCCTTTTTTTAAAATTTTTTAAAAAAATTTATTTTGTTTACTTTATTTTTGGCTGCATTGGGTCTTCATTGCTGCGCACGGCCTTTCTCTAGTTGTGGCGAGCGGGGGCTACTCTTCGTTGCGGTGCGCGGGCTTCTCATTGCGGTGGTTTCTCTTGTTGAGGAGCACGGGCTCTAGGCACACGGGCTTCAGTAGTTGTGGCACGTGGGCTCAGTAGTTGTGGCTCACGGGCTCTAGAGCACAGGCTCAGTAGTTGTGGTGCATGGGCTTAGTTGCTCCGCGGCATGTGGGATCTTCCCGGACCAGGGCTCGAACCCGTGTCCCCTGAATTGGCAGGTGGATTCTTAACCACTGCACCACCAGGGATGCCCTCAATAGCTGCTTTTTAAAACAAGTATATTACCGGACACTGGGACTCCTTTGTTCATTTCCCATTTCACAAACAAAAACACAACAGCAATTTATAAATAGGGTGCATTAAAATATATTTGCTCTTTCTCCTCTTTTACTCCTTCAAAGAACATCATCCATTTTTGCTAAAAACACAAATAAAGCTGAATGTCCGTCCCAAACACTGTGAAAATCATTAAGCTGCGTGGCAAGTGCGGGAAGTGCTTTCTCCCCTCCCTCTCACCCCGCCTTATCGCAAGCGCAGTAGCGCAGGGCTGCCATCATCGGCACAACCCCAAGTTCCTGCAGCGGATAATCATGCTTTTCTGGAATCGACATCTGCTTTCTTCTGTAAGCTTTGCCGGGTCTCTTGGGGTCACAGGGAAGTGGCCCGCACGTCCTGTGACTGAGCTGGTGCCGGGGCTCTCGGGGCTGCATGAGTCTCGGCGATACTGTACTTCTCCTCGGTCACCTCCTCCTTCTCCAGTGGCCACATCTTTGCATCCAAGCTCAGGTTCCACTCACTGAACAGCTAAACTTTAAAAGTAACACTAAGAAAATAAACTGCTCTAAAAAATAGACAAAACTAATCTTTGGGGCTTCCTAAACTGATGACTTGAAACTTTAGGTAACTAGCAAATGTCCCTTATTTAAGGAAGAGTCTTCATAGCTCAGCTTCTCTGCTTCTGATGGACAAGAGAAAAATCTCCTATATTTTTAAAATAAAAGCAGAAAAGAATGCCTTTTTAAGAAAGAAAACAATGCCTGTATTAATCTTAAAGCTGGTGTCAGTTGATTCGTGGACAGCGTTAAGTTAGAAATCACTAGAGAGGGACTTCCCTGGTGGTCCAGGGGCTAAGACTCCACACTCCCAATGCAGGGGGCCCGAGTTCGACCCCTGGTCAGGGAACTAGATCCCACATGCATGCCTCACCTAAGAGTTCGCATGCTGCAGCTAAGGAGCCCACCTGCCACAAATAAGACCTGACCCAACCAAATAAATAAATAAATAAAATACTAAAAAAAAAAAAAAAAGAAATTACTAGAGAGATCTCATTTTTAAATCTACCTTATATTTTCAAGATGTTTTGTTATCAAATATAAACATCATATTTTAGAGGTAAACTTTTATTTGTCTGCAAGTATTTCCTAATACACTGTACGGTTAGAACCTTCTTCAAAAGGGAAAAATAACAAAAATCAGGTAATCTTTGAAAAGGGTCTTTCTTTCTTTCAATATAATTGACATATACCATGGTGTAAGTTTAAGTTGTGCAATGTGCAGATTTGATGCATTAATATAAAAATATGATCACACTTTAGCATTAGCTGACACGTCTATCACATCATGTAATTACCATTTCTTTTTTGTAGTAGAAACAATTAAGATCAAATCTCTTAGCAAGTTTGAAGTTTATAATACAGGAGGAATAATGGGTTTTTCTTTAAATTGCCCTCTCATAGATTTTGAAGAATATGGAAACTTATGACCAAAGTATATAATAACATTGAAGCAAGACTGTACCTTAAAATGTCTCCTAAGAACTGTATTGTGAACAATTAAGTATCCCCTTAGTAAGTAAAAATTATGAATGGTATTGGTGAAAAATCAGAATCTTAATTGGGAGATTGGGATCTACATCTATACACTAATATGTATAAAATGGATAACTAATAAGAATCTGCTGTATAAAAAATTAATAAAATAAAATTAAAAAAAAAATCAGAATCTTAAAATGTTTTGTTGACATCTTCTCTTAATTTTCCACATTGAACTAGTCTATATGATTTTAACCAATGCTAGCTGTCGAGGTGATTTTTTGGCATTGGTTACCTCGTCCACAGTCTTGATGGAGACAAAAGTGAGATTTCCTTTAAAACCAGAAAAGCTCGTCATCACAGCAGCTAGTTCTCAATTAAGTAATAAAAGCACGTTTAAGCTAAACCCAGAGGGGACCAGTTACGGATGCTGCTGTTGGTGGAACATCTGTTCACACTGGGCACCTTGTACAAAACACCCACATGTCTACACAGCAAAGTAACAGACAGATACGAGCACTCTCTCCATCTGTCCAAAGGTTTAATTCTTTTTTTAAAAAAATTTTGTTTTATATTGGAGTGTAGTTGATTTACAATGTTGTGTTAGTTTCAGGTGTACAGCAAAGTGATTCAGTTATACATATATATATATCTATTCTTTTTCAGATTCTCTTACCATTTAGGTTATTACAGAATATTGAGTATAGTTCCCAGTAGTCCTTGTTGGTTACCTATTTTCTATATAGTAGTGTGTATATGCTAATCCCAAACTCCTAATTTATCCCTCCCCCATCCCCTTCGGTAACCATAAGTTTGTTTTCTATGTCTGTGGGTCTATTTCTGTTTTGTAAATAAGTTCTTTTGTATCATTTTTTATATTCCACATATAAGTGATATCATATGGTATTTGTCTTTCTGTGTCTGACTTACTTCACTTAGTATAATAATCTCTAGGTCCATCCATGTTGCTGCAAATGGCATCATTTCATTCTTTTTTTTTATGGCTGGCTGAGTAATATTCCATTGTACGGGTATACCACATTGTCTTTTGTGAAATATTTGGAGGATGAAGACAGGGCCTTTAAGTTAATTAAAGTCGGAGTAAACAGAAGTGTTAGGACCTTATGTCCCTTTAAATCTGGAAATAGAGAATGAAAGCTTATGTCAGTAAGTCATGATTTATTTTCATAACAAACTCATGAATCATGACATCTCGTCTATATTGTGGATGAGGCTACAGGAGGCTGATTTTACTCCTCAAAAAACTAGATCATGTTTGTAAGCTGCTCAGTTTCTGTAAGAGAAAGACTTCAGAAATAAGTTTTAATGTATTTTCCCAGTGTCCTACAACATATTTTAAAGAAAGCTTGGTGACGTGTGCCTATTTTTGTTTATTTGGTAGAATTAGTTGTCCTCCCATAGTTCTTTTTCTCTCCCTCTGTGGGCCCACACGCGCACGCACACACACACACGCACACACACACACTCACACTCACACTGGAGTGTCATCTGCAACATACACGAGATACGGAGGTGAATGAGCTGGTTATGAAACTCAGTCACGGTGCTGAGTGGCCTGGCCAGACCCGACTTTCCTTCAGGATATCAGCACAAGCATTTCCATAGCATCTTGTAATTTTCAAGTATTTTCACAGACATCGGCTCACGTCAGCTTCAAAGCAACCTCAGGGCTGGAGCATCTATTATTGTTCCTTTTCACAGATGCGAAATTGCAAAGCAGCGGGGTCGCGTGGTGCTCCTTCCTCCCTCCCCCTCACTAGGGTCCTGTGGCCACTGCAGGGCAACTTGGGCTCAGAAGCCTGGGCATCCGATGCCCTCTTGGTCCACCTGTGCAGGAACCACATGCCAGCAGCATCTAGACACAAGTTTTCAGCAGGAGCAGAGCACCCAGGTGCAGGGATAAAGGAAGAGATGCTCTATCACCAGACTTGTCAATTTTAAGCGCTATGCGAGATAAAGTCCTCTGCCCCCCCTTGGTACCCAGACCATCACAGAACTGTATGGGAAGGTAGGAAGAAATACCAGAGCAGCACCTTCTGTTTTTCTGTGACCCAGCCTTCCCTCCCTCATGGGAATAACATTAATGAAACCATTCATTTAAAGAAATCACCAGTCCTATCTACTTGTTCAACACAAATTGTTATTTGTTTGAGACAACAGGTAAGTGGTCTTGTCCAAAGTTGATTGTGTGCAGTAAATGCCACGTTAATATTAATAACTTCATAATAATGCAGTATTCATAGAATGTGTGAGAAGCTGGGAAATGCTCATTTTTAAATGATCTTTGACAAGGATGGGATGGACCTGGGGAGCAAGCCTAATCCTAATTGTAGTTATATGGAGAAGAAGCAAGAGGAAATGACATGCGAGATGCAAATCTGGTTATCAACCTATGAGAGCAGCAGCAGGGAACCATCTATGGAGGTGACTCTGGAATTGTCTCCAGACTGAGCTGAGGGTCCTGTCCTTAGTCATCACGCTCCGTAGTGTTTTCTTTCCAACTCTGCATCCTAGCATGTAGAAAACTCCTCATCTATTGCATTTCCTAGAGTTTAATTTCGTGTAATACTTTCAGGGAGGAAATGCAAATTCAAGGCTGCCTCGCGACTAGATATCCAGGCCACTAGATGATCTGTGAAACGAGTTGTAAGGATGACCTCCTCCCAGGCAAGAGAAGATGTCAAACGGCTGCACTATCCAGTTTGGGCAGGTCCCCATGGGCAGACAGGGGAGCTTGAGAGCAGGTCCTTTTAGGTCTAAATGTCTACAGAAGGCAGGCAGAGAATGAAATGAGACAAGAACCTTCTAGAGGAGGGGTGCCACTACTCAAGTTTTTTTTTTTTATTATTGAATTATAGTTCATTTACAATGTTGTGTTAGTTTCAGGTGTACAGCACAGTGATTCAGTTTCATATATATATATATATATATATATATATATATATATATATAGTCTTTTTCAGATTCTTTTCCCTTATATATTATTGTAAGATATTGGGTAAAGTTCCCTGTGCTATACAGTAGGTCCTTGTTGTTTATTTATTTTATGTATAGTAGTGTGTATATGTTAATCCCAAACTCCTAATTTATCCCCCCTTTCCCCTTTGGTAATCATAAGTTTGTTTTCTATGTCTGTGAGTCTATTTCTGTTTTGGAAATGAGCTCATTTGTATCATTTTTTAAGATTACACACATAAGTGATATCGTATGATATCTGACTCTACAAATCAACTGTGACTTGCAGAAACGAGGTCTAACGTTGCTAAATTACCTGACTTTTTTTCAAAGAATACAGAAATCCAAATTGTCTTGCGTAATCTCTCTCTTTTTAAAATATTGTTCCCACTTGTATTGGGATATAATTGACATAGAACATAGTGTAGGTGTAAGATGTGCATGCGGTGATTTTGTACAGTGATTGATCCCCACAGTAAGGTTAGTTAACCCATCCATCACCTCACATGGTTGCAAGTTTTTTTTTCTTGTGGTGAGAACGTTTAAGGTCTACTCTCAGCAACTTTCAAATATATTTACAGTGTTGTTATAAATGCTATAAATTAGATGCTAATTTAATCACGCTATAAATTAGATCCCCAGGACTTATTTATCTTATAACTGGAAGTTTGTACTTTTTACAACTTTTACCCATTTTCCTCATCTCCAGCCTCTGGCAACCACCAACCTGTTCTCTGTTTCTATGAATTAACCTTTTTTTTTAGATTCCACATACAAGTGGGATCGCATGGTATTTGTCTTTCTCTGTCTGACTTACTTCACTTAGCATAATGCCCTCAAGGTCCATCCTTGTGTCCCAAACGACAAGATTTCTTTCTTTCTTATGGCTGAATAATATTCTGTCCTGTGTATGCATACATCATGTTTTCTTTCCATTCATTTGTCAAAGGACACTTACATTGTTTTCATATCTTGGTTACTGACATGGGGTTGCAGATATCTCTTTTAAGACAGTGATTTTATTTCATTCAAATATATACCCATAAATGGGATTGTTGGACCAAAGGGCATCCTTAAAGCAGAAATTAAAAGATGATAATTTACATCACAAGAACGTAAGAATGTGTAAAACTCGCTGGTGATGGTAAATATATAGTCAAAGTCAACTTTTCTAATTGTAGTGATGTCGTGTAATTTACTTACGACTCTACATTAAAAGCAAAAGTATTAAAAATAACCATAACTGTGTAATTTCTTGACACCAAAATATGGGCAATTGATTTTTTAAAAAACAGAACTATGCAGGCCAAACAAAATACTCTTGTGAGCTGACAGTTTTTAAACTTTTTTTTTTTTTAGCTCTTTTACACCATAAATCTGAACTCGTTAACGTAATCTCAGTCCGTTTTAATTTTTTTCCACAAAGAAATATTTCATGTGTTATGGGAATCTGCATTCTGAGCACACTTGAGTATATAATGAATAATTTTGCTGGTGATACACGGAGAGGAAAGAAAAGGAAACAGGTGGATGTCATGGGAGATGTAGTGGAGGAGTCCCGGGAAAAGCTTTGCTCTTCTTGCGACAGCTGCTGGCTTGTCTGACTGTGGATCCACGCGGAGGGATCAAAAGCGACAGCAACCGCCCGGGCACTGCCGAGGCTCCTGCTTTGTTTCTTCTGCCCGTCTTCATCTGTGGACACTGCCCTTTGAGCAAATATACTTTCTGTCTGTGTCATTGATAAAGACATTGCGTTTTGCTCACTTAAAAAAACCTCTTATTCTTGCCTTCAGCTCTGACTGTCAGCAAAGTGTCTGTAGGTGGTGCCCACGTGTGCAGACCCACAGAAGGATGCTGGCGAGAGGGACTCCCACGTGCTTCACAACGTGGAGACCGAAGGAATTCGAGGCCCCTCCGTGTCCTGTAGATGTGAGGGCCCCATGCCACCCCCAGATTGGGAGCACGGGAACATTCGGATGATAACCCCATTCCACAGCAGGGTTTGTGTGTGTAATAAAAGCTGTGTCTACACAAGGCGTGGAGTCGGTCACTGTATTTCAATGACGAATTAAGTGAGAAAAAAAAAGCAGTCAAATTGATTGATTGGCTTCCCCAGGCCTACGTGTGTGAATTGACTGAATTCATTTAAAATGCTGCATTGAGAGCTCTGTGTAGACACCACCTGTGTCCAGTTTTGTTTTTTAACCTTTGGAGAGGTTGAGCTTCCCTAACTGCTCTAGAAAACTGAGAGCCTAGAGCACACAGGGAACAGGGTCCTAAATTCTGAACTCTTAGCTCATGGGTAAAAACGGAGCAGAACCGGGAGAAGACATGCCCAGAGGAGCATCTTCCTTCAAGGTTTCTGGTTTAGCAAGAAGGAGAAAAATCAGATTCACCGGGAAAATGGTTTTTAACCTTTATTCTTAGCATAAATCAAGAGGCTCATTTTTCAGTCTATAGAATTCAATTAAAGGTCAGATTTGTAATGGAGATCCTAATTATTAATGTGTTGCTATTTTAATTATTAATAGGTTGAAATATTTGCATAATGGATAAAGAAATAGCCCAAGAACAACTTTGGTAGCATCTGAAGAGTCTTCAAAATATTTTATCAATATCCTTTTTGCTATGAGCTTATATAATTCATTTAAAACACAGACATTTATTTAAAATATTACAAGGGTAAAACTACTGTTACCACCATTAGATAATATGAACCAAATTATACTGATTATGGTCCTGAAATATTTGAAAGAGGTGATCTATATAGAAATCACCAGAGGAAAAATAGTAAAGAGAGTACTTATTATTTTGTACAATCCTAACATTAATTTCTAAAGAATAATTTGGGTTAAGATATATTTTAACCACACCCAATGTTATTCTCCTTCATCCTGAAAATGTATTGAATCTAAACAAACTAATGGAGCAGAAACACATCACATATGTGAGGTTTTTAAATAAATGGTATTGGAATTAGCTTTTCTAAATGCAATTTATCAGAACCTAGAAATATGTGTTTCTGTTATCAATAATAAATCTCCTGACAAAGTTAGGCAGCAAATAGATGATTGATATTATAATGTTACCTATAAGTTAATTTAAACTTCAGCTCAAAGGAAAGAGGTTTCCTAGTTGTTTTTTTAAAGTGAGGGTATTACATTAAAGTATAAATTTACTTTAAAATTTGAAGTGTCATTTAAAAAATTTATTATCAGTATAATTTGATTCATATAATTATAACTAAACTATGTAACCCCAAATATTGAGAATAATTTTGTGTTATTTACATAAACATGCAAAACCTATTGGCTCTAGGAATCAACCAATCCTCCCTTTTTAAAGAAGAAGAAAAGAGAACAAGAATATTTCAACTTCAGAGAAATATTTTATCTAGGGATGTTTGAGCACAGGATTAGTGATACTGACTAAAATAAACTTTTCAATAGCTAATGCGATATTTATTAGGATTCAGTTTAACCAATGTTAGTAATTACAAGAGACACAAAATTCACTATTAATTAGTTCATCATCAATTATTTACATACGCCTTTAAAGGATGGCCACTTTCAAGCCTGTTTTCTGTGTTTGGTATGGATTTCATTCCTACATTTCTTCACTTCAATTCCTTTTCACCTGGTAAAAATTTTACCTTCTTTGTTTATTACAACTACTAGGTTGAAAGTGTTTTGTTCTGAAAATCGATATCAAACTATGAGTTCTTTATTTGGGGAAATATTATTCAAAATTTATGCAGAAGAGTTTTTTTTGAAAGAGAAAGAATTAGTTTTTTTTTTTTTAATTCCAACACCTCCTGGTTAAAAATATCTTATGATGAAAAGAGAGTACATGATTTTAGGAGAAAGAATCACCATCAAAGCTTCCCCTTTGGAAAAATATGACTTTAATAAGGAAGTAGCAGTTAGCACAATTAACTCATAACCTGGTGCTGAAGAGCATATTTAGAGATTTTTCTTACTTGTGAATTAACTAAACAAAAAATAGGCTGGTGTGTACATCACGAGGGCATCTGTTTGATTTGACTGTGTTTATGCAGGCTTTTTTTCACTTTCCCCAGTTTTATTGGTATATAAGTGGCATATAACAATTTATTCATTTGTGTACAACACAATAATTTGATACATGTATATATTGTAAAATGATCACCACAATAAGTTTAGTTAAAATCCATCAACCCTCATAGTTACAAAATTTTTTTTCTTTTGATGAGAACTTCTAAGATGTGCTCTCTTCCCAACTTCTAAATACACAATAGATTTTTGTGAACAATAGTTGCCATGCTGTGCATTACAATCGCCAGGACTGATTCTTCTTAAAACTGGGAGATTGTGCCTTTTGACCCCCTTCACCCATTCCTCCCACCATCCCCTACCCACCTCTGGAAGCCAACTATTTGTCCTCTGTTTCTAGGATTTCGGTGTTCGTTTTGTTTTGGTTTTGTTTTTTTATTTTAGATTCCACATATAAGTGAGAACATACAGTATTTGTATTTCTCAGTTTGACTTATTTCACTTAGTATAATGCCCTCAATTTCCATCTACGTTTTTTGCAAATTGCAGAATTTCTTTCTTTATTATGGCTGAATGATATTCCAGTATTTATATTTATATCTAAACTATGCTAATATATAGATCTACTAGATAGATCTAATAATACTATCCATATATCTAGATATATCTACACGACATTTTTTTTTGTATCCATTCATCCACGGATGGGCTCTTTTTTTTTTTCACATCTTTATTGGAGTATAAATGCTTTAAAATGTTGTGTCAGTTGCTTCTGTACAACAGAGTGAATCAGCTATACATATACATATATCCCCATATCCCCTCCCTCTTGCATCTCCCTCCCACCCTCCCTATCTCACCCCTCTAGGTGGTCACAAAGCACCAAGCTGATCTCCCTCTGCTATGCGGCTGCTTCCCACTAGCTATCTATTTTACATTTGGTAGAGGAAATATGTCCATGCTACTCTCTCACTTCATCCCAGCTTACCTTTCCCCCTCCCCGTGTCCTCAAGTCTGTTCTCTACGTCTGCATCTTTATTCCTGTCCTGCCCCTAGGTTCTTCAGTACCACTTTTTAAATTCCATGTATATGCGTTAGCATACGGTATTTGTTTTTCTCTTTCTGACTTACTTCACTCTGTATGACAGATTCTAGGTTGTCTCTATGTTTTGGCTATTGTAAATAATGTCGCAACGATCACGGGGGTACACATGCCTCTTTGAGATAGTGATTTTGTTTCCTTTGGGTAAATGACCAGAAGGGGAATTGCTGGATCATATGGTAGTTCTATTTTCCATTTGTTTCCACAGTGGCTGCACCAATTGACATTCCCACCGACAGTTGTGCTTACATAGTTTAAATCCAGATCATCCTACTACAGCAACTGACCCTAGTATCTTCATACCTCCGTCACCCACACATTCGCCCAGCATCTGCTTTATATACACTCCAATTGATAACGAAGCCCTTGACAACAAATACACAGTAATGACCGCAACAAAATTAGACGCTACTGTTTCAAGGACAAAATACAACAGAAGGGGATAAGGTCATCGTAATGAATAGAAAATGCTAGTAATTAAAAGAAAATTTTTTTGTATTAGATTTTTGATTGAAATTGTTTATTTTCTTATTTATTTATTGAAAGAGCCCACTTAGACTTACTTATTTGGATAGGTTTTTATAATAATATATCACACTCAGGTATACATATATTGGAAAACGTAAGTGAAGTCAATTAGCATGTCTGTAATGATTCTTCCCCTTCTGACTAGTTCCATGTTTTCTATGTAACATTCACCATGAAGGCTAGTCCTGAACCATTTCTTAAAAATGTGCCTCAGCAATGTCTCTCTGAACATTGCTTCAAAAGTCACTGACGTGTGTATATTCCTCTGTTGTTAAAATATAAAGAGACTTTATTTCAAATTGTCCACTTCGAGTAATTGGAAAACAAGAGATCAAATCATCTTAAAGCAACAGTCTTTCATTGAGTTATTCCTTAATGGCATTTTCACCATGTTTTAAGATGAACCTTCCCACGTGTCACAAATATGCGATAACACGGCAACTGAGTGCTGTGATGAAGCTTCTTTTACATCACAGTTCGATTTTTGTCTACTCACTTTTTCTTATTCACAATAACAAAAATGCAAAGTGAATGGCTGTGTAATGCATATCTGTTATGATTCCAAGCAAGCCATTAGCTCTGGAGAAACGCTTGGCTTAAACCACTCAAGGGATCAGATTCCCAGATTCCGTGGTGAGCAAAACCGCAGACCACAGGTGTCCTGAGATGCCAAAGTCTGTGCAGAGGTCAAGGTCAGGAAAAGAAGCAATAGTTCAGGCAGGAAAGAAACTCTTCTCCAAAGAGGAAGGTTTATTGATAGCAGTTCTTGGTTGGTTTAATAGCCGCTGTAAAACTCAGCAAATTCAATTTAGTGTTGTTTGGAGGAAATGAGAAAACAATATGAAAAACACAAAACCAGAGGGTTTAGAGTCTCAGATGACAATGCAGTTTTGTCAATCGTATGAATCAATGTAAACATGTTTAGTTCACTTTTAAAAAGTCACTTCAAGGAGTAAGGAAATGAAAGAGGTGCTCTCAAAATTGTCATCCATTCTGTTATAGCAAGCAACTAATCGACCTTCTCTCCATCCTAAGACACGATTCTACACATTTCAGATATCTGAGATCTGGATTTGTCTTAGAATCAAGGACACAATTATTGTAATATTTCCTCCCATCACAAATACTATTATTCATTTATGATGCATCTTATACTCAATGGTTACTTAAATTCCAGGAAGAATAAAAAGAATGGACAGCTTTGCTGGTATTTGGGACAGTTAGCTTGTCTTTGATTAAGAGAGTATTAGAGAGGTACGAAGCGTTAAAAGCATTTTGTGTTCCTAGTTGTGATGGCCCTTATTATTTGCTCTTGTCACAGCCTGTTGGTTGCAAGGTGCAGAAACCAGTCACCCCAGCTGGCATTTAAAGCAAGAATGAACACAGCAGTGTGTTGGTAGAGGCGGGGCAGCCTCTAGGACCCTGAAAGAGGAAGCACAGTGGCCCATGGGCTTGGAAGGCAGGCTGCTGGTCCCTCTGTTTCTGGGCTCCTTCTTTCCCTCTCTGTATCCTTTTCTCTTTACCTTCTGTACTTCTGCTTCTTTAAAAAAAAAAAAATCTCAATGTCAACACGAGTCTTTTCTCTCTTCTCTGACTGAGGGTCCCTGTAACCTTCCTTCTTGTCACATAAAAGAATCAATGAAGCCAGAGAGTATGGCTGGGATATGCAAGGATGGTGTGAAATATGATTATATGGAATTTTGGAATTCAGAGAAACTTGGTAAACGACCTAGATAATGTCCCGTATGATATAGTTGCTGAGAAAAGACCCAGAGTGCTTAAAAGAATAACCAAGATCTAGAAAACTGCTGTGACATCAAGTGACACTCAGACATTGCCACTGTCCCTACTGTCCCTGGTAAGGATGAATATTAACTTGAGGATGGAGAAAAAATGGTGAATTAAATAAATTCATCTTAATAACAAAACGTGAAGAAAAATAGTATCTGAATTAA
Source organism: Balaenoptera physalus (assembly GCF_965194825.1). Lineage (NCBI taxonomy): Eukaryota > Metazoa > Chordata > Mammalia > Artiodactyla > Balaenopteridae > Balaenoptera > Balaenoptera physalus. The sequence continues at coordinate 2,328,199 of NC_138897.1, read as the reverse complement.
GAGGTCTAAATGGCAGGATAGTTTCAAATACAGCTGTTTGATTATTTTCCAGTATAAATGGAAATCATGCAACCACATGTTATTTGGTAGTTAGTCAACGTTAGTAAATATTCAAAAATTAGTTACTTTACACATTTTTATTCACTCTGCTTCTAAGCATTTTGGAGTACCTGAAAACAAAGTACTGTCGTATGTGTTAAATGTCATAACATACACAATTTAAAATACTAAAGGGCATGAAATATGAATATCAGCTTTCCTTAGTTAAAGGGTGAGTAGACTCCAAATGAATGGCACTCCATTTTGCTAAGGAAATGTGTCTAATAGTTCACCCTTCTCTGGTACAGCTCTTTCATCGGATGTAATATAAACAGAAACGGCATTCTCTCCTCCGTGTGTGTCCACGTTTACATGTGTGTGAAAATGTGTGCACGGCGTGAATTCTCACACAATGGCAGATTCACTCTTAAAATATTCCCGTGGAAAGCTTAATTCTATGAATGCCATGGAAAACTGACCAAGTCACTTAACTTCTAGCTTCCCACTTGTAAACCGTCTCAGAGCCCTGCTGAGAATACAAATGGCCAGTTGTGCTTCACAGCTGGAGCTCCTCAGAAGATAAGTATTAATTCAAGATATTTAGTGTGGAGTGTAATACCATTTATGATCCCATGGAGAATAATTTTTAAAGCAAAGAAGAAGGTATATTCGTGCATGTTCCATGAAGAGCTTGTGTCATGAATAAACTAAAATAGAGGTAACATCAGTGTCTAGGAAACACCTGAATATTCTAGAAAGCAACTTTATATAAAAAAAGAGTCAATGTTATTTCCACAGAAATTGATATACAGGAAAAAATCAGAACGTTGTCAAGCTTTTATAGCCACTGGGATCACCACACACGTGTGTGTGAGTAGTTCAGGATTCTTAAAAAATGTCTGTGTATTATGAACATTTTCATCTCAATAGAGCCGATGAAACACCTTGAAAAAAATAAAATTGGAAAAAAAAATGAATTTGACATGTTAGAGAAAACTGTGTATTTAGTGTAGCATATTGAGGAAATTTATTATGTTCCCCCAGATTAACTTCCATTTAATTAACTGATTAAAATCAAAGTGGATTTTAAAGATAAATATTGACTTCTAAAAGTGACAAATTATATGATTTCATCTTTGAAAAAATATGTGGAAATCGACGAGATCGGTAATAAACCTATCAATAACAGGAAAAAAGATTATGAGCTCTTCAGATAACTTCAGAACATTTCCCTGTTTTATTTAAGCATTGGCACAGTCTCCTAAGAAAAACATTATTTGTAAAGAAAGAAGGTAAAACAATAAATAAAATAATAAATAAAAGGCATTTTTATTTAAAAATAAATTAAAAAGTTAAAAAGTGCCCTGACATCTTGCATCATGTGCTTTTCCTTATGTGATAAAATATATTTAGAATTTCATCACTTAATAATAAAAAGGTATATTGTGTGAAGTAGTCAAAATATATCTCCTTAAAATATTTGTAAAATTGATTAACTATGGCTTTTGTTGTGTAAATTAAAGCGATTTAAAAATCTTTCCTTGCTTGAAGTTAGGTAGAAATGAGGACACTTGTCAGACCAACCTCAAAAGTGAAAATGGAATTCTAAGGTATTTTGGGAAATTAATTTATTTAAATACCACTATGCATTGAATAATGGGAAATGACTATCACATAGCAACATTTTGGGGAAGGTATAAGAAGCAAATGATAGTTAACTTTTTTTTCCATTTCTACATAGAAACCAATTTAAAAAGTGTAGTTTTAACTGAAAGGGGAAAAATAAAACAATGCTATTTGGATTAAGAACTTCCTATATTACATTGCATTTTCTGGGAAAGACATTAGGCCCCTGATTCCTATTGAAATAAGATAAAATAAAACAAAATTAAAAGGAATGCCTCAAGGAAAGGCGATGACTTTCATTGAGTGAATTGTTGATGACTTGACAAATGACATAAACACACAAACAAGTAACTTCCAGAGTTAGTTCTCCCCTGTCAATTAGTGTATTGTGGGTTGACCTAAAAAAATGAAAAGTTCTAAAGCATATATTTTGGTGTAAATTAAGGCCATTAAATTACTGGGTTTAAGAAGAAGTCATCCAAGTGTCCTGAAGGAACAGAAATTGAAGGAAGTAGAGCTGCATTTCCAAGAATAGAAACTGTTTCTCAAGAATGGAAAGATAGCAACATAGTACTCAGTCATAAGGAAAGACCTCTGTAATTACAGATCCCAGAGCCCAGGAAACTGACATAGTGTAATTAAGGACAGAATCATCTAACTCTCGCATAAAGTACAAATTAATAGGGCCATGTCCCCAAAACACAGCTAAGATTGAAAGCCCCAGAGAAGGTCAATGAAGGCAGTTATAGGAATCGCCAGGGAGAAGTTTCATTTAACTGGAAAACAAATAGCCTATGAAGGGAGGTGAAATGATTAAAATGTGCATTTAGTTAAATGGAAACTTTCAAGTCACTCCCCAGATGATGAACAGAAACACAATCAAAGACATCAACCTCTAAATATTAGTATTATCTAACAATATGCGTTAAATATGCATTAATGTTATTTCATCCTCTTGTTAGAAGCACACAGAACTCACTGTATTAATACTTCATGAGGAAAGTAAAGCAGGCCTCTGTCCCAAGGAAGACATCGTCAACGGAATTTTAAAGTCACAATTTCAATATAACAAACTTAGGACATGCATTTCAGTGTGAGAAATGAATTGTTTATAGGATAACTGACCACTCATATGCCTGCACCATTTCCTTAATCTGGAACATAGATCTTGACACGGATTTAATGTGATTGATGGGTCTAAGGACACATCAGACCCCATTAAGCTAATCAGGCCAGAGCTGCTCAGATCGCAGTGAAGCGCCTGACTTGTCCAATATGCTACTTAAAGTAGTTTTTATTTAGCTAGTAGGAAAACGCCTTTTTCACAATTAGGCAGTGTATTACGTAAAATCGTATTTTTGCCTTGGACTTGTGAATATTGTATTGTGACACTTTTTTTTTTTCCATCAACAAGTTGAAAAAAGTTAATAAAAAAAGAATTTTGTGTCCCCAAGATAGCTAAAAGGGCTCATCATGATTGACTTCCATTTTGAGCAGTAAAAATGCAATGATTTTACCGATAAAAAAAATTGAAGTAAAAATAGTTTCTGGTAGTATCCTGCTGCCTTGAAGAAAGGTTTTATCTTTTTATAAATGTTATCATTATTACATAGCTGACTCTCAACTTTCTTAAAATCAGTTGAGAAGTTGGTGAAACTGTAGGAACACTCCATACTTCTTAATTCATTGAGATACCAGATCAAACCTTAAATCTGTATCCTTATGATGTGGGAGTTTTCCATTGTGTCTTTAGTCCTTTACCATATTTTCTGTAAACATGAACTGAATTGCTTTGATCCAAATTATTAAAAGCAATGTATGAGAATACTTTTTCTCAGAGGAAATAGGGTTAACTACATTTAGGGAAAAACCTAGAGAATAGAGTCACAGTATCTTTAAAGGGACATAAATTTTGAAGCTGATCTTTGATGTTGTTTGGGGAAGAAAGTCATTGAATAATACGGACCTAAACCAAATTGAGGAAAACTAAAATAATGATAATAACTTACACTTAGTTGAAATCCTCGTTAACATAAGTGAAACTTTGGAAAATGGAAACAAAGAAAACTCCCTCTAGCATGCCCCCTGCCTGCCTCATTAACAGCATGAAGGTAGTGATTATGCCTGTGTAAACGTGTAAAATCCAGATCCTATACCTCAAACCCAAAGTCTCCCAGTGAAGATGAGACAAAGAGACCCCGCCACCTGCAAGCACGCTCGAATCTGCACGTGGAAATCTGCGAGGTTCACTGAGACTCTCCTAGCAATCCCGATACAACTGGAAACAATTCCACATTGACGGGCACTCATCCTGAGCCCTGGAGAGAACGACGAATGTATTTCCTCCAAGCGTTTGTGAAAACATCTACACAATAAGAAACCAGACTATAAAATCCAGGGTAGTGAGTAGTCTTCCTGCCATTGAAAGGGGAGTTTGGCGGTTTAAAGGACGAATTAAAGAAAAAAAAATCTTTGAACTAAATTAGACCTCAGGAAGAGGTTAAGAGGGATGTCTCTGGATAACAGGGCAAGGGTTTTAGGTTGGAATATGGCTAGACACTGAGAGTTAGACATTGGGCTGGTTTGATGAAAACTGTTCTGGAAACTCCTTGTTTAGAGTTTTTAAACAATGACATTACATTGAGCTGTGAGGGTTTAGCTATGACTCTGTCAAAGCAAAGGGCTGGAATAAAAATGGTTTTTATTGCTGTGTTATGATGTTACCATTTCAAGCATAGGGAGGTTCCTGAGTGAACTACATGGTAGAAAGTCAGCTGTTGCTTTTCATCTCACCTGCTCATCAAGAATCTGACAAAAAAAGCAAAAATAGTAGCAAAAGACACTTATAAATGAGGTATGCTAGAGGGAGCATTTGTGGAATGAACAATGTAACGATGATACGGAAATTAGTGCTGTGAGTTTCAATTTTGGGATCTGCAATTGACTTTTCTCATTGTGTGATGAGCCACATAAAGTCTGGTGTAATTTTACAAATTATTAAATGGGTGAGCTGGGGACATTCTAAGATAAATGGCCTCACAGGTCATTCTAAAATAACACTAGTAAAATTGACTCACCATAAAGCTTTAAAGTCATAATTAATTTAACTAACAAGGCCATACAATTCTGATGTGGCATTAAATACAGAGGTACAGCTAAAGAGCTGGCAGAAAAATAATCAGTGGAAATTTATAAAAATGGTGAGCATGGAAAAGGCATTGCATACGCAACGGAAGCAGTAAATGTTGAAAATGGTGAGATTGTAACAACAGTTTTATTCCATGAGTGGCTCTGGAATTTTAGCAAGTGCCATTAAAGTGAACAAGGAAAGCAGCATAAACAAAGCACAGAAGTGGGAAGAGCTAAGAAAAGATGAACCTGCCCCAAATTAACAAGTTGACCATAAATGAAGCGTGTACGCTGGAGGACAGGTCCTGAGAGAGAAACATTTTAAAACTGATGTTTAACTGTCAAAGAGTAAAGTCACTTTAAATTGCACACAATCCAGAAACTACTCTGTTTGGGGAGCTAAGTTTGCCTTTTGCTTCTCATGCAAGAAGGGATCACACATCTGGAAAGGAAAATGACATTGAGATTCACAGAGAGGCACCTGCTTATCACATGCTCTTCTAAGCAGATGTCCATTGATACACACATTTCAGGGAAAAAAGTAATTAAGTTCATAGAAACTCTGATAAATATGGTTTCTTGACCTTATCACTGAGATCTTGCAGGTGAAAAAATTGATTTCTTGACAAAAATTATTCCATCAGATCAGTTCAATCTGATCTGAACCTTCCAGTCTGGATCTACACATTCCCAGCCAACGTTTGCACTTGGGATCTGACTTTGGCAGGAAAGACCTAGTGTTGGTAGAAGAAAACACAGAATTCCTCCAGCACTGTGTCACCCTGCAGGCTGAACAGATGTCATCAAGGTCCATGGGGCCATAAGTGCAGGAGAGAGAGCAGGAAAAAGAAGGGCTGCCGCTCAGCAAAGGGCTGGTTCGAAATTTAATTCCTGAGTGCATCTTTTGAAGAAAATAGAATCCCTCAATGAGCATACCTCATTACAAAAATTACTCCACACAAGATAAGATTCAGTAATTCGGAAGGGTAAAGAGATATTTACCAGAATCTCATTTATGTCTAAGTGCATGTGTGAGCTTTTGACGTGGGAAGGAGAGAATTCGTGAGTTGTGACCTTGCATCTGGATTTGATGTCAAAGGTGAAGTTGGATGTATGCGGGCAAGATAAATGTATCTAAAGGAATCATACTGTTCTCTTAAAGCACGTAAACAAACACTTTGTACATTAACAAGGGTAGTGGAAATTTTTGAGACTAAGTGTACGGTAGTTCCCCTTATCCATGGTTTTGCTCTCTGCGGTTTCAGTTACCTGAGGTGAACCTCAGTCCAAAACTATGAAATGGAAAATTCCAGAAATAAAGAATTCATAAATTTTCAATTGTATGATGTTATGAGTAGCGTGATGAAATCTCACACGGTCCTGCTCTGTCCCAATTGGGTCAGAAATCATCCCTTTGCCCACCCTGTATATGCTACCCTCCTGTTAGTATAGGAAAAAACATAGCATATATAGGATTTGGCACTATCTGTGGTTTCAAGCATCTGCTGGGGCTCTTGGAATGTGTCCTCCATGGATAAGTGGGAACTACTGTAATATATAGTATCATAGAAGTAGAATTTAGATATGAATAGAAATTGTGATATTTTACCCCAAGGTCCTCATACAGATAAAGTCTCTAATAAACAAGAGCTAAAATCTGTAACTGCAGTATTATACAAGGTAGTCACAGAACCTTAAGAGTGTATTGTTTAGTGGTACTTAAAGAAAGTTAGACTCTAGTCTGTAAGACAAGAAAAAGTCACATACAGAGAACACGCAGGCGCACAGGCCAAGTATATTACATCAGATTGACTCGGGCTTCCCTGGTGGCGCAGTGGTTAAGAATCCACCTGCCGATGCAGGGGACACTGGTTCAAGCCTTTGTCCGGGAAGATTCCACTTGCTTTGGAGCAACTAAACCCGTGCACCACAACTACTGAAGCCCGTGTGCCTAGAGCCCGTGCTCTGCAACAAGAGAAGCGACCGCAATGAGAAGCCCGCGCACCACAACGAAGAGTAGCCGCGGCTCGCCGCAACTAGAGAAAGCCCGCGCGCAGCAACGAAGACCCAACGCAGCCAAAATAAATAAATAAAAAATATAAATAAATTTATTAAAAAAAACCAAATTGACTGATCTTGTGTTGCATGGAAGAGTTAGTTTGAGGATTTTCACGGTACTCAGAAAGTATTTGTTCAACATATTCGTACTAAATAACTTTCAGGTGTCAGTGAAGATGCGTAACACACAGGATCCTGCCCCCCTCTGCTCTAAAGGGTCACAGTTTCCGGGTGAGAATGGAAACTGGATTGGATGGTGGCAGAGCAGTGGTGTAGACGTGGAGATGCTCTTCTGCTCCACTGGTTTGAAGGCAGCAGAGGAGAGCCGGCAGCTAGAAAGGGTGTGGTGTCCACGAGGATGGCAGCACGGGAGGAGGGCTGCCTGACCTTAGAGGACAGCGGGAGTGGCCGCTCTGGGCAAGAAACACAAAGCACACACAGTGGAGTCCAGAGAAGGAACGCTGGCACACAGGGAGAAGCTGGAGAGAAGGAGAAAGAGCAGAGAGCCCACTGGAGAGGGAGGTCCTCAGTACACAGCGAAACTACATTGTTAACATGTTTCTGGTAAGAGAGAGAGAGCGTTCCAGACAGAGGATCCCTCCCAGGACAAAGGACTGCATTTGGAGGAGACCAGCAAGGACCGCTGCCCTGAGATCCTCGTGTCACACGTGGAGCAATGCTGCTTGACCCTGGTTAACTAAAGATGCGTATTGTAAAATCTAGTCAACTTTTAAATCTTTGAAGAAAGAAGTATCAGTAACGTCAGTGTTGGAGATAAAATGGAATCATAACAAACGATTAGTTAACCCAAGCAAAGGCAGAAAAAGGGGAAAAGAATAAAATGACGGATGAAACAGAGAAGCACCAGCAAGATGATAGATTTTAATGAAACTGTATCACTAATCACATAAGAGTGAACATCTCTTCATAACTGTTAACAGGCTGAGATCATCAGCGTGTATTAAAAGGCAAAACCTGGCTACTGGCTTCCACAGGAAACTCACTTGAGATACAAGGACAAAAATAGGTTAAGAGGAAGAGGATGAGGAAAGACGTGCTGTGCGAACACCAGTAAAGGGGGGAGTGGGGTCGTTAATGTCAGCGTAGATCTGGGAACGAGGAATGTTCTCGGGGACAAGAGAGGACAGTGTTGGGTCCCCAGGAAGACAAAACGTGAGCATCCACGCAGGTCGGCGCCAGGGCTGGACCGCTGCCGCCCCCGGAGCCCCTCACTGCCCTGTCCTGACCCTGCATGGAGGGTCGAGCCGCTCCCCCAACCCCCAGAACTCTGTCCTTTGCTTCCGAGCACCTATCTCACTGGGCGATTATACATCGTGGGGGAGATTCTTACGTACTTGTACTTTTCATTCATGCTTTCTTAAGCTATTAGCAGGATGACATCAACTCACCTACTGATCACACACTTCACACGTGTTTTAAACGTGCTTCTTACATGGGAAGGTGTTGGTGGAGAATTAAGGTGTTTAAAACCAGCAGGAATACACGCACTGTCCTTAAAGAACTACATGCTGGTGAGAGAGGAGAGGAATTCTAGGAGAGCGTGAAACTGCCTCCAGGGAAGCCCAGGGGCCAGAGGGCCCAGGAGGAGAGCTCCGGCAGCGGGGAGGGGCCGGCGGGCTCCCCAGGAGAGGAATGGGGGGGCAAGTTGAAGCCGGCGGGGTCCCCGGTGGAGTGAGATGGAAAGCAGGGGCTGAGCAGAGACACCGCAGGAGAGCTGGGCAAGGAAAGAACATGGAATCTGGAATCAGATTTGGGAAAAAGGAAAGGAGCTGGGACTTACTGAGAACTTTCTATGTTTCCTGGACTTTGCTCTCTGGTTGCAAGTCATAATGGACTCATCGTGGGAACGTCTATCATTGCCGCACGTGGACAGTGTCTGCTGCATCAGACCTCATGTGCCAGGCATGGTGGGTCACCCCTCTTCCAGGCAAGGGCGCTCACGGTAGCTGCCACCCAGGGTTGGTGAGGGCGTCAGTCTGAGGAGCCAGGTATGTGAACATGCCTCGGGCGCTGGGAAGTGACGTGCAGCCCTGGTCAGTCTTGTTTCATGTATGAAATGCATCTTGGGCCCATCGACAATGGTAATGCGTCTGGATCCAAATCACGGACAGGGGTGCCTCCCTTCACTGGAGATGGCTGGACGACCTCAGAATTTTCAGAGCTGAATAAAGAAACAGTTTTTAGGAGAACTTCAGAAGATCGAGAGGGTTCATTTTTTCATTTAGCTGATATTTACTGAGATAGATTCTGGGCAAGAAATTCCCTAAACTACCCCCGTGCAAATCTGAACACAAGTCTCTTTAAATATGGATCTTTTCTAGGTTTTTCTTCTCGTTCTCTGAGCTGAATCCTAAAAGTCATCCATCTCATGTCCTCTTAGCAATAAAGTGCTTAGGATTCTGGTGGCCTGAGAAACCCTCAGTTCTCATCCTGAAGCAGTTGTCTCTGTATATCATTTTGTATGGATTGCAGAGAAAAAGACAATGTTTTTTACAGAAATGTGATAATCAGTAAGATTTTTGAAACATAAATCCATTTGTAATGTGCCATATCCCTAGTCAGTAGTAATTTCTTTCTTTTGTCGTTTTTCAAAAATTTGATTGTGTTTCATGGGTCAACATGAATCACATTTTAAACATTTTTCCCAGCACAGTTTATTGAATTAAACTTAGTTTATATAACATACAAGAATAATTCCTTTGCTGAAAGCATTCTCTCAATACAATTGTGGTATCAGTCTTGAGACCTCTCAACTGAAAGACAATAATATCTGTGTAGGTGTTCAAAGCACTTAGTACGTGTAAGAGAAAAGAAGATGAGTGCAACCTCTATATATAGAGAGAACAAAGAACTCAGAGGAAAATCTGTGCAGAGAAAACAAAGCTTAGAGCCAACGGGAGGACCAGCTCTCTCACCTGTGTGTCGGGGACCCTGGGCTGCACTTCTAGGAACATCCACCAGAGGGCACTGGGCCCAAGATCAGAGAAGACAACACGCCAAACCAGAGCACATGTGAATACTGAACATCTTTCATACTTATCTTTACCAGGGAGCAGATATGCCTATTTTAAAACCTAGAAATTACCACAGACAATTTTATTCCTTTTTCAAGATGCTTTAAGAGGGGCCACTAAATACCAGCTTCGATTTTTTTTAGATGATTGCATTTGTGGGGGGAAGCTACATTTGCATTTTTAGATATAAACTTATTTTAGTATGCACTGATTCCTATAAAGAGGAAAAAAAACCACAAACTGTATCTTCCCAGGAACGGTTGTATACGTGTGTTGATGGAGGCTTATAAATGTTGTTTTCCCACTCCTGAGTCACCTAAATAGAAATGCAGAAAGAAACAAAGGAATGCACAGGCCTAAATAAAGCGGCCCAGGGGTACCTTGCAATCAGCCCACAAATAGCTCGGCAAGAGCCCTGGCACCTTTGTCCCTGATACTTCATTCCGCTGTTTGGGGCTGGGCCGTTGGACCACTCACAGTGGGGAGGGAGGGGGAATTAGGAAAGCTGATGAATGCTCACTTCATTTTCCCAGTGGTCTGGCACAAAGTTATTATTTAATATTTATCGCTGGTGTTCCTGTAATTGTCAAGCCCTGCAGAAAGAGCCCAACGTGCAGCCCTGGCCGCAATGCAGACCCCGGGGAGGTGGATTCGCCGGCTGCAGCACTCAGGCTGTCGGGCTGATTCCTGGGCGCGTGAGGGGTCCGTTTTCGAAGCATCTTCCCTGGGTAAGGCTGACCAAAAACCTGGAAAATGGACCAGACAGCAGCACCGATTCAGAGGGGAGGTGAGACTAGACAGGCAGAAACCCCATGTGCCACGTGGATGCCAAATCAGGTAGGGCAGTTGCTAGAGGGATTTTCAACTTGACATTTTTTTTCTTATTCAAAGCAGTGCTTACTCACTGTCAAAGATCTGGAACACAGAGACAAGCCAAAAGAAGAAAATACAAGTCACAGAGGATTTCAGCCCTCAGAGATAACCATCTTGAAATGTGTTCAAAGTTCGTCTATTCAACAGATTTTTTTTTTTAAGTTGACTTCAGTTATCTAACAATATGGATGATATTTTCATGGCAGGCAAGCGCCAATAAAAAAATCCCCACTCTCCACACAAATGCTGTAGATGGAAGGCAGAAGTCTGACGTGGAGGAGGGAGTCTCAGGCCTCAGCCTCAAAGACAAGGGTCTGAAGCCTGGCCTCACTGTTCAGTAGCTCCGTCCCCTCATTCGGGGCGAGCTTTCTAATGCTCTTTCTTTGCAGATGGGAGACGAGTTATTTCCATATCACAGCGCTTTTCTTTTTTTTTTCCCCCTTTCTTTCCTCCCTTCCTCCCTTCCTTCTTTCCTTCTTTCTTTCTTGGCTGAGCTGCGCAGCCTTCGGGATCTTAGTTCCCCAGCCAGGGATTGAACCCTCTCCCTCGGCAGTGAACGTGCTGAGTCCTAACCGCTGGACCGCCAGAGAATTCCCAGCAGCACTTTTAAATGGACCGAGACACAGCTGATGTAAAGTGCAGCAACAGCATGGTTACAACACATGATTATCACACGGCTATTGTCACTAAACTCAGATGCTCCGTTTCTTCCTATGGAACATACAGGGTAAAATTCAGACCAAACCTAAAAAACAAAAACAAATGTCTTTCTAATGAATTAAATCTATGTCATAAATATCTCTTTCACAGCAGACATATAGGGGAGGAAGTTTCCTGACAAACTTGAGGTTAAAACCTGCCAATATAGCACAAGAATAGAGAAAAGAATAGCCTGCAGTGATAGTTACATTATTCGTTACTTGTTTTAATGGGCTCTCTGGAGACATTTTATCTGCAATAGGTAACACTTCACGTGGCTCCTGTTACAGAATTTCAAGCAAGGTCACCCTATGGAAATGTAAACTTTGTGGGGTGTTGGCAGGGATGCCCTCTTGATTTTATGCTTCTTTCATTCCGCTGGATGAGACCTTAAAAGCATGTGCGAAGAGAACTTTACAAACCCACACAAGTGGAAGAAAGAAGCAAGAATCTCAGTGTAAACACTGGGAAAAAAAGAAAGCTGAGGCTGTGAAAGCGGTAACTCAGGAAGGTTTAGGACCCCTGCCCTGGGGTGAACAATGTCACCCTAAGTTCACGTTCACCCGGAACCCTGGAACGGGATCTTATGTGGAAACAGGGTCTTTGCAGATGCGAGGGAGTTAAGATGAGGTCACCGTGGATTGCGGTGGGCTCTAATGCAGTGGCTGGTGTCCCCGTAATAGGAGAGGACACACACAAACACGCACGCAGCCGGACTCAGGCCAGGGCACGACGGGGGCAGGAACTGCAGTGATGCATCCACAAGCGGAGGACACCTGGAGCCACCTGCAGCTAGAAGGGAAATGGGACAGATGTTTCCTCAGAGCCTCCAAAGGGAACCAGCCCTCGGACGCCTTGAAGTGGGTCTTCTGGCATCCTGAGCTGTGGAGGGTAGATTTCTGCTGTTCTAAGCCACTCGGCTGGTGGGGTTTGCTACGGGGCCGCAGGAATCCAGCGCAAACGCCACCGCTACTCACCCAAGAAGGAGTGGAAGCACATCTGTCTACACCTGCGGGTAGGAGGCCACTCATCAGCCCCGGGAACCGGAGAAGATGATTTCAGTGTCTTCCACATAGAAGGTGTTTCAACAATTGTCTGCAGTTGAATGCTGTTTGAAGAGGATCCTCCATAAGCAACGGGCTCTTAAAAACACCCAACAAATTGGATGCGATGAGTCTTTGGAGAAGTCAACGTGGACAGATCCTGGGAATTCCAGGAGCAGAAATGTGCTTGGGAGGAGGGGCAGCCAAGAAACCGGGAGGAAGGAAGCCGGTGGGGTCAGCATTTCTTTGTGGGCAAAATAGAGTCACTTGGAATTGCTGGACTTTGTGTCTTGAAGAATGCTGCCATGTTCTCCTGGTGCACGTGGAGTGGAGCCCTCTTGACTTTGAGGGATGATGGTGTTTATGATATGACAGCGTATCCTGTAATTAATTCATTTTTGCTCTTTTATTCTTTGTAATACAGTTATTTTGAAAATGACCTCCTGTCCCTGCTATACTAAGAAAAAGGAAGTCTTTCCCCCCCATGTTCAGATGAGAGTTGAAAGAGAGGCGCTCAGAGAGTTTGGCTCAGAGGAGACCCCGGGTGGACGTGGAGGGGAGGGGAGCAGAGGTCAGGGCGGAGAGACGTCCCCTCCATCCTTGTCCTGTATCCTCCTCATTACATCCTCACTCACGTAACTGCCGTTACTTGAGTTTTCTTACCTGTGAGTGGAGAATAAAACACAACCCTTCTGAAATCCAACAGTGTGTACTTTCTTATAATTAGGAAGGATAGACGAAAACACCTGTGTAGCTAGTAACTACCTGTATCTTAAAACTCGTGTAATATGAGCGGTGAACGTAAGTAGCTAATTGAATCCCTGTATTCTACAAAAATTAAGAAAATGAGAGTGAGTTCTTTGGTTTTGGGGTCATGGAAAGATGAGAGCACAACTGGCAGCCTATAGATGCAGAAATTCCTCTGTAAAATTAGTAGGTGAGGTTGCATTAATGAAACTCTCTATTTTTTAAGGGAAAAATAGGACATTTTATTTATGAGAGGTATGTAAAAGAATAAGTGGAGAAACAGCAGTAGCAAGTAAAGAATAAAAATAAATGATATTTAATTCTTGGCCATCTGTGATACCTAAGATAATAGAGAGAAAAACTAATAAGTGCTCTATGGGAATATTTTGGGAAACGCTGGAGGAAACGGTTCAATCATAATTTAAGTATGCATTTTAAATGCTTTGGATTTTTTTTCTGTTAATAACTAGAGTGCATTTTTAGCTTAATTGGTACAGCAGCGGATACATTTTCCTAGGATGAGCTTTCAGGACCTTTGTTTGAGGCTTGTCAATTCCACAGGTCATTTGATCTGTCAACTTGATGTTTGGATACTGTTTCATTTCTTCCCCTGTCTTGCTGACGCTGGGAAAGCCCTTCCAACTTTCAGCCAGAAGGACTTCCCTCCACCCCAGAGCCCCTGGGCTGGTGCTGGGCGGGGTCTTATTCCAGCCTGTGGACAGACAGAGAGCTATTTCATGGCGGTGATAATCCGCAATGTTGACTTCACCAAACGTCCCCACTTTTTCCAAGTTCTAATCAAAATTCCTCAAGCACAAAGCTAATATTAGCACAAAATCATAGCAAAACTTCTTATAATATGACCAAGAACAGATTTCAACGGATTCGTGTGGCTTGTTTTGTTTAGACTCACAATTCACGCATGTCTTCTTTGCTCTCAGGGCGTTAACCTCACCTGTGTTTTGTTCAACAGTAAAGGAGCACAGTTCAGCAGGATCCCCGACGGACACTGGGTGCCCTGGCGCCCACCCCCTTCCAACCAGCCCACTGAATTGCCTACAGGTGACCAGCACACATACGCTGGCACGTGTGCACCTACAGTGCGCTTAGCTGTCTGAGTGTTTGTACACACGTGGCTAACAGGCTAGAAGGGGCATCAGGCAAACAGCTGCAGCACCTCCCTCCCGCCCCAAGTTAACCTGAAACTGCTCCTTCTAGATGGGTCTCTGTGCCCCTGGAGGCCCTCAGGCTGTGGAGGCTCAGGTGACCAGGTACACCTGGGCACATCCCGCTCACTGAGATCGTGCTTACCTTCCACGGCATCTTCACGCGGCGGGCGGGGTGCACTTCTCTATGCGTTCATTTTTTCTTCTCCTGGAGGGGCTCACCAACCTGTATTCTCTCCATTCACTCCTCTGAGAACACTGGAGGCTGTGGCTGTAATTAAATAAGTCCATTTGACAATTGAGTAGGATAACAGCCCTGACTCCTTACTTCGCCCAGGAGGGAAGTGAGGTCCAGAGGGGCAGAGAGAGTTTTCTCGGCAGGACTGATCACAAAGCTGGGCCGTAGCTCTGATCAGGTAACATGCCCTCCCTCCCAGGAAAGACGAGTGAAGGAAGTGAGTGACTACATTTCCATCCTGGCTTTCCTGTTCATAAACCCAATGTCAGGGCCCTTTCCAGGACCACTGAGCAAAACTATCAGAACCTTCAAAGTAAAATAAATATACAAATTTAAAATGGAAAGGTAAAGCTGCTATGGCCAAGAAATGCAACGAAATCACACTAGAAGCAAAATTTCAGTTTTTCTCCAAAGCATATCTAACCGTCTTTATAATCAATCTTTACCTCAAAGTGCTCTTTTTTTCCATCAACTTCAGAAAAAGCACATTTAAAAAAAATTTCGGAGTGACCTTTCCTGATCTGTAACCTCCTTGGTGGCATCCCCGGCGGGGGCAGGGGTGCTGGTATTTCTGAGAAGGCTGATGGAAGGAGCACAGTCTATACGTTAGGAGGATCTCTTTCTCCACAATAAAAGGACTTCATCTCACAGCCCAGGAACGACGGTAAACACGTGATTAAGGAACCCTCTATTACAACATACCTCCTCCCAAACCACAAAGGCGGCGGCGGGCTGATCCCTGTACCACCCGGATGCAAACGTGCGCGCGAACATTCCCCGACGCGAGGCTCCCATCTCTGCACGTTTCGTGGATCCCGCGCCCGAGATGCTTGGCCACCTGTAGCACCCACCTCCCTGGAGACCATCTCACCGGGCGTCAGGGCCTGGGAGCCCCTTGCCTTATCTCCTACTCTGGCCCTGATCCTTGATTTAATGCATTTGTTCTGCATTAATAATACGGACTAGCAAGGAAGAGGTTGATTAGCTTTATTCGTTTTGCATTGGCAATTATTTTAGATTGCATGGTGGGCATTTTTAAATTAGACTTGCTTACTGTGAGCAAAAGGAAAGATGTACCGTGTGATGCCAACTACTTTAAACTAATAATAATAATACAGACAATGATAAAATCGTCTAGTTACAGCCCCAAAGATTCATATCTCAAATGATCCCAGACAGTGGCTACTTCACATCTGAATCAGGGACGTGGAACTGTTTACTTCACAGGACATTGGACGTGGTCTGTGACATTGGGAAACCTCATATATGTTTGCAAATGGAGATGGTCCAGGGCGCTCATCCTCCGTGTAACTCAATTCACATCACCCATTATGTGAATGAGATGTGAAAAATAATTTCCTGTATCTCGGAGTATCGCAGCTCTAAGTGGATTGCTGGCTCTGGCCCATGGAAAATAACAAAGTGATAGCGCCCACAGGACCGCCCCAGGCAGAGATGCCTCCTCCAAGCTTGGTGGAGAGCTGCTACCATTTGATTCAAGGGAAACCACCATCCTGCTTTAGTGAAACAAAATATAATGACCCCCAGTTACAATACTGTGTGTGAAGAGGTAGCTTTTAGCTCTTCAGAATTACGCCCCCTAATTAGAGGCATGTGATCCGTAAGTTCTCTTCTGGCTATAAATTATAATCCACATTCATAGCTACATGGATTTCACCTTCTATGGAACAGCCCTTATGCAAACAGTAATAGTCGGTGTGTCATTAGAGCACACCGGCAATTAATTCTCAAAATGATCAATGGGAAGAATGTCCTTTCCCCCATATCTGGTTTATTTATGTGCTCCCATTAATTATGCCTAATTTTCTGTTGGCACTTCTCTTCCTAATGTAATTCAATTTAAGCATATCTTTCTAGAGACTTATTAATAGGTAAGGTCATTTATATTGTGCAGCACAAATATTTTATAATCCACTAATCTTGACAAAAAGGCAATGCCTTCCTGATAAAAAATGCATGAGAAGTAATGGTTCCCTATTAATAACTTATTAGGTCAGATCACACAGTTTGAGGTGTCTATTACATTTTAATTTTATCAGATTTCTTCCTTTGGAATTTGTCACACTTTCTTTATCTTTTGATTTCGATTGTTTTTAGTATCACCCTGCCTTGGCCACCCCAAACAGTCCTTCTCTGTGGCTTTGCAATCTCAGAGGTGGGTAAAGGCTGTGCCAGAGGGAGTCCGGGAGAGGGAACGACGCTATTTGTCTTAAAGGGCCCTCTCTTCCTTATAAGACATGTTAATAATCAATGGATCCTGAGTTATCTTTGGTTCACACACCCTTTCAAACATCTGATGTTAGCAACCAACCTTCCCTCAGAAAATACATACTTACGCAGAAAATTCAAACCTAATTTCAGAGGATTTATAGAAATCTTAGAATTAATGCATAAATTTTTTGGGGTCAAAGAAACACAGTTGAGGACCTTTGGCTAAAATTCACCACGTTAATTATAGCTACATACTTTGACAAATAACATGAGCTGAATAGATATGATTTTTAAAAAACCTGTCCGTCATTGCCAAGGTATGATGTAACGGTATTTGATTTGCCCTTCTAAATTCTTCCACCTAGACTTAAAACATTTCCGTGGAACGGCAAAGGCTTTCCTGAGGTCCTGGGGTGGGGCTATCTGCCTTCAGGTAACTACATGGGGAGAGAAAGAGGAAATGTCTGCAGGAAAATAGTGACCAATTTTCTTAGGCAAGATGTTAGACTTCTGTCTTCTCATCTGTAAAGTGAGAGGATGAACAAAGTTATTTAAAAGGCCCCTTCCAATGCTGATAAAATGATATGAATGTGCAAAAGCAAAAAAAAAAAGTTGCGATTAGGGCACATGAGTAGAAATAATTTATGGTGAAGAAGTGACACAAGTCGTCTTCGGAGAGAAGCCGGGAGGGTGGCCACTGGGTGAGCAGGTTTCTGATGATCTGAGTTCCCACTGGAGCATTAGACACTATTTGTACCCAGCTCTGTTACATTATGGGTAGAAAGCCTGTGTGTACTAGCTCAGCAGTCAGTTATTTAAAAATACAATGTTAATGCAAAATTATCATCTGGACAAAATGTAGTCCGGGTTACTTTGCTGACAACAAGATTCCTCGCTAACAAGCGTACAGCCGAGGAACTGCTTTTGAAGATACTTGGGTGGGGCTACTAGCAACTTAAGTGGCCTTTGAGGCTTCCATAAGAAAGACGAAAAAGGACAGCAGCCAAATTAGATTAAAATGAAAATATCAAACCTGTACATATAATTAATAGCTATTTGAGCAACACTATTAATTTGGAGGAATATATTTATTAAACTTCCTTAGGAAAAT
The DNA here is from genome assembly GCF_965194825.1 of Balaenoptera physalus. NCBI lineage: Eukaryota > Metazoa > Chordata > Mammalia > Artiodactyla > Balaenopteridae > Balaenoptera > Balaenoptera physalus. The sequence continues at coordinate 2,310,203 of NC_138897.1, read as the reverse complement.
GGATTCAACTTATGCCATTGCTAAATTAGGTTTGATTTCTTAGAAATCAGGAGCAACCTTTACCCTAAGATTAAATTCTCCATTCTCTAAATATATTTTATTTTTGCCTGTTTTAAAAACATTTTTCTAAAATGTTTATTATTTATGTTTTTACTACAGAAAGTCCCCTACATACGAATGAGTTCTGTTCTGAGAGCGCATTCGTAAGTCCAATTTGTTTGTAAGTCCAACAAAGTTAGCCTAGGTACCCAACTAACACAATAGGCTATATAGTACTGTACTGTAATAGGTTTATAATACTTTTCACACAAATAATACATAAAAAACAAACACAAAAATTAAAGAAAGCATTTTAAATCTTATAGTACAGTACCTTGAAAAGTACAGTAGTATAGTACAACAGCTGGCATACAGGGGCTGGCATCGAGTGAACAGAAGTTACTGACTGGAGAAGGGAGAGGAGGTGGGAGATGGTAGAGCTGAAGGATCGTCAGCAATAGGAGACAGAGGGCAAGCTGCAATTTCACTCATGCCTGACGTTGATGGAACGCATGTTCATATCTTTGAAAGTTCGCAACTTGAAGGTTAGTATGAAGGGGACTTACTGTATAAATATCAGCATTTATCTGTAAATCTCATGGTGTCCTGAAGATTCATTTGAATAAAAGAAAGTTGGATAATATTATATTAGGCAATATAATATTATTCATTATATCTGAATTAATCTTGTGTGTGTGTGTGTGTGTGTGTGTGTGTGTGTGTGTGAATTTTTTCCCCCAAACACTTCCTAAGTTCATCATTTGGACAAAGGCACCTGGGTTGACATGCTTACTAAAATGTAATTCCTTTGGATTCTACTCATAATTATTTATAGCAGACATTTACTCAACGTGCAAGCTCTGGGCCAGGTTTAGGCGGTAAGGATGCAGAGAAAAGTAAGTTAACACAAGTTCTTACTCCTGAGAAAAGGGAAAACACATAATATATATTAAAGTTCCTGCATGTAACATTGATTCAACTCTTCACAACTCTATGAGCAATAATCTGATGATTGTAGACTTGGAAAGAGAACACTCTGGGTTAAATAATTTACTCAACTTCATACAGATGATAAATAACAAAGCCAGAATTTGAACCCAGCCTGCCCTGATTTCATAATCCTACACTCTTTTATTAAATATAATAATAGAGTAGCTATAAAGGCAGTAATACACAACTAGATGACAAAAGGGCGGTTTAGATAATTGTTTTAATAGATTATCAGGAGAAACCGCTGTGGGCTAAAATGGACAGGACTTGTTGCACGGAGAAGCCGGATGCTGGGGGAAGCATCCAGCGGGCAGAAGATTTCATGGAGCAAAATAAGGAGACAGCCCTGCACCAGGTAGATTCTGGGAAGTAAATGGCTTTGTTAGGAAGAAGCTGGAAATGTTTGCCGAGGATCGTGAGTACTGAGCTGAGAGACGCATACATTTTTACCTGCAAGAACTTAGCTTTACAAGGTTTTTCTAAGCCAGATTATTAAACCATTATTATACCATTTAATAATTATTAAACCATTATTATACACAAAGGGAGATTCATTTCCAGTGATCTTCAGAGTGAACTAGGAAGGCAGTGCCGGTGCTGTTCCATCAGCAGAGGTGGGATGTACAAAGGGCTGGTTGGCTGACCCCAGCACTCTGGAAAGGAAGTGTCCATGGAAACCTTGGGAAGAAACAGTCCACCTGGTGATAAGTCGGGGAAGAAGGGTGTGGAAAAGAAAGGAATCAAAGCTGTTGGGGGATCGGGGCCTGTACGACCAATGGGAAGGTGAGACCTGAGGTCAAGGATGGGATGGAGACTTCAACTTGACATGTAGAGTTTGTGAGTCTCATGGGAGGTCCTGTTGCTGAAGCTTCTCTCCTCCGGGTCTGGAAAGTTGTTAGAATGGGAACCTTGATCTGGGGCTCATCTGCACTGAGGTGACGGTTTAAACCTTCAGAATAAACTATTTCCCTCCTACAAAGTGAGAGAGAAGAACATGATTGAAGAATTTTGAGTAATGTAATTGCTGAAGACTTAAAGCAGGAAGGGAAGAAAGCTTGGGAGCAGTTGGGCCCAGAGACCCCAAGCACAAGAGCATCTCGGGACGGAAAGGCCTGTGGCGGGGGGATGCCCCCGGGTGTGTCAAGGGCTCAAAGGAGTCACCAGATCACAGGATCCAGAAGGACAGTTACTGTGCTCACTGCATGATTTCTGGTGACTTTGGGGAGGAAACTTTAAGAGAAGACCAAGAGCCAGATGGCTTGAAGTTAAGGATCGTTGGCTGGTGTGTAAATAAAAGCGATGGCCATGGCCCTTTTGACTAAGACAACTGTTTGTCAAAGGAGAGAGAAACCAGTAGCAGCAAGGACCAGTGGGGACAGGAAATGCATTTTCTCTCTCCTGCCCTCCCCGCCACCAGTCCGGTCTGGAAGACGTAGAGCTTTGAAGTCAAACATGAAGTGAGAAAGGTGGGGAGTTAGTGGAGATGGAGATACTCACCATCGTGCAGGTAAGGAAAGAGCAAAAGCACGCCAAGGAGACAGTATGTTTGTGAGTTTCTTAGCTTAATAAAGACAATCGTTCTTCAATGGGGCTGATAGAAGGATGAAACAACCTGGGCGGTGCCTGGATTCACTTTGACAGGAGTTGGGATCATCATGGGGGCTCAGCCTGGCTTCCTGGCCATCTGGGTGGTGGACGGATTCCCAGCGAGGAAGTGGGCTTGGGGGGACATCACTCCCTGATCGCCGTTCAGCAAAGACCTACTGTGCACCGGCTAGAGGCCTCGCAGCTGGGGAGCTAGGAAGGCTTCCTGGGGCTGGAGAGTTCTGCGGAGGCACATCAGAGGACCGCTGTGCATGGTGCCTGGAGCAGCCGGTGTTTAGTGCCATGTGGTCCTGGTCAGAATGGAGAAGTGAGAGGCTAAACCTGGCCAATTGTCAGGGCATTGATTCAGTAACCAGGACAAAAGTCAAGTGGGCCCCAGAGTCAGGACGTTCTCTGGGACATCATTTAAGTAGTTGATTACAGCATCTGATTGGTGAAGAATCTTTTACTTTTCGGGAGTGCTTTAGAGTATAAAGCACTTATATATCCTTTATCTCAGAAAGTCAAATGTACCTATAAAGAGGCTAATAGGCTGGGTGAAGTGAGCGGGTTAGGTAATTTGAGATCCCAGCGAAACAGTTCGTAAGAGGAATCAATTAAGGCCGTGGTCGGAGATGGGAAGCACTGAGTTTGAGAGGGCCGGTGGGCTGATCAATCTAGTTTAGCACCCAGCAGGCGGACAGGCCAAGGCTGGGGTCTTAGGGGGCCTGTTGCGGGGAGTCTGCCCACGGCTGGGAAGGGTTAACCCAACTCGGGCAAACGCCTTCTGAAGTGTGAGCAGGGAGAGGCCTGAACCCGCGAAAGGCCCAACCCCGGCCTCATCAGACCTTGACCTTGAGGGTGGGTGTGAGTGTGAAGAAAGCCTTGAGGGAAGAATCCGGGGGGCAGACGGGAAGGGGCATCAGGGGCGGGGGTGGGGAGAGTCGATCACTAACACCCCCCGGCCCAGGCACATCTGAGGGGCACTGAGCAGCCCCGGGGCCAGACCCGGAGCCAGGAGGGAGCTGCCCGAACTCTGACCTTATGAGCACCCGCTGGGGGGTGTGTCGCCCTCGGGGAGTGCCCTGAGCACAGGGGGCGGGGCACCAGCTGCGGGAAGTCCCCGCAGCGACCCCTGGCGGGAGTGATGGGGGGGATGAGAAGTGGGGCAGGTGCTGGGCCCCCCGAGGGACCCTGAGGCAGTGGAAGAGGCGGCAGGGCCTTTACTCAGACACCGAACTCACTTACACACGACACTAAACCTAGAGGAACTGCAGCTTGAAACTGGCGAAAATGTGTACGTCAGTCTCGTTTTCCGTCACTCTTGTTCACATTTGTGGTCTGAACGGAGATGTGCTATGGTTTACTTCTTTGAATCCTTTTCAATAATAATCATGTTGTAGGAGCACAAAAGAAATGGTGAGTGATGTGGAAAACAGAAAACCTTCTCCGGAAGCCTCCCCCTCCATCTCTAAAAGGAGTGTGGCCTGGAGTTGGCAGGAAACTTGCTTATGTCCTTCGGAAAAGTCTTCCAACTGAAGGTCATCGTGATTTTCCAAATCCATAAATATTTTAGTTCAAATTAAGAATCATAAAAATATAATCCGTGATTCCGGAACACATCATTCCCTGAACATGTTTAAGGGCAAAAGAACGAATCTTTCTTTTCCCATTAGGAATCTCATTCTGGGCTTTTTTTTTTTTTTAATAATATATATATATTTTTTTCTTAAATTAAAGTTTACTCATTCCAGATTATTTTTTATTTTTAATTAAAATTTAAGAACATGGATTTAAAATATGAAAATGACTTCCTCAAATGTTACGGGGCTCTGTCATTTTTCTAATAATTTTTACAAGATTAATAATTTTATCAGATTAATTTCATCCTGCAAAAGAGTATTGCCAATTTCCACTAAAGGGATTTTAAACTCAAAAGTATGCACACTTGAACTATGGAATACAATTCTGAAACGTAGGGCAAATTATTGCCTGAGAAAGCTCTGTGGGCTGCAGCACGGCTCACCGACTCCGCTTTCCCAGCGTACAGCTCACTGTACGGAAATTTTCCTTGATAATCTGCTGTTCATTATTAAATTTCAGGCGTGTTGTTTAGGCAAGTATGTTACATCAACATGATGATATTGTTCTCTCCTTGACTCCCTGACCCCCTCCACTCTATCTAGATACCAACTCCAGCAAGAAGGACCTGACAGCCCTCAGAATATCCTTCTGTCAAGCACCAACTCTTCCTCCCTGTTGTAAGAATATCAAACAGAAAACGTAAACAACATTCTGGAAATGATGGTACAAAGTGGCCCTCCTATGACACTGTAGGTGGAACAAAAGCCCCATTTTGGCATTTGCAGCATCAGCAGCTGCAGGCTGATGCATTTGGCTTTCTGTTAAATAGAGGCTGGAGTGTAAAAATAGACACTGGCATTGATTGGAAGCTTAAGCCTGTTGCAGTTTTACAGATTTAGAAAGTTCACTAATCGCTATCAATTAAAATCTCTGCCTTGTTGGTGCATGAATTATTCACAATAGTGCACACCATCTCAGGGCTTTTAGAAATATTTATTGCAGCCAAATGCAGAAATAGTGAAACTCAACCTGATAAAGGTAAAGAATGTGTTTTAACTTGTAAATACAAAGAAAGTAGCCATTTTAGCATAATTATTGGAATATACATTTAGCAATCCATGATAGGTGTATACTCTACAGATATTTCTGATCCCTGATAGACTTATAACAAATTTTGATCAGTTTCTTTTAGACTTTACTTTAAAAGCATCAAAGAAATATTACCTAAATTAAAAAGCCATCTAGTCCGGCCATAAATATGCAAATATAGGCATACACATATACAAATACACAGGAATATGATTATATCAGTGACTGCCCATTTATTAATTCTGAAGTCTGCATGCTCCACTAAAAATTAGAATCAGAAATGTCAAAACAAACCAGTTGCTCTTTCGGAATCTAAGTCATATTGTCGTTATATTTGTATTTGTTCTTGAACCTGCTTTTGGTCACCATTTTGTAAAGTATCACTTGTTTTCCCTTGAACTCTTCCCCCAGCATCACCACTGAGTCTTTCTTGGGGACTGGCTGTGAGTCTGTCCCACAGTGGCGCCATCAGGGGAAACGGGTTCAGGGTGCCTGCTCGGTTGCCTTGTACCTGTTTTACAATAGGAAACTCAGATCTTGCCATTTCCTTAACCTTCACACCCACCGGCATCAGTGAAGTGGCTAAAAATTGCTCTAAAAGGGGAAAGGCAAATGGAAGATCGCATTCAACAATGATAATAACGCTGTCATTAAAGATTGATGAGAACTTTCAATTAGACCCCATTCCCAATCTGGAGCCGCTCAAGCCAGCTCTGCCTACTATGATCTAAAGCTTTGCAATAAAGATAAAAGGTCATTACAATCTATTGAATTCAATCATGACAAGTACATTTACCTGACGGCAGCATGTATTACATACAAAAAACTAAATTAAAATAACATTATGGGCTGACTCAAATCCACGTGAAAAAGGAAATTTAGAATGAAGGACAGATCAAATCTCAGGCTAAGAATAATTTGATTTGTAGCCCTTTTTGTTGCAGAAAAATACTTACTCTGTTGCCTGTCCTGATTGACACTGCCGCTCTGGAGAAAGAGTACACTTTCTTAGTAACCGATGCTTCAGTAGAACAATTATAATATCTGGTCGCTAACAATAGACTGAAAGACATACCATTTATCAAAACAATTCAGTAATTCTTAGGTAAGAATAAATAGACATATAATTATGCAAATATATGGTGAACGTTATTATTTTGTAAATTTTAAGAATAGTGTTGAAACATATAAATATAAGATATTTTATAGACATATTCCTACTGATTTTGATGCCTTACATATTGTATTTTTGACTGGAAAATTAAACATATTTATGTTGAAAAATATAGCCCACATGTAAGAAGATATATTTTAGCGCAAATATATGTATTTCTACATAAATCTATATGGCCACTGAAAGATATATTTTCTATCCTAATACCATTTACATCCATTCTATTTCTTAAGACTCCCAAATCTAAGTTATCAATAATTGATATGTTTTTGAACTTTGTCACTAACTGCACATTACTTAAAAAGTTAATGAATAAGGTTCTTGACTACAGACAGTTGAAAGTTCTTTACCGAAATAAATTCTAAAACGTGAGGAAACAGCAGCTCAGTAATAAAATGTATCACTGTTTTTTAAAAGTAGGTTTAGGGGATCTTTTCTACATAATAACATAAATTATTGTCCCTCTTTGTTAAATATTATTTGAAAATCTTTACTTTTGTGAATATAAACAGAATAATCAGGGTCATTTGATCTGTAGTCACAGATGAGTCTTGAACAATGTAACCAGCTTTTGAAAAACAGAAGTTTCCAGCACTACTGATAAAATTCAAATACCTGTGCTTAACTGTCTTTCAAGCCCAAAGCACTTTTTAACTAACTTGGCAGTGGATGACGAAGAAAATCGCTAAAATGATTTTCTAAGCATATTCTACATTAAAGCAATAATTTATTTCTGTCCTAATTAAGGGTATTATTGCTATTGTTATCTTTACTCACAGCTTCTGTTCTAAGTTTCTGCCTGAAGCAGTGGAGGGTAGAACTCTTGAGTACTGAATTCCCCTAGAAATCTCTTCTACTGCAATTTTAGTAGCAACCCATGTTTTCTCTATTTTGGCTTATACTGTTTTCATTCAAGAAAATGTTACCATTATATGTGCATAGACAAGAAACAGCTTAACCTATCCAAATGTTGCCTTTCTTGGCAGCTAATACATACAAGGGAAGGTGCCCTCATCACCCTGTTGGTCTTCTCTCAGTTGAAGACAAAACAAGTGCACACGTGAACGTGTGTGGGTGTGTGCATTCGTGTCTTTGGGCTTTAAATATTCCTTTTATATGAGAAATTAGTCTTTCTGAAAACACATTATTAATGGACTCTGTGTAGTGATTTCTACCATGTGGTGGCAGCGTTGCACCGATGTAGAAGGCTGGGCTGTGACTTTCTTTTGAAATGGCAGAAATGAAAGTCAGTTTGGATTTCTCAGACAGCATCATTTGTACATACAGGACAATGCTATAAAAATGGTGCAGAACTAAATCCATAGTATTTTTGATAACATAAATTTAGTCATTAAAATATGATTTAACTCAGGAGTCTTATTCCTAATAACTAAAATAAATTTGTAGCATATGAGTTATGCTATTAACAAACAATCACAATTTTATTCATATTCATCTCTTTTTGCTCATGGATTATTTTTTGTATTTCGAACACCTCATTGGTGTGCAAACAGGATAAAACTATATGAGCCCTCCCATCTTTATCATTTAGTAATTCTGAGGACTAAAGTCACATAACCAACATAGAGTTTCAATAATATTGAATGTGCATTTTGAAAATCCCCGACCTCAATTATGCTGCTTTACAGGAACAGTATATATCGTCTGGGAATTAGTTCTATATTAAAGAATAAAACAAATGTTCATTAAAATTTAAAGATGCACATTCTACAAGTAAAAGTGAAGTTTTATTATGTAAACTGTAATGATTAAGTTGCCTGTTGAAGTAGAGGACTTTGGTTAAAGATGTTCTATGCTTCATGATATAAGTTGACAATAAATGTCTCTTAGAGTTTTCTTCAATGTGTGATTTATGTTCGTTAGATGTAATTGAGGGCAAGATAGTTATTACAAAAATAGTCAGTACAATATTATGAGGATATTTTGACTGTACTTATTTATTTTCACAAAAATTTTTCTCAGTGTCAGTTACAATTGCCCATTATAAATAATTAAATCCAAATGGAAATTATTTTTCACCTAAAGCAAACTCACTGGTCCAATGATAAGATCCATACAAGACACGTAAGTGGCCTGGGTGTGATAATAAGGGCGGATCATCCCAGGCTATTTCAGTTCCATCTCAGAACACATCTCTAGACCACCTGAGAGGCAGGTACTGAGATGCTGGTGGGACCAGAGCCACAGTATCTTCCTGCAGCAGCTCTCATGCACCCCTCACCTTCGTCCTCCTTCCCTCTCCTACACAGTTATCTGCTTTTCCAGTTTCCTGGTAAAAGGGAATGGAGAAACAGAAAATTCTTCAAAGCAAAATTCTTCAAACGATGTCTTGTCCTGAATAAGCCTGATGACAGTGAGAGGCATTGTATGGCAGTAAAGTGATCCAGAGTTCCAAAATCTTTCCAGTCTTTTGATCTCTAGAATATCTTGCAGTTTGACTCTGTCTCAATGATTTCATCTGAAAGGGACATTTATTCATGGATTCACTGTTTCTTTAAAAAATACATATTGGGTACCATATGTTAACCAGATATAATTCCAGTCAAAAGGGAATAAGGTTTGGCTCCTTTGAAAAGTAACAGTAATTTGTGTTTCAATGGGATATTATAATGTTTTGAGCATTAAAATGATATAAAGTATAAAATAATTTGAAGAAACAATAGAAGAATCTTGAGTTAGCTTCTGTTATAAAAAATACTTTTACAAATTCCAAGTCCTTGATCCACGTACTGGGGTTTATAACTTAGCAAAATAATTTTGATAGTAACTTAAAGTGAATTCTTATGGGATTGAACTGTATAAAAATGCAAGCCCTTTTAGCCATAGGGACAAAGTGCTGGTTAGGTGTGCAGAAAATCAGATCAAGTGCAGAAACGTTTTTGTTCTTGTTGCTTTAGTCTCTATTGTTCGACACAGTGGTTGGCAGACGGGAAGGGGCAATACGCACAAAGGAGGCGTGGAGGTGAGGGATGCCGTGCGCGGTCAGGCTCTCCCCTGGGGCGCTGGGGTGACGGCCTCCATAGCCGTGCGGGGCATCACGACACTGGAATCCTCGCGCAGGTGGCGCTTGACTCCAGTTGGCTGTTTCCACCACGGTGGTTCTCTCCCTGTGTGGTGGAATTAGAAGAGCTAAGCAATCAGTACAGGCAGTCACATTAACTGCAGAGTTAACTAATGCAGCATTTTGGAGAAAAAACAGCTTTGAAATGTTCTAAATTTCATATGAACTTTGCATTGTCCTTTTGGCTGTGGAGGTCACCACGGGGCTGCAGAATTCTCCGATTCATTTAGATTGTTTGCATGTGTCAACTGCCATGTGAATGACTTCCATCTTGAGTGGCCTGAAGAACAAAGTTATTGGTTATAATAATTATTATAATAATTACTGGTGATAATAATTATTGGTTTTAATAATATAATAACAACCATGCTTGACAGTTTTTCATACTCTTTTGGCTACATGACTACTCCTATACCTGTGAGATTTACAAATGCATATTTGTCAGCCTGTGTAAAAAGTAAGTAAAAAATATATAAATAAAAATCAGTCATGTTTACATAATGAGAATAATATATTATGTATCCAGGTATGTACAATATATAATAGGTTATATACACATATATGCATATATATGTCTATCACGATATGCATATGCACACTTTTATAGAATATACTCTGTGTACAGTATATATACATTGATGTAAATATATCCATACAAATCCATATGCATATATATACATTTATATACACACAGTATATAACATATTTTATATATATATATATATATACATAATACAGACTATATTATATAATATAATACATTTTAATAATGCAATTGCATTAAGGAAGAGGAGTTCTGTAACATGAAGTTTGTAATATTTGGAGAAAGAATATAAAGATTCACTTATCCATTTGTTTATTCAAGTCTATATTGAGTGCCTACCCTTTTCTGATCCTTGTGTTAGAAGCTGGAGATAAAATAATAAACAAACATGGTCTCTGAACTCATGGAATTGAAAACTGAAAGAAACAAATAATGATCAAATAAGTTCACAAAAAATACTTAAATTATATTTTTGATAAGTACTATAATATATCCAATATGCTAATGAGAATCTTTTCAGATTTGTAACATATTGGAAACATGAATAGTTATAGGCAATTTACTTTCTTTATTAAATACTTTGCATTACATTTTTAAGAAGAAGCACCTGGATTAGCTCAGTCAAAAAAAAAAAAAAAAAGGCAACATTTGTAACAAAACTAAACAATTGCAAGTTTCAGTCAGATTACAAAAATACTCGGTGAACTAGAGTTTAAGTCGTGTCACATTGGGATTTTCTGTTTTGTAGGTATTTGACATTGCATTGTCGATTATATATAAAATAGTTTAAACAATCATATTTTATTAAACCTGCTATGTTCCTTCTCTTTCCCTTACTAAAATCTTTTCCTGTTTTCTTTTTTATTTCCTTCCTTCCCACCTGTGTTGACCAGAGTAAAGATCTTATGCAGAGATAGGACATTTAGGGGCTTAATCTTCACAACTACTTAGCATTAAAATCATGCTGACCCGAATTCTAAATTATTGTTATCTCTCCTGACACACCAAATTCCCTTTTGAGAACTATTTTTTCGGCAGTGTGTTGTTCCTTGTGTCCAGATCCTTAATTGCATGACCATCAGGAGAGTGATATACAGTATATTTAAAGATCACAAGTTGTTGTAAATCTGGGTCATGCAGTGACGTGGTTTATAAGGCAAATTACACTCCACTGGAGTCCTCTGCAGCGAATAAGATTGCTCTTTTCGTTGACTCCTTTTGGCCACAGTAGGCAGTGAAAAAAAAAAATGTGTTGACAAAAAACAAGCAAAGATGAAATAAAAGAAGTTCCAGGTTTCAGAGACACAGGCATCTTCCTTTGATTTTGGTGAATTTACATAGGAAATAAGAAGGTTCTTAACTGAGATTTCAACTACAAATTGTCCTCTTGACCTCTTACCTTTTCTAAATAGGCTGGAGCAAAAGTGAAGCACTTACTATATACATGGTATTTGTGTTTCCTAAAGGGTTTAGCAATCTCCCTCCATCCCTGGTGGCTCTGATGGGGTGGGCACTGCCCTTTCACTGCCTGACATCCATCCCCGGCTCCCCCTCCCATCCAGACCACTATTTATCGATCATAGAGCCTTGATTTGTTTTTTCAAACATTAGGTCTCAAAAACAAATTTTACGGCCACTGGAAAACCCTGGGCATATTTATTTTTTCTATCCCAGTGTTGCAGTCTTTTCCATGAACGCCGTACAGGGATCAGTCGTGATCCACACAAATTCGGGACCTGAAACTGATAATTGCCCACGTGTGGACCCATAACTTTGTAGATTATGTACAAACTATTTAATTCCCCTCTGATCTACATTTGTCACAGTGTGTTCTGCTAGACTGAAAACTACCAGAAGAATTTCTTGTGTACAAGGCAAGCAGCGTGGTCGCCCCCAGATCCTAAAATACATGCCAATCTCAGCCTTGAGTTAGGTATTATCTGCTCTTTCTGGATTGCCTACCTTTTTTCTCTACTATATCTTGGGATTTCTGGGCTATACATGTTTTAAAATTTATTTGCATCATTAGTATATATCCTACAGGGGATTTTGCTTCATGTTACCTATCCGAAAAAACCCCATTTTATGGATTTTCTATTTTGAGACCAATAAATGCATTTTGTTTTAAAAAGCTTACTTCATTTTAAAAGATTTGAAACAATTACATGTATTTTTTGTCAATAGGTATTTTAAAATCTGGCTTATGAAATCAGAGAGATAAAACTTAGGATATTAACATTTAATGGTAATTAATATTTTAACTGTGAAAGAGGCAATTAGAAGTTGAAGAAAACAGGTAAATTCATATTGTTCCTATTCTATTCATTTGATAAAAAGGGGCAAAGGGAGATAATTTTGATTAACTGAAATGGTAATGGCAACATTGATTCTTTTTTTTTTTAACATCTTTATTGGAGTATAATTGCTTTGGCAACATTGATTCTTTAAAAAAATATGTTCATATAAAATAAGCAATGAGTGTGCAGGAGGTTAGTGACATTAAAACCTCAGTCATCTTTACTTCATTAGTAACATGTTCTACAAAATTTCTTCATTTCTGTTAATTTTCCATTTCAACTCAAAATGAGAAGTTCAATGATAATTGACAGCTTCAGTAAACAATGGACAGGAGATTTCAGAGCTTCAATCGATACTAACAGTCCTCCCCCTCAGTTTTCCTGGAACCCCTGTAGAATAACTGATACAATTAATCACTGATGGGCCATCACATGCTTTTATGAGGGACCAGGACCTCCAGCACTGAGCGGCATTTCTCAGGGCGTGTATGTTTACATTATGAGCTAAATAATACCTCATCCAGCTAACCTCTAGCTGCCAATTCAACAGCTTTCTCTGCATTTTGCTTCTTATTCCACTGATTCAGGTAACACCCCGCAACTGAAATTATTATGGGTTAACTCTGGTTGTTTAACCTCGATTCCCATTTTTGGGGGAGAGGTGATTTAGATGATGTTGTGACTGCGGGTCTGTCTGGCACCATGAGATGAGCGGGTGTGTGGGTAGCATTTCTCTGACACCCATCCTGGTACCCCAAGGTTCTCAGACCCACCTGGTCCCTAAGTGCCCACTCTCCACGGTCCCACTTTTCGGTAATGTAATGTAAACCTAAAATCATCAGAGCCCCTGAAAACTCTGGGAGTAAACCAGACGCCCTAGGCGGACCAGAATTCCTGATTGCAAATACTCAACCAAGAATTAGACATTCTGAGCTTTGATAAGGGCCTGGGTCACTATTCTGTGCATGTAGATTGCATTTAGCGCTGTCTCTTGTGCTTTGCATCTTACAGCCAGCCGCACCTAGCAACCTGGTTTGTAGGGAAAAGGGAGCAAAAGTAGTCCCCTCGTGGTCAGTCTCTGTTGCTTATATAAGTACACTTAAATGTATGGTTTCCACGTCACTTAAAAAATTCTCTTCATTGCTCTCCGTATAAAAGATCGAATACCTATAAGATACAGTTCATGTTCACTATGGTACATTAAGGAGCTTAGAAAGCAGCAGTGTTTTGACTAATATCAATTAAAAAATGAAAATAAATGCATGCATTTCTGCAGTACCAATTTTAGAGTGCAATCTCCTTTTAGAAATAAGTAGTTTACATCTAGGGTTGGCATACGCCTGGCCTCCAGTTCCAGAATACCTGGGATGAGGTCTGTAACCCCTGACCCCCGCCTGCATCCCTGGCAGCCCGTATGTCCAGATGCAAAGGGAAGTGGCGTTACCTTCAAGGAAGTGCATCTGTGGGTTGCTGTACACTCACCCCACACTGAGGCCACCAGCACTTTAATCCCAACAAGAACACGTCATCACTTTATTAATGTTAGTCAGAAATGTTTTGGGGCAAAATTCATGACACTGTTTCTTTATGGCAAAGCATCCACCCTTTTATTCCATCAGCATCAACAAAACCGCCTCTTCCTCAGAAACAGTGCCTCCGTCTGACTCTGATCAGGAGACAGAATCCCCACAGCAATTCGTGGGAAAGTCTACCGCAAAGAATGATGAGCTATAGCAGGCGGTTAGAGCGAGGAGGGGTAAGCGAGTACGCAGAGAGGACGAATTGTGAGAGTGTGCGGAGGGCAGACACAGGAATAGCCACCACCCCAGGGCCCAGGCAGCTGCATCCAGACATTGGAAGGCAGTATTGCGGTGCTGTGCTGGTGGAAACTTCCAGAAATTTACCTTCCAGACATGGATGGAAATCCGCCCTCCAGAACGTGCAGGAAACCCACCCTCTCGAGGGCCGGGCAGGGGCCCGTCCAGGGGAAGGGTCTCCGCAGAGGCGCTCCACTACCAAGCTCACTCTGCGCGGTGCCAGGGGAAGCTGCCAGCGCTCCGCGCTGCTGCCCACCACGCGCTGCCTGCAGGAAGGAGCAGGCCAGGACCAGGAAGGCGATGCCCGCAGCGTCTCGCCACCTGCCTCCAAGGACGGGGCTGAGCCTTGTGCCAGCGGCCGAAGGACCGCTAGTCAAGGGACCCAGCGCCATTTACACAGAGCAGCCAGTGAAAGTGGATTTGGAGCACAGAGAAAGAAACCTGACAACTGGCATTGACGAGAAATACAAAATGCTTACCACTTTTTATCTCCAAGCCTTTCCCTATAATAATGTACTTAGTGTATTGACAACAAATGTTTAGTGGGCACCTACTCTGTGCCATGCGCACAGATGGGCCCCGAGGCTCCTGCCCTGGGAAGCCGACAGTCTGTGCAGGGCTGCAGACCTGAGCACGCAAGATGTGCAGGTGCCATCGGTGGTCTGTCCCTCCAAGGGGAGAGGGAGGCATAGGCATGGAGAAGGAGGGAAGGTTTCTGTGAGAGGGCTGCGTCTGAGCTGCAACAGGAGGAAGAACAGGGTATAAGCGGGCAGGGGTGGGGGGGGGAAAGGCCACGGGAACTGCCCAGAGTCCAGGAACGGGTCGATGGACTCTAAGACCTGCGGCCACTGAGGCAGTTGGGCCACTTGTGATGGGGAAGGCCAGGGGCAGGTGATCCTTTGAGGCGTGAGGCCCGTGGTCCAGCACAGACCCTGGTGAGCTACCTACAGGCCTCCACAACGATGCTATTCACAGCTCTTTGCTCCTGGGCCTGAACTTTCGATGCTGAAGAGATGGGAAGAAGGGACGTCAGAAATGCTCTACTTGACATATTTATTTTCTTCTTCCATCTGCTCTTGGGTTTGCTCTGTTATCGGTGGCCTTAGTTCATTTGCCACTTGCCTGTGAGCGTGGCCAACACTTCCTACTTCCTCCACTTAGAAGAGCTTACAGGATCAATTCTCAGCCCCTTGGACCTCTGTGCTTGAGTGAAAGGCTGGGTTCTACACGACTGTAATTGCTGAAGACTCACAGAATTAAATCAATGTGTGTGTGTGTGTGTGTGTGTGTGTGTGTGTGTGTGTATCTCTATATATCTATATATGTATATGTGAGTGCATGTGTATATATATTAACCAGTCCCGCTTAATAGGTTAAGGAGTTAGGGTAACTTTTCTATTTCATTACAGAAATGCTCATCATCCAGATGTTGACCTTTTCTGGGGAAATTGACATCGTCAACATACACTGCACGTGTGCCCATCCTTTACCAAGGTGAAGCTCGAAATCAGCACTCTCCCACAGAACTTTCTGCAACAAGGAAAATGTTCTACCTCTGCACTGCCCAGTGCTACCTAGGGTCTCGTACTACTTTCCAATGTAAATAATCTGTATATAAGTTTTGTCTTGTCTATTAATTCTTCATAGGCCCCCTGAAGGCATTGTCCCAGAAGATGGTGTGGCGCCTTGCACGTAATGAGCGTGCAATCACCATTCACGGAATTGAAAACCATGACCAGCAGGTCGATTCTTCATATTTATCTGAATCTGAGAATATAGATTTTTTGAGTGTGTTTTCTTAAGAAGTACCCATTTTCTTATTTTTTCAATCATTCATTCAAGAGTTATGCTATTGGGTGCCTCTTTTGTTTCCAGAACTAGGTTACATCTTAGATTTCTATATAAAGAAAACCCTTGGGAATTCTCTGGAAGTCCAGTGGTTAGGACTCCATGCTTCCACTGCAAGGGGCACAGGTTCAATCCCTGATCGAGGAACTAAGATCCTGCAAGCCACGTGGTGCGGCCAAAAAAAAAAAAAAAAAAGAAAAGAAAAGGAAATCCTCTTAAATTTATTTCTGATCTTGAAAGATAGAAACAGATAGAAATATATACGTATATCATTAGTTAATAAGGTTTCTTTATTAGTTTTGGCCATGAAAACTACGCTGATCTCTTGAAAAAACGAAGGGATAGACAACTACTCTAATTGGACATGGATAAGAATAATGTTATGTTAACCTCTCAGCAGCTGAAATGCATGGTTTGGCTTGTTACCATCTTCAGGATTACTGTTGATCTCTGACTGGGTCTCAGTCTTCCTACCCTTGGAAATCTTTGGCCCTGCACATCGGCATTGGTCACTAGTGTGTCTGCCCTTGAGATCCAAATTCCAAAGCTTCTGAGAGTTTTGTTCTTCCTTCACATTTGACTTAGTAGAATAAGTTGGACAAGATTTGTTTGCTCTTCTTGTAATTAGCTTCTTAAACACGGTGTCATTTGCTATGAATGAGCCCTTGAGATTCCATGTTGATGACTGTCTTGTGGTCAACATCAAGGAACCCAGCCCATGCTGAGTCCATTTTGGTGTTCATTACTGGAAATCTGTTTCGGAACTGGGAGTAAGCATTAAAGACCTGGGTCTTCTACTTAAACGAAAAGTGAGAATATTACTGACTATTCTAAGTAAAGTACTCTGCAGAATTAAAATAGCACATGCAATTTATTTCCTTGGCGGGTAGAGTCATTGGGTTTATAGCACCCAGAGAAGTAAAGCAACGTGGCTTCTTCTTCCGCAACAGTGGAGGCCATGCTGGGCTCCCCGGTACGTCTCCTGGGGGTGCATCAGGAAATCAATCACGTTCCTGCCTAGGCTGGAACTTCCCACCAGGGGCTCCTTTAGCAGAGAAAATGAGCATTTTCTTTCTTCTGTGTAGAGGTGTAAATTTAAAAAATATGATGACCTGAACTCTCCATTTGGTCATGCAACAGAGGAACAAACTTAAGGGTGATCCACATAGGGTCTGTTAAATATAATATAGGACACAAGACCCTAGCTAAATCTGTTTTCTGCTTCACCAAAATTTGTTTCCATTTAAAGTTCTTATTGGCTGTACCTTTGTAAAATCCTTGTTTTAAGAAATTTTATCTTTTTTCCTTGTCATTTCCTAGTGTTTTAATCATTGGAAATTAGATAGGAATACTTCTGTAAACATACAGATTTAATCCAAGACAACTCCTATATGTTATATCTGTATATCTGTATCTCTATCTGAATCCATATCTCAGTATATCTATATATCTAGATCTAGGTCTAGATCTCTATCTATATCTATAAACATATTCTGGCTTTAGTAGCGAAATTAAAGTTGACACAGGGCATCTGATAAATTTTGTGAACTCTTTTATTAAATTCACATGTATGCACACAAATTTATTGTTTTATTGTTTCATGAGATTCAATATCATTTTACATATTCTCATAAAATTATTTCCCGCTTAGATCCAGCTTAAGTCTTCATTTTTGAGTTAGGTTTTTTGTTTTTTGGTTTCAATTTCAGTTTTCGTCAGCTCAGGTCTGTCTGCATTCCCCATTCTTAGGTAACCACAACATGATCCCCAAAACTAACTGAAGAAAAGGCTTCTGTTTCAGGAAGGGAGAAATATTTCTATCACGTTCTGGGTAGTTTGTGAACTATAGCAACAGGAAAGGGAGGAAACAAACTGGCTTTTCCAAGCACTTGCTCCGTCCAGGCGGTGCGCTGGTGCCCAGGGTGCATCACTTCTCTCCCCATCACCGACCCGTGGCTCACGGAGTGTTAGGTGCCCTCCACCTGGCACATCGACGGTTTTATTCACACTGCAGCCTGCCCCGTGCCAGCAGGTCATTCCACTACTTCTTCCATGTTTGTCTTCAGTCTGCATTTTAATTCGCTTCGCTTTCCTCACTAATGACCTCACCAATGATGCAAGATTGATACTATTGATGCTCACAAATGATACCCTTTTCAAAGAACTCACCGCCTCTTCAGGGAGTGGGCAGGTGAGATGGAACGTGGATAACATCTAGTCCATGAGAAGCCAAGGGATGACAACGCTTCCAGCTTGAAACCTGCATGAAAGAGGGGGAGATGGTGCCACATCCAAAAGGAAAACAGTGAATTAATCACTTGAAGATGGGAGATGGTGGGGAAGATAGTAGAGGTAGAGAGGTACCCTCACAGTATCCA
Organism: Balaenoptera physalus; assembly: GCF_965194825.1. Taxonomy (NCBI): domain Eukaryota; kingdom Metazoa; phylum Chordata; class Mammalia; order Artiodactyla; family Balaenopteridae; genus Balaenoptera; species Balaenoptera physalus. Next base: position 2,291,777 of record NC_138897.1, on the reverse strand, counting down.
AATTATACACATGGAAGTGAAGAAATCCTGGTGTGTCAAGACATTACAAAGAGGTTAAGGCTGTTGCAATGTGAAGCGAACGTGAAAGCGGGCAAAGATGTGAGGATGGAGAGGAGCAGGACGAATCACATGTGGTCTTGACTGTGGGTGTGAGCTTGACTCGTGCAGGACAGCTGGGCAGTGAGATGGCGTATTCTTACCTGGGGGGATTCTCCAGGCTATCTGTGGGCTGTTTCGGGAATCCCCAAGTTGATAATGGCTTAAACTGGGATGGTGCTCTAGGGAGAGAAAGAACAAGACAGACCGATTGAAAATTCAGGAAGTAAAACCTGGAGGACTCAGCTATTAATTGTCTCCAGGGGATGAAATATTCATGACAAATGGCAGTTTTCAAGTTTGAGAGAATAGGTTGATCACAGGGGCCAACAAAGAAGAGTGGAGCTGGGGAGAAGACGAGTGGAGAGGATACCCAGCTCATATAAGAGAAAACAGGTTCAGCTTGAATTTGTTGAGTTTGAAGCAGTTGTAAAATCCAGGTGACGGTGACAGCCCATGAAACAGGTGGAGGAGTCTGAAGCTTGGAGGAGGGTCTGGGCTGAGTCTGTGGGCAATCACCGAATTGGAGAAGGCAGAGCCCAGGAGAGAGGGTGAGCCCATGAACTCACGCAAGGAAGAGCATGCAATAGCAGGAGGTCAGGGGACAGGAGAGCTGATGTGTGGAGAACCAGTGGACCACGGCGGACTCAAGGTCAAGAAAGTGGAATTACAATGCAAGGTGACCAATATCAACAAACCACAGACAGCGAAGTAATACAATCACAGGAAATGGTATTTCAGAGTTAACTGTTAGGGTTGGGGGTAATTGACCACCATGGTGGCAATGACTTCAGTCACGTGGTGGAATTGAAAGTATGTTACTGGATCCTGAGAAGTGAATGAGCAGTTTAGAGAGCTGGTGAGAGGTCAGCCTTGGAGAAGTTTGGATGGAAAATGAGGGGACAGGTTGGTAGGCACAGTACGGTGCATAGTGCAGGAGGGTTTTCTTTGGGAAGAGGTGGGAGAGCTCTCAACACATAGGCTGAAATTAAGGAACCAGGGGGAAGACAATGATAACTATGAGAGTTATCTCGATAACTATGAGAGTTCTAGAGAGATTGCTTTCAGGACCTGGGTTTGGAAGAGAGGGGATAAAGGGCACAGGGTAAGGGTCAGCCTTGCAGTGAGAGTAATGCAAGGAGGAACACTCGGATACAGGTACCTCTGTGGGTGGGAGCTTGAAGGGATGATTGCCTAATGGCATCATTTCCCTCAATTAAGTAAGAGGTGAATAGTTTACTGAAAATGAGTGATGGGGAGATTGTGTAGGGGCTTCTGGAGAGTTTTGAAATTTTAGATTAATCCCGAGAGAGACTGAGCTAGCTAGCCAAGCACGGACCCTGAAAGAATTAAGATAAAATTGAAAGCTCAGTGATGTGGGTGAACCAATTCATAGATGGTACAGACTGTACGTGGTTCCGAACGATGTCCGGCATGAGGCTACTCCATTGTGGGGACAGAACTGGGGTCCCTCTAGAAAAGGCCATGCCCTAATCCCTGTGTGGTGAGGTACTATGCCTGTGAATAGGTCGCCTTATGAGACAAAAGGGACTTTGCAGACACAGTTGAGGTGGTTATCAGTTAACCTTAAAATAGGAGATTATCCTGGATTATGTGGATGAGCCGAGTGTAACCACACAAGCCCATAAAGTCGAGACAGAGAAGAAAGTCGCAGAGATTTGAAGTAGGAGGCAAATTTGGCACTGCCTTCGAGGTGGAGGAGACCACAAACCAAGGAATGCAGGAGGCTCTAGAAGCTGAGAATGAGCCCAGTGGACCAGAGCCCATATCCATACAGAAGCAAGCTCTGCCCACAACCTGAGCCCGGAAGTAGATTCTCCCTCAGAGACTCCAGACTCCAGACTCCAGGCCAAGTGAGACTCTGGCCTCGTGAGACCCCGAGCGGAGAATCTGCCTCTCCGCCCTGGACTGCAGACACACAGAAACTGCAAGATGATCAATGGATGCCTATGTGCATGGCTCCGTTTGTGCTGATTTGTTACACAGGCAATAGAAAACTGACACATATTTTTGTGGAAATTAGCGACTATTACATTAATCTTGTGTTGGAGTTTTTCTGGGTGGGTCCAATGAATAGACAGGTTCAAATAACTTGAAAGCGCAGTTGAGTGAGGTAAGGATACCCAGCCTGTGGCCTGGGTTATGTAGCAAAGAGAGATACGGTCTCCTGGGAAGTTGGAGAAATTAGATATCCCAGGATGGCTGGACACCTGTTTTAGTGGAATCCAGGTAGTCGTTCTGTTTTAATTCGTCCACTCCCCTAAAGCCAGCTCCTATCTGAAAATCTTCACTGACTCAATTTTCACCAAATCCTGTTTTCATTATTCAGTCACTGAAGATTTTTCAATATTGGCTTTTAAGCTACAATATATTATGGACAGTATGCTTAACATTCTCCTGGCCAAGCCACCTGTAGTAGATAGAACAATTGTTCCTAATTCTTTACTCCTTTCTAACATATTGTGTGGGTCAATACGATTGCCTTGGTCCCGTGGCGGCAGAATGCATTTCAGGCTGAGTCATGTGACTTGATTTGGCCCTTGGGCACTGGCAGATTTAGATGCACAAGCAGAGGTTTGAAATGTGTCTCCACGGTTGGGCTGCCTTCTTTGAACTTCTGCTTTTGCGATGAGAAGTAAAGTCTTGAGCAGCCACTGCCACCCGCTCTAAACACTGGGTCCAGGGTCAGACTCATGAAGGGAGCCACCCCAACTGACCGTCGGATGAGTGAGCATGGAATGAATGCTGAGAAATGCATGCCGCTGAAATTTGGTTGTTTCATAGCAAAGCTGCCTAATCCACTTCATGTACCTTCCTTTATTTTTACTTTTGCTTGTGACATCTCCACCCTCCTGCTCTGGGCTGAATGTTTGTGTCCCCCAAAATTCATATTCATTCATCCCCAGTGGGTTGGTATTGGAGCTGGTGCCTTTGGTAGGTGCTCAGGTCATGAGGGAGAAGCTCTGTGAATGGAATTAGTGCTCTTATAAAGGAACCTCAGAGCAAAAAAAGGGGTCGTCCCCAAACCAGGAAGCAGGCTCTCACCAACACCAACTCTTCTGGCACCTTGATCTTGGACTTCCCAGCCTCCAGAACCATGAGGCAGTTGACGATGAGCTACCCAGTTTATAGTATATTGTCACAGCAGCCCAAACAGACTGACACCTCTTCTGTGCATAGAATAGTTTTTAGCTAGAAAAATCTTGCCATCCTTCACGTACAGATCACACCTCTTATCACACTCCTGAAAGCCATTTTATCACCAGAAGCCAAAGAAAATGCTTCTGACTGCATATTTTGTTTCTCCAGTAAAATTAATCCTTATTCATTATCTCATTTGACCATGAGACCGATTCTACAGGGATAAGCGGGATAGATAACATTAGCTCCACTTTGTAAATAATGAGAAAATTAGCGCTCACAGAGGGTGAGTCACTAAATCTTATTGACGCAACCAATAAGGGGCACAGATAGAGTTTCAGTCCAGAACCGGGAGGCTTCTTTCTGCACTCTCGCACACATTTTGGAGTCTGAGCCAAATCATGAACTGCTACAAGGCTCAGTCTAAACAAGCTTTCTTCCCATCGTATTGGGCACAGGGCTCTTCCCAGAGCAGATGCTGATTAGGTGTTCATTTACTGAAATAACATGAATGAAAGTTAATTTAATTAGATGCAGATAGCTCAGTGGAGGGTTTTTATCTACCCAACGTGGGCTCTAGGACCCGGGTTTTTCTACCCATGCCTGTGCAGATTGAACCTCGATTTTTTTCCTTCCTCAGGGGACCCCACCTAACCTTCCCTAAAAAGGGTTTGCTTTGGATTTCCATGAAGTTGTGTTATTCCCAACAAGGAAGGGGTTGAGGCTGTGTGACTTCTGTCTATGCGTTTTCCACACTCTATTACCTGCATGGCTTCGTCATAATCAGTCACCGATACGTCCGGTCTTGTGAATTCCTATCTTTACAACACATACTCAGGGGGCGCCCAATGGCTATTACCTGTTGGCTGACAGATTGACCAGTTGACTGACTAACTGTGAATCCTGAATTCTGGGGCCACAAGGACATTTTCCCTATGATATGTGGAGCTGTGATAGAAAAGAAACTGGGAGTCACCTGTGCCAGCACTAAATGGTAGCGGTGCTCAGTGATGTTACACCTATTTATGCCGCTAAAGTGTTTTATTTTGTCCTTAGTTTTTTAAATTTATTGCTTTATTGAGATATAGTTCATATAGCATAAAATTCACCCATTTAAAGTGTGCAGTTCGGTGGTTGTCAGTATATTCAGAGTTTTGCAGTCATTGCCGCTATCTAATTCCAAAGCATTATCATCACCTCCTGCCACCCCCAACAAGAAACCGCTTTATCTGTTAATTATCACTCTCCGTTCTCCCCTCCTCATTGTCCCAGGCAACCACTATTCTACTTTCTGTCTTTAGGATTTGCCTATTCTGGACATTACATGTAAAGGCAACCATACCGTATATGGTTTTGTCTGGTTTTTCTAACTTAGCATAATGTTTTCAAGGTTCATCCACATTGTAACATGTATCAGTACTTCATTCCTTTTTATTGTTGAAAAGATATTCCATTGTATAGAGAAACCACATTTTGTTTATCCATTCATTAGTGGATGGACATTTGGGTTTCTACTTTGAGGCCATTATAAATAATGCTGCTATGAATATTGGTGTACAGGGTTTTATGTGAACTTATGTTTTCATTTCTCTTGGGTAGATACGTAGGAGTGGAATTGCTGGGTCACATGGTAACTCTGTGTTTAATATTTTGAGAAACTGCCAAACTGTTTTTCAAAGTAGCGGCACCATTCTGCAATTCTAAGTTTCCACCAGCAATGTACGACGGTCCTCAATTGCTTGTTTCTTTGGTTTCATTGACTTCTTTTGGCAGTCAAATGTTTTAACTGTTGAGTATTAATCTGACTGAGAAGTGTCTTTCCTAAAAAAATGATGGCGAAAATAAGCCACGTAAATTCTCCAAGGGCCCATTTGAATCTCATAGTGGTGATTAGGTTTATTCATTTATCTTATGAGTGTGGGGTAAATGCATGAATGGCAAAGAGTGAGAGAACCTTTAAAATCCACATGTCCATTTGGCTGTTCTGTTCTAGTTCTGAATGTAGTTCTCTTGGGTTCTGAAATAATTCATATGGCAGGTGGGATATGCAGGTCTGATTGCAAGAAGCTTTATGTAATGATTCCTTTTCCTAAAAGAAAAATCCAAGAAAAGCCATGAGAGTCATTCCTGTGGGTCTTTTGATGTTCCAGAAACTATGTTTGAAAACTGATTAAACTGCCCTTGTTAATTAGAGAATCACTTCCCTGAGAACACAGAGGAAGTGACAACGTACCCCAACCTCACACCTACCACTGTTCTTACATCACTGACATCTGAAAAATAAAAAAGACTGCTGAGCCAAACTGCTAGGTATGAAAAGAAGAAAACCTTCTAGAGATTCCACGATAGGATCCTTTGTTGGCAAATCACTTAGTAAATATATAATTTAAAAGACCATCTACTATATTTCTTATATAAATCACATTTTAAGCTATTCTCTCCTCTACATTCCTAACTTTCAGAGTTTCACATTCAAGAGGAAGTGAATACATTTTACGTTGCAGGAGAAATGTGACAATGGTGTCAAATTTATATTAGTCCAGTGGGATGCAATTTAGCCATTGGTGGTTAAAAAAAAAAAAAAAAAGAGACGAGGTATGTGTGTAACAGAGGCATTTTAATACTGAAAGGAAGTAATCTCAAGGAATAGAAAAGGCAGACATGCAAACGTCCTTGAGATGGGTCTATAGGACCTGATAGGTTACTCCATTGAATTCATGAAATCCACACTGGTGAGAAACCTAAACAAGGGGTCATCCAGTTCAATTTCCCTTGAAAAGATTCTTAAGGATGTAATGACATTTGAAAAGCACATCAGGATCCATCAGGATCAAAGGTTTCCATCAAGGGGAAACGTTAGAATTGCTCTCTATGTAACTGTTAGTAACGCTGTTCCCACCTTCCATCCTGTCTCCTAGGGAATGTTGTGCCTTTTTTCCCCACCTGTTCTCCTCTTTAACTTATCCTTCTACGGGGTGCCTCCTCGGACGCCATTTAACTGAACCACTGTTGATAAACAACATCGAATTCCTTCACATTAGCTTGGCTTTCAGGCAGAAGGGTTCTTCCTGAAATGGCTGATCCTATTATTTCTCACTCTCTTCTTTTTCCTTTTCTTTTTTTCTTGCAGGCACACAGAATGCAAAAGGAACAAGTTCTGCTGTATTTGCGTACCGTAGGAGGCATTCGTTTCTATTCCTTGTGGACCGCTAGCAGCCCTTCCTGTGCAATTGAAGAGAGAAGAGCAACTCACAAAGAGAGCAGAATTCTTTTCAAGAGCGTGGGGAAGGAGCTTACAAATCGCTCCATCAAGCCCAGCACCGTCCTGGCGGGCTCTTCTTCCCTCGGAGGAGATAGGAAGGTAACCTTTGATAGAATACTTTCTTAAAAATCCTGAGTGAATAAAGGAGTCCTTGAGAGGAAGTTCCCAGATATGGATTACCTATAAAAAGAATAAAAGGAATGAACATTGAAGATTTTTCATCACCGTAAACAAATAATTTGTGATCCCTCTGCAGTCAGACCACAAATAGGACCAAGAATTAGAAGTGCCCCTAGCTGACCGGCATATACATATATCACTGGTCCAGTGTAATGAAGATTACCTGATAAAGATCACAATATGACAGTTTTCCTTTTGCATCGGCCGCTGAACAGCCAGAAACGGTTTTCTGCGGCCGGCCAGCTATTGATCCAGCTCTCCTTGTCAGTGATGCAGTTAATGGGAATTCCACAGGCAAATAAAAGCTACATTTTGTCTTCATTTTCATCTGAAATATGAGCTGGTCCTTTGTACTCTAGACAGTCATTTATTACTCATTTTCCTTTATTGATGTTTATGAGCTGAAGCATAAAATGATTCTCAAATGTACTTTAATTGAGGCAGCAGTTGACACGGTAACCGTGATTACCGATGCGCCATCAGAGGCATGAAGTCCATGAATCAAGGTTTGCTTTTCGTTGGTCTTGGAGGCAGCACAGGGTAGAGAGTATCCTTAAAAAGCAACTGGGCTGGAGCTGCAGGAATATGTCGATTTATCTTCATAGGTGGTGAGGGGAAAGCAAGGGCCCCACATCCTTAGCAGCAGACGCAGAGGGGTTCTTGTACTTGACATTCAAGGGCTGGCTTCCCTAGCGTAGGGGAAACTTCTCCTAAATCATTTTATCGTTTTAAAAATAGTTTGAGCAAATCCTTCTTTTGAAAATATTCGAGCTACGTTATTAGCCCTCCGAAGTGTCGGTGATGGTACTGCTGGACACGCAATCCACAGCCATGCACAGCACCTGGCAGCCCAGCCACTCAATTCATTCGTAAAATGGGAAGAACAATCAATACTGTGGAGAAGTATTTTTTTATATGCAGTTATTAACTCATAAGCTACAGTATATCTCATCTCATTTCGGCAACAGCTGAGGTCTCCATCTTCCCCTGGAGACCCCTGCAGGTCCCATTATGAGAATCATAAATAATATGTGCTAATGAGATATGAATTGATTATGTTGGAAAAGCTGACATTTTCATCCATCATTCTAAATGATGTTTAACAATGGATTACCAGCCAGTAATTCCTCTGATATGAGATTAAATAAAATAGCCGGCTGTTTCAGCAGGCTAGCTCAAGGAGATGGCAATAAATCTGCTCAATTACTGTATTACCAATCCGTTTTTCACTGCTAAGGATATTATTATTTCATTTAGACTTGTTCATGCATCATAGATTATTTTATTTCAGGCAGTCAATGGGAGAAACCGCAGCGTTTTCTCCATAGAGCCGCTGAGCGGTGGCCTTGGCTGAGTACAGTTACTGCTCCTCCATGGGCCCCAAACACCCCCAGGAGAGGTTGCCCAGCTGCCCCGGGCCAGAGCAGGCTGCGTGCAAGCCGCATTTTAGAAAGACGCATTTTGCTTTCAACCTAATTTCCTTTACTTATCTGAAAAGTCTCAACCAAAGGATACTGCCTCAGAAACCGATCGATCGAAACGAGATTATTAGATCCTCTAAGATGATTTGGTCTTCATCTCAATCCTGTAGTAGATTGAGAATTAGATCACAGACACCATTCTTTGGCTGCGCAAATTAGATTACCAGTCCCTGCAATACAAAGGTGGCCATTCTCCCTCGTGCCAAACACACAAACAACTTACACACTTTATTGATGAGAAAACGGGATGCACAGGAAGCATCCCCCTGGCGTCCCGGGTATCACTCATCATCTCTAAGAGTCTGAGTAAAGTTTGGGGCCTGAGCCCAACGACTGTCTGTGATAGAAAAAGAAAAGCGGGATGGGTTGCCTTAAAATGAAGCATTTGTTACTTCCTGGCCTCCTTCCCAAAATCACCTATGTATTAATTGGCTTCCTGAAGAGCATGTGGGCATGGGCTCCAGACCTAGGCCCCGTGCCCGGCAGTGCACACGTAAGAGGGACACCGAGGACGTCCACACCGGCCCCATCAACACCTCCACGCGCACCCGGCTCCCCGCCCACCTGCCCTTGCTCCACGGCCTTCCTTGTCCCCCGCAGGTGTCCAGCAGCAAGTGGCCCTGAGTGGCCTCTGAGGCACTCACACCTCTTGCCTCTAGGATTCTTGGTTGACACAGAGGCGTGAGATGGGCCACCAACGCACACGCAGCCCAGAAGTGCCAGGGAACTCATGTCACAGGTGACAAACCTTTGACTGGAGCTGGTCAGATTCTCTTCTCTTCTTACCCCAGACAGACAGCTTGGAGGAGGCCCTTTCTCCATCTCTCCAGGAGATGGTCCAGCAAACCTAAGTAGTGACCACACTAAGCAGGGGCCGCTGGGTAATGCATGCCTCTGTCAGCTTTTCCTCCTGCCCCACCTCACTGCTGTCTTCCCTCACTCCTGTTCCCTGGGACTGCGGCCCTAAAGGACTTGTAGGAGTGAGGAAGCCTTTGCTCTGGCTCTGGTTTCTGGGGAACCCAGGCTAAAACACTGTGTGACCCTGGAAAGCAGACCTCAAAGGAGGATTGTGGGTCTGAGCTATTCCGTGTCCAGCAGCGACGAAGAACCTGTTGCTGGTGGTAAGTAGGTGGTGGCACCTCCCATATGGCGCAGCACGACCACTTCTAAGGATGCTTCTGTGGCGAGTCAGGATGAAACACAAGACGGCGAGATGCTTGGCTATGTGGTAGCTGTGGTTCTTGCATGGGATAGGTCACTGATAATTATCGGATTAAGGGTTGTGGAATGGACAGTCTTTGGATGTCTTGGCAAAATGGAAACGAGGGGCTCAAAGGAGCCCAATCCCACTCAGACACTACGAAAGCCAGAGGCCTCCATGGCAGAATTCCAGGAAAGCCCATCTCCAGCCGAGAGCTGCCTTTCCCTGCCTGAGGACCCGGCAGGGGCCTCACCTGTGCAGGTGTCTCACAGAAGAGCCTTATTCTCCTCCACCTCTGTCGCTGGCTCAGTCACAGTCTCCAGACCTCCAGAGAGGAGGTCGTGTCTCAGCACAGTCTGTGCCGGGAAGTGTGGCCCAAGCTCCACGTTGACCAACTCACGTGCTGAAGGACTGAGCCTACAAACAAGATGCTCCCACATGGTACAGAGTCGGTCCCAGTACTGGCTCAGGTTTCTTAAGAGAATGGTAGTCAGTTTGGTTCCAATCAGTGCATACGTGACTAACTACAGAATACTGTTCCCATCCAAATGTAGCAACATGGTGCTGGTAAGTGCAAAAAAAAAAAAAAAGGAAAATTGTATGGGGTTGCATAGCTGTCTTTGGTGATAAGAACGTTCTTAGTCTTATTCTGTAAAGTTCATAGCAAGGGAGAAATGGGGCACTAACCCTGTTAGTCAGGATCACAAAGCATTAACTTACCTTTACACAGGTATCAAATTATGGTGTGGATGGAATGGGATGTTATAGCTTTAATCTATGTTGAGCAAGAGTGAGTCATCTCAAGTATCAATAACTCATTAGGAATTATGTTATCATTACATATCTTTTATTAAAATGGGCAGGAATTCCTATAAACATAACCTGGTGAACATCAGCTTGAGAGGCAAATTCGTGAATGAAATGCATAGAACATAGCTTGTCTTAGGAGGATGAGAAAGAGTCTTTGTCCTAGAGGAAAATCTTGCAGTCAAGTCCCAAGGTATTTCTTGAAGTCTATAAAAAAATAGGCAATCATAGTTTCTAATCTTCTCCTCAGTAGAGAGAACTGGTATAATCTAGGGACCTCATCTTCCTTCTAGAGTCTAATGTACTAGAGTATAAGTGATAAGACATGATTACTAATATAAAATTCTACTTGAAGTCAGTCTATTGGTTCTGGCAAGTGGACTCATTGTAGGCAACGAAGAGAAAGGGGAGGAAAACTTGGTAGCTATCGTTTAGTGAAATGAACATGGAAAAGAGATTTTTACCAAAATTGGGTACCTGAATCCAGAGCAACCTGTGAGGTTGCACTGTTGCAGAGAGCTAATGGGTGGCAGTCATTAGTTCCACAATTTTAACAAATGTTATTGTTATTTTTGATGGTGATAAGTACTTTGTGTTAACCATGAGCTAAGTGCCAACGCTGTAACAAGTAACAAGAAAATCTAAACGTGCTGTAATGTACTAACTCAAGAATGTGTTTCACCTGAGTCAGTGAAGAAAAGACATAATTTTTCATATCAGCTTTTTTCAGAGATATCTGTGCTAATTAAACAACAAAGAGTCACCTTCAGAAATAAATGGATGTTGGCTTATCAGTTTCTAAACCCACAAAACCCCACATGCAATATATATGTCTAAAAAATATACCTGAGAATGTTGAGACTAAAATGAGATAAACTTTATGCTCAAAAATTATTATTTGTACAGACATAGATGTTGTATAGTTCCAACATAGATAGATATAGATCCAATTGTATCATTTTATATTACCACAGCACTTGAAGAGATCTAATCTTTCAAATGATGGAATAATATGGTAATAATCACAATCAAATCAATGGATAATTTTATTGAATTTTACACTATAAAGTAGCCACTATTACTACCCCAATTTAAAATATAGAAACCCCTGAGGCTAAGAGAATTTCAGTAATTTAAGATCACACATGTACTTGGTGGTGGAGATAAAATTGAAATTCTTGTGTTTCTGACTCAAAAGTCTACTGCTTAACAACTAGTGTCTATAAGCTGTTAGGTTTGGGAAATCTCTGTTTCCCCTCAGTCTTAGTCTCTGACTTTATCTCAATTCACCCCAAAATCAAACAGTTCAAATCAAAGCAAACCACAGAGAGTTCATTTAAATCTTTGGGCAAATTGATTGTAGAAATCAATGCAGCCAAAGGGATTGAACATTGACTGTATTTCAGGCACTCTCCTAGGTGCAGAAGGGAAAGAGAGGTGAGTGGAGGTGCCCAGTCCTGAGGAGATCAGATGGGAGGAGGACATCTGATGGACATGGGATGGGAAGGGACCACCACAACGGGGTTCAAGGGAGCTGAGGGCTACAAGAACGCAACTCTCATCCCAACCTGGTGTGGCTGGAGGTCTCTCCCTTACCTCCCATCCTTGGGGGCTAGCAAGGTGCAGGAGGAGAGAGAGGAGAGGAAGAATGTTGTAGATAAAAGGGAAACAATGGAACTTTCTGGAAACTGAAACTGTCCATATGTAGAGGAGACACAGGTCTATACTGGGGGAAGCATCATTCTTTCTGCACCGTTTAGGTAATCCTGGTGGAGCAAAGAGAAAATAAATATTAACAATCTTTTCTGGATTTTATAGTCTGTTTTGAGTTGCTTTTGTATTAAATGTATAATAGATTTAGGTCAAGGTTCATATTTTTGCCCATAGCCATCAAATTTCTCCAACACCATTCATTTAGACGTTATCTTTTCTCCTTTGAATTGCTTTTCTGTCTTTGTCAAAAATCAGTTGGGCATATTTGCATGGTTTTACTTCTGGGCTCCCTATTTTATTCCATTGATCTATGCATCTATCTTTGGGCCACACTGTCTTGATTAATTCAGCTATAAAGAGAGCCTTAATACAGAGAAGAATCCCTATCACTTTATGGTTCCTTTGAAAAATTATTTTGGCTATTCTAGGGCTTTTTCTTTGCATATAAATGTTTAAATAAGCTTGTGTATATCTATAAATTACATTTCTTTGATTTTGTTAGCAATTGCATTAAACTTAATAGATCAGTTTTGGGACAATTGATATTTTTGGTTTGTGGAAATGTCCAATATATGAACACAATATATCTTTGTTTATTTAGGGCTTCCTTTAAAAAAAAACAGTAGTATATAATTTTTTGGATACAGATCTGGTCCATGTTTTGATAGTTTTAAACTTAAGTACTTCATTTCCTTTGGAGTGCTTTTAAATAGTATCACAAGTTCAATTTTGGTTTCTGCATGTTAATTGTTAGTATAGAGAAATGCAATTGATATTTTGTATTGAACTTGTATTTCCCAACCTTGCTGAACTCACTTATTAGTCCTGGATGGTTTGTTGTAAATTATTAGGTTTGTTGTATTAGTTGTAAATTCCCTGTAATTTTATGCATAGAAGATCATGTTTTATGTAAATAGGGATAGTTGTATATCTTCCTTTCCAATTTGTAGATCTTTTATTTATTTTTCTTATCTTATTGTACTGGCTAAAACTTCCAGAACTCTGTTGAATAGCCATTGTGAGAGTGGACATTTTTGTCTTGTTCCCAATCTTAGAGTGAAAGTGTTCAGTCTTCCACCATTAAGTAGGACATTTGCAATAGGTTTTTTGTAGATGCTCTTTATCAAGTTGAAGAAGTTCCCTCTATGTCTAGTAAGCTGATATTTTAAAAAAATCATCAAGAAGTGTTGAATTTTGTTAAATACTTTTTCTGTTTCACATAATATGATTATACTCTTTTCCTTCATTAGTTTTATGTTAGATTACACTGATTGTCAATTGAACCAGGCTTCCTTGCATCCTTAGAACGAGTCCTATCTATTTATGGTATGTTATAGTTCATTCACATTGCTGAATTCAATCAGCTAATATTTTGTTGAGGAATTTTGTAACTAACTTCATGAGATATATTTGTCTGAAGTTTTCTTTTTTTGTACCGCCTGTATATGTATAATTTTTTCTAGCAAGAAGATAATGACCTTATAAAGTGAGTTGGGAAATGCCCCTCCTAGTCTGTTTTTGGCAGATTGTGTAAAATTGCTGCTAATTCTTTATTTGGTAAAGATCTCCAGTGTAACCATATGGGCTTGGAGATTTCTTTTCAAGAGGCTATTGGTTACATTTAGATTTCTTTCTTGGTTGTAGGTCTATTCTGGTCTATTTCTCTTTGAGCGAGCTTTGGCAATTTGTGGTTGAGGAAGATTTGTTGCTGAATTTATGAACATAAAGTTGTTCATAGTAATCCCTTGTTATCCTTTTATTGGTTGAAGGATCTTAGCAGTATCTTTTAATCCACTCCTGATATCGGTAGTTTGTGTCTTTTCTCTTTTTATTTTTGTCAGCCTTATTAGAGATTAATTGATTTCATCAATATTTTATTTTTATCAAAGAATCAGCTTTTTGTTTCAATGGTTTCTCTATTACTTCTGTTTTTAGTTTTATTAATATCTATTTTTATCTTTATCACATTCTGTGATGCTCTGTGATTCTGCACTTTGTCATCTCCACGTACTATTTAGACCATCTAGTGAGCTTTAATTTTGATTACTATATTTTTCAATTCCATCATTTCCATATGGGTCCTCTTTTTAAATTGTATTTATTTGCCATAATATTTTACTTTTTAATATGATTGAAGACAATTATGTGTTTAACAATTTTATGATGACTGTTTAAATTTTTGTTGGATGATTCCAGCATATGAGTCACCTCAATGTTGGGGGTCATTTGATTTTCTTATCTCATTGGAGTTGTATTTTTCCTGTTTCTTCATATCACTGGTGATTTTTCAATATCTTAAATAGTTAGATATTATGTTAGGAGATTTTTGATTCTATTTAAGTCTTCTATTTTGCAGTACTCTATTTGGGTTTAGGGTGTAGGCCCTGGATTTTTTTTATGATCTGTAGTTCCAATGACAATTTAGTATTATTTTCAGAGCCCTTTAAATGTTATTGTGGTCAGCTTCATTCTCCTGGTGACACTGAAGCTCTAGAAACCCTGTCAATGCTGCCTGGCTGCTGGTGCCATTGTGTCTGACGTCAAAGAACAGAACACCAGACCTGGGTTGCTTTCTGCCACTGGGTGGGGGGCCCAGTTTGTGGCACAGGGGCCAGCAGATGAGGTCACAGTTGACCTGGGTATGGGGGAGAGGTCTCCACTGGACTCTGCTGACCCTGGCCTTGGGGATTTGGGGCAGCTTAGGGCTCCCTGGCTGGGTTCTTCTAACTCTGCCACTGACCCTGTGTGATGGTGGTGGCCTTGCTGATGCCCCCACCCTGGTGGGCGTCAGATTTCTGTTGGGCTGCCCCTTCCCCAACTGTTGACCAGAGAGAGGCTTTCCTGGTTTTGTTGTTTGCTCGTTTTTCTCTATCAGTTCACGATTCTGGGCTGCAGGCCGCTCCAGTACCCACTCCAGAAAAAAAAAAAAAAACAAACCCAAAAAAACCCAAAACAGCATCCAGGAAACTCCCTGCTCTGTCCTTCCTCAAATCTTGAGGCCTCTGTCAGTCCATCTTCTCCCTCCCTTTCAGAGTCCTTGGATGATTTTCTGAGGACTTATTCCTAAGGTACTCACAGTATTTAGAGGATGGGGCAGGGAAAGGTGAGTCTGTGCCATCTTGTCTCAGCACATAGGCTTTTCACTTTTAAGTTCAGAACGTTCTTCCCTCATCCTGAAGTTCTGTTCTGTTTTGTTTTGTTTTCTGTATCAGAAGTCAACAAGCTTTTAACACCTTGTAAATGGTCCCAACTTCAGGGAGGAGAGTGAGTTCTGAATTCTCGTGTCCTCAGTTCTCCGCTGTAGCGTGGAAGGTGGGTGAAAACAAGGCAAGGACAGAAGCCCAGCTCCGCTGGCTGGTCCACGTTCAAGCTGACTGGAGAAGAAGCTTAAGATGCAGCACAGAGACACCAGAGCAGAGGCAAGGCTCCTGGGGGAACCAGATGTCCACCAGAGCTTGCATGCTCCCCTCCGACACAGGCGTGCAGTTCTCTTTGGTAGGAAACTTAGCAATTTTTCCATATTATGTGAGTTAAAAGTATCTGCTTTTTAGAGCCCCAGGGGCAACAGATTAAAAAATAATGATATGAAGTAATAAAACTGAAACCACCATGAAATTGTCATGGCTGGCTGCCAAAAATCAACATGTACCACTGACTAAAACTTAATCAGTGGCAGAGTTATTGGGATTAAAATAAAGCCAATACTTCTGCAGTGAGCCTAACCCGTCAGGATGCCAGTAAACCAAATTTAGATGACGGCGTCATTTACCACTTACTTTAAGTAGTCTGACAGCTC
This sequence comes from Balaenoptera physalus, assembly GCF_965194825.1. Classification (NCBI taxonomy): domain Eukaryota; kingdom Metazoa; phylum Chordata; class Mammalia; order Artiodactyla; family Balaenopteridae; genus Balaenoptera; species Balaenoptera physalus. The sequence goes on along the minus strand of NC_138897.1, from coordinate 2,276,079 downwards.
TAGCAACCGCTAGTTCATTTTTCTGAGACAACTTTTCACGGCAAGCTTCATCACATTATTTTTATTTTATCTTTATGACCACACAACTCACCCTAAGACCTGTGGGCTGCTGAGTACCTGATTGATGGGAGCAGTGGTGCCCAGGGCAGCAGGGTTAAAGTTCCTCATTAGTTTCTCCTTAGGTCAAGACATGGCACTGAGTTTAGGGGTCAGTGTGAGGGCCTTATTATTAGAAAACAGTAGCTTTTAGCCTGAAATCTATGAGAACTTATCCAAGTATAGTGACTTTCTTAAAAAAAAGTCATTCTCCAAGTTAGGAAGAGAGGACATCCAGACCCTATTCACCTGCAGGGCTAAGGGGAGGAAAAATAAAAAGTCCAAGGTCAGAAACCCTGAAGCCACGTTTATGAGCAGTTAATGCAAAATTAAATATTGGTTTGCCAGATTTGAGAATTGGAAAATGTCATGACTATTGGATACTCAAAAGAAATGAAAAGACTAGCTGACCTATTTTAGTCCCAAATCCAAATGAATAAAATTTCTTTTTCATATTGACATGCTACTGCAGAATGTATTAACTATTCAGGCTGCTGGATTTCGTGGGCTATTCCAAGCAGATGAATATGAAGCCAGCAGATAGCAAGGGGAAAATGCACTTAAGTTCCCTATAAATAAAAATAAAGAGTAAAAACTAAGCGATAAACATGTGGGTCAGGGTTTCTCTAGGAATTATTTCTTCCATGAGTTTTATTGAACTGAAAGGAAGCATTTAGATACATTTCATATTCTGACTTTTTCCTTGTAGTCAGTGTTTGCTTTCCCAAAGTTGCAGGGGTCATCCAATATTTATGAAAATGTCTCTAGTCTCAAAGTTGGCAAACCAATATTCATCTTTTATCTTAAATTTTGAAAATAATTGTTTACTCTCACTTCAAGTGGTCTTTAGAGTTATGTGATGAAGTCTACATGGACCTTCCAGTTCAATAAACATCAACATCCCACATTTCTCTTTTGAGGCTGTGGCTTTGAGAAAACTAAGGTTTCTGAAAATCTGGACTTCACACAGCACACAATTTCCTCTGCAAAAGTATGAGGACCTTTAAAACTAAAAAAGGAAAACAGTCTCAAAATCTGCATTGCGCCTGGTAAGTCAATGTTCTTCAGCCCACTTAGATAATTGAATAGGTGTCTGCCACTGAACTGATCCAGCGCTCCAACCTAATTGGGACTCTGTTTATTTCCCCTGTCTATAAATTAATTTGGGTGGAACTTGACAAGTTAAAGTGTTACCAGCTGTAAGATTATGTCAGCTCACCACACCAAGACCAGAGCCAAACTGAAAAGAATACACATGCATTGGGCAATTTTGTTTATTGTAAACGTGGTCCTGAATCTCTCCAGCGCACCAAAAAGGAGAGATTGAACGAGTTACTGTGAGCTGTTGTAGATGAAAATTGGTTCTCGGGTAACTACAAATATGCAGAAAATGGGGAGAAATCAGAAACGCAGTTAAATCAAATGGTCATAAACGTCCACAAATCAAAAGTGAACTCCACATACATGCAGAAGTAGTGAAAAAAAGAGGCTTAGATCTCTCTCCATCACCTCGTAGGTGTCTATTCCATTTTTGGGGAAGAGTTTTATCATGAGTAGGTGCTCAATTTTGTCACATCCTTTTTCTTCGTCAATTGATGTCATCATGTAATTTTTCTTCTTTAACCTGTTAATATAGTGAATTACATTGATTGATATTCATACATTGAAACTACTACCTTGCATCTTTTGATATGTGCTCATGGTATATAATTGTTTTTAATGTATTGCTGAATTCTTTTTAATAATGTTTTGTTAAGAGTTGCTGCATTTTATGAGTACTGTAGTTTTCTTCCTTTCCTTCCTTCCTTCTTTCCTTCCTTCCCTCCTTCCTTCCTTCCGTCCTTCCTTCCTTCCTCCCTCCCTCCCTCCCTCCCTCCCTTCCTTCCTTCCTCCCTCCCTCCCTTCCTTCCATCTTTGTTTTGGTATCAAGGTAGCACCAGCATCATAAAATGAATTTGGATCTCTCCTACCTCTTCCAGTCCTTGGAAGACATTGTGTAAAACTGGTGTTAAAATTCTCCTGTGGTACCATCTCGGTCTGGAGATTTCTTCTTTTTGGGAGTTTTTAGATTATGAATTCCTTTTCCTTAATAAATGTAGGGTTATTCAAATGATTTATTTCATATTTGGTGAGTTGTGGTAGCTTGTACTGTTTGAGAAATTGGTCCATGTCATCTAAGCTGTCACAACCTGGCGGGGATGTAGGTTATCACCCTGCCCTTGGCCTTCCCTGAGAACACCCCGCAAGGGAGTCGGGGTGCCTTGTTACAGCCCAGGAGGTGGAGGTCCGGGCAGCCCCTCCACCTGGCTGGCAGGAACAGTGTCAGGCTTCGGTTTTCCTGTGGGGATGGCTGCAATGGAACAGTTATTGTCTAAATGGTTTCTGTTCAGCTGGGTTGCCTCTTTCCTGGTGCTTTGGCCAGAGATTTATTTATTTACTTATTTTTAATTTTTAAAAAATTTTTGCACCTTTGTGGTGTTTCCAGGTGACAACTTCTCCACCAACCAGTCCGGGACATAGGAAGCAGAATATAGTTAGATCATATTTTAACTATTGCACTTGTCTGTTGCTACCTGTCTTACTTCATCCCAACCTTCCAGGATAAACTCTTTAATAGCAAACGCAGTCTCACTTACAACCAGGTCCAAAAATATCCAGCTATAGCTACACGTGATGGAAATAGGTCCAGCCTCAAGAACTTGGAAGATTTGAAAACAATCCCGGCTGCTTCTCTGCAAGTTTGATAATGTCAGAAACCCGCTGTGTTTTATCTTGCTGCCTCCCTCCCCTGCTCCCAGCTACAATTATGCCCTTGGGAAGCCAGGTTGCTTATTTGGTTCTTTTCTGCCTGGGTTTTGGGCAGATACTGGGTATTTTCCCTCCTGCCTCGTCCAGGGCATCGGAGTTGGACTGTGTCTGTCTCACCCCTGTTAAGGATGCTCAGCCCACCTCTCTTCATCCGTCTGCCCCTGGTTTCTTACAGCTTCAACTCCACTGGCCCTGGAGTTGAGCCACCTTCACTCCCAGCGTGGAGCGTTCCTACCGCTGCTGAGAGCGGGTGCTAATTACCCAGGTACCTGCTATTAAAGGAACTCCAGTGGAAATTTCTTTTTACTATATCAAATGAAGCAAATCTTTTTCCAGCTTTGCCTGTCATTCCCTATTAAATTCATTTTGTAAGTGTGCATAACATAGTGGGTTCGTAAAGTGTGCTCCCCTGACAGTTTTGGTTAAAAGTTGAAGGTGAGGGGCGGGGGCCCTGGAGAAGCGTCCTCTTCATGTTCCTTCCTCTCGTGGTTTTTCCTGATCCGTGGTTCCTGCACGGATCACACAGGAGAGGCACCTGAGAGGTCGTTTGAGCGATGCCAAGCCCACTTCCTCCCTGACAATTAAATCAGAATTTCTTGGAGGTGGCATCTGGCACAGGACGAAATCCTTTCTATCAACCCATAGTTAGAAATGGAAACCTATTACTGCCTTTTGCCGATGAACTAGTAGGATTTCAGATACTCCTGGACTTTTGATAGGATTTGGCATTTCAACAACTAAAATACAAAAAACATCTTGATTGTATGTGTCTAAGATTATTGATACATTATTTGGTCTTATCACTTAGACCTCATCAACAAGACAGTGAGAAAGCAACGCTCTTATTCCTCCTTATGGGAAACTCAGTTGGGCCCGTGTTCTGTTGAGTCCTGAGTCCTGGGCGCCTTTGCATTAGGCAACTGGGGGTTTCTGGTCAGGTGAAGTGGTCCACCCTGCAGACACCCCTACTCCTCCTAGACTTCCTTTTTTTTTTTTTGGCTGCGTTGGGTCTTCGTTGCTGCGCGCGGGTTTTTCTCTAGTTGCTGCGAGCGGGGGCTACTCTTCTTTGCGGTGCACAGGCTTCTCATTGCAGTGGCTTCTCTTGTTGCAGAGCACGGGCTCTAGGGCGTGTGGGCTTCAGTAGTTGTGGTGCACAGGCTCAGTAGTTGTGGCGCATGGGCTTAGTTGCTCCGCGCCATGTGGGATCTTCCTGGACCAGGGCTCGAACCCGTGTCCCCTGCATTGGCAGGCAGATTCTTAACCACTGTGCCACCAGGGAAAACCTCCCCTCCTAGACTTTTTGTTTTAAAGAACCAGGTGGATGGGAGGGTTGTTGTAGAGGGCAGGGAATCAACCCCATAAGACCCCGAGAACAGAGAGGTAGCTGCTTTCCACAAATGTGAACCCTGGGTCTTCCCACTTTGGTACCTGAGAGAACATGCTAGGGCTGAATTTTGCACAGAGGAAATTGGCACCATTAGCAGAGATTTCTGTCTTCCATATACCACAGAGAGGCCTGGGATTCAGTGACTCATCCTAGAAAACCTGGAGGTCCTTCATCATTCCCTGCAAGGACTGAGCCTCTGGCATTGGATTCCTGGTGAATGGCTGGGTTTCTACTGGGTCTTACTAAATAGAGGCTCAGAATCAAAGTTCTTTCGATTTCTACAAATAAAGAACAATTCCCTTATCACCTTATCATCGCACACCTTATACCTCTTAGTCTAAGGCCTGTGTGACCAGGGAAGCATGGGGTGAACTGGGGTGTCAGGTAGATGTTGCCCTGCACCCTCACCTAGACACTCGCCCCTTGTTTTCCTCATCTCTTCAGGTGCCCTGGGCAGGACAGGGTCTCCCCTGTGTGTCTGCTAAGAAACCTGACCTGACCCGTCCCTTCCCATCAGGCAGATACACACCTGAGGTTCCTGGGTCTCCAGCAGGTGAGATCTGAACAGTGCTCCCCCGACGTGAGTTGGCTCGGAGTCAAGGCTGACACTGCTCTGGACGTGTCTATAGCCTCCTTCTCTTCCCGAGCCCTAGACTATGATACCATGAGCTGCCATCAGTCCCCCACTGATATTTAGCAGGGAAGGTTGAAGGTTAAAAGCATCAACTGCTAGAGGCAGTACTGACATTTTACTAATGGTGGTGATTTGTTTCTTACGCATAATCTGTAGGGTCTCTTGATATCAGGTTTGGTATTTATATTTTAATGAAAAGATTTAAGATGTGAAAGTGTTAAATTGGTCCGAAGGTCCTTTTGATCTGTTAGAGCCCGCCCCCCCTGCTTTGGATCACTGTGATGGAGCTTGGGAGGCAGGGCCCCCAAGCTGGGATGAGTTGCAGGAGCAGTGCCTTTACTTACATCATTGGTGGGCGGGTGGGAGGTGAAAGGAGGCTCTCAAATGTCATCCAGAAAGAAGCTTATTGTTTTTCCACCACTTCCTGTGGTTTTAATTAAAACCCAAAACCTTTTGTTCATCTATTTAAACAAAAAAATAAAAAATAAAAAGAGAGAAAGAAAATCTGGGCTCCTGATTTTGATGGGGCCGTACGTTCTCCCAGGCTACCTGTCATTCATGCTCACTTTGGGGTCGGTTGGGATAAATGAAAATGCACACGCGCGCGCGCACACACACACACACACACTCAGGATGAAAAAAACAACAAAACCAAGTGCATAATGACTGAGCCCCTATTTTGGGTTCCTGTTTCTGTCAGTGACAACACAGTAGCAGCCAAGCATGACAGCCAACGTGTGTGCTTGACACCTGCTGTAAACCCTTGTCTACCTTTACAGCTGTTTCTGTAAACACATATGAATAATAGTTCTCTTGTGCCTTAAGCTGAGCAAGAGTTGCTTTTCTTGGAGACTGGCCAGCTGCTAATGGAAGTTCACTCCCGGTGCAGAATTGTGCATTTTTTGCCCTCAGCCTGGCCCATGGCTCTGTCCCATGTTACGCACTCTCCCTTGGGCATCCGTAGGGGTTAATGATTTTTCCTTATGAGAGACTGGAAGATTTTCATTGGGGAAGTGGACAAAAATAGCGAATATTGCAATAAGCCCAGGATTCTTTATTCATTCATTTATTCAGGTAGTAATTATTGAGTACCTACTGTGTGTAAAACAATTCTATGGTCTTGGGACACATTATAGGACGACTCACACCCTGGCCAGAGCTTATGTTCCAGGGGATGGGAGGGCAGATGACAAGAGCAGTAAACATAGTAAGATGATACTGGTCCAAGGATGTGAAGTGCTGTGGAAAAAGCAAGTGGACAGTAAGATTGGAGAGACCCACAGTTGGAAGCTGAAGACAAGGTATTTCAATACTGTCAAGGTTGTTGGGATAATTTTCCACTTCCTGCCATGTCCAGGAAGAGTCACTTTTGTTGAGTTCCCTTGGAAGCCTGGGATGAGCGTCATGGCAGGTGAGGCAAGTCTGTTTGTTCCATCTGGTTAACACGGTTGTTGATTTTCCCTATTCTTCATTCCTCCAACTTTATAGAATCAAATGCTGCTCCCAAAAAAGGCTAATTTAAAGAGCAAATCCACCCGAAAAAGTAAAAATCAATTCCCCTTTTCACATAGGGAACCCTAGGGAATCGACACTTAACAGATCTTGGACATTGCTGTACTAGTTATTGAAATATGTTCTAATGGGCAAAGATGCATAGTTTTCTCTCAGGAATGAATTAATATAAGGTCTAAGTAGCTAGAAGTTTATAGACTGTTTATCTATTGGAAACAGGGCAGAAGTCACCGGGAGATCTTCTGTCCTGATACGCACCACGCAGCCCGATGCGCTGTCTGTTCTTTTTTTCCTAAGAAGCACCAAGAAGAACAGGAAAAACAGCCAGTGATGACGCCTTCTGATGGCCAAAAGCCAATCCAAAGAATATGCTGTAAACATTCAGAACGGGTTACATAGATCTAATTCATTCTTGAAAACTTCTGAGGGGAAGAGCCTGGCAAGTGCTTAGTTTTCTCCCACTGCCTCGTTCATTATGCCGACATGTTTGCCTTAATCGCCTAGTTCCTTGCAAGAAACTGCTGTACAAACTGTTCTTCATTAAACTTTATATATGTATATATTTTCCTTTTTATGGTCCTAACTCAGGACTTACCACTTGACCCTTGAATTTAAGGTCAGTCTTCTCAGAGACCTAGTCACCTTTAACCTCTATGTCCACTTTGCATATCATTGCAAGATAATCCGTTGGCCTTGAAAATTCAATACTTTCACTATATTGTTTACCTTCTTGCATGGGGTTCTCTCCTATCAGTTCTTATGAAAGACTTGTAAAGTTTTTCATACTTATTCACTAATATGTCCCCTGAAAACACATAACAAACTAAATATGTACATAAGCCACATGAAGAAATTGTCTAGCTTATGCGGTGAGCTGGAGGTGAGTGGCGGGGGATTCTGTAACATCCAGATTTCAAAAAGGGTGATTCGGGATATTTTGAGGAGAGTATGACTGCAATTGTGTGTGTGTGTGTGTGTTCTGAAAATTTTATCATACTCATTTTGAAATAAATATTTATTAGTTGATAAAACTACTCTGAAGGGACTATTTCTGAAAAGGAGATTATCAAAGGACAGTTTTTGAGTTTGTTTCCCATACTGTTCAGATAAGAAGGGATCCTGACCAGGGCTCTTTTAGAATTTGGTCCCTTTGACAAGTGCACTCCCAAAGCGTACGTAGATACACTGGGTCTCTTTTCTTTCTATTTCTCTATCTTTATTGATCATTAATACACATATCAAAAAGATATCATGAAAGAAAATATACCATGCAGTTTTTAGTGTCTACTTCTTCGTTGTGAGTTTCAAGTCACTTAAATGTTATTTCAAGTAATTTAAATGTTAATTTTTAAGTAACTGTGTTTCATAGTTTGAATTTTATTAGTTTTATAATTATTCAAATATATTAGTTTAAAGAAAAACATTCATTTAACAAATGTATCTTGACATATTTGAAACAAAAAAGTTTGTTTCAAGCACCATATTGTCTGCTAAGGATACAAAGACTAATATGACATGATAGCTGTTTTACCAACTTCATTATCTAGTAGAGAAAACACAGATGCAAATAAAGAGATACATGAGACTTATAAATTTATAAATAGACACACAAAGAGGGTATGGTAACCATTGTATATGCATGATCACTGAGCATAAAATAATCTGATATTCCATGCATGAAAATAATACACTGATTGTTTCATTAACTATATAGTGACTTGTTAACTAAAGATATACAAATGTGTAAATGAACATCTTAAATTTTAAAAATATGAGTGCCTTTACAGAAGAATTCCACTTCTAGGAATTCATCTTAAGGACATAATCAGAGATATTAAATATATATATATTATATATACCATATATACATACATATATATACATAAACACATAGTGAATCAAAGCTCTACTTAAAACAAATAAAAACTCTGAATCACCTAAAAGTCTAATTAAGTGGAATTTTTTTTAAACTATAATTATGGTGAACGATTATGTAGCCATAAAGAATCATTTGTAGAGAACTTTTGACTGGTCTGTGAAAATGATCCCAATATATTGTATGTCTTAAAAAGATTGTAAAATAATATTTATTGGTATTTTAAAATAAATATTGTTTTTCTATTACCTAAGAGTGCATTACTCAAATTTACAAGTAAAATCATCTGAGCATGTTAATTGATACACAAAAAGCTTTAGACAAAATTCAACATCCATTTGTGATAAAAACTCTCAGAAAAATAGGAATAGAGGAAGATCTTCACAAATTTGGTAGAGACATCTACAAAATGTCTACAGCTAACATTACACATATGTTAAGAGATTTACTGCTTTGCCCTACAACTGGGAAAAAGTCAGGAATGTCCACTCTCACTACTGCTGTTCCACATGGTGCTAGAAGTTCTATCCATTGAGGTGATAAAAGGCATTCTGATCAGAAAGAAACCAGGATAACTGCCCCTATTTGTAGGTTTCATAATTGTTTATTTAGAAAATTCCAAAGATCTAAAATAACTCCTAGAAGTAATAAGTGAGTTTTGCAAAGTTGCAAGATACAAGGTAAACATACAAAAATCAATTGTATTTCTATATATAGCAATGAACATGTGGACATCAAAATTAAAAATAAAATAGCATTCACATCAGTCAAAAAGTGAGAAATATTTAGGTGTAAATTCAACAAAAGCAAGTGCAGGATTTATATGCCCCAAACTTAAAAAACACACACACACACATAAATAAATGGAGAAACTTACTATGCTCATGGGTTGGAAGATGCAATGTAGCAAATATGTCAAAACTTTCCAAACTGATACACAAGTTTAATAGAATTCTTACCGAAATTACAGCAAGAACTTTTGTAGATATAGACAAGATTATCCTAGAATTTACAGGGAAAGGCAGAAGACCTAGAGAAGCTGAAATAATTTTGAAGAAAAAAAAAAGAATAAGGCAAGAGAGTTTCTATACCCAATTTCCCAATTTCAAGACTTATTATATAGTCACAGAATCAAGACTGGGGTGTATCTGCAAAGAAATAGGCACATAAATATCAACTGAACATAATAGAGGACAAAGAAATAGAAGCTCACAAATATGCCAACTGATGTCTGACAAAGACACACAAGAAACTCAACGGAGGCAAGATGGGCTGTTTAACAAATGGTACTGGAGCAGCTGTACCATTACAGGCAACAATAAATCTCAGCCGAAGTCCTGCACCTCATGCAACAATGAACGCAAAATGAATAATGTCCTTAAATGTAAAACATAATACGATAAAACTTTTAGAATAAAAGAGGCAAAATGTCTTCAGGATCTAGGGCTAAGCAACAAATTCTTAGACTTGACACCAATGTACGGTCCATAAAAGAAAAAAAAAAGATAAATTGGACTTCATAAAAATTTTTAAAATTTTTGCTCGGCAGAAGAAAATTTACCTTTAAAAATCTACATTTAAAAATCTAACAAAACATATATCCAGTAATACAGGAGGCTGACAATGTACCAAGGAATGAGTACATTCATTTGCTACTGGAGAGAATTTTAATCGTTACTCTGTAACCATTCTTAAGGGGAATTTGGTAATATATATATATATATATATATATATATATCAGTGCCTTAAAAATATTTATTGTACAGAACAGTGACCTACTTAAACTGGCTGAAGTAAATGGGGTTTGTTGCAAAGGAAGGCTAATATGATTGAAGTGATGGTTTTAATCATAACAGCAACTAATCTTTATTGAATACTTATTAGGTACAGAGACTTCTACTGTCTTCATTGACTCCTAATTTTAAAAAATGATCAGACAGTTACTATACCTATTTAGATTTTACAGATTAGAATACAAAGTCACTTACTCATATTCACACAGCTAATAAATCTTTCATATATCCAGGAGTAATAATAGGACACTGTATTTTATTGAACTCTTCTATTTGAACTCTTGATCCCATAAGTCCTGATTCCTCTGGAAGATAAATAATCATCTTCTGATTTGCTGTTTCTTCAGTTAGCCCTTCTCTCTAATTCTGGGATGGTCAATTTCTTCTAAGGCTATAGACATGTTGGAATTTCCCTTATCACAGCCTGTTGCTGTATCTCACAATCACATCATTTAAATATGTCTGTAATAAAACTCAACCTAGTTTACCCCAAATCAGCTCCACCTCTGGATTTATTGATTAATACAGTTGCCTTTTTCTTCTGGGCTTACAAATGGAAAGATATTTTTGATTTTCCCCTTATTTTTTCACCCACATCCAGTCAGTCAACATATTCACCCATTTCTTCTTTTATTGTCTTTCCACCTCTTTTCTTTTACGTTTCTAATCTGACAGAATCAACATGGGCTCTTGCCGGTTCACATGGCCACCAAGCTTGTACCCGACTTCTATACCTTCTCACCTTTTATCGATGAACACAAAACTGCCAAATGCATTTAACTAAAATTCTACTCTTACAGTTCAAATGACTGCCAAAATAGCGGGGAAAAATGTGTAAACTCATACTCTTTACCTGGCTTTACCAAGTCATTTGATCTCAAATTTTTCTTCCAATACTTTTCTTCCTAAAATTGTCAATGGAGGCAAATGCGATTTTTCTGATGTCACTGCATGCATCCCCATCTCTATTGCTTTGACTCGCAATCATTAAAAATACCACTAACCATTTAGTGCTCAGCATTTGTCAGGAGCTGTAGATACAGAGGTGAACAGAATAGACAAGATTATTAGCTTTATGGAGCTTACACTTCAGTAAGACCACACAGATTTTAAAAATTACAATTCAAATAAATAATTGCTATGAAGAAAAAGTGGTAGTCCAGAAAGCTCTCTTTTGGCAAATATATAAAGGGAGCATTGAAATATGAGTGACTGTCCCCTAAGTAAAAGTCACATCAAAGATCATAAGATGAGCTTAGAGAACACTGAAAGCGCATCTGTATACCTTGATCTTGGTGAGCAAGGGTGGGTTTGGGTAGACAGTGCAAGATGAGCAGGGAGAATAAGGCTCTTTAGGGCTAAGGATTTTCAGTTTTGTCTTAAGTGCAAGGGAAATCCAGGGAATGTAACAAGGTTTACTTTACCATGTGTATTGGGACTAGCCTGGAGGGAGATGGTCATGGAGTGGGGATTACATTTGGGAGATTTTTGCACTAGTCCAAGTGAGATATGGGGTTACAATCTAATGGGAAATACAATCTAATGGGTAATTACAGTTGTCAAGATGGTATAGGAATGAGTATAGGATCCCACAAAGAACAGATATCGGGTTGATCTAAATTACACTGGAGATTAAGAAAAAGCTTTCCTACAGAAGTGATGTTTAATCTGAGCCCTAAATAATGAGCCAAAATTAGCAGAGAAAAGATAGAACCACCATAAGGATATAAGACTGAACAGGTTCAGGCTCTTTTAAAGCACTGAATAAAGCCCTGTGTGGCTGAAATGTGTAAAACAGATAGGAGAAAGGTAGGCTTGAGGTAGTAAAGGTACATGAATTAGATAACAGCAAGTCTTTTTGACACGCCAAGACATTTGGGTATTATCCTGGGGGCAAAAGGCAGCTACCGGATGGTTTTAGGCAGGTCCTGGTGTAGTATCTGATCTTGAAAGACCACTCCGGCTGCTGCTCGCAGGCTTAATTGTAGAGAATCAGGAGGAGATGGAAGGAAAACATCAAGAAGGGCACTGCTGTAGTCTGAGTGCAGATGACGCCTCGGGCTAGTCATTGGGAGCTGGAGTGGAGCTCAGTGGTCAGAATTCAGAGATAGTCAGGTGGCAGAATCAACACGATTTGGGGACTGATGGAGCTAGATAGTCAGGGTAGGGTTCCTTTAAGAGTAACTTCAAAAAGCCTGACTATGTGATGGTGTGAGTTATTAAAATGGGAAAGACTCAGAGCAGACACGTCTTACAGAAAAGAAGAGTAAATTTCTCATGTTAATTTTTAACTTTTTAAAAATAACATAAGTAAACAGTTTAATGGAGAGAACTCAACACCAAGTCCAGAAATAGAACATCTGGCATCTTTGAATGCCTCTGTGTCCTGTTTCTTCTCTTTGCTACCCCCTGAGAAAACCATCATCTGGGAATTCTTGTTAGAATATTTTTTAGTATCTTCATGGTTTTTCTACAAAAGATTGCTTTTTTTTTAACCTTTATGTAAATAAAATCATAACATAGGTCTTTCTCCTCCTATGGCCTTCTTTTTTTGCTCAGTATTACCCTTTTGGAATTCATCTGTGGAAACATATGTAAACAATCATTTTCACTGTGTACGGTGTGTTCGGCATTTCAGTCTATGAATTTACGATTGACTTATCTGTTGTGCAGCTGGACATTTGCAATGTTTACAGATTTCTACTATCTCAAAGAATGCTGCTTTGAGCATGTTCCCTGGTTGACAGGTGCCAAAGCTTCTCTAAAGTATAAACTTTTAAAAAGGGAATGACTTGGTCATAGGGCAGGCCTAACTTCAAATTTGGTGGAAAATAAGCATCTCCCAAACATTTGTGCATAATTTACACTGAGATCAGCAATATGTGTTTTCCACTGAATCGTGTGGATACTTGATATTTTCTGATGCATAATTTTGGGGAGAAGTGAAATGTAATTTTACATTTTTTCCATTTCCTGATTTGTGAAAGAAATCAGAGCCCTTTTTATATGCTTAATGGGCATTTGTGTTTATTATTATGTGAATTTTCTGTTTGTATTTTTGTCCATTTTTCAACTGAAATTTTTTAAAGTTTTCTTATTGATATCAGAAGTTCTGTATATATTCTGGAATCGCATCCTTTGTCTATTCTATATACAACATACAACATATCTTTCTGTAGTTTGGGGTTTGTTTTTTCTCATTCACTTTATAGTGTCTGGCTGATTGGGTAGGTTCTTCATTTTATGTAGGCAAATTCCTCATTTTGTTTCTTTTATGATTTGCATTTGAGTTGTCTTGATTCAAGAACTCCTCCCCCAAAATTGATCTCAAATATTTTATCTCAAAGGTTTAGAGTTTGTCTTTCACATTTTAATACTTAATCCATGTGGAAATTATATTTGCTGAAGGTGTGAAGTAGTAATCCAATTTCAGTTTTTTTCTACATGGATAACAAATTTTCTCATCACATTGTATGTACTACCTATCTTTTTCCTGATAGTAAGCAATACCATGTCTTTTTAAAATGAATATTCTGAATATCTTTGTTCCTTTATTAATACATATAAATTTTAGAATTGGCTTGTCAGGTTTCAATCTGTAAAAGTTGAAATATTTATCTGAATTGCATTGATTCTATAAGTAAATCTGAGAAACAGAGTTCTTTATGATGATAATTTTTTCTGTGGTAGGCCTCTTCATTTACTTGTCTTTTAAATGCTTCTCAATTAAATTCTACAGGTTGCTATATCAGAGTATTGTAAGTTTTTAATTATATTTATTCTTATGTATTTTATTTTGTAGCCATTGTATATAGTTATTATATTTTCTATTTGCTTCTGTAATATGAAAATGCAATTGACAGTTGCATATTAGTGTTATTCTGCCATCATTGTTAAGCTGTTTCATTTATTTTAATGACTAATCCATAGAATATTTTGGTTTTATTATGGAAGAAGATAGAAATTTAATTATTTTTCAATATTATAATTTTATTTATTTTCTTATCTTATTGCATTGGAAAGAACCCCTGTAAATATTGAATAAAAGTCTAATAGTTGTCTTCACTTTGTTATTTTTGATTCTAGAGGGAATGATTTTAGCAATGCTTTTTCACAATTATAAATGTTTTATTAGTTTATGAAATTTTTCTTATATTTCTAGTTCGCTAATTTTTTAAAAAAAAAACATGAATGGATGTGAGTTTCACCAATATTTTGTTCTGTATTTTGGAGATTCTCATTATAGAGATTATTTTTGTCCTTTTCTACTACAGTCCATTGATTTAGTGAATGACATTAACGTATTTGCTCTTATTGAACGAACCTGGCATTCATGAAATAAACTCAACCTTATCATTATGATCTTTTTAATATATTGCCAGACTAGATTTTCCAATATATTTCTTAGAATTTTTGTCTCTTTTCTTGAGAAAGAGTTGGCCATTTTTCAAGTGGGTCACTTATCTTTTTTTCTTGTTCTTGATTATCTCTATTTGATATTGATCGCACAGTTAGTTTTAACATCATAAAAATGAGTTTGGAAATATCTCATTTCCTATTCCTTGAAAGATTTTGTGTGAGCTTGGGATTATCTCTCTGATAGAACTAACTTGTAAAACTGTTTCATCTTGAGGTCTTCTTAAAGGAAAGAATTTAAACTACTGATTCAATTTCTTTTATCTTTATAAGACCACCCATGCATTTTATTTTCTCCTGAGGCACTTTTGGCAAGTTATATATCTTGAAGAGATTTCTCCATCTCATTACTGACATGAGTTATTGTATTATTAAATTCTGTACTTTATAATTTCATTTATGTTTCCTTTAGGTTTATTCAGAAATTCCTTTTATAACATCTTACATTGAACACAAGTTTTGTTAAGTGATATTTTTCTTATAATTCATTTCTAAGTATTTCCTATTAACCACCCTAATTTCACTCTAACTTGTATTTTGACCAACAAATCATTTCAGCACTTGTGTGTGCCAGCTCCTGACCTCACTTTCTTCTCTGTATCTGCACTTTTGTATTATTTCTGGCCTCTGAAGATTTCCCGTTTTAGTCATTCCCTTACTTTCTTTTTAGCTTTGCATGTAGTTCCTAAGTTTTCTTAGATATTTGCTCACTGTATTGCTAAGAAAGCTAGGATTGTTCTATACAGTCAACCATAATTTTGGCAAAGAAAGTTGTGTATTTTCATTTTTAAAGTCTCGTGAGAAATTTAAAAAGAGGTGTCACATAGACAGTAAAATATAGAAATCCGGAGTGCAACAAAGAGATCTGAATGGTGGACTTAAATGTTGATGTCCTAAGCTTTATGTAGTAAGGAGCCATGAGATGAATGGTTTAGTCTGAGGACGGAATCCAGAGTAAGTATAGAAGTTGCCCAGGAATATCAAACTATAATGGCAACTGTGGTGGCAGAGCTGGCAGGTGAG
Organism: Balaenoptera physalus; assembly: GCF_965194825.1. NCBI lineage: Eukaryota > Metazoa > Chordata > Mammalia > Artiodactyla > Balaenopteridae > Balaenoptera > Balaenoptera physalus. The sequence continues at coordinate 2,260,534 of NC_138897.1, read as the reverse complement.
CCTGCTAGGAAGTGGCTGAGAGAGAGTGTGTGGAGTCATGGAATTTAAGATAAGGTGATCTTCCCAGAATAAAGGAGTAGCTAACTGTTTTGAGATGGTAAGAGCTCAGTCCATTGGAATCAGCAACAGGGACATCTTGGTGGAGTAAGGACATCAATGTGTGTAGCACTTGGGCAAAAGCTACGTTCCAGTAGATTAAGTAGTGAATGATAGGTGACTAACTGTAGGCAATGAGTATTAAACCACTTTTGAGAAGTTTATTGTGGACTGAAGTGAGAAATTGAACGGGGGGGTGTAGAGAATAATTAGGTTTTTAGAGAGGTTTTATGACGGATTTATTTTTAAAAGAGCTCATAAAAGCTTTCAAGATGGTCTAAAAGTTCAGAAGAGTGAGAATCTAGTTAGAATCACAAGGTTCTTGAGACCTTCGGGGGTGAGACTCACGGCAGAAGTGGCAAGATACACCTTAGATTAAGTGAGCACCCTCCTGTTTAATATACTGTGCAAGGAAGTAAAAGGGAGGGATTCAGATGCTGGACTAACACACAGTGTGGGAGAGGGTAAGGCTGTTAGTTTGAGTCTCATGGCTAATCTCGTCAATTACAAGTGAAATCATTTTCTAAAGCTGGTGAAAGAATACAGATGATGAAAGTCGATGCTCTCAATTGATGAGAGTTTGTAGTTGTGAAGTGGGCAAGCCATGCAGTCAGCTGATTATAAAGCCACACATTTATAGTGGTGTCAACAAATTGGGTTTAATCATCACCTATGACATCACTCAGCCACCAACGTGCAGACACAGAGAAGGTATACTGTTAAATTATTCTAGGAGTTAGCACTTTTCCTAAGAAAATCTAAGTAAGGGACAAATAGGCGAAAGAGTTTAGGGACTTGGCAGGAACATAATCAGAATGGTAAGGCAGGGATTTCAGCTTAGGAAGAGTGGAGAGGGCATGGGCTGTTGAACGAGAGGAGGAGGAGAATGCAAGCCAGAAACCTGATGTGGTGAAAAACAGAAGCAAGCTGGAAGTTGTTCTAATTGTCCAAAGACTTCTTGCAAACGAAGTTTGTGGTGATACTTACACATCTATTGGACCACCATGCTAAGAGGATGTCCTAAAGCCTCCCAGCCAACTCCTGCTGAGAGAACAGCCCCAGAAGCCAGTCCTGCATCCCTTGACCTGGCTTCCCCTGTTGGCTGGAACAGGGCACCAGCCCCAAGAGCCCCTGGGTTCACAGGAGGTGATAAGCTGGCCCAGAACAAAGGGTCTGCCCAATGGGGACCATTGTGCCTGGTCAACCAAATTGTCTTTGACTTTAAGGGTTTGGATGTGGGATACAAATAAAGAGCAAGATGCCCACAGTGGGATGGTAAGGCCAGGCCACAGGAACAAGCAGAAAGTGTGGGTAAGCAGCAGGGGTGTGAGTTGGGTGGGTGGTGGAGTTCCCCGAAATAGAAGCCAGGATCCAGCAGAGGTGCCCAGGGTTGGGAACCACTCTCTCCTTCAGTCCTGCATCATCTTGCCCCAACCTGTGGTTTAATTTTGTCCCAGCAACATTGGACTCACTGCCGAAATTCCCATTTTTCGTCCTTCCATGAGAATTCATGAAAGACACCATTCTTTTATTTGAGGTTATTTGATTGGACCCCTGTTCTTCACTCTAAGAGTAAAACTAAAGGACTGTTTCTTGTGCTGTGCCCATTGGCACAGAGCAGACGCTAACTTTTATCGAGATGCCAGCTCTCTGAAACTGGGCCCAAGTCCCAGCTGGGAAGGCCTGTGTTGGGTGCTTCTTGGAAGCTTAGTGCCTTATTCATGGCAGGACCAGTAGGTGCTCATTGTCTTATGGACCCATGGATGACGTGTCTCACACCACGTGTGCACAGCAGTTTGGCACTGCGGTGTTTTTGTCATTTGGCGGGGTTGGGGAGGGGGTCCTTGTAAAGCGTTGTCTTGCTCATGGAAGGATGTCCGCCTTCAATGACCTCATCCTGCAGTCGCTGCCCCCATATTTCCACATCTTCCCTTAAAAGCAGTGCCTCGGGAGAATGATTTGACCTTTCTTAAATTTTCAGGAATTGTCAACTCATTAGCTGTCCAGACGTCACATGGATGTAAACTATCTCAGCATGACATTGAGGGCACTAAAGATGGGTTATGGTCTTAAAGTGACCTAGTGGTATATTGATTTCCTGTGGACCATGCATATGAAAGCACCTCTTGCTGTGTTTGGTGTAACTAGTTATGCGGTTCTGGATAGAAGAAAACGAATACATCTTTTGCCCTCCAACAGAGAAATCTCCTTTCTGATCTGTAGTGACAAATGGTGGTTCTCTAGTGCCTGGAACCTATCTTTAGGAATCAGTGACACCTACCTGATGTTGACTGAAGGCCAAGAAACAGGTATTGGGTATACCCCAGAGCCCTGCTCACCATACAGATACCCCAAAGAGGAGGCAAAGAGCTACCAGCCTTTGATTTTTGAATTTCTTACTTGGTTGAAATGCTGTAGGCTGTTTGACCTTTCATTTTATTCCCAGGCAGTCTTTCTTGGTCCCTGGAGAGAGGAGCATTACCTAATCACAAAGCAAACCAGACTCCAAGCAGTTCACGTGCCCGTCCTTAGAAATGCTGCACCGCCCTCAGGCAGCTCACGCTCCAGTTCTGGAGCCCTGGAGGTAATGTGAGGTGAGGGCCTAGGGCAGTGGGTGTGATGGTCAGCGTGGGCTGGACCAGTGTTCACTGCCCTGTGAGCTGCACCACCCTCTCCCTGGGAGGGTGGCCAGCCCGGGGGTCAAGGTCAAGGAGGAGGTCAGGGGAGCTGTGTGCCGTTCATTGCACCGCCTTTCAATCTGCTCGGCCCTGGATAGAGATCTTCAGCTCTCAGCCCCACCGGTCTCTTCACCACACAATCAACTGACAAGCACAAGTAATTTCCCACTGTGATCCCTTCTGTGATATCCTGAAAAGAGAAGAAAATAAAAAGAGGGGGGAAAAAAAACTGCCACAAACAAAAAATATCCCTTAAGTGCACTGCCTGGAAAGAGAGTGGAAATTTTAGTTAACACATGTTAAGTGCTTTCAGTTACCATTCCCTTCCACTTAGAAATTATTTATTTATTCTTTCTCATTCTCTGAAGCATTCTCTCCCCCAAATTGCACATGTGTGACCTATCACATCTTTTCTGCTTTACTTTTATTGCACAGAACAAAAAATGAGCGGAGGTTTTCCCTCTTTATTCAACTCAGAAATCTCCAGCCATTTAATATTGACTGACAAATTAATGAATAAAACTAGATAAATGAGTAAGAGACCATTCTCTGGAATAGAGTCTTGTGCTTTGTACCGTGCTTTGGGCCACCTGTTGTTTTTTTTTTTTTCCCATTAAACAAGTTGTGCACTTAGTGCGGATTCTGAGAATATGCCATCGGAAGAAACAATAGCTACAGAATATTGAGCAGAGTTCCCTGTGCTATACAGTAGGTCCTTGTTGGTTATCTATTTCAAATATAGCAGTGTGTACATGTCATTCCCAAACTCCCTAACTATCCACCCCTCCTCCCTTCCCCCCGGTAACCATAAGTTGGTTCTCTAAGTCTGTGAGTCTGTTTCTGTTTTGTAAATAAGTTCATTTGTATCATCTTTTTTAAGATTCTGTATATAAACGATATCATATTTTTCTGTCTGAGAATAGATACATGTATAGGTATTAAGGAATCACTTTGCTGTATATCTGGAACTATCACAACATTGTTAATCACCTATACTCCAATATAAAATAAAAAGTTAAAGTAAAAAGAAACAATAACTTATACCATTTTCCACCTGCTTGTTGTCGGCCATTGCCATTTGATGGGGAAGAGGCAGCCTCACTATGTAAACTCTGGCTCTGTTTAGGAAGGATGAAGAATACAAGAAAAATTCTTTATTTTGCCTCTGATTCTCCCTAACCTGAGATAATTATTTAAGATGGCACATTCAAGATAATTTCAATCCAAGTAGTAACACAGAGTTTCTACTGGGTGCTTCTTGGGAAAAGCTTACAGGACCAACTCTGAATATTCTGCAGGACCCCATTGATTAGGCCACTTATCCCTACTTTAGTGACAATTAAACAGTGTGAGAGAATTGAGGAAATTGCTGGAGATCACACTAATTTTCAATTCTACTGTATCTGCTGTAGATCTCTAATTCCTGTCCGATTCCATCAAGTTCCAACTCTCCTATATTGTCGGTGCCCTTGGGAAGTCAATCCCCAGCCCGAAGGACTGGCTATTTCAAGGCTATTTCCTGTGTATCAAGAGACAATTGATCATCCTGCCCCCAGCTACCACCACCAAAGAATAAAGAAATAAGAAGGTGAAGGAATGCGTCTCTGGTGGGGGAATTCTATGCCATGAGTGTGACATATGAGGAAGAGCCTGTAACCTGAACCTTTTCAATAATTTACAAAAAACATTCAGTCGGTTATCTTTCTAAGACTGTAGGTTTTTGCTAGTTTTTTGCCTCGTTTGTTGTGGACCATCTACGTATGTTTTTGTAAGCCTCTGTAATCATGTTTTACCTGCAGACATACACATCAACCACAACCTTGCATCATTAAGCTAGATGGGGCATCCTAGGGAAAAGAAATAGCAACCATAACACTGACTCACACCAAAGGAAATTAGAGGAAAGGAGAAGGACCATTAAAAATGCACCAGAATTTAAAAGGATTAAACAACAAATCAATGCCAAGGCTAACATATCAGATAATCTGAATTAATGTGGAAGAAAAGAAAAACTTTATAAAAATATCATTGGATTAATGTTGGTAACTCCCAGGATCTAGAAGAAAAAAAATTATCAAAGAAAGCTCAGATGGAGGTGCTTGAAGGAACAGAGACAGTTTGTCACTTTAACACGATGACGTTTTACTTTTATAGACCACAAGATCTCTTGTTGTGTTTTATAGCACAATAAAAAACCATGAAAATAAGAATAATACTATTTAAGAATATATACGTCTCTCAGGGAAGCAGGTCATTATTATGTGCTAGTTTTGTAATCAACCACAACAGGTCTTATTTTTTATCTGATTAAGCACCTGTTCAGCACGGCACACACTCATGCCCCAGGAACCAGTGCAGTGGGTATGATGGAGCACAGAGCTCGTGGACTCGTGCTTGGAACAAAACTCGAATATAATTATATCAAGTGAGAGCTGGTGTCAGAATTCTACTTTCGGTTGCAGAAAATATAGAAATCTACATGTTTCCACACAGAACCCTTTGAGTGATTCTTTGAATTAGAGTACTAGATTCAGTTAAGTCAGTGGATTCATAAACATTAAGAAGTTGCTTTGCCTTAGACGGTAACAGCCCCTTCGCCCAGGTGAGGAAGCTGGAGTCTGAATTATTTAACACGTCCTCCAGGTCAAAAGACCAATCGGTGGAATTTGGACCCCAGTCTCTGGCGCCCGGTTCAGAGTAATAGTTGCAAAATCTCCTACCATTTAAAAAGTGATTGACCTGTAGGTTTTCTCCTTTGGTGTTCCATCGTTCGTTGGTCTACATAGAGGCAGAGGTAGATATTCGTGGGTAGTTTTGGAGGTGAAGAAGGACACACTGACTGTTAACTAAAGTTTAGCATTCTAACGCTCAGATCATTATACAGAAGGAAAAGATTACATAAAAACTCAGCTCTGAAACTAAAATTGAGATTTGGTCAAGGCGTAGTATTCTTTTGTCTTGATTTGTTTTCTTTGTTTGTAGTAGATCCGCTGTGCTGTCCTGAATCTGTGTGTCTTCTCTTTTTGCTTCATAAACTAATCACCGATCTTGTTTCCAACTCAACCAGGATGTCCACTGAGAGTTCCTAAAGAACTGGAAGAGTTTTTTGTTGAAACCATGTTGGGGGCTGTGAATATGAATAAAGAAATTGTATATAAGTAAAAATAGGGTCATTGACATTTCTCTGGAGGAAAGGGCGGTATTTGTGCCAAGGGTCCCTGATTAGCGGGCTTCACTGTTACACGTCTATTAACTCAGAGGAAATCAATATATTCACCCAGACCTGAGGGTTTTCTTGGACATTGTTCCTTGAAGCACTATTGTGTTTATATCAGGGCAAAGTGGGGCATCTTCTAATGTAACATTCAGCCGGGATGGATCAAATTACCTTTTATTTAAAAAAAAAATCAAAATTTCCCTTTTGGACATTTCGTGACTGGCAGGCTTGACCTTTACTGGTTTGTTTTCTGCTTCATTGTAATCAGGACCCTGCTGGCAATGGAAAGTGTATTTCCTTTTTGCTCTCACAACCTAATCTGACCTCTCTACGATAAAATTGAGACAATACAAGTTCAGAAGGCGTCTTTTGTGCAATCTACGATTCAGAATCACCCTGAACGATATTCACGTGTATCGTGTACCATATCTGGTAAGGAAGTGACTTTTTAATTCCACCTGGACTGTATCGTTCACGTTACAGTCGTCACCATGTACATTTTTCAGCCCCGAATCATCAAACGTATTACAACTATAATTTTCAGAGTTAGATTGAATGGCTCCTTTTCTCATTTTGTTTGCTGTTTGTTTTTTACCTTAAGACTTTTTCTTTTATAACATTGGTCTCTGGTTTTCAATAGTGTCACACAGAGGCATGAAAACTCTTTAGTGCACATTTTACATCTTGGCTTTAACATGCATTTGTTTTTCCTGGGACAGAAAGTCAACCTCCAATGTCACGCAAGCCTTTGCTGACTTTCCCCCTCACGCACACAGCATTCTTGTCCTACTAACCTTCCAGCAGGTGTCATTCAGACACCAATGTGTAAGAGCTGTTTCCCCACAGCACATTTTTTGTCTTGATTATAGAGAGATTCTTATAAAAAGCTTCTGATTGAGAAAAAGCAGAGGACATTCCCATTTTGCATATGCACTGGGGATAGTATGCAAAGATCTATATTTTCAGTCTCAGGATGAGCTATAATCAGCACAGTGTGTACTTCCTTTCATCTGGGCAACGCTTGACAGGTTCCTGCATAAATTTGTTGACACTGTAAATGGTAAACATCAACAAATTCCAAATAAAGTCAGTTAAATAAATGAGTGTAAGAAATACAGCACACATAAATCAAAGGTGCTTCTTGTGACTGGCGGACACCAGGCTGTACAAGACTCATGATCACACATCTGCATTTGCATCCTCCCCGCTCACATGATGGGAGTCAAGATGGGGCCTGTCATCGCCCTGACTTATCATAACATCTTCCAGAAGCTATCTGAGGTCAGTTAATGCAGCCTCTAATTTTACAGATGAAGACACAAAGATTCCACAGGAATATGACTTAGCTCAGGGGATGATTAGTAAGAAATGGCTCTGGGACTAGAAATAATGATTTTTTAAATTCAGCGTTTGTTCCACCAGAGAACCCACACTTGGTCTGGAAATATAAAAATAAAAAATATACTAAAGCAAAGTGTAAAGACACCACTTGTCATACTAAAAAGTGCTTTAACATATGGCAAATTTGTTCATTTCCAAATGATATGCTTATTTGTGTTAATGAATGAGATTTACTTTGTTTCAGTTTTCAAGTTGAAATTCTTCTTTACACCCAAAACTATCAGAGATTTGCCCACAATCCTTTGAGGAGTGCTAAGGTACACAGAGGACATGGGTTTGTAAAGACATAATTTCAAAGGCCTTAAAAAAAGGTGACATGGGATAGAATAAACTGTCCCATATAGATCAACAGAATTCCACATAAAAATATCATACTTGAAGAAGTATTTCTTCACGAGGCTCTAAACTTGGTAAAATAATGCGTTTCATGTCCACATAAATTGATAGAATCATGCTTTGTAGATATGTCAAATCAAAATTTCTAATATTTTTCTTAGAGGCTAGATCTTTAAAGGTGAAAGAGCTTCAGTCCCGTTCTCCTGGACACTTACTCAAGACACCAGACACCATTCTGGGAGGATGCCCAAGCTCTTTTCTTCCTGAAACTCTTGTCATTGCTTGCCTTTAATTTTGCAGTTTACTTATATAGATACAGTTATACATAGAAAAACTGTATCTTGTGATCCTTAAATTTTTCTTTAGGAGTAATTTAATTCTAGCCAGGAATTAAAGTAAACTTACAATCTGAGCCAATCAATAATTTACTCAGATATAATACTAGCTTGTACAATCTAATCAAATTCCATATTTTTATGGTTCCATTCTTGAAACAGCTTCTGTGATCTATAAATTCTATAGAGAAAGTATTCCTTCTCCTAGGACCATTTCAACCCATCACAATTGTATTCATAACCCTCCCTGAACTCTGTAGAACTGATATTTTTATAATTGTAATCCCAGGAGTTAGCTATTATTACAGTGGTAAGTATTCCACATCCTTTGCATTTATAAACAACAAAGAGTTTTTAAAACATGACTGCTTTCCCCTGTCTTTAAATATTATTCTCTCCTAGGTAATGAATGGGGGGGGGTGGGAACTGGGAGAAGGTAAAGGAACCATGGTATGCTGCCCTTGCAAAGAGTGGATGAGGGAAAAAGGAGGAGAAGAAAATGTCTGTGCACCTCCTGTGCTGACCTGTCTACGGCCATTTTAATAGATCACATGATTCCTAACTAATCTGGGTTATGCCACTTATAAAGCCAACCAAATACTGAATAGATCCTTGATTTATAGGATACTAAATAAAATAAAAATTATGCACTAGAATTCTCACATGCTTTTATTCATTCATTCGATTGATAAATACTTATTAAGCACCATTTTTATCCATTCTGTGTCTAAATATTAAGGGTACCGTTGTGAAGAAGACGCAAGGGTCCTGCTTCCGTGGAACTTAGGTTCCAGTCGTTTTACTGGGGGGTGATTCAGCCTTTGGAAGTAGGTGCAGCAGGGGAATACTCTGTTTGAGCAGGAGTTCTAGAATTAGTCCCATTACCACGTTTCTTCTAATTGACATAAATATTTTATCCACTGTCTTTGTCATTCCTTCAATTCCCTCATGTGAGAGGTTTAATAAAAATAATTGCTGTTAATAGAGCTTAAGATTCTGGGATAGTTATTTTGCTACTTCTTTCGATATCTCCTATCTGCTAGTTTGCATGAGAGATATTTTTGATAATAATTAAACTATTTTAAAATCCACTTTGCAAGTACGGATAATGTGTTTATGAACACAGCAAGGAATGATTCTTTTTCATATTTTAATTGCGGTATGGATTAACTAGGGTCCAATACTGGTAAATATTTGGAAATGTGGGTATTTTTCAATTTAACTGAGAGACCACATAATTCTTCTATGATAGCTTATAACTTCCATCATCATTATCTCTGTATTAAGTGATCTCACCAGGGTATCATTCTCAACTTTTCTTTCAAGCTTATGCACCTGGTTGAAGCAAGCATATGTAAACATTACGATTATATTGGACTAAATTTTTCTCAAGATTTTGTAGTTGCATGGAGTTGTTTCCTTTAGGAACATTTATATTTAGATTCAACATCATTTCCTGCTCTACAAGGATCCCAGGGGATTTTTAGACTGAAGTTCTCCTGGAAATTTACTCAATTAACATAGTGGTTGCTGGTGACAAAAAGCATGTGTGATTTCTGGGTTGGGGAGAGGTGAGTGGTGAGTTAGACAGCTCTAGTCCTTACAGAGCTTTCTGGACATGTGTGCTGGACTGAAATATATAATAATGTGGCCTGTCTGCCTTACTCATTAACCTACCTTTACATCCCTTGACATTATTTAATACCATTTACAATGATTCAAGCCACGATACACCATCCAGGGCTATTTTGAAGAAAGATTATGTGCAGAGTGACATTTCAACACCTCATTGCAGAAGATATACTGTCATTTCTCTACCCACACCTTACTCAAGACAGCCCGTGTCCTGATCCCCTTAAAAACAGGGGAAAAGGAAGATTCAGAGTCACCAGTTGGACACCAACGGAGAGAGAGACACACACACACAGAGAAAGAGGCTCTGTTTCACTCTCATTTATGAATTTAAAAATGAATAGAGGTTGGTGGTTATTCTGTTTAAATTCAATATCTGAGCAAGAAGGTGCTGGGATTATTTCTAAGCGATTATCAACAACTGGTAGGAATCGATTCATTTAGAAAACGATAAGCCTTAGTCTATAAATGAGATACATGCTTCTGTACAGTAGGACCCAATTAGAAATATAACCTTCCAGGAGGGGGAGTTAGGAAGATCAAGGAAACCAAATGGATTTCAATTTTCAGACTGGCTGAATGTCACTCTTTTCTATCAGCAGACACACATCTATAGGAAGAAGCCTGGAGGACCGCATGCCTCTCTTGGCGAAAAGAAAAGCTCATTTTCCTGACTCTTGGGGAAGCTACACTGAAAATAATATTTTTAAAAAGTACAATATGCAACATCTCAGGAGACTGAATATGACAGGCAGGGCCAGGCTCGTGTACAGCTGAGTCACTGAAAGCTGAACCACTACTTGTGAAGTGTGTATATGCTTGGTGTCTCCTGGTGGGTATTACTTTGACTGGAAGTTGGGTCCAATAATTACAAAAAACACAACAACAGAAAGACAAAAGATATTTAAATCTATACTCCAATGTTTTTATAGTATTTAATATACCCTCTATCCAAATACTAGGAATGGTTGTTTAAAAGGTTTTACCTGATTTAACTAGAAATCTAACAAATTTTGCACGTTTATTTCTCTTACACAGGTTGTCAAAGGTGATATCATGACAGCAAACTAGGATTATAAGAAATTTATAATTATTGTCATATCGCTGACTGAGTAAAGAGAAAATAATATTTTTCATAGCTAGGCAGCTACAGATACATTCATAAGAAATTAACTTTTTGCATTAGTGCAATCAATGTAGGTAGAATAAATTAGTGATCTTTGTTTAAAATTCAGTTAATGTTTTAATCCATCATTCAAAACGTTCATGTGTAGATCACATATGTATATGTAGTATGTGCTTATTGCTTCCTGCTCCACATTCACCTTTAAAAAAAAATCACCTTGATTCTTCTGAACCCAATAATAAAAATGCATGTATTTTATCAAGAATGCTGGACTTAGCGCTTCAAGTCTTAGGCTAAATCTCCCAAACTCTTTAGGAAGTATAAATCAGTCGAAACCTAATACAGGTGCTCTCCTGCCACTCTCTAAAGCTGCAGTATTTACCACTTACCAAATTTAAAGGAAACTCGTGCTCTTCTCCCCGAAATTGCCCTGGTCATTATTGTCTTATCCCTCGTCCCCTGGCTGAACAGGATCTCATAAATTAGTGTGAGTGCCTCGTCTTTCTTGTTTCGCTGTTTCATCTTGCCTAAGAGAACTGGCCCAACAGAACCTGAATTCCTTAACTTATCCATGTTAGAGCCATTTAGGTAGAACAATGACAGCATTGCTCACAGCGGCAACATCATATTTCAGGTCCTGGAGACTATGCCCCTACTTATTTTAACTCATTTGTGGCAGCTATTTTGTTTACCAAGAAACCAGGACACAGGGATGAACATTTATAGACAGAATGCCGGCGACTGCATGGCTTAGGTTCCGGCTGTCATTAAATCACAGACGACACAGCTGATGTTACCCGCCTTAAAACACAGTTGCAAAAGGGGCCGCAGAGTAGCTTTCAGACTTAACACAGTATGTTAGAAAATGACTACGGTAATCCCAGTGAAATCTATCTGTCCGCAAACGCGCCCTCCTTTATTTTGTAAATTGCAAACGCGGGTGTGCGCCCAGTGAGGCCACAGCACCCCTGCACGCTCGGTCCGTATTTGCACACGCGAGCAGCCGCGTGCATGCATGCACCGAGGGCCTGGCCCAGCCTGCCTGGCGTGGGAGGCCGGCGGGCAGCAGCCTGCTGATGGGAGGTGGCTGTCAGTGTGTCTGATTAATGACCCCAGTGAAACATGTCCAGCCACATTAGAGCTCATGTATCTACCGCGGTCCACATGGACCAAGCTTTGTTCTGAGAGGAAATGGTGTCAGCAGCCACTGGCGTTTACCCATAAAAAGATAAAGATTTACTGTCATCATAGGTGAGATTAAAGTGCACAATGCTGACATTGATTTTTACCAAAAATTCACATTTTGGGAAAACTCATTCCAGGGACGCCTGAGATATGATCAGCTTATTTGGAGAGGGATAATATGGAATCTTCTCTCGAATGAACTTTGAAAGAAGTAAATTGTAAATATTGATTTCTGAAATGAACTGTCAATCTCAGTTGGTAAGATTATTCCTATCATCTTGTTGCGACGATGAATTCAAAACTGCTGACAAAGTGGAGTGTATAGGATTTCTGTTAAGAGCAGTGAAGGGGCTTTACTCAGCAGAGCCCCGTAATGGTTGTTCAATTTTATCAGATAACAGCTGAGATCTCATCAGGAGTGAAAAATGAAATGAATTGTGACTCTGAATCAGGATCTCTACTCTTATCCCAGACAAAAATCATCAAACTGCAGCCGAGGGTTTTATATTATTTCAGGTCACTTCATTATTGGCTAGCACAGAAGTTGAATTGCTGTCAGCAGTGTCGACTTTCCCGTTTCACCCCGGGTCAAGTCTGAGGGGCAGCTTGATGGGCTCCCAACATGGTAAGGGGTTATCCTATTACCACTTAAGAGGTATATTGAAAGATAGCAAATCTTGACCACTTGCTCCCCTGCTCAGATTTTTTTCTTATTGTACATGAGTTATCCATTATTACTTGTTGTAGAATAAATATAATTCATCTTTCCAGTAAATGTTAGAATTGAAGGCATCTAATTCATCCGCTTCTCCTATCAAAAAAGGACAATGAAGGTCTATTGAAGGGACCACATAGCGACACGTGAGTGGCTTCTTTTTTATGGCTCACATGAAAAGGAAATGGCAATAAAAGTTTCTTTGTGTTGGAATCAAAATATGACAGCAGTGAATGAGCCTGGGCTTCTCTGAAAGCACTGCCGGGGGGTTGGGGAGGAATCCTGGCGTCCTGAATATACTGCAAATGCACTGTGCAGTTAGGATGGGTCCTGCCTTCGCCATTATCACACTGTACCTGAAGTTCTCCTTTCTGGACCCACTGCCTTGAGAAACAGCCATTTCTGGTGACCTTCCCACGGTAAAGAAGCTGCTGGCAGCTCACTGCAGACACAGGGGCAGTAAGAACAGGACTTCCCAGGTTAGAGCATGCTGTCTACATCCAGGTGATTGAAGGAGAGGTGACATAATTCAAAAGACAACATTTTATAGTCGATATTTATTGAGCAGACAGTGCCATCATGAACGAGTAAAACTAAATAACGTATTGTTTAGGAATGTATACATTAGTAATTAAACTTCCTCAAATAAGGAAAAAGATAAACACAAAGAAATCATCACACAGGGTGGACGTCACCTGGAGTTGATGGGAGCATAGGGATGGAGTGGAGGAAGATGGTATACAAAGATGTAGGTTATAGGTACCACTTTGCTCTTGAATTGACATTAGATTTATCATTGTTCCTTCTATTAATATATTTTACATAATTGTACATATTCTTTTTGATGTATTAAAGACGTTTAAAACAATAGAAATAACAATGACGGTTTCTGCAGTTGTCATAATTGTCTTTTGTGTCTGAAAATTATGCATCAAATCTAAAATTACTGTGGCTAATAAAAATGGTATTTATGGTATACCAAGAAAAGATAGCTTCACTTAAACAGAACTTTCTGAATTTAATCTTTGAACTAATTTTTTTCTGCAAGAGTAAACACAATGTAAAAAGTTGACATTGCATCAATATTTAAATAGGACATGTATTTATTAAATTCTAATTTTATCAAAGTGATTTTTTTTCTTTTTTTTCTTTTTTTAACTAATGGTTTCCAAATAATTCAGATGTAACTCATTCATCAAATGGTGAAGGGGAATCCTGATCCCTCAAGAAATTACCCAAGGCAAAGACCGAGATATGGTAGCCACTGCCATACAACAAAAATGAAGCAGAGGACTTCCTTGGTGGCTCAGTGGTTGAGAGTCCCCTGCCAATGTAGGGGACACAGGTTCAAACCCTGGTCCGGGAAGATCCCACATGCCACGGAGCAACTAATCCTGTACACCACAGCTACTGAGCCTGCACTCTAGAGCCCGCGCACCACAACTACTGAAGCCCACGTGCCACAACTACTGAAGCCCATGCACCTAGAGCCCGTGCTCTGCAACAAGAGAAGTCACCACAATGAGAAGCCTGCGCACGGCAAGGAAGAGTAGCCCCTGCTCGCCGCAACTAGAGAAAGCCTGCGCACAGCAACAAAGACCCAACTCAGCCAAAAGTAAATAAATGCAATTTTTAAAAAAATGAAGCAGAAACAAGAAACAAAAAGACTGGAAGTAGAAAGAATTCGGGGCATCTTTACAGTAGAGGTAAGGAGAGAGCCTGTGCTTTCGTGCTGGGTGTATATATTGGAAAATTCAGATGACAAGTACTTTCTAGGACTCTTCCCTCCTGGAAACAGGCTGGGGCATGCTGGTAGAGTCAGACAGAGGCAAAGCGCAGAATCTAGGGGTTATTACTAGGCTTGGCCACCATTCCAAGAGACTTGTGTTCTCGGGGTGGAGAAATTCTCACGTGAAGGCTGCAACATACAAGCTAGAGATCTGGTCAGGTGAGACCCCCCCCCCCCAAAAGAAAGCAAAGTCAGAAATAAATATATTGTTAAACAACCAGCTTAGGTACCAGATTACGTTCTTTTGTTTTCGTTTTTAATATTATCTCATTATTTTTCATTGTGAAGTTAGTTTTTAGGAAACTGAAGTGCAGAGATTTTTTGGCCAACTTTTACAAATATTTGGCAATATCAGATGCTTTAGGAAATTAAATACACTAAAGATGTTGAAATTTGGCCCTGCTCAAACTAGTCATATTTCCATTCTCATACTGTACCCAGGACTCAAATAAAAATTTGAGGTGATTTCATCTTCTTTTGTTCATTTCTCAACTTCAGCCTTAACAGATCTTGAAAGCTTGCTTGATGTGAGATATATAGATATAGATATTTACCTATCTCTCTATCTATCTAGACATATGTGTGTCATCTAGCTCCATCTCTCCCTCTCTTTCTCTCCAAAGAGATGAAGATATAGACGTAGATATATAGATATATAGATGTCAGTTAACTTCCCATCTGCTAATAGGTAGACAGATGATAGGTAGAGAGAGAGAGAGAGAGGAGGAGAGATGATAGAGGTGGATATAGATGACGTAGATATAGGTATAGGTAGAATTATAGAGATAGAAATCTATCATCTATCTTTCTATCTATCCCTACAGACTCCCAAATCAGGAGTTTGTGAATCCTTCCAATTCTAAGATTATGTGGATCGCCTCCATAGGTTATCTATGAGAAACTTTGTTTCCTAAATAAATAAAAGGTTGGCAAATTACCAAACTTCTTGCCTAATAAAATGAATTCTAAGAAACTAACAGCACACGTGTAGATGTGCTTGTAGATTGTGTGAGTGTAAGATAGAGAGAATGATAGATAGATATATGAAAGCTAGCTAGATGGATAGATAGATGATAGATGATAACAGATAAATAATAATAATAATAGATAGACAGATAGATACACAGATAGATAGATAGATGAACAGACATAGACAGCAGATGAGTTTCTCTTCCAGATACACTAAAACACTAACCCTTTCAGGAACTCAACACACTCTCTTCCTTTTTATGTCGGACACATTTTCCGTCAGCTCACGCCTCTGCTCCTGTTCATCTAGTGAATGCCCGGGACACTGTGCTCCTTCAACACAGGAGACACCCTCTGTTCTGCGATCTCTTGGGATCTTGTGATCTCTGACATACACATCTGTGTTTTTTTGTAACACTTTTCTCAACACGTGGTAATCTTTCATCGAATTTCTCTCTCTCGCTGGTCTGTGAGCGCCTTGGGAGGATGGACCAGTGTCTGAATATAGAAGGGGCACAAACTGTTAATGCGAAGATGGAAGAAAAAGTGGAGGAAGTAAAGTCCGTCGAGAATTTTAATACTAGAGAAAAACAACCATGTTCATCTTCTCATCTTTCTTTCTAGTTTTTGCCCATATGGACTTATTACATAGTCCCCAAAATAGCATTATTCAATGTTATTTGAATTATTCTCCATTTAACAGTGGCTCTATCATCTTCATAAAGGTTTTTAATCTCTACATATTATTTGATTGAATAGAATTGATTTAACTGTTTTCCAACCTTCAAATGTTCAGATTATTTCAAAGAACCAAAGAAATTCTTTTCCACTTAAAACTCTTCATTTTATTGGATTATTTCTTTAGGAAACAATCCCAGGCGTTAGAGAATTACAATTCAGGCTACTAGCAGTTTGACTGCACAGTGATGGAGAACAGGGGCTTTGATTTAGACAGACCCGGCAACTCCATTTACTTGCTGTGTGATACCGAATGAGGTACTTAACCAATCGAAACCCCAATCTCCTCACCCACACGAGCAGGATAATATTAGTACTAAACTCTTAAGCTTGTGAAAATTAAATGAGATGATGCATGTAACTAATCACACAGTCCCCATGCTTAGAAATTATTCAGAAAATGATAGCTATTTATAAGAAAGTACTTTATGGAAGTACTCCACCAATTACACTGCTGCTGCAATGACTGTACAAAGCCATCCATGATTTTGCCAGAGTGATGGACTAGAAAAAGGCTGCAGAGAAGGGACCTGGCTCAGTGCCCTGTATTCCTGGTCATTACAGATCGATGGCCCCCACTTGACTGTATCAGAGCATTTCGAATTCATTCACATTGTGAATCAGAAACTCTCAGGACGCGTCCAGGAAAATGCATTTTCTACAAAATGTCTAACAATGTTTTTTACTTGTTTGTGGCAAATATTTATTGTACCTGCCATTCTGTACAGAACAAGATTGAGATCTGTAAGTGGAAGAAGAAAGGTGGCTTCTCAGCAAGGTTTGCTCTTGTTTTGTTTGTTTTTCTGGCTTTATTGAGACATAATTGACACATATCATTGCGTAGGCTTAAGATGTACAACGGGATGGTTTGAGGTATACTGTGAAATGATTACCATAATAGCGTTAGTTAACAGCTCCTTCACCTCATACAGTTACCAGTGTGCGTGTTAAGAACATTTAAGATGTACTCTTTTAGCAGCTTTCAAGAATATAATACAGTATCGTTTACTATTGTCACCATGCTGTCCATTGAATCCTGGAACTTACTCCTTTTATGACTGGAAGTCTGTAGCCTTTGCCCAATGTCTTCTTATTCCCCCCCAACCCCCGGCCCCTGGCGACCACTGGTCAACTCTTTGTTTCTGAGTTCATCTACTTCAGATTCCATGTATAGGTGGTGTTATACAGTAGCCTGTGTAACTCATAACAAAATCTCACCTGTGCTTGCACTTGACCGTTCATGATGTACTTTTCCATCGTTTCTGCTCATGAGCCCTCTCTGCTCTCCTGTGAGGCATTTTGATTTTCTCGTTTGACAGAAGAGAATATTGAAACCCCAAAAGATAAAACGACTTTCCAAGGTCACTAAGTTAGATGATGGTGCATCCTTTCACAATGCAGCTTGAGCAGAAAAATCAAAGAAATTTTATTAATTTTTAGCCCATTGTGTCATAGAAATCAGACACTTTTCATTAACTACTATTCATGCACAGGGTCATTTCATGAGCCCTTACAACTCACTTTGCAATGACAGTAGACTCACCATAATGGGAAGAAAACTGGAAAATAATTTTTGGTTGGAGTTGTTTCCACAACAGTTGATAGAAATGTCCAGGGGCAGTTTCTTCAGCCCGAGGAGGGTGACAGCATGAGAGGTCTGTAAAATGAACGACCGAGCAGCTTTTGTTGTTCCTCTCAACTTTGACTTCCTGTGAATCCTCAATTCATTCCTAAACAGAAACTTCAATAAAGCAGGCCCACATTCTACTTTTATGGGGTAAAAAAAGTAGTAAATCCTAATAGCAACACTAGTTCTTTATGTTGAAGATATCTTGTCTGTGGTATCTTTAGATCAATATCACAGAATAGAATAGAATGTAGACAGGCGTGACCCCAGATGATGAGAAATGTTAGTTAGAATAAAGTCCCTGAAACAAGGCTGAGTGGTTTTCCCTGTGCTGTGTTTACTAAGACAGGCGAGTGAGGTCATACATTTTAGAAAGATCTCCAGCACTGAGAATTGAAACTTAAGAAGGGTTTTAACCAACTCAATTAACTGGAAACATCTGTTGATAAAAGTTGTAGCCCATTCAGGCTGCTATAACAAAATTCCACAGCCTGGGTGGCTTATAAACAGCAGACATTTATTTCTCACAGTCTCAGAGGCTGGAAGTCCAAGGTCAAGGTGTTGGCATGGCCACTACCTTCTCACCTTGTCCCCACAGGGTGGAAGTGACAAGCTCTATGGGCCTCTTCTATAAGGGCACTAATCCTACACATGAGGGCTCCACCCTCCACACCTAATCACCTCCTAACACTATCATATGGAGGGTTAAGCTTCAACATGTGGATTTGGAGGGAACACACACACTCACACCACAGCAACAAATACACCAAATTTCTTGAGTATTTTTGGTTTAGAATGTTTCATTGTATTGTTTATTCATTCATTCATTCATTTTTTTATGAATTCATTTTTATTATCTTATTCTATTGTTTTTATTTCTCCGCTCTAGTTTATTAATCCCCCCATCCTGTTTTTTAATCATGGTGCTTACATGCTGACAAAGCAGTCCGTCTCTTGCCTAATTTTATAAACTGTTCAGCCGTGCCCTTATTCACTGTTTTCTCTTAATTATGCATTCTTGTTAACCTCCGTGTGCATTCAAAGTTACAGACGGCCATTGACACAGTATTAATTAAAACATATAATTTATGACATTGGAGCTTGAAATTAATAAGTGACAACACAATTACATGGTTTGCCTAATTGTCCTTCAGTAATATAAAGATTGACATTTGAAGCTGTATTAGGAGCTAAAAGCACTCATAAACTCACAATAGCTTTGCAAGTAATCACAAGAGAGTCTAAAGAAACCAGCCCCATTTCAAGGGACAGAACACTGGGCAGTTTAGTGGGAGGGCAATTATCTTTTCTCTTTTTATTAACAGTTTAAATCTATGGAGGAAAAGTTCATTTTAATAATTAAAAAGTAGCTTGTATTGTATTTAATTTGTGTTGTATGAAACTTTGAATAAATTGTAAACACAGCCCTTTGTCCTCTGGGTGTCTTTAATATCATCTTTGTCACTTTCTATGTTCTTTTAATTTCCTTGTCCACATTACTTTTTACATAATCAGACTGAAGAAATTCTACACATGTTCTGTTTCTGACTGATGATCTTCAAATCCAGTAATTTGACATTGTGTCACCATCCATTCAGTGCATGGTCTTACTTTCTAGAATATTTCTCATGACACCAAAATAAGTTAGGACTTGTATGCATCGTTTAGATCAAGTACTAACTCAGCACAGCTTTTTACTGAGCTTTGAGATGGTCTTCCAAAGGAAAACGTTCTCATTTAAATATCATGATAACGCAGGTGGTTCAGCGGTGCACTTTTGGAAAAGCTCATAAATACAGAGCCAGTAGTGATTTCACTGGGCCCAAAGAAAAGAACTATTTCAAAACTAAATTCATAATTTAAAGTTTTTGTAAAAGTTTAGATGTTGGAAACTGAGTCAGAAAAACCAATTTTTTCCTGATATTTAAAAAAGCATATGGTAGGAAAGCAATTTTTATAATGTCAATAAGTTATCAACAAATACTTTGGGTTAATATTTGTTTTATCACACATAGAGTAAAATATATTCACAACATACGTGCATATGTTGTGTGTGTGTGTGTTTCTGTATGTGACACGTGCATATTTCCTTTAGTTTTGGAAGAGCACACAATATTGACTTTGGAGCTCAATGTTATGGTACAAATTATAGCAAACATCTCCTTCAACTTTTTAGAAGTTTTCCCTAAAAAATACTCACATTAAGAAAATAAAGAATTGGAGGGCTCTGGACTGGATGCAGAATCAGGTTGCCTGGAAACAAATCCTGGACCTACTGCTTTGATGTGATTACAGACAAGACCAAAGTGCTCACCAGATAAGTATCTAGTGGAAGGTTTGGTTTCAATTGAATTTATAAAGCTTTGTCTTTATTTTCTATAAAAAAGTATTAATGCACATTTACTTTTATTTAATCAACTCATTAAGAATCTTTCAACAAAAATTTTAATAATAAATGTACACACTACTATATATAAAATAGATAACCAACAAGGACCTACTGTACAGCACAGGGAACGCTGCTCAATATTCTGTAATAACCTAAATGGGAAAATAATTTGAAAAAGAATAGATACATGTATATGTATAACTGAATCACTTTGCTGTACACCTGAAACTAACACAACGTTTTTAATCAACTATGCTCCAATATGGAATAAAAATTTAAAAGATATTTGAGGACTTCCCTGGTGGCGCAGTGGTTAAGAATCCGCCTGCCAATGCAGGGGACACGGGTTCGAGCCCTGGTCCCGGAAGATCTCACATTCTGTAGAGCAGCTAAGCCCGTGCACCGCAACTACTGAGCCTGCGCTCTAGACTCCCTGAGCCACAACTACTGAGCCCGCGTGCTGCAACTACTGAGCCTGCATGCCTAGAGCCTGTGCTCCACAACAAGAGAAGCCACAGGAATGAGAAGCCCATGCACCGCAATGAAGAGTAGCTCCCACTCGCTGCGACTAGAGAAAGTCTGCGTGCAGCAACGAAGACCCAGTGCAGCCAAAAATTAAAAAAAAAAAAAAAAAAGATATTTGAATAATAAACCTGACCAAAACCAGAAGACATGTGAGAATTTCACCTCTGCATAGTTAGCTAAGAGAAATGAAAACATATGACTACACAAGAATATAGCTCAGAAACAAAAGGGTATGGTCTACTGTTGCATGCAAAAACAAAAAACAGAAACCAAAAAAACCCACCAAAAAACAAGGACAAATCTCAGAAACAATCATCTGATTGAAAAACTCTTACTTAGAAGGAAATATATACTGTTTTTGTTTTTTATCGGAGTATAGTTGCTTTACAATATTGTGTTAGTTTATACTGTACATCAAAGTGAATCAGCTATACGTATACATATATCCCCTCTTTTTTGGATTTCCTTCTCATTTAGGTCACCAGAGAACATTGGAAATATATACTGTTAAATTTAATTTATTTGGAATTCTAAAACAGGCCAAGGTAACCTGTGATAGAAATAATCAGGACAGCAGTTGCTTCTGTGGGGATCGGGGGCAGGTATCAACCAGGAGAGAGCAAGAGATAATCTGGGGGGATGAGGGTAATGCTCTACATCCTGATAGGGTCTGAGTGACCCGGGTCTACGCATTTGCCTTAGTAAATCTGCATTTAAGATTAGTGAATTAGGGACTTCCCTGGTGGTCCAATGGTTAAGACTTCTCCTTCCAATGCAGGGGGTAAGGGTTCGATCCCAAATATTACCTCAAAAGAAAAATACAATTGTAAG
This sequence comes from Balaenoptera physalus, assembly GCF_965194825.1. Taxonomy (NCBI): domain Eukaryota; kingdom Metazoa; phylum Chordata; class Mammalia; order Artiodactyla; family Balaenopteridae; genus Balaenoptera; species Balaenoptera physalus. The sequence continues at coordinate 2,238,945 of NC_138897.1, read as the reverse complement.
CATATAATACATTCTAGTTAATGCTATAAATGCTGAAACGTTTATGAGGAGGTGTATCAAAGCCTGCAATTCACCTTGAAATGCTTCAAAAATAAGATGGCTCTATGGATAGATGTGTGATGAAACCAATATCGTAAAATGGTAGCAGTACAATCTAGGTGGTGGGTGTCTATGTGATCACTATGTTTTTTCACCTTATTTGGATTTTTAAAATGTTTCATAAGAAACTGTTTGAATAAAAATAGTAAAGCTATAAAAATTGTTGTCTCTGATTTGTGGGGTACGGTTCTCATGGATTATAAGCTGTATTTAAGTCTATAAATGCTGTCCCTTCAACAGAAGTTAGTCTTATCTTTTGACTAATTTATGGATCATTTTGAATTGCCATGACACTAAAAAAGGAAGGAGTTACATGCTTTTGCAGACACTTGACAGGAAAACACATAAAGTATTCACTTCTTCCAAATTTACTTTTCTTCTTTAACGCACTATTACTATACAGAGATAAAACCATTTAAAATCAGTTAGAATAGATATTTACTTAATACAATTACAATTTTTCTTTCTACATCCAATGTGTATTCAATTGTGCTGAGTTTTAGGTTTCGTAAGCCTTACCAGGAAGCAAAGCTCCATTGGAAGTCTCAGAATAAGGAAGGAAGAAAGCACACCTAAGTGATTTGTGATTCAATCTTTGTTTTTCAGATCTATAAGCTCTCAAATAATTTTAGTGCATAAGTTACAATTAGATTTTCCTTTGTTGAACCACAAATCCAATTTTCCAAAAGTGGGGGACTAGTGCGGGGAGAACGCCTTGTGTGTTTTTACTTCTTCTTCAGCAAGGGCTGGAGCTGAGAACAGCAGAGCGTTACAGGCGGGGATTTAGATGAACCCCGAGAGTTAACGAAGGGACTTCCCAGGATTTTGAACATCATAGACAAGAACAACATTCGCACGCCTTTCCCACAACATCTTTCAAAATACAGGCCCCAGCGTTGCTCATTTGCCTATGAAATTGTAGAAACTTAGTGCTTGTCGGGGCCTGGGGTCCATTGGAGATCAGGGGATAGTAGTCAAATGCCTTTCAGCTACTGGCCAAGTAGAAATGCCAAGGTTGGGTATACAAATATAAATATATACATATGTGTGTATGTATATACAGATACATGTGTGTGCATATTGAAATAGAAGGATGTGTTTGCATTAAAGAAAGTAAACTTTCTCCATCCTCCCCTCCTTTTTTCCCCCTTTTCTCCTAAATCGTTAAGAAAATTGACACTTTCTAGAGTCTGGAATTGTGCATATCTTCATTATATTTAGCCATATTTCTTCCCTTTCCCCACATCCTTCAAATTCAAACTAGTTGTATTCAGCTAACTGAATTCAAACTGGTTGAGAAGAAAACAAACCATAAACAATTTGACTTTGCACTTTTATTTTTCCTTTTTGAATCTGAGCTAAATACCGAGTCATAACAAAGAGGACCTGGGGTCGGAGGAATGGGCATTATTACTTTATTAGCCATGTGCTTACCGCTGAAAGGCCGACAGCAGGCGCTCTTCCTCACCTCTGCTTCTTTTGCTCTATTTTATGGTCCAGAGACGCATTCGCATCCACGGGGCAGTGGTCCTCTACACTGAGGTTCGGTTTTCTATGGTATCAATATACCCCAAGGCAGTTTATGTGGTAGTCCTATGTGAGGTTCATTTTGATTTCTTCTGCTTGAGGTCCATAGAACCGCTTGCCACGTTGGTGAAATTATCAGCCACTGATTTTTCAAATATTGCTTCTACCTCTCTCTTCTCACCTCCTTTTCTGGGGCCACAGTGATGTGCTTATTAAATCTCCCTATGGTGGTTGTTGGGTTTTCCGTGTATGTCCGTCCTTTCTCTCTGTGTGCTTCCATCTCGACACTTCCTATGCACTTGTACTGAAATTTACTTAATTTTCATTGTTTTAATTAAATGGTTTGAATTTGTTTTCCTTTGCTATCCCTGATCTGCTCTTAGCCACACGTGTGGAAGTCTTCAGCTAAGTTTTTGTGTTTTTTAGTTTTCAAATTGGATTGATTTAATTCCTCTGGTAAAATTCTCTAACTTTTCATTTTTGTCCGTTTTTTGGGGGGTTGGGGTGCGCCCTGCGTGGCCTGCAGGACCTTAGTTCCCCGACCAGGAATCGAACCTGTGTCCCCTGCAGTGGAAGCGTGGATTAACCACTGGACTGTCAGGGAAGTCGCTTTTCAGTTTTGTCTTGAATATATAATCATAACTGATAGTTCGGTGACTTGTGCGTCTGTTTCTATTGTATGATTTTTTTTTATCTGCTCATGCTATTTGGCCCTGTTTTTTGGGCATACGTGGTAATGGTGAGCTGAATGCCTGAAATATTTAATAAAAAATTGCAGCATTCCGATGATGTTACATTCCTCCAAAGGATTTCGTTTTCTTCTGGCAGGAGGGGATTGAGGTGTTTCAGGGTTTGTTAGGATTGGTGAGTTTCCCCCTTGTCTTTTCTAGTCTTTTCTACTAGAGTGCAGCCTTTAAGGGGTCTGGCCTGAAAGCCTCTGATCTTCAAGGCTTCCTCCTCAGTGAGCCCTGAGCTCCAGTTTCTGTAGCCTCCGCACCACGAAACTGCAGAACCTGCTTGGCTTTTCAGGCTCAGCAGCTGTGTCCACGTGGGAGCTTGGCCCTCACTGGCCTCCAGGGCCCCAGCACTCACAAACGTCCTCTTACGGGAAGTTACAAGAAGAGTCTCAGGCTTGCTGCTCTGACGTAGCTGTTCCACGGGGATTGGGATTCTCCAGTTCTTTTGTTTTTGGTTGACCTCACTCTGTTTTCCATCTTCCTGCTGCAGAGAGATTGCCAAAGCTCGCAGCCTCCTGTTTGCTCTGATGCAAGAAAAGACGGTGTCCTGAGGAGATGCCAGAGCAAATATAGCTGCTCCCAGAATCCTGGCCCCTCAAGCCCTGGCTGCTCCGTCACAGCTCACTGGCCACGCAGCCCCGGTCCTCTGAGCTGCCCACGTGCCCCTCCCCTCTCAGGTATGGAAAGGCAACCGGCCTTCGCAGACTGGACCAGCAGCCAGGCTTTTCCCTCCCGCCTTGATCCAGGCATGCCCGCGTATGTGTGTGTGTGCGCGCGTGTGCATGTGTGTGCGCACGTGCACGTGTGTGTGTGCGCGTGTGCGTGTGTGTGTGTGTCAGGGCCAGGACTAGAGTGAGGTCGGTGAAACACTTACTTCATGTGCACAATTTACGGGGGCATCAAAAATATAATGATTTAGGTAACGTTTTCAGAAAAGGCAAGAAAAATTAATGCAAAAAAAAATCCGTGATGAAAGAAACCATCAACGTTTTAAAGAAAGGTTAGATTCTACCCTGTACTTGCATGACCCTCGTCTCTGCCCCATCCCAGCCCTGGCCTTGGGGCCAGTGAGACTGTAAGAACAAGTGGGTGGCCTACATTGTTTGCTGTTTCAATTTTTTAAAATATTGCATTAAAGTGTTATTTGTCTTGATTACTGAAGGTTTTTGAGGGTTGATTCCCAGGGGCTTTTGGTGCCCCCTTAAATTTTGTGCCCGGATCGGCTGGGTCCCAGTGCTGGTGGGGGGTGTGTGCTGGAGTCTTACTGGGGCTCCACGTGACCTCCAGCTGCCTTCTCTAGCCCAAGGGCAGGGAGGTTTCTCCCCGCAGACTGGGGTCTCCTGCCGGCCCTGGCCTGGGAGGGATGAGGGGCGTGGGAGCTCCCTCCCTCACAGGCAGAATCCAGGATTTTAACGCAGCAGGACGCAGGGCGGCTGGAATCTCTGTGGGGTGTGACATGATGCTTGGGGCATTTTTCGGAGACCCCTCCGCTGTCCGCGTGGCGCACTGGAATACGGCGGGACACGAGTAGAAACCGGGGAACCACACCGTCTGTGCCAGTGCTTCAGGCAAGAGGAGCTGGTGATTTGGACCAGGGCGTGGGGCCGGGAGACCCCTGGGGAGGACCTGAAGAGAGTGGGGAAGTGCGGATATGTGTGGAGATGATAGGCTTGTTAACGGCGTGGATGAGGTCGTGCATGACGCCGTGCATGGGGAAGGAGGGTCCCGGTTCGTGACATCGTGCCCTTGGGCGAACGGAACGGTTCTCACCGTCTCCTCGCTCCTTCCTACTTGGCCAAGGGCACTGCCCTGAATTCCCTTTCTGTTTGTTCAAGAACAGAGGTGGACACCACCGCTGTCCTGAAACAGTTCACCTGGATGGGTCCGAAATCGGGAATTAGTTTCAAACCCTATTGTTTGTTTCTAGGGCCCTAAAGCAAACGTAAGACCATCCTAAGTTTTCTGCTCTCAGCAAAACGGCTAAATTCACTTATTCGAAGTATTTATAAAGAGAACAGTGGATGAGCTGCCCCAAAGCATTTCGATGCTTTTCAACGCAAGCCGAAGGTTAACTTCCACGGAGGTGATTCTGGAAGTGAAATTGTAAAGTTAGTACAATAAACAAGAAATGCATTTAGACTTTGAGTGATTCAGATGTTAAGAATTTAGCTCTGATGTCTTTGGAGGCTGGAGGAGGGGACTTTAACCAGCTCACATCTGGCTTATCCTGCTGAGCTGGGCTGAGACAAAGCTGGTGTGTTCCACACCCCTGTCTGTTGGGTGAAGTGGTTCCGGGCCCATCAATGCTGGCTGCTAGACAGGCTGCTGTCGCCTTGAACAGGAGGATCCCCTACCCTGACCTTCTCTCCTATAAATCATGTCATCTATCCATAACTAGCAGGTTGGATGGGAGGTTTGGTTTCCTGGGTGTGACATCACTTACATGCTAACGAACAAGACAGAAAGAAAGAGGCAGCTCACCGAGTCACTGTGATTTAGCTTTTGAAAAAGATCATTGCACCCTGCAATCTTTTAGAAAATTGGAACAAATGCTGACAATTTTATTTTCTTCCAGCATTTTCAACTCATGCAGTTTCTAGGGAAAAATATTCACCCTGAAATTCAAATTGCTCTGGAGTCTCACAAAATTGAATAAAATTCTATCGAGTAAAATAACTGTTCCTGACTATCCAGTCACACAGACACTACAAGCAAACGGTCCTCCAGTTGGCACTTGACTGTCAGGGGAGGAGCAGAGAAAGGAAATAAACGCAGGGAACTTTCTTGTGGGTGTACAGGAGGCAGTGCCCCAGCGAGCATTTTCCTCAGTGTCCATTTCAGTGTCTCTACATCTCAGCCCTTTGTATGGTTCCCACGAAGAAGGAAGATGCAACAAAGACTGTATATTCTGTAAAAATAAAAGTTTCCAAATTTGGCGGAACGTCAACACAGTGGAGTCATCATATTTGATAAGACCCGTCATTTCCATTGTTTGCTCCTCCCTTCCTTCCTTCCCTCCTTTCCCTCCCCTTCCTTCCTTCCCCCCTTCCTTCCTTCCCTCCTCCCTTCCTCCCTCCCTCCCTCCCTTCTTTCTTTTCTCTTCCACGCAAACTGCAGAGATCAATACTCCCCTGAAAAGACAAAAATGAAGACAGAAGCAGCTGTAAGCAGCCTTGTATTGAGGCTGTAACCCTGATGAATAATGTTGCTGTCATAACAGCGGGGATAATTTAATGCTGGCACTTAGCGACATGATAAATAGCTTGTCAGACGTGGGCAGCGGTGGAGTCGACGGAACTGCCCATGACAAGTTCTGAAATATTAATCTTCTGCGAGACCGAGGCAGTGCTCAGAGGCAGATGGGCAGGAAGGCCAGCTTCAGGAAGGAGTCAGAGAACACAAAGTTTTGTTGTTGTTTTGGCTTAAAAGCATTTCATCTGTGAAGCAACATCTCAAAGGTTTCAAGATGACTCCATTTTAGAAAATATGTCTGAATCTTTTAAATGACTGAGAACTTGTAACACTGAGGGCATGAAACTTGGCCTTTCTTTTCTTTTCTTTCTCTCCAAAGTTTGTTTTCACTCATCAAAATTTGATTTACAGGAGGCATGTTAGAGTTTAAATATCTTACTATAGGGATGAATTATTATGCCTTCTTTTTCCTGCTAATAACCTGAGGCTTATGAAAGGATGCATAGAGTTTAATATATAAGACAATTAGCAGAAACATCTTTATAGTCTAGTCTATCCAATGATGGGATGGATTTCCATTTTATGTATTTGTAATGTTATATTGACAGTTAAGGTGGAACCCATTGGTTTTTAATCTCGTCTTGGTCTAAATGCAATTATCACACAGAAAATCAAACTTTACCTATTAGATATATTCCAGAGGGCAAGGGAAAGGGAGCATAGTGGGAGGGGAAAAGTGGTTAAAATAAAATTACTTATTTTCTGCCTTTTCCCACAAAAGGATTTGGAATGACCGAGAGGAATATGTGTGATAAAAACTGAAATATATAAGTAAAAGTGTTCCTTAAAAGGGGGAAGGAAAATAATATCTTTGACTATGCATTTTCCATTTCTTATATAGGTCTTATGCATTTTCTCTGCTGCTAAGAGTTTTGAGTCAGTGTCTATGAATATTAAAAATCAGTGCAAGGGAATACAGGGTAGGGAAGGAGAGCTCACACTTTTAGAAGCTGGTAGGAGTTTTAGGGGCCACGGAGACAAATCGTGCCTCTGAGGGCCTGGATTTACCTGCGTATGGGCCGAGCCCCCCAGGGGCTCCATCTCATCCCGCCTGCGGGCTGGGTGGCCGGGGCCTTGCTGCGTCCTGTTCTTTACTCCAGCTAAGGAGACATTTCTAAGACGGCCGTGCTGATTATGTCTCCACGGTTTAAACATCAGGAAATCAGCTGAATTCCATTTGAAGGTAGATTTACTTAAAGGCCATCTCAGATTCTTTCAGAATAGCTCAGGCCTCCCCCCTGAACCCCTGCCTGCCCTGACCAGCCTGGAAGGTTGTGGAAGGAAAAAGGTGATGGATTTACTCTTGGTGGCGGCGTCTCTGCTGTCAGTGCAGTGGCGCTGCTTCCCTCGCAGTGGCCGCGTCTCTGTTCCGCAAGGTTGAAGGAATCCTCCTCTCCCGCGCCGAAGATGCCCGGCCATTGTCTATGGTCCTCGTGTTCTGGGCACAGTGCTGACCCGACCTTCCAAACGTGGTCACTTCCGTGAGAACTGAGATTGGACTCCCGTGTTCCTGCCGCCCATCCCGTTTTAATTCACAAATCTGGATTGGATGAAAAAACAATTTTGGAATATTGGCCGATTATCTGTGCTGTCTCAGGGAGTTTAATTCACCTTTTCCCATTCGGCACCTTATTTGATTCTAATACCAATTACTGTTGGGCTGAACTGATTCCCAAGGCACCAGTTTCTCAGCATGACTGAGGAGGGTGCTGCTTCTCTAAGCACAGATTGACCTGGGTGGGTGTCATGAGCATCCGCGGAGGGTCCTAAGAGAACTCTAAGTGTGAGACCCGCCTTGCAGCTGCAAGTGTGAAAGGCACAGTGAGGAGTCCTCCTTGAGCCTGTATTCACCTCCGGCCTGCATCTCCCTGCGGTTCCATGGCAACGGCACTCTCCCAGACACCCACTGCTCCGGGCGCCAGGCTGGTCAAGGACGCCCCACCTGGGTCTCCGGGAGATTTCCACAAATCCGTACAGGAGCAGAGAGAGCAAAGCCGAGCAAGCAGACATCGCTCTACACCTCTGGACCCTGAGGAGATCGAGGTGGCCCTGGTCAGATCCCTGGAAATGTGTCTGCAATGCTTTTACGTGGAAGCAGAGTCCATTTAGCGGTGAGGTTAACCGTGTCAAGAAAACTCTTTACAAATAGGAATATAATACTTCTAAGATATTTGGGGAGATGCTGGAGATGGCAATTTTGCAATCCATTTCCAAGACGATGAACCAATCAAATGTTGAAAGCAATATGTATCTGCACTGCAAAAGCGGGGCAGAGATGTGAACGGTGCATGTACACACACACTCACGTTATACCCATGTCCGTGTCAAAGGGGACCTGAAGTCTGTATCCTTGAAAAGAGCATAGAATTGCACAGTCATTAGGTTTTACCTCTCTCCGACTGAAAGAAGGGAAATATTTGAGAAAACTTCGCTATAACCCTGTCACAGAGCTCAGGGAAATGCTAGATGTGAATCAAGAAAAAGGGTAGCTCGTTTTTTATTGGGTCACTGGTGATCACCCAAAATGGAAGTTTTGGGGAATTTTGCAGAAGGCTGCAGAGGAATTGGGCCGGTAGGTTCGGCCCTAAAGTATATCTTGACTCTTTGGTGAAGTTCTAAACCTCTTATGGATGTCACTGTAAGCCAGCAGCCGATAAAGTGAATGAAAAATGGGACTGTTGTATCAACTTGTCAAATGATTTCATTGCAAGGCCAGATGAGGATGTAGGTTCCCAAATCACCAATTCTGATGATATTAATTGTTCCTGATCTAGGAAGCTGGCACAAAGAATTCTGACACGAGATTTACTGTGCAACATTAGATGCTATTTACTGATAAATGATGGGGCAGTTCATTAGCTAATGTTGAAAAATCATGGTAGACATAACAGAATTATTAGGGCTTGTATAGAAATCCTATTCTATAATGAGTTATTACTTTAAAATAATAGCAGCAATATGTTACAATTAAGTACCCTGGAAAGGAGCTTTCCACAAGAAAGGTGTCAGTGTTTGAGTGATCCCCTGAACCGCTGCTCATTACAAATGAATTCTCCTGGCTGCCATCCATCAAAACTGTACTTTCATTAACTAATTGAAGAAAACAGCAAAGTTGCTGGAACCTGCATTACTCTAAGTTATACTGAATTATAAACCAGGATCAGAATAACGACGGAGGGTTTTCTTTTCTTTCTTTTCCGTGTTGTTGTTGTTTTTTTTTTTTAAGCTATGCTAATGCCAGGGGCGGCTTGCTCACTGGGTCTCAGTTACTGTGATGGCTCAGATATTTATTAGGCGAGCACTTGGTAACGCTCCGGAACAACCACATGGCCCTCCCTGCCCCCATTCAGGTGCCTCTTCATAAGCAGCTTGATTAAATAAAATGCAGTTAGGAATACTTTCACCAGATCCTAATTTCTGTGCATCAAATTGACTCTTTTTTTTGCTTTGCTTTGGGTTATTCCTGTTAGAAAATGTAAAAAGAAATAAAAAAGGATAGTACAGGACTGATAGAAAACAGGTGACGAGATGGAGACCCATATCTCTATAAGCAAAGGCCTCAGACCCTCAGGGACACAATGAAGCATAAAAATTCTGCATATAGGATTAATTATGTCTGTGTGTTGGAAACTTTTGTTCCAAATGGGGCTTGAAGAAATTGATCCAAGTCATTGCAGCTTTCCAGAGACTAAACACATTTATACAATATTGAGCTTAGACAGTAGCTGGTACTTTTTGTGCCCTTGCTGGGGGCCCAGCGCAGTTCTAGCTGGCCGCACCTGCTCACTGCACATGAAGGGGATCTGCCTTTCGCAGGGAGGAAGGACCCCAAAACTCAGGGGTCAAGCTCAAGCTCACCCAGCTCACGAGAGGCAGAAGCATCTGAACCCAGACCTGGCTGGACAGCCCACGTGGCTTTCCAAGCCCAGTGTTAGCTACTTACCAGATAATCACTGTCAGGCCTTGTGCTTTTGTTGTTGGGAATTTAATTTTGAAACCAGAGTAACAATGTCTGAATCCACTCAGGAAGTACCGGCGATTCCCCTCGTCTCACCGGAGCTGCAGCCATCGTGGATATTCCTGTGGTGTCGTCAAAGAACCCAAGAAAGGACATCGATGGTTTCTACCAGATAATATATTTTCAGCTGGTTGATGCCGAGGTGATTTGACAAGGACAACATGTGTGTCCCTGGTTAGAAAGATGGCGGCCTGCATGTAGACGTCTGAATTGATTTGATTTCCAACACCCTTATCTTAAAGTATTTAGGAATAGGGAAGTTTTGTGATTGATTACTGAAAGCCATAAAATCTCTGGGTGACAAAAGGCTGCTGCCACCTCTTCTTCCCAGTCGCTTTTGATACACATAGAATTGTTTTATATTTTAAACACTTTTGAAATACTGGAAATGAGTTATTGACATGTATTAATTTATGCCTGGAATGAAACACAAGGGATGTTAACATTTATCTGGAAAGTGGACCCCACGTAATAGAAATTAGTTGTGTCATCTTTATGCGTTTCATAATGTGGTTATAAAAGAAATAAAAACCATAGGAGAGCAGTTGAAAGATTTCTAAAATAGCAGTCATGTTTATCTGGAATTTGTGATACATTGCTTCATGTAGATAGTCTATTAACTGTCCATAGTAAAATTGATAAGTAGGAATTATATATTTACTTCCTTAAATATGGGCTTTCTAATGAGGCATATTAAACCTCCCTACCCATTTATTGACTAGAAGAGCTTTACACATGTCTCTTGATAAGTATTCCCTGTGCAGTATGCCAAGGATGATATTGGACTTGGGCTAATTTAGGGTAATAATTAAAAACATATATTGCTTCCCCAGCACAATTCCTCCAAGTTAAAATTATTGAATTTTATTTAAGTTTGGCCTGAAGAATGGTGAACAGGTACTTTAAGGAGACAGGAGTTTGTTAACTGAAATTTCACCGTGCGTTATGGTAGAATCATATTTAGGGTAGGAGAAAATAGTGCTGTCCACGGACCAAAGTTGTCTTCATTGTTAGGTGACATGAGATGTCGTCACTGTCAGAACTGCCACTAAAAGTCTGCGTGTCTGAGGATGCAGCAAAATCTAGAACTTAACCCAGGGACAGTCCTCTCGGGAGCATGCCGGAAGGCTTTCCTTCTAGATGGTGCCCTGGACTCCCTGGAGAGTTCTACCTGGAAGAAGCCCCAACTGTAGAAAAGATTTGCACTGGGTTATTTCCCACTAAGTGTGTTGGGGAAAAAAATAAGTGAATTTAATGACCAATTATATTTAAAACAAGTGAATTTAAAGCCCAATTATGAAGAAATTCCACTGAGCTTAATAGATATATAAATTATCAGAAAAGTGGGCTTTCCTTTTTTTGGGTGAGAATGGGAGAAAAAAGCAGTGAGAATAAAAAATGCAATGAGAGAGGATAAGAAGGAATGGAGGGAGAGAAAATAGGCCAGTGTTGTTGTCATAGTTATGGAACCCTACACACTGTTGGTGTGAATGCAAAATGGTGCAGTGGATGTGGAAAACAGCATGGAGGTTCCCCAGAAATACCAAAAATAAAACTATCATATGGCTCAGAAATCCCACTTCAGGGATTTTAACCAAAAGAATAGAAATAGGGATCTCAAAGAGAGAGCTGCACGCCCAAGTTCATTGCAGCGCTATTCACAATAGCCAAGACATAGAACGACCTAAGTGTCCGTAGACAGATGAACAGACAAAGAAAAGGTGCTGTAATACGTCTAGCGGAGCCTTAGAAAGGAAGGAAACGCTGCCACGTGTGACATCATGCCTGGCCCTGGGGAACATTGTGCTGAGTGGAATAAGCCAGTCACAGGAGGACAAACATGATCGGAAATGGTCAAACCCACAGAAGCAGAGAGTAGAATGCTGGCTTCCAGGGCCTGCGGGAGGGGGGCCTTGCTGCCCAGCGGGTGGAAAGTTCCAGTTGTGCAGGATGAGTGAGCTCCAGAGCTCCCCTGTGCAACACCGCACCTGCAGTTAAGATGGCGCACACTCACTTAAAAAGGTGTTGAGAGGGTAAATCCCATGTTAAGTGTTTTTATCACAATTTCAGAAAAAGAACCCCTGGCTTTCTGTGAGTGGAAGACCTGAGGTCTTCAGAGGGCAGGTCTAAAGTCGGTCTCTTCCAAGAGCTTTCCTCACGCTGACTCCACATTTTTTAAAAAAGAGTTTGGGATTAACGTATACAAACTGCTATATATAAAATAGATAACCAACCAGGACCTACTGTAGAGCACAGGGAACTCTACTCAATATTCTGTAATAACCTATAGAGGAAAAGAATCCGGAAAAGATTGCATATACGTATATGTATTACTGAATCACTATGCCGTACAGCTGAAACTAACACAACATTGTAAATCAGCTGTCCTCCAATAAAGTACAACAAAAGAGAGCACTCTATAAATATGAAAGTCCCTCTCTCCAGTTTTTCTAGATGCTTATGTCCACATTTATAAAATGCAGCCAGAAAGGAAATAATTTGTCCAAGGTTAATGGTAACATATAATCAGCGGTCCTTCCCCAGTCCTTCCGTTGAAGCCACGGGGCCTTTGGTGATGCAATATTCTCCACCCATCCGGCAGCTCCCGTCCTGCTTGTGGTGGAGAATTTGCACTCATATGTGCTGCTGACAGGTCAGGTCTCGCCCTGAATCCCCCATCGTCGGTTGACATGGCAACCCCAGGATGACTGAAACAGATTGATACATGGTGTTTGCGGTTTGATACATCGTGTGTATTGATAGCTGGTCTAAGGACTGTATGTAATCAGACAGATAAGCACACTCAGTCCCCTTAAAGCGGCATCTGGTTAATATAATATGGTCCCATAATTCATTTTTAACTCCCCTAATTGCTCCAGTCATTTCATCATTACAAATATTAGGTGTCTGAGGGAGGGAGCAGGGGCTCTTCTGCCTGGACGTGGACTCCTGCTTGGGCGGAGGCTAATCTAATTAGAAAGGTAGCCAAGCTGAACAGAGGCATTTTCTCATACTTAGCATTCACAAGTTGGGTCCCAGCAGATGTGCTGTGAAATTAATTTCCTCTGGTGTAACCAGAAACTCTCTGTTATGCAATTTCCATTTCACAGATGATAACCTATTATCACTTTATTCAAGGGAAATGTGTTAATAGCCACAAGGAAAATTGAATTATTCATATTTGCTCATTTCTATTCTGAAGCGAGCTCTTCTCTTTTCATGCACTGGGAGAAGGCTAATGTAAACATGACCAGATCCTTGTAAATTGGCTTGTAGTAGAGGCTGTTAGCGCACTGCCTGGGGACGGCTCCAGCACTGGGGTAACGCCTGAGCTTGGGAAGTACAGCACGCAGGAGACAGGCGGTTACCAGGTGCTGATGCCGCTAATGGGAGCCGGGTCAAACACTTCAGCTGTGAAGTCAGAACTCCGCCAGTGCTGGGGTACCATAGACGCAGGGCGAGCGGTGGGTAACAAGTGGCTACAGCGCCAGGGCTGAAGTCCTTGGATGATACGCTCCTGGGAAGGCGGCTTTGTGGGAAGGGGCCGAAGGCATCCGTAGGTCTGGGATGGACTGGTCCCCAGCCCCCGAGTCCTGGCTCACCCACACCTCCGCCCCGGGGGTGCAGATCTGCAGCGAGAACCAATGGAAGTGACGCGTTGTAGTAGAAACCAGCCTGGACTCGGGATTAAGAAAGCAAGCCCTCCGCAGAGGTCAGCAGCCCGTGCACGTCACCCTCTGGTCCTCTCCTTGTGGATCTAGAATTCCGTGGTGGTTTCCATCCTTATGAACTTCAGGGGAGGAAGAGTTTGAATTGTGACCCAGATGCGAGGGTCCTTCTGTGTTTCCTGCTGGATCACCCCTAAACCCACCCAGTGGCCCTGAGCCAGGTCTCCAGGAAGAGGCGCGATGTGACCCAGCCCGAGGCGCTTGGGATGCCTGCGGTCCCGCTTTGCCATGGCGCTTCCCACAGTGAACATGGGAGCCGGCAGCAGGCATTGTTAAAAAACCTAGGAGGCGGCGGCCTGAAGCGGGGTCTGGGGTCTGACTGAGCTGACCCCTCATCCCCTCCAAGCCCTGGAACCCAGGGGAATCAGGGGAACCACTTAACACTCTCTCGGCTTCCCTTCTCTCACCTGTGAAATGGGGCTGAGGACAGGCTTACCTGTACGTACTCAGCACTCATTCATGGAGCTCCTTCTCTTTCCTGGTCCTGAGCTGGGAGACGCCGGGCCGGCCAAGTTCCCTGGCCTGAAAGACGACGCTCTAGCTGGGATGCAGGGAGAGGATGGACGCACAGAAGAGCGTTTCAAGGCGCCAGAGGTGCTGTGAGGGAAACGAACAGGGACTGAACAGAGAGCCAGGGGGGAGAGCGTCCTCGCCGTGCCTTCTTGTCAGAAGGCCGGGCTTGGGGCCGGAGGTGGCGAGGGGCAGGGAAGCTCCGAGATCAGGGTTGGCAGTGGAGGAGGAGGGCCGGTCCTGGGGCTGGGCAGCCAGAGCCTGGAGGATTGGATGGAGAGCCCGTGCCCCAGAGGATGGAGGCAGAGCCGGGGCTGCGGGCAAGGTGATGGGCAAGGAGGCGGGCTGGGAGAAGGACAGAAGGACAGGAGCACGTCCAGCCCTCAGGGTCCCTCACAGAGCAAACTGCAGAGCTGGGGACCACTGGGCTGGGGTGGGCCTCTCGCAGGAGCTGAGCTGAAGGATGAAAAGAACCAGTGCGGATTCAGCGCAGGGATGTGCCCGGAGCTCTGAGCACGAATAAACCCCTGATGTAGACCTGGAGCTCCCGGCGGCTTTCGGGGTCTGCGCTGAGGCCTCCCCACCGTGGCCTCACTTTTCCACCTGCCGGGGAGCCCTGAACGTGTTGCGGCCTTCAGAGCTGTCTTTGCTTTTAAAAAAAGTAACACTCTTTGCATTAAAGGTACAATCAACATAGAACACTTGGAGCGCATAAAAATAAACACTGAAATCACTTATGCTGTAGATAAAATATTTTCATGTTGTACTTTTGGAAACAGTGTCTGTGTTGGCATGTCAGAACAAAAGGATGCTGAATATATATGTATATCAGAATGTCTATTGATATATAGATAAGTAAATTATACATAGATTATCTTTAAATAAAGGGAATTAGAGATTTTTTTATGCATTAGACTTCTTCAAACTCCTCCCTAGTACTTTTGCACAAAGACTTATGGCTGGAATTTCAAAGTCGTCATTTTAATGGAGTTAATTAAAATAATATCTAAAGTATAATATATTCTGTTGCTTACACTGGTCTTTACTATTAAGTACTTTAAATCCACATTTTACTGATATGTGCAAGCTTTTCTTTAGATCCATGAAGCAAATAACTGTATTTACGTATACAACAGGCTGATAAAATGAAGGGCCTATTTGTAGGTTCAGAGTGATGTCACTATCACATTGCCCATTTTTAAATTAAACTCTTTTTACTGAGATGGTCATAGATCCACATGCAATTGTAAAAAGTAACATTGAGATATTCTGTATGCTATTTATCCATTTTCCCTGAAGAGTAACATCCTGCAAAACTATAGAACAGTATCGTGTCCAGGAAATAACTGGCGTTGATACCAGACACTGGTGATACTCAGACTTCCCCAGTTTTACGTGCACCTGTGCATGTATGTATGTCGTGTGTGTTTAGCCCATGTGCAGGCGCATTCACCCAGACACAGAACATTCCACACCCGTGGATCCTTCATGTGGCCTGTGTATAACCTAGCCCACCTTCCGGCCTCCCCCCACCCCCAAGCCCTCTGTCACCTCTGGATCCCACTAGACTGTCCTCCTCTCTATACCTTTGTCAAAGATGATGCTCAAGGAATCGTAAAGATGCAGGCTTCTGGATCTGACTTCTGTCATGCAGCAAAATTCCCTGGAGACCCACCTATGTGGTTTTGTGCACCAATGGTCCCTCTGTATTGCTGGGTAAGCTTTGAACATGTAGGTGCACCACAGTTACTTTAATCACCCAGTTACTGAAGGACATCTAGGTTGTTCTGACTTCGGGGCTATCACAAAGTTGCTATGAACTTTTTTGTTCAGAGTATTGTATAAACATAAGTTTTCCTTTCTCTGGGAAAAATGGTAAAAACGCTGGGTCGTGTGGTACTTGCATGTTTAGCTTCTAAAGAAGTTGCCTGTTTTTTGCCTTCTTACCTGCAATGTACGTGTGTGACGAACATTTATTTTCTCCTGTACCAGCATATCCTCAACAAAATTTGGTGTGGTCAATCTTTTTCATTTTAGTCATTCTGATAGGTGCGTGGTGATACCTCCTGTAGCTTTAATTTGCGTTTCCTTAATGGATGTTGACGTTGAGTGTCTTTCATGTGCTCATTGACATTTGTGTGTCCTCTTTGGTGAAATGGTTGTTCATGTCTTGAGTCCATTTTTTAATTGGACTGTTTGTTTCTCACTGTTGAGCTCCAGGAGTTTTATATATATGTGTGTGTATATATATATGTGTATATATATATATGTGTATATATATATATATATATGTATATATATATATGAGAAAACAGTTCTTTTTCAGATATGAAAATATTCTTACATTCTTGCAAATATTTTCTGCCTTGCTATTGTTTGTCTTTTCATCCTCCTAACAAGGAGTTTAACAGAGCAAAGCTTTTAATTTTGATGAGTCTAGTTTATCAAATTTTCTTTGTATGAATTATGCTTTTGGTGCCGAGTCAAATAATTAGTCCCAGATCCTGATATTTTTCCTCATTGTCTTTTCTAACAGTTTTATATTTTTGTGTTTTACATTTAAGCCCATGACCCATTTTGAGTTTATTTTTATATAAGGTATGAGGTGTAGGTTCAGGTGAGTATTTCTTTGTTCGTCTTTGTTTGCTTTTGGTTTCATGGGCTTGTTGTTGTTTTTCTGCTTTGTGTTTTTGCTCATGAATGTCCATTCCAGCCCCATTTATTGACAAAGCTGTACTTCCTGCAGTGATTTACTTTGCATCTTTGTCAAAACTCAGTGGAACATATTTTGTGGTTCCATCCTGGGTTCTCATTTCTGTTCCATTGAACGATGAATCAGTCGCTGCTCAAATATCATGCTGTGTTCATTATTGATGATGTATTGCAAGCCTCAGTATCAGATAGAATGATCCCTCAAACTCTATTCTTACTTTTCAATATTGTCTTAGCTATTGTGCAACTGTCCTTTTCCATAGAAATTTTAGAATAAGTCTGTTTATGTCTGAAAAACACCTTGCTGGGATTTTGATAGGAATTGCACTGAACCTACAGGTCAGTTTGACCTTCTTCTATGTTGAGTCTTCTGGTCCATAAACCTGGTGTGTCTTTCCATTTATTTAGATCTTTGATTTATTTCATTAGCATTCGATCATTTTCAGCATCTGGATCCTGTAATTGTTTTATACCTAAGCATTTCATTTTCTTTAGATCAACTGTATATGGTAATTGCCTTTAACTTTAGTTTCCACACGTTTGTTGTTAGTATATGGAAATGGGATTGATTTTTGTGTGTTGATCTTGTCTCCTGCCACATTGCTGAAATCACTTATTACTTCTAGGAGATTTTTGGAGGTTCCCTGGGATTTTTTTATGTGCATACACATTTAGGATCATAACGTCTTTCTGTTGAACTAATCTTTGTATCCGTGTGTAATATTCCTCCATGTTTCATTTTCTTTGCTCTAAAGTTTGCTTTATCTTACATTAATATAACCACATCTTGTGTGTATGTGTCTGTGTGTGTGAGTGTGCCTGTTTGCATGGTATATCTGCTTCCATCATTTTACTTTCGTATCAGCTTTGTCATTGAATTTTATGTGAGTTTCTTCAGAGAGCATATCCCCCCCCCCTTTTTTTTAATTTGATTTTTAACTTACTCTGATCATCACTGCCTTTTAATTTTGATTGGTATTATTTACACTGTTTACACTTACAGTGATTATTGATTTCTTAAGCCTTAAATCTGCCACCTTATTTCTTTCTGTTTCTGCCCCTGTTTCTTGTTCCTCTGTTTCTCTTTTGATCTCCTGTGTGTTGCTTTTACATTATTAAGGATTCCAGTTGTATTTATTCGTGGTGTCTTCAGTTGCATTGCTTTGCTCCGTTCCCCTAGTGGTTGCCCTGGGTATGGCAGCACGCCTGCCGTATCACCGCTGGGGAAGTGCTCACCTTACCCAGGTAGGCTGCCTCACTCTTCCTACTCCTTGGATAGTGTGCTGAGAGCCAGAAGGTGCCGTGATGCTGTGGCAATCATCATGTATGATTTAGAAATTCACGAGTTGAAAGGCCATTGATTTACTCATATTCATGTTTCCTCTTCTTCTTCCTTCTTCCCCAGTGCTCCCAGGCTTTTTCTTATGTCATTTCCTCTGTTTTTAGGACTTCTTTAAGCATGGGTCTGCTAGCAACAAATTCCCTTTGTTTCCTCTCCTGAAGGTGTCTTTACTTCCCCTCAATTCCTGAAGGATCTTTTTGCCAGATACTGTCCCTTCCTTTCACCCTTGGAAGATGGCCCCAGTTCCTCTGGCCTCCGTGGTGTTGGAGGAGAAATCTGCTCTTCTCTAGATAATGTTGTTCTTCTCTGGTTGCTCTCAGAGTTTTTTTCTTTGTTAATTTTAAGAAGTTTCATTACGATGCATCTTAGTTTGCGTAGACTCTTAGTTTTGAGTTTATCCTCTTTGGGGTTCATTCAGTTTGTTGAATCTAGAGGTTTATTATATCTTTTGCCAGATCGGGGATTTTTTCATCATTATATCTTCCAATACTCTGTTAGCTTCACTCTGTCCTCTCCTTCGTGGACACCTGGGGTGAATGTTGTCTCTTTCCTTGTTGTAGCACAGGTCCCTCGGGCTCTGTTCAATTTGGTTTTTTAATTCCATTTTCTCTCTGTTGTTCAGATTGGGTAAATCCTATCGATCTGCCCTCAAGTTCACTGATTCTGTCTTCTGTCATCTCCACTCTACTACCGAGCCCTTCCGGTGAGTTTTTTACTTTCAGTGATTGTATTTTTTAGCTTTGTAATTTCCATTCCATTATTTTTCAAAAACTTACACTTCATCGCTGACATGTTTCCATCTGTTTCAAGATAATTTGTAATTGGTTGTTGAATTATTTTTGTAGCGGCTCCTTTAAAATCCTTGCCACGTATTCTGACATCGGATCATCTCAGTGTCGGGGACAGCTGAGTGCTTCTCATCCACATTGCGATTTTCCTGGTTCTTCGTGTGGTGAGTGATTTTCAGCGGTATCCTGAACACTCTGTCTGTTACATTAGGAGATCCTGAGTCGCACTTAGGTCTTCCATCTCGGCAGCCAGCTGCAGGCCTAAATTTGGGGTTCCAATGATAATTGAATTTTCAGAGCCTTTGCCGTGTTATTTTGTCTGGTCCTACTGGGCTTTGCTAAAATCTGCTGGTTACACGTAGTGGTGGGGTGCAGATGGAGCTTCCTGGGGTGACCTAGCTCCTCGTCTAAGTGGGGGAGGGATTCTTCAGCCTGTGGATGAAGGGGCTTCCCAGGCTGAGCGGCTGTGTCAGGTTCCCCTTGCTGGAGCCCTTGCACACCTTGCGGCTCTGAGGGAGGGAGGGAGGGAATCTTGCAGGAACTGAGAGCCCAGCTCTTTTCATGCTGCTGTGGGTGCCCCTCACACCCGTCCAGATGGGCCTCTGTGGTTTCCTCATCCAAACCACCAACCACAGTCGTTGATGACCCTCTACCTTTTTAGAAGGGTGTGTTTCTTTAGAAATTGTCTCCACTAAAAGGAATAATTGACTCACCGTCCTGAAGTACAGAGACCTTCGGAGGGAAAAATGGAGAAAGAACTGCTTAAACAATTTTGGTAGAAGGAACACACTTTGATGAATTTACAGGAAGTGGATCGACCTTAAACCCTGAGGGAGGACTATGGTGTTGATTCTTTTCTTCAAACTTGTAAAGTGGATTTCTTTCTAAAATCTATTTGGAGGACAAAATAGTCCCATTCTATGCTTCTTTTTAAGAACAAAGCATAATATAAGTATGTACTCTTTTCCTTTAGGATTTGTAAAAACACTTTCATTTCTACTTATGATGGAAGAAAAAAGAGACATCCCAAATCCCCGCTCCCCAAGCTTGATGAAAATTTAAAATTACTGTCAGGTGTCCACATCTAAGTACCAGAGAGAAGCAGCGAGAGTGATCTGGGCAGTGCTCTGGTTCTCGGTGGCCAGTCAGCTAACAAAGCATCACTTCTCTACAAGGAGCAGCACCTGTTGTCACTTAAGACCCAGCGATAAGTTGTCAGCATTGGATGCCGTAACTGGGGTGGCATATGGAAAAGTGTAATTGATTGCAAAATACATTTTTCCCTACAATAAGCAGAATGAATTTCCAAAATAAAGAGAGTTGAGCAACAGCAATGCAATGACCTTGATTCCTGTAAAAGAGTGGAATGTCATTCAATTAGTGATTTAATCCAGGGTGTTAATAAAACCAAGGTTCAAGATGTGATATCTGACCCAGACAGAGTCCTGCCCACAGAGTAGAGCTCTGTTCATTCACCCACCCCCACCATCCACCCACCAGCCCCTCCATCCTCCAGACATGCCCCTCCCACCAGCCACCAGCCCCTCCATCCTCCAGACATGCCCCTCCACCAACCACCAGCCCCTCCATCCTCCAGACATGCCCCTCCCACCAGTCACCAGCCCCTCCATCCTGCAGCCATCCACCCCCCACACCATCCACCCATTATCTGAGTGTGTGCTGAGTGCTAAGCATAGTTTTAGGTGATGGGAATGAAATTGTGATGTGCTCTGAGGGGATTACAGCTCACGGGAGAAACACAAAAGTATGGGGGACAATCAATTACCCTGTGCTCAGTCCTGTAGTGGAATGTTGACCACCCAGAAAAGTAAGGGGCAAGCATGAGTGGAGTGAGTTCAGAGGGTTCCCAGAAAGGGAGAGAGTGAAGTGATAGAAAGTGTGAGGGCATGAAAGTCATGGTGAAGCCCTGGAACGTTCAGTATCTTGATTTGGCTGAAATATTGCATTCGGAAAGAGATGCAGTGAAGAGTGACTCTGAAAAGATAAGCAGGAGACAGGTTAAATGTAACTGATAAAAGAAATTCAGATTTTGAAACTGTATGATGAGGGTGATGGTGTTGAATTAGAGTCTGCCTCCCTCCCTAAAAAAAAAAGAAAAAGAAAAAGAAAAGGATTTGATTTCTATTTCACTAGCCCCATTCTGCTATATTGTGGAGATCCCACTGGGGGAACAAGACGAATATTTTTATTCTGTGGCTGAAATAAATTTATTACAAGCATTATCATCACTGACGGAGGTGCTGAGGGAAAGCATGAGAAACCGTGGTTAGATCAATGGAATTGATACCCACTAACCCCTCCCCACCACAAATATACCCCAGGAAGTAAATATTCCATCGATGAGGCTCCCATAATTCAATTTTCCTCCCTCTCTCCCTCCCTCCCTTCCCTCCTTCCTCCCTTCCTTGCTGTCTTCCTTTCTTTCTCTTATTTAACAGAGGCAAGTTTTCACTGAAACCATTAAGAATTCTCAAAATATTTGTGTCTGGAGCTTATCCAAGACCCACATAAAAGTTGCAGGTTAGAAATGCTTCGAGTGTAGAAATGCAAATGTTTAAGAAAAAAATCCCTTCCCTCTTTACCTTCTTTCCCTCTTTTTTCCCAGTCAACAAACAAACAAAAACACCTACTGACCACATTCTTTTTAAAACATCAAAGATGATTTCCATTGAAAAGAACTCGAGGCTAGAGTTGATTCCAATTTTTCTTTTCTTCTAAACCGCTTTCAGTTCTTTTGATAATGCTATTACAATAATCTATGAAAATAGAGCTAGAATACATAGCAGCCGGCTGCCTCTTGTCACTTCCAGCAAGTGCACCCTCTCCATTGAACTGTCCTTTGAAATACTTGACCTTTACACAGACACGCTTTCACAGCCTCTTTCAAAGAACTGAAACAATAACCAAAGGAAATGGAAATACAGCCCTGAAGATACTGCACGCAGGAGGGTAGCCTCAGTTTTATGCGATGTGATAGTATCTTCCAAAATCTAAAGGTTCTGTGGTCAGCCTCCCTGCCTGGGGCCACACCGCAATCGTACCCCCCAACTGGCACTTCTCCAGGGTAGAAACCGCTTCTCCCCCAGGGGAAGGAGCGGGAACTGGTCTCCTGGCTAACGGCCCTCCCTGGAAGGAAGCCCTTTATATCTCATCTAAATCCTCCCTATTGAAGGATAAGCCCATTTCCTCTTTCTCTATCCTCAGCGTAGAGAGGGGACAGCTGGTCACCAGCCTCTGTGTAATAACCCTTCAGCGCCCTGAAGATGGTTATTAGGTCTGCTGCTCTTCTCCGGGCTCAATAATCACAGACCCTTTAATCTTCCTTCATAGGTGCGATTTTCTGAGTATTTAATCATTTCTGCTGCTCTCTACTGAACCCCTTTCGTCGTCTTAAGTCCTGGTGTGTCACCTCTTCGGAGGGGTGGCATGAACAGTTTGAGTAGCTAGGCAGCCTGAAGGCACAGCAGACCTGTCGCCGATGAAGGACAGTTTTGCCCCTGGTGACACAGGCAAATTAGTTGGAAAGCCTCTCTGCATCTCTCTGATATGTAAACAGGGCAAAAAACAATCATCACCTCCCCCTGACCAAAAAGTTAAATAGTAACGATGGTAACGACAGTAATAAAGCAAAACTGATGAGGCAAAAGCAAAATATTGAGACAAATGTCTACTTTTTAAGGCTATGCACACGATGGTTGGAAATTTATAAGTAATTACCATTTGGTTTGGACAGCCTGTCCCGTGTGAATTTTGTAATTTCTAGGTTCCTGTAATCGATTTCTTTATTAAATTCCCAAACTACTTTGTGGTGCCCTTTTCCGCACGTGGTCTAGGCCCTTTCCTGTCAAAATACAAGTGCATCGTGTAAGTTCCTAAAACAGCGGTTTGCAAAAGAGAGACACAGGTAAGAATCAGCTGCAGGTCACCTGGCTTGCAGGTAGGAGTCACCTGCAGGTCACCTGGCTCGCCTGCGCCCCTGACTGCATTAGTATGGGGGGTGGCTGGGCCCCAGTGTGCTTGCAGAGCCCCCGTGTGAAAAGAGAAGGATGCGGGCCCACAGTTGTCAACTTCTTCTGGCCCGATGTCCACCTAAGTGGGCTAGCCCAGCCTCACTCCCCTCTGCAGACTCTAAGCCCCACTCTGACCATTTTAGTTAAATGTCATGGTCATGATCAAATCGGTCCCCATTCTCTATGGTGTTGTCTGCTGCTCCCAACTTGGTTTCCTTGTACGCTTAATGAACATGCTTTCCATCCTATCATTGAGGAAAATTGATGAAAGTGCTTAAATAGCACTGAACCCACGATTTTCCTCAGGGAAACACTTGCTATGTTCTCTGATATCAGTGTTGCACCATTCCTAAGTGTGTTTTGAGTGCAGGCTGCAAGCATTCTCTGGCTTATGATTTAAGTGATATTTTTCCTATATGTTGATGAGAATTTCATTGATAATAAACACAAATGTTGTGGGGAAAGGTAGAAAACTGGATTGCAGCTTCATTTTTTACTGTGACTTAAGTGGGACATTTCTTCTTATTTATGTGGTAAAGATTATTCTGTGGATTTGATTTTCTATATGAATAAACTACTCATAATGTCAAATCAATGAATGCTGTTTCTAGGAAGGAACAAACTTCTTCAAACAAATCATATAATATTTCATTACTATTATTTTAAAAATCTTTAAAATATCTTTAAAACTTATCCAAACACATAATAGATTCAGTTAAATTTCAGAATACATTTTCAAACTCAAGATATTTTAACACTGGTAAGGGCTTACCTAAAATAATGGAAACATTTCTATTCAAAATCTAAACATGACTTTAGATCTGGCCCATGAGTATTCATTGAGCACCTACTATGTATACAAAACATCAGTCAGAATTGGTTCTGAGCCGTTTTATACCCACATCTACTCTCAAAGATGGCCAGACACACAGCATTGGGGGTCATCCTGAGAGACAGCCTGTGTTTCCTTAATAAAATCAGAGGGAAGGAACTGTTCACAAAAGAGTGATGGGAATCTTTGGATTTGTAAGTTAGGATATGATGGGTGCCAATCACTTTAAAATGTCTCAGTCCTTTGTTATTGTTATAATAACAGAAGAAAATGTTATCTTCTGATGGAGAGATGCCTTTTTTTCTTCACTTTTAAAATAATATCCCAAGTTTTGGTCTATGTACTAGTTGGTAAAGTGATACAAAGATGAAGACTTTTTCCAAAAGAAGCAGGGGAGGAGTGAAATCTGTTTTAACCTGTCACCCTGGTGGGCTTCTTGCATTTTTTTCTTGTTTAGCAATGAAATAATATTGTTTCAAATGTGGCAATTTCCTTTTATTCTTGAAACAAGCAAACTGGAAATTGCAAAACGGAAGAGGATAAAGCATAATTACTGCTTTCATTTATTCGCACCATATTAATGTAATATAAGTATCCTGTAAGCAGACGGAACCTTATGACTATGTAACAATAAGGGCAACAGAAATGCTACAAAGCAGTTCTCTAAGGAACACAGAAGCAGCATAAACTTTAAAAGATGAAACACATTTTCTGTTTTGAAGTGACATATGGTTGAAGGTTGAAATGTCACAACTTTGAGTGACCCATTGAGGGAAGGAGGGAAAGTGGAGGGTGACAAATGCCTTTAAAATAAGCAGGGAGGGAGTTGTTTCCCCTGCAAAGGGAGCCCCAAGAGCCCTGGGGAAGGATGAGCACAGCCCAGCAAGCTTCCAGAGAGAAAGCGGAGATGAATTGAACCATCAAGCAGCTTGAAGGTCAACCAGATGGGCAAGACCTTCTCCAGGAGGAAAGTCATATCCCATCATCATCAGAAACCTGGGGGCCTGCAATGGGCAGAGAGGTCAGGAGAAAGGCCAGGACCAGCTCCACCAGCAAGGATGCTCCAGGTGGCAGGGCAGAGGAACAGGTCTCTCCCAGGCTCCGGAGATCTGCAGGGGAACCCAGAGCCAGAGCAGGACCACCACGGAGATGCTCGGTGTGGAGATGGGGGACCCGTCCTGATAGCGCAGTGGGCACTTGACGGTTTCCAGAGAGTCAGAGCTCAGGAAACCATGTGAACTCCTGGCGGTACCCCTGGGTCTGATGAAGTTGGATCGGCTCCTGTGTCCCCTGGGCTGTGTGCCTGATGTCCTTCGTACACTTCTTACCTCAAGTCAAAATTTCAAACTTGGTTTGAAATATGCACTGTGAAGAAAGGAAATCTGGGCTGAAAATGGAATAATCAATTACCATAATATTTCATGTTGCTGACCTCTGTGTGCCCTCACAGTGAATCACTTTCAATGTCTTATTTCACCTAATCCCAAAATAACTTTATGAAGACTGTACTATTTTTTACCTTCTTACTACAGATGAGAACGCAGAACCTCAGCGAGATTAAATTACTTTCCCAGGATCACTATTCCGAGAGCTGGTAAGAGGTGTCAACTCATTCATTTGATCATTCATTCGTTCATTCATTCCACAAATGTTGAATGAGTAGTTACCATGTTCTAGGCAATGAGGTGACAGTAATGAGAAAAACAGAGGTCCATCCTCACTGAACTTAAAGACTAGAAGAGAAGACAGGCCTTCAACTACTCACCACACCCAACATATTAAGTTGTAAAATATGGTGGTTACGACAAAAGAAGAGAATACGGGGCTGAATTTAGAAAATCTCCTTTAGGAGATAGCAGGTGAATCGAGTCCAGAAGCATGAACGGGGTTATCCAGGCGAGGGCAACAGCAGAGACATTTGTTGGTTTGTGCCAACATCCTGGGAATGGAGGGTCTTATCCTCCATGATACGAGATAAGCCTGGTAATTCAGTCAGGGCAGTGACAATCCCAGTTTACAGGACCTCAGCGTAATTGCTAATCACACTTCACTTCATGGCCGGAAACATCTAGTTTGGGCACTAAATTGTATGATCGCTGTGGGCTCAGATCCCCATCACATTTGCAGAGTACAGGGCAAGGTACAAGTCTTTATATGTCTACATATTTAAGAATTGTACATGTACCTAGTGCTTTGTCAAGTAAATATTCTTTATCCTCATACACTTTTACAAAAACAATGATTCTTATGAAATTAATTGTAGGCACAGTATAAAAGGTGACTGGATTTAATTTGCATTGGGTTGCTTGGTGTCTGGAGATCTTTGGTAGGATAATAAAACAAAGACGTGTGTAACTCATAAATTATTATTCAACTTATAAATATAATAAGCTATTATTTATTCTTGTCATAAATTTATTTTTCTTACCTTCATTTCTATTAAATCACTAATCATATTGAGGTAATCAAAATGTTTACATAATTTATGTACTAGTGACTATAACACCAAATGAGATAACCTTTCTTAAAGAATTGCCCTTCTTAGTTTTTCTTAATTTCACTGTGGAGAAACTTTACTCTCCCCAAGGCAGTCACATTAAACCTGTCAATAGAACTCTTCAAGTAACAGATTCAGATTTTCATTTTCAGGGGACATCACAGTATCCAATGTCATGGTGGTTACCCCACCCTGCCAGTCAAAAATTTGTACAAATCAGAGGAAAAACAAATGGACCCACACAGTACCATTAGGAAAAATGACTATTCCACTCTTCAAATTACCTGTAGTACACTGTCTAGAAAGACTCCTCCTTGAGCTCCCCTGGAAAGGCTTGGCACAGAGGAGTCCTGAGAAACTGCCCAGAAGTGAGAAAAAGTCTTTCCCATGGATTGAACTAAAACCACCCTGAGAATCTAGAGAAAAAAATGACACAGAGAGGGTTCTAGAAGCTCCAAGCACCAGGGGCAGGGACTGAGGACCACAGACGGCAGGATGGAAGGGGTTCCACTCGGGGACAGGGAAGGGTAGAAAGTGAGGGGATGGCCCCCCTGGGTGAGGAGGTGGGGAAGAGACAGGAGGGGCGGGGAGACTCCTGGGACCATGAAGACACAGGGTGCACAGGGCACCGACTGACATGCCAGTTTCCCTCGGCTCTCCCACCCCTGCTGCCCACAGGGAAGGACTCCTGAGCCAGGACCCTGGACACAAAGAACAGAAACCTTGCCCACGGATGCACACATAGAAACAATTGTAATCCACCCCATCCATACGTATCTACAAATCTGCTACTAGAAGGATACAGACAATGAAAATCAGAACATTTCAGGGGATGAAAATTCCCTCTCCCAATTTCCTCCCTTCAAAAGGAGAAAAAAATATATATAACACAATTACTCCAAACTCAATTAAATAGCCTCAAAAATAAGCTGTGATTTAAGACAAACAAACTAAAGTGTCAAGCATTAAAAACAAAAATAAATGAGTAATGGGGAGAAAGGAAAAATTGTTGATTGAACTCAAGAAATAAAAGAAACATACAAATTTAGTAACTTGGTCTCAGAAATGAAGACTAAATTAGGAGGTAACAAGAAAGAACAGGTTCAAATAAAAATGTAATAAGAGATATTGAAGAAAGGCAGAAAAACAAACAAAATAAAATGACCTAAAAGTAAAAAGCGTCAGAGAAAGTAGTTGAAATGGACAACAGAAGGTACTGAAGAACAAAGCCAAACAATGGAGCAAGTTTCATCTGTACAGCTATAATAGAGGAGAGCATTCCAGAAATAAACAGAAGACACACAGATCCACCAGGTACCTGGCGTAACTGACCCAGAATTAAGTTCTAGGAGACATATCCTGTTAAAACTATCAGATTTTGAAGACAAAATTTTCCCTAGGGTTTCAAAGCGGAAAGGTCAAACACCCTCCGAGGGCAAGAGAATACATTGGCATCAGACTTCTCAAAAGCAACATGCAAGCAAAATAAAAATAGCAATATTTTCAGGAAAATTAAGGAAAAAGAGCAAAAGGATTCTGTAAATAGCCAAGCCGTTGTTTGGCTATGAGGCTATAGAAAAAGTCTTGAATTTGCACACCTGGGGACCCCTACACACCCTTGTCCTCTTTAGCACCTGCTGGAGAGTGAGCTACGTCCATCTAAGAGGAGACGGCAGGATGACAGAAAACCCGGAATTGAGAAAGGAACATGGTTACCTGTACAACTAGGGCTAAGACAAAGATGGGGAAGGATGGAGGAGTAATATATAGACATTCTGTGTTTTATCTGGATTGCCTCTTAATGTCTTTTACTCATTTTGCTATTTATTCTTATTCTAATGATTTGTAGTAGTTTTTAAAAACATGTAAATAGTAACACTTTGTCCTAGAGACCAAAATTTGTACCTTTACATCTTATTTATGATTGCATGACAAGGATTTTAAACTGACTACAGCCACAGGGACCTCTCTTATTTGCTTTTATACTCTCTTCCACATTGTGCATTTAAAACTTTTCCCTATTTACCGGCCCATCACATATTTTCTTCTTCTTCTGTATAATATTTTTCACCCTCAATTTTCAAACTGCAAGAACATTATTTTAGGGGATGATGTGAAGTAGAGATTTAACTTTCTTTTCTCAAAGGTAACCAATTGGATCCGAAATAGCTATTGAACCACCTTGCTGTCCACTGATTTGCATTACCAATTAATTATGCATGCAATGTCTACATGAAAGGAGACCAGATTTGGAACTCCCTATTTTCTTTTTATTGATTTATGTTTTTTGCTGTTGTTGTTACCAGTACTGCCTTGTTTTAAATATTGGAATTTTACATTACTTTCACACTGTTTCTTATGAAAATGATCAAATGAATGCATTTGTTGTTGAAAATGTAGACAACGGAAGCAAATGAAGAAATAGAAACCACCTATAAACTTGACAGCAAGAGACAATCATATCTATTGTTTTAGTTTATGGCCTTTCAGGCATTTTTCTGCATTTATATCCTATTTGTTTACTTTTATGTTTGATTTCTCTTAAATGGGGGTCCATCTATATGGAGTCTTTGTTTTTCATGCTTCTCTGCGCCATCACCCCCTTATCTTTCCTCTCTTACCCTTTCTCCACAAGCCCTCCTGGCTTTTGACAGGTCACCCCTGGTGGGGTTTTCCAAGAAAATCTCTCAGATTGCAGAAATCACTGACTTTATGCTATTCCTTGAGTGTCACCCACAAACATTCTGTCCCAGAACTTTTCTGCTTGGCTATTTCTGCCCTCTTTGTAACCAGTGTCCTCCACAGAGGAAACCTCTCTTGCACCAGATTGAGTTTGGCCAGCGCAGATGCTGCGTCAGCCCTACTAAGAAATTCTCCCACTTAGAGAGTGGTCGGTCAACTCCTAGACCCGGGAACTTTCCAAAGCTGGAGGAGAATTGCAAAATGGGTCATACAACTTCATTGTAAATTAATTTTTAAAATATGAAGAGTCTTTAGCTACAGGGACATAAACAGCAGAACCTCAGTAGTTGTATAAAAGGGAAATGACTGGAACTCCTGGAGAAACACTTCTGCACATGAACGCACTTTCCCGTCAGGAGATGCAGAGCTTCACAAAGGTCAGAAAGCTCCTTTTCTTTTAGTCTCGGGCAATAAAAGGGATGCAACCAGAGCAAAGCTAGTCAACTCCCACAGTAATTTTTGCATAGATGTATAGCGACAGAGGGATTGAAATGCAAGTGTTTAGTATTTATTGGGGAAGAAGATGGTTCATTTGATGTGTCAAAGAACTGCCTCCAGAGCGTGAAGGGACACATATGGAAATGTCTCAACTTTTGCAATAAGCCTACATGGCTGAGGAATTAAACGGGTTATTCCTACAGCCACCCATGTGCACAATCACGGTGAATTTAAAACCATCTCGAAAGGAATCCTACTGGGAGTGTTTAGGCCCACAATTACAGTAAACGAAGATTCAGAATTAACAAAAGCATTTCACTTAATTAGAAGCATTAAATAAGTACTACCAAATGTACAGTGCTGTGTGTACTAAGATGAGAAAAATAGCTGACCCTGAAAAACATTTTATTTATTTGCTTTTTTATTTGTTCACTTTTCTTATGTTTAGACAGCTATTAAAACAGCCTCCAACTAAAAGATAAAATAGGATGCAGATAAGGAGAGCAAATACCTTCGTCCTAAAAAGTATACACATTACAGAATCTGTATACAGATATATAGATATGACTACATTTATATGTATGTTATCTATCTATCACCTATCATCTATCTATCTATCTATCTATCTATCTATCTATCTATCTATCTATCTATCATCAGTTAAATACCTGCAGATTGATACCCTGCACGAATTAGAGGAAAAAATGATTTTTGCAAAGGATGTTATAGATTTTTTTCTTCAATTTTCTCCTTTGGACATGATTTTTAAACTGTTATTTATCAACTCTGAATGAATCAGAATTCCCTGAGTCAGGGTTTGGTAAAGGGCTGGCAGAATCCCTAATCAAATTTCCAGAAAGAAAGACTGAGGAGGAGGCTGGAAAGAGAAGAGGGTAAGGGGGAGTGACAGAGAGAAGAGAAATTGATGATGAAGATCTTTCCAGAAAAGCTTTCTCAGCCAGCAAGAGCTCAGCTGCACAGTACAGTTCTGTACCTACAGGGATGGTCTTAGAAGATTTGGGTCTGAGCATTTGAACTGAAATTTCTCAGATAAAGAGAGTTGTTGAGACACAGCTTTGTTTTCAAAGACAAACATGTGAGTGTTTCTAAAACTCTACTGCTGTGTTTTGTGACCTCAGCAAATCTGCTAAAGGAACTCAGATGAGTGAGGTCTTCCCCAGCACTAGTGACCCCAAACGTGATCAAATAGGAAGGGTTCTCCCGCCACTGCTGACATCGATTTGGTTTCTCATTCTTTAACCTAAATTTTCAACCTATCATATCTAGAGAGTTGGACTGTGAACCAAAAAAAGGGGAAATTGTATATGCAGAAAAATTTTAAAGATAAGAATTTCCATTTCCCTATCCAAATACATGTTTGATGTCGTCCTTACCTCCAAGAATATACAGGATATTGAAGTTTTACTTCATGGAAAAAAAGAAAGAGGTGAAGATGGCTGTGGAAATCATTGGTTCTGTAATTCTGGTGACCAGGTTTTCCAAAGCAGACGTCAAGACACTTAGCTGATTCACGGTCTGACAAAGGGGGATCAATTATTCTGAGCAGGGTGGGCGAGCCAGGGCCCTTCAGCCAAATCTGGCCCACCACTCGCCCTTGAAAGTGCAGATTCATTGGATCCCAGCCAGCCCGCTCGTTGGCACAGGTCTGTGGCTGCTTTCATGCCACAAGGGCAGAAATGAGTAGTTGCGGCAGAGACCGCATGACCTGCAAAGCCTAAACTATTTGGTATCTGGCCCTTTACAGAAGAAATGTGTGGAGTCCTGTTTCGGGGAGTCAACTGTCGAGAGTCAGGACCCAGGGGTGCCACAAGGGACAGGATCTAGGCAGAAATAAACATCTCTTCCTCAAGTATAACAACCTCAAAAGCTAAAGGAGTTGCCTATCACTGAGACCCTGCCTGAGCTAGAGATATTAGGCGGGGCTTTCAAACACTGTCATTGCAAATTCTCACTGCAAACTTCTGAAGTGGGCTGGCCTGGGAGACTGGGTCCCCAACCCTTTCCTCTAAGACCTGGGTCTCAAAAATGGGGCCACGGTCAGGCTGGGTCTCTGTGCGGGTATTCTCATGTTCTTTGAAATATAAAAGAAAATAAAATCACACTTCTTGATAACATACACAGTCTAAATTTGATGAGAGGAAAATTGGGATTTTAATCTTCTTGGGCGACGTGCAAACTAAAATGGACGTTGTCTGCCATCAAAAAACATGGTAGGGAGTTTGCATTGCTGAGAGGCCTGCTGAATTTTTACCCTTAACTAAGCATGCAAGATGAGTACCAAAATCATTACATTTATGCGTTTTTAATGGCTTGTCTGGCTTGTGTTTTGTCCATAGCTAGCGACGGAGCTGAGCACCAGCCAAGTTTTTCAGAATTCACACAGCTCTGTTGCAGCATAATCATCTGACAATACCTAGGGCTTCTGCCATTCCTGTAGGTTATGTTTTGAGTCTAAAAGCACAGCAGCATATCAATCAGCTGGCTGGGTTATACTGTCAACCGTTTCCTCATGGGGGCAGGAAGAACCCAGCACGGTCCAGGGCCGCCGCTGTGCATGGAGGAGGGGGAGGGCAGGGGCTCAGGCACCAGGCTTCCTTTTACCTGAGAAGGTGGCTTTTGGCGGGTCCCAGCCTGGGGGTCAAGGGAACTCTGCTCCCACCAATCTGGCTGCCGCCTGTGGCTTCCTGATGAAGCCCGAGGGTGGTGCTGAGACCAGCGGTGCTGGTCACTGGCTGTGGTTGTCATTGTTGTTAACGGAACCAAGGGCTGCCCATCGTGTGCTGGTAGAGAGCATCCCTTTGACGTAGAAGTAAAACCGCATCAATCCTTAGCTTGGCAGGACTAGGGTATTCAAAACACCTCCCATTTATTAGAAAATATACTTCTTGGTCCCAAATACCAGCCAATGATCCCTTCTTTTCATCTGATTTTTATTAGCCATGATGTTTCTGTTCCAGACCTTTATAACCTTGGATTCAGTTTTCATGAAAATCTAAAACTGAACAAGAGTTACTTAATAATTTCAAAATGCGAATGGTCGTATTTGTCTTTTAAAGAGAAGAAGTGATAAGAACATATGAAAATGTTGGGAAAAGAAGAGTACACAAATGAAAAGGAGTACTTTGTGATTTTAGTACGGAGATACAAAACAGTTTACTAAGCATACATCTACTTGATGCCTTTCCTAGGCATACATGTATTTGAAATTTCAATGATAACAATACAAAAAATGCATTTCCAACTTTCCTGAGAAAAGACAAATTATTGTTTTAAATGTGTACAAGGCACATTGCTACACATGTTTAAATGTATAAGAAGTCACATGTAGGAAGGTAGGGGACATGTGGGTATCTCCGTGGAGGTAATGTTTTCCCTAATTTGCATTTACTTCATCATCTGTAATGAACTGTCCGCCTGCCTTCAAGCCTGTCAGAAGAGAAAGTAAACCAGAGAGAGTGTGTTCCTGGAATTGGACTTGACCAACCCCAGAACCCAGGGATTCCTGGTAGCTGACATCAGTAGAAAGGCAGGTGCCTTTGTTTTAAAAAATGAGGTTGGTGGCTTACTTGTGAAAATAATTTTTTAGGAAAGGAAGAAAAGATACACAAATTGTGTATAAACACATCATCCCCTACTAATCGTATACACATAAGAAGTTCTTCAGCTAGTAAACACCCACAGTATTTTTGATGGGAAGCAACTAAGATACCAGTGACAGCTTTGGAAAAGAGTATTAGGCTTCTGGATTCCAAAAAGTCGTTGATAGAACTGTTATTATACAATTAGTGAGGCAGGTAATGAGTCTTCTCTGTTACCATTACAAAAAAACTATTGTTACAAGTAAAAATTTATTGGTACCTGTTTGAAAACTAATTCCATTTTCCCTCAGACTTGATATAGTCCAGTATAAAGAAAAAAGAAAAATAAATAAACAAATAAAAATGAGGGAATTCCCTATTGTTCCAGTGGTTAGGACTCCGCACTTTCACTGCAAGGGGCACAGGTTCGATCCCTGGTTGTGGAACTAAGATCCTGCATGACCCATGGAGCAGCCAAACAATAAATAAATAAATAAAAAAGAAATAGAAAAAAGAATAAGCTATATTTTAAAGGATATTTAAAATAATCATTACAGAGTAGGTGGCTTGTGATTTCTTTGCAGTCTTTCTACATTTATAGAAATATTTCTGAATAGCAATATACCTACCTAATGTTAATGCTTTAGCTCTGTTAAAGATTCGAGAATTTTTTTAAATGTTAAAATAAGCACTATTCTGTTTGAAATCCCTTCATCAGTCTTAGATGACCCTAAAATATCTTCATGGGTTTGAAATTGGAAAAATCAGTTCTGATATATACATATATTTTTTTTCTTTCTACCATTTGCAATGTACAAAGTTTTACACTAGTTTGGATATTTTTAGTGCTTTGGTAAATGGGTATCAACATTGCTGTGACCATGTATTTTAAACTTCTGGGGAAAACCCAGAAAATATTACTTGTTAATCTATACGGACAAAAAAGGGTTTCCTCCATGTAGTCCAAACATAAAGGAAACTTAAATCCGTAGAAACAAATGTTTAAATCAGGAACATTTATCACCTGTTATTTTGTTTTCCAAAACATTTTTTATAGGTGCCAGGCACTGTGGATGACTGTTTTCCAGTAGCAAAATCTCTGCATGGCTAATTCCATCTTCATTTTTTGTTTTTTCAATATCGTGACTTCAAACACCCAGACTGTCTCTTCCTTGTGCCATTTTCAGACCCAAAAAGCATTTGGCTAGTGCTTGGTGGGACCCATCACCCCTGAGAGGCAGAGAGGGGCTGCATCTCTACACCAGGAGACCACCCTTGTGTTTCCT
Organism: Balaenoptera physalus; assembly: GCF_965194825.1. Lineage (NCBI taxonomy): Eukaryota > Metazoa > Chordata > Mammalia > Artiodactyla > Balaenopteridae > Balaenoptera > Balaenoptera physalus. Next base: position 2,204,807 of record NC_138897.1, on the reverse strand, counting down.
TTCTTTCTATCATTTCAGCAGCTGAGGTCTGACCGCTGGGAAGGTGCATTCTATCTGCCTGAGTGCCAAGCGATGCAGCTGTGCCGTAAGACCGTCTCACACAGGCTGGGGCCTGATCACAGAGACATTCCCTTCCAAACCCGCAGGCACTGATTGGACATGGCTCTTCCTGCGGAGTAAGGCCCCAAAGGCCCACAGAGAACCTGGGGGTCAGGAATTTCAGAAGCCTGTGCAGAACTCCCGAGGCTGCCGGGCTGGATGGAGCCGCCCAGGGCCGCTAGATGGCAGTGCATCCCCCAGGATGCAGGGAGGAAACGCTGCCCCAAGCTGGCTGTCCCTGGGGCTGGGCCAGAGTCAAAGGGGGTTTTCAGGTTTGTGTGCTTCCCCAAGACGTTCAGGAGGGTCTCTGCTCTTCTCAGATACACTTCACGCCCAGGAGTAGCACGAGAAGCCACCGGATTTTGTTTTTGGTTCCAGATTTCAAATGATAGAAGCCTGTATTTTAGCCACTTACAGTGAATTAAAATGCAATTCCTTTTGAGGGTAACTGTTTCAAATAATACTGGTGTCTCGTTCAAGAACAGTCTTGCTGTTTTCACACGGAAGTTGCAGTTTCTGCTCCTGTGACACCACGTGTCCCTCTGAATGGCTTTTATTTGGGGGCGGGAGGGGGGATTTGTCTTTAGATTTAAAAAAAAAATTTTTTTTTTTTGGCCACATGGCTTGCAGGATCTTAATTCCCTGACCAGGGACTGAACCCTGGGCCATGGCAGGGAAAGCTGAGTCCTAACTACTGGGCCACTGGGGAACTCCCTAGATTTTGATGGGGAGATTTTGATTGCTTATTCTCTTAATTTATTTCTGAAAAGTAACTGTTTAGATGTTTTAAATTTACTTAAAATAATTTGAGAAACTTGTACTATATTTTTACTATTTTTTTTCTCCTGAAGAAGAGGATTAGACAAATGGTTTTTAAATACACACACACATATATATATATACATATTTACGTTTGTGTAGAATACATGTTTATATAAGTATATATAATTTAAAGAAATGTACTAATATTTTATTGGTAGCAAATAGAAATAATTAGAAGATTGATTTTAAAAACTGTTTGAAGTCTTTGTATATTACATTTAGTAAAGATGTACTAAGTATGTTTTTACTCCAATATTATCTTGGAAATTTTCTAACCAAAAGGACTCTCAGTGTTTCACAGTATTAAATATGTATCCTTTGACAGCTTTTAAAAGAAAACTATCTGGGGCTTCCCTGGTGGTGCAGTGGTTGGGAATCTGCCGGCCAATGCAGGGGACACAGGTTCGAGCCCTGGTCTGGGAAGATCCCACGTGCCGCGGAGCAACTAGGCCCGTGCGCCACAATTACTGAGCCTGCGCGTCTGGAGCCTGTGCTCCGCAACAAGAGAGGCCGCGACAGTGAGAGGCCCGCGTACTGCGATTAAGAGTGGCCCCCGCTTGCCGCAACTAGAGAAAGCCCTCGCACAGAAACGAAGACCCAACACAGCCAAAAATAAATAAATAAAATTAAAAAAAAAAAAAGAAAACTATAGTTTTCTTTTAAACTATAAGAAAACTATAAAACTAAAATTTTATCAATACCTGCTTAGGTTCCAAATATTCTGTGCTCATAATTGTGTGAAAAATAAACAATGAGCACATTTCTTGACACATGTTAATAGCATTGAGAAATTCAGCCACTTCATCGCTGCTTGCATAGCGTAATAAAGTAAATGAAGTACTGTCTTGTACATACCAGTACTTAATAAAATAGAAACTATAATACTGTATACAGTTATACTTCATGCAAAATATGCAGTTGCAGTTTACCATGAAGCTGACTCAAGAATCTAAAAAAATTTATTATTAAGAGAATCTTTTATTTTTTATTGAAATATAATTGATTTACAATGTTGTGTGAGTTTCTGCTGTACAGCAGAGTGATTCAGTTATACATATATATACATTCTTTTTCGTATTCTTTTCTATGATGGTTTATCTCAGGATATTCAATATAGTTCCCTGTGCTGCACAGGAGGACCTTGTGGTTTATCCATCCTATATATACTCGTTTGCATCTGCTAACCCCACACTCCCACTCCATCCTTCCCCCACCCCCATTCCCACTGGCAACCACAAGTCTGTTCTCTATGTTTGTGAGTCTGTTTCTGTTTCGTAGATGTGTTCATTTGTGTCGTGTTTTAGATTCCACATGTAAGTGATATCATATGGTATTTGTCTTTCTCTTTCTGACTTAATTCACTTAGTATGATAATTAAGAGAGTCTTAAATTTTAAACTTTTCATGCTTCAGGCTGTGAAGCAAGAGCCACAAAATGCTTCTGATACGTGAAAACCATTCATCAAACGGCCACCTGACTAACTGGCCTTCCTGGAGTCTTTGATCTGAGCAGTTGCATCATTTTACCATCATTCTCCTCAAAAACATAAATTGTATAGTATATGTGTTATCTTCAATTATTTATTTAAAATATAAGAGAGCCTCATGGGTCTTATTTTCTACAGCCACGAGAAATGCATGTAGAATAATCATGAGCTAAAACACTGATCGCGTGAAGGTGCCCCGGCCTCCGCCCTTCACCTTATGAGTGTTCCACGCCCAAAGTTCCCCCCAAAAAAGTAACCCCCCCTTGGTTTTGCACTGCGTAAGGCAAAATGTAAACACAACTCTGTGTGCACACACACACACACGCACCAGTGCCCAGTGTGTTGCTCATGTCTGGGTAAGTCTCTCTTCCGAATAGCTTAGCTAAAATATAAAATAACACAATTCTTCCTTCATAGTTCATCTTTTCAAAGAATGTTCTAATCCAAACCTTGGTTCTGGGATGTTGTGGTTACTGCTTTCCTAAACTTTGGAACACTTGTTATCACTACAACCAAATAGATTGCTACTGAGGTTTAAATGATGGGTATTTAGGGCTACTGCAAATACAATTTTTCTTGGACTTAAAGGCTTGTCCTTGTTCTTGCAATGGAAAATACCCACACTGGTTTACATAACACGCGCAACAATTATCAGTCAAGGTATATGGCAGCCTTGCTGTATATTTATAGGTGGTTGTAAGTCTTCGTTCCATGGAAACACCGTCCGGACAATGGTCTGGAGCTGCATATGGGATTAAAGACATGCTCCCTCTATGAGATCGCCTTTCTTGTTCCCTGCGGCTGCCTGGGGTCTAGGCCTGGGTTATCTTCTGAGGTCTGGCAACTGGTAAAAACGAGGACCCAGATGGTTTTGAAGAGCGATTGTTTAACCTTTGCTGACATTTCCCCTCAACGAGCATGGTTCTCCCAAAGGTCCCGTTGCAGGACTGAGGCGTGAGCTGCCTGCTAGGAGGTGGAGGTCGTCCACGTGTTAGCGCCTCTGGGGTCAGCGTGCACCCCGGCATACCCTCCCCTCCTTCCAACCTCGGCCCTCCCTACCTCCACCTGCCGGGAGTGGCCCGTGGATATCAGTCAGGCAGTCTATGAAATCACGAGTGTCAACGAAACGCACATAACAAGTATGCATGCTGAGCTCTGTAATCGGCTGCATTTACCACGGAATCTGCACTAGCCCGATAGTCCTGGCATTGGGGCTGTCGTCTATGCTGGTACCAGAGGTTTTTGGTGTCATCTCCTGTCCCCTTCGTACCTACAACTGATGTGAGAGTCCGGACTTTACCCTCGGGAAGAACAGAAGAGCACAGGATAAGGCTGGTCGCGGGGAGGGACGGGGTGTCTTCTCTCGATCGTGGGGCAAGAAGGCCCTCAGCAGAACTGCTGACATCCGGGCTTCCCAGACTGTCAGGTACTTGCCCTCTGCAGACACACTGATAATTTACACCGAACAATAATCTTACTGCTGAACATTATATTTCTCCTTTTTCTAAAGACTCATTATCCTGGAACGATGGGGAGACGGCGAGTGGAATATAAGTGTATTAAAAACATAATTGCTCTTCTAGTCACACAGAAGCACGCCGTGTACATGGGGGACAAAGCCTGATGAACAGGAGAATCTGGGTTCCTCTTGCTCTGTGGTCGTGCGGTCATCAGTGCATATTTAAAACCTGAATTGTTTTTAATGCCACCAGCTAGCCGATGGCTTCTATTGACCACAGCACGTGGGTTCCTGTCTGTCCCACACTGCCGTCTTCAGCGATGTCGCTAAGGGGTGGCAGGCGTAACACACGTGTAACTTATGACGTCTTTATCAACCTCGGCTCAGGTATTGATGTAGATTGTTTGCAAGCACTGAGGAGGAAAAATAGCTCGTGTGGGTTAAATCTGGCAAATTCCATGCACGTATGACACACACACACTCACACTTATATGTGTGTATCATGCACACAGGAAGTTTACCAGATGTATGTGTATATAGGTAATATATAATACATAAAAGTTATAATATATCTTTTATATATATATATATATGTGGTCCAGTAATGCTAAATTTTACTTGATACAAAAATGTTATCCATGTCAGTTATTAAAGCCCATAGAATTACAGTATTACACACACACACACCCTCACACGCACACACACACACTCTTACATGTGTGTATCATACATATATGAAATTTACCAGATGTATGTGTATATAGGTAATATATAATACATAAAAGTTATATCATATCTTTTATATATATATATATGTGGTCCAGTAACGCTAAATTTTAAGTGACACAAAAACGTTATCTATGTAAGCTATTAAAGCCCATGCAATTAGAGTACCTTATACACACACACACACACACACACACACACACACACACATACACACACACACACACCTGCCAGCTATCGTTTTCCAGGCGCACCGCTAGGCATCAGGAATTTCCAGGGGTTGCTGGCATCCCCCGATATCACGCACGCCACGCACAGTGAGATTCTCTGCCCTCCCAGATGTCTCATTGGTGCTGCTGTTCTCCACATTGAACAGTTCTCAAAGACTGGCATTCTTTCCTCCCCGAATTCAAACAGACTTCATCCCATATTTAAAGACAATGGCCCTCATTTGCTAAGCCTGCCAATTTTGCTTTCAGTCTGAGAATTCCTGCTGCAGATACACACATCTTTCCGCAACTCCTACATCACCCGTATCTCTGCATCCCTGTTTGTTAGAACAGAGCGTATATGGCGCTTGCATTCTCTCCTGGCTGTCACTGTCACGCTGCTCCAGAAGATTTTCCAGTGAAGCCATTTTCTGCATTTCTTGGCTCGGCCTCTTGGACCAGCATGCCTGCTTCCGAGCTGCTCCTGGGCAGCGTGGCTGATTTCAAGTGCTGTCGAAAGGAGAAATAGCCCAAGAATCACGTACAATGAATTTATTCCATTCCATTGTAAAGGCATCTATGTCTGAATACATACTCACTAATTGCATTAACCTGTATCTGTTTTAATTTAATGCCTTCATACCATTCTTTTAATTCCTGATATTTTGAGATACCAAGAAACAACAGTAAAGTTTAGAAGTGATTCTAACATCTGTAAGATTCTCTCTCTTAGGCTCTGTAAAATCTGGATGTCTATGGATGGATTTAAAGAGTATGTAGGGTGTAGACAGCTCTCCTGAGGACAGAATAGAGAGGGTTAATTCCTCCAGCCCTCATCTGAAAGGAGAAGTGACGATAAGAAAGATAATAATTATACAATGAAGCATCATTACATTATTATTGCATCTAATGTTTCCCCACGTATAATGTTCAAGTTCAGAAATCTCAGCCAGGGGCCCATAAAATAATTCTTGCGCTTTATGGTTTCCTGCTTATGCTGGTTTATTTCACTCTTTTGAGAAAAAATGTAAAAATAATTTACTGAAATAACAATTAACACTTATAAAGTGGCTTGTAACCTATGACCACCAGCAGATTGCTACCATGGGATGGTTACAGTTGGCTGGACATTTTAGTGTCATTTCGGGAAACTGAGGGAGAGACTCTTGTAGGTTGAAAGTTCCTGGAGAGCAAGAAATACATGCAGTGAAATGTGTAAACTCATTAAACCCTACACAGTCGTGGGATGGTGGCAGAAGTGGCAGAAGTGGCCATGCTCTGGTCTCAAGGGGCCAGTGGGTTTACATTTACATAAGGATGACGTGTTCCTCAGCACCTCTGCAAGTGTGGTGACATCACCTCCTGGAAAGATGAATTATGATCAGCGTCTATCAGAACACGCTGTGGCCCAGGGTCACCTCTGCCCCAGGTCTCTTTCGACCTGTGACGGTCGCGGTACGTGGGGCTGAAGCTCGACTCTGGGCCACCCCTCCGAGCATCACCTGACCCCCATCCACCCCGAGAGGGACCTACAAGTCACTGTTTTGCTCCCTTTCGTACCATCCGGAGGATCAAGGGCGTTGTCACATCGCGCAGCTAGAAAGTGGCTGGTGTTAGACCTGATCACCAGCTCACTCTGCCCTGCCAGCAACGCCGTGTGGAGACGGTTCTCTGCTGGGGAGGAAAAACCCCCGGGCCCCCTCCTCACCCTTGGCTGGTGGCAAGAACGTGATGGAGGCCCCGACAGATGCGTCCACTCCCGTCCTGCCCCGGCCCTGTGACCCTGCCTGTTCCATCCTCCTGGATGGTCCCCTCGGCCTCTGGGCAGTGGGTGTGGCCACACCCTTCTTGCCTCCAACCCCTGTGAGCTGCATCTTGTCCCTTGTCAGGGCCCAACGGAGCCTGCTGTCCCCACCTCGAGCACGTTGCTGTCCCCTCTGGCCCCTGCTGCCCGGCACCCACCTGTCACCCTCAAGCCCTAGCAGACCTCCCCTGGGTGTGTGGCCTCTGTGGGAGAGCCCAGCTGTCCCTTCAGGGAGTGCCTGCTCCGCGGACAGCCCTGCAGGCCCCGCGCTCTCGGGGGGCCCCGTGGACCCAGGTTGCACGAGCTCACACCAGGGCGGTGACAAAACCTGCGTTGGATCCCAAGTTCTGTTTCAGTAGCCGGGAGTCCTCCTTGCACGGGTATGTGTGTGTGTGCACGTGTTCTGCAGGTTGTAAACTCTCCCAGACGATCTCACGCGTGTGAAAGCACACAGGCACACGAACACACACACACAGATTTATTAAATCCAGCTTCTCTCCTAAGCAGAAATGATTGTACCTTGGACACTTTTGCTAACTGTGTCTTACCTTATTTCTGGCTACAAATTTCCTTTTTTTCTCCCCGATGGGAAGCTTTTAGCATGCATTTTATTCTCCTTCCTGTGTTTCAAGTAAATCACTCTCACATTTCCTGGCTGTGGCTTTCTCGCCACGATTTACGTGTCTTCTCCTCTCTTCTTTGCTGTCCACGGTGCACTTGCGGGACGCAACGGGCAGTTTTCCCCAGAGTTGGGTCCATGCTGGGCAGCAAGGCTAGACATGTATTGAGTCATCTTAGCTGCCCTGGGCATTCCTTCAGAGGCCACAGGGAGCTTCTGGGTGGGTCCTGGTGCTGCAAACTCCATGGTTCCTGCTGTCTTGAAAGATGCCGCATCCCGAGCGCTGTCAGCATTGCATTATGGAATTTTAGGATTTCAGATTATCTGATAGAATTGTTTTCACTTCAGGCACTCAGCCCCCTTGAAATGTTTGACGTGGATAAAGCAGTCGAGCGTGAACTCTGCTTTCTGAGACAGCCCCACTGCCTGGGAGCAGCTCCGAGCCGGGCCCCAGACCCACGGATTCTCTGTTCTCAGCTGAACTCTGTGCGGTGCTTCTGGCTGTAAAACTCCAGGGCAAGACCAGTGTCTCCCAGATACACTTAATAAATATTTGCCAAAATAGATGGGAGATGCAATTTGGTCTTATTTTATATGCACAAAATCTCAACCATTTAACTGTTAACTCTGTTTTGATAGTGCCGTGAGATGAATTTAAGAAAAATACACTTTGAATGTAACATTACTGTCATGTGTAATGGATGGTGACAGCACTTCATTGGTGCAGAGATGTATTAGGGACGTGAGGACACCAGGGCCTTCGAGAGGCTGGGCTTAGAATTTATGTTTACCCACATTTGTCTCTATACATAGTTCTGTGTTTGCAGATGTAGGATGCTCTGGGAATGACAGAATCATTTTTCTGAGTTATGAAACACTTCCACTTATTTAAAATAGAAACAGAGGTTGGTAATAGCACACTAAGGAAGTTACCCTTAACCTTCTGCCTCATTTAGAGATCATTAAAGTTTTATTATTTTTTTAATGTCCCATGAATTTACTAACTTCATAAAAATTTGTTTTTACATCTGTATAATTATTTTAACTGCATAGTGGTTTGTACTGATGAGATACATGTGCGTTTTTGTGTATATACGAAATGTATATGAATAATGTGCATATATAATATGTAAATATATATAATATACATATTTATGTAATATATAATACATAATACATATTTATATAAAAATAAGGTGCATATATATGACTTTGTGTGATGCAATATATATCATTTTATTTATAATTTACTTTTACCAAATAGTAAAAATAAAAATGATATGTGTAGTGAAAAATGTTTTACACAACCCTAAAAGTAGAGATTTAAAAATTAATCTAAGGCAAAGAGATGGAAGGAGTGAAAAGATCAATTGTTGCCCGGGGTGAGGAGTTGGGGGAGAGATAAGTAGACAGAACACAGAGGATTTTAGGGCAGTGCAAATACTGTATGATACTATAAAGATGGATACATTTGTGTGCACTTGTCCAAATCCATAGAATGTACAGCACCAAGAGTGAATCTTAATACAAACTCTGGACTTTGGGTGACGTGACTTGTAAACGTAGGTCCATCGATTGTAACAAATGTCCCGTCTGGGGGGAATGTTGACAGTGACTACGCGGGGGCAGGAGGTACACGGGAAATCTCTGTAACTTCCTCTCAATTTTGATGTGAACCTACAGCTGCTATAAAAAGTAAAGTCTTAAAAAATTAACCCAGCTTTTTTTTTTTTTTTAAATAAATTTATTTATTTATTTATTTTTGGCTGCGGTGGGTCTTCGTTGCTGCGTGCGGGCTTTCTCTAGTTGCGGCGAGCGGGGGCTACTCTTCGTTGTGGTACGCGGGCTTCTCATCATGGTGGCTTCTCTTGTTGCGGAGCATGGGCTCTAGGCACGCGGGTTTCAGTAGTTGCAGCATGCGGGCTCAGTAGCTGTGGCTCGCGGGCTCTAGAGCGCAGGCTCAGTAGTTGTGGCGCACGGGCTTAGTTGCTCTGCGGCATGTGGGATCTTCCCGGACCAGGGCTCGAACCCGTGTCTCCTGCATTGGCAGGCGGATTCTTAACCACTGCGCCACCAAGGAAGCCCTAACCCAGCTCTTTTTGAGCTCTAATTTTTAGAGCTCCAGGGATAACAGTTTAAGTCCATCTGCAATGCCTTCGAATCACAGACTATGTTGCCCTTTCGATTCACTTACATGACTTTGGGGCGTCAGTAGGCAGAATACCCTTTGGGTTCCACCAGTGATTATCCCAGCACAGCGGTGCCCACGCCACATGTACAGCCCCAGACTTGGACAGAAGGCAACACCCCTCCTAGGGCTGGCGCGGCGCAGTGCGTGGGCAGATGGCTGCCCTGAGGGTAGGCTGCCCTCCACAGTGAGACACAGGGGAGAGCCAGGAGTGCGGGGGTGGGGGCATGAGGATCCCTCCACCTTCAGAGGCTGGAGGCCCAGGTCCAGAGTCCTCGTTGGGTGACAAAGGGGAAAAGCAGTCTCCCGTCACTTGTCTCTGACCAATGGGGGGTACCTGGATGGCTCTGGTGCTGTTACCATGACAGCACCGCCCCTCAGCATCTTCACCTGTCAAAAGACCCAGTAAAACTAAAGCGCCTTTCACCTGTGTCCACTCAGCATCCTGCAGGACCGAAGCGAAAGCTTGCCCCGAGGACCCTTGTGTGGGCTGAGAACAGTGAACTGTAAGATCTGAGGGGGAAGTATTTCCATGAAGACAGTTTGCTTTTCCTTTACCCCAAAGCTTACAAAGGAGCCCCTTCCACCCACTTGTGGAGCTCCTGATGCAGAGACAGGATAAACTCCACGGATGAGCTCAGCTTTACTCCAGCCACAGCTGAGGGTGTGAGAACGTTTGCGAGGCTTTCAGGATTTCTCTGATCTTGATCTTCAGGATGAGAAGGAGACCACAGTCACGGCGGCCTCGGCGAGGCAAATGCTTCAAGGCCTCTCCGACCCGACCCACACCTCGGAGGTTCACACCAGCCATTTATTCCTCGCAATGACCCAGTATCTTGTAAGATGAAATGGAAATCTGCAGCGAGGCGGTACTTCTACTTTAAAATGATGTTTTTCTTTGTCATGGAGCATTGCCAGTCCAACCATTTGTGAATTGCAATTAAAATCTGAAGCCGGCAGCACTTTTGCAATTAAAACTGGCATTTTTTTAAAAAAAAATTCTGCACCAATCTAGATAATTAGATAGGAACTAAAATGCCCATTTATTACGCATATGGACATGTATGAGGAAATAATTTGAAATTTATTATTCAAGATACTCTATTTTTAACGAGGAACATGCTAAATTCTATGGCAAAACAAATTGTTTTCATAGTCATACAATTGAACCCACGTAAGAGAACTGGTATTAGATATTTAGTCACCAGTGTTTTTTTTCTTTACTTTTACCACTTCCTTTTTTACTCTTTGTTATAACAGGAAACTATGATGGTGCTAAAGTTGTTAGGATACATATAAAATATGACTAATATCTATCTTAAGGCATCAATCACGTGGGGATGTTAATTTGTAATCGTTTAAGCACAGTTTCTCCCTCAGTTTGTAGTATAATTGTAATTAAATTCTGCTAGTGAAAATTTTCAAGAAATATGAGAATTATCTTCATTAAGTAGAGATATTTGAAGGTGTGAGTCTCCAAATCCTTTTCCAGAGAGTCTAGGACATAAGAACCAGTAACAACCTTCGGGATGACTGTCTTCCTTCCCTGGGATGTTACGTCTCATCTATAAGAAGCAATGCTGAAAGCCTTGCTGTTGGTAAGCACCCTTACCTTGTGGTGAAAGGTGGGACTCTGTTTCCTGATTAACATGTTTATAAGGATTTGGAAAATTCAGATTTAGTTGATGGTGCAAGTTCACAGGCACACAGTTGCATACGTGCTCTGTTTATTCAATGCTTGTGTACAAATCTGTCGAACTTTGACTTAAACCTTGCATTTTGGCACAGGTGTTTCTCGTCCTGAGCTTCCCTCTGCAGTGAAGTCACACTGTAAGTTGTGAGCTTTGGCACCAAGAGTTTGGCCGTCTAAGGCTGTGTTGCTAGCGGACCACACATCCACCTCCACCCCAGGCATGACCTTCACTCCTCTCTTGTGCTCTTCCTCCTCTATCTTAAAGTATCTCATTTGAAGATTGTCTTCTACAAGGTAGTCACTGGTCCTGGTCTTTGAGTCTCTGTGACCTCATTTGCAAATGAAAGCCTTCGACCCTGTTCCCTAAGCTTCAATTCTATCTGGGAATGTTATGTGGTCTCTTCCTGAGACCAGGGGCAAATGCAGACACCTGGGTGAAGCAAGCGCCTCACGAGTAGAATTTTATCTTTTTATACATTTTCCAGAGAAAGAAATATTGACTAAGAGGCGTTTCCAAATAACCCCACATTAAGCCTCTTAGACCACTGAGTTTACAGGTGGATTCATCAGGAGTAGAGAGTGGGGTGGTGAGGAATCTGGCAGTGAGGTGTACAAGGCAAAGAAGATGCTGCGAGGAAAATGAAACCTAAGCCAATAGGCAGTGGGGACACAGAAGTAACACGTGCGGCCAGTTGAGGTGTCCCTATGAGGGGATTGGCTGAAATACAAGTTTCAGAACTCAAAATGCCATTGTTGGCGCCATAGCCCAGTTCACAGCTGATTAAAGTACCCGGTGCAGCCAGACCAGTCATGCTGCCAATCCAGCCCCACTGCCGAGCGCGGGTACCACTGCCGAGCGCGGGTACCACTGCCGCGCGCGGGTACCCCTCCCGAGCGCGGGTACCACTGCCGCGTGCGGGTACCCCTCCCGAGCGTGGGTACCACTGCCGAGCGCGGGTACCCCTCCCGAGCGCGGGTACCCCTCCCGAGCGCGGGTACAACTGCCGAGCGCGGGTACCCCTCCCGAGCGCGGGTACCACTCCCGAGCGCAGGTACCACTGCCGTGCCCACCACTTGCAGGAACAGCACCTCGGTCCATTAGCTGCTCGCTGTGATAGTGGCCTGTAGCATGAGCATTTTTCCACCCACATTATCTTATGTTGCTCTGAATTTACAGAATTAGAAATACAAGACATAATGGCAAGCACGCTAATTCCCTGACTTACTAAATCTGTACATTGACACTAAAATAAATAGCTTTGTTCCTCACTCTCAATTCATCATTTTCACTTTTGTTACTACAGAGACGTTCCCAGGTTTATATTTTTCTCATAGTTTTTTTTTTTAATTGAGATACAATTCACACACCATAGAATTCACCCATTTAAAGTGTACAATTCAATGTTTTTAGTATATGCACAACCATCACCATAATCTAATTCCAAAACATTTTCATCATCCCCTAAAATAAATCCCGCCCCCTTGGCAGGTGCTCTGCATCCCCCCTCCACCCAGGCCCAGCCCACTCTTAAGCGTTTAATCTACTTTCTGTCTCTAAGGATTTGCATGTTCTGGACATTTCCTATAAGTGGAATCTTAAATGACTTTTATGTCATTTCTGCTATTCCTCTATTTTTCCTGAACATCTAATTTGATTCCCACACAATGGTTTTCTTTTCTGCATCTTCACCCTCGCCTAGCTGAGAAGTCGGCAGGGTCTTATTGGTTTGGGGTTTCTCCAGGGCTGTTGCTCTCATGAGCTCGGCCCATGTTCCTCTGACTACCTGCCTTTTCTGCTTCTGACACGTGCCACTGAAATTTGGGTCTGGTCCGCTCTGAGAAGCTACCCGTTCCGTCGGTGGGCTGAGATGTGGACTCCCTGCCTGGTCTGTGCAGGATTCTGGGAAGTCCAGCGCACCCCTCGGGCGAGGCTGGCCCCCAGCCTCTTTAGAAAACCTCTCAACTATTCAAGGTCCATCCTTCTAGTAAAAGAGACTCATAAAAGAAAACATACATTTCCACCCAAACATCCTCTGCAACGTACAAAATTTCAGAGGTCGATGGAAATATGAAGGATAGAGGAAAGACTCTTCCTTCTCCTAACAGAAGAAAATAGCAAAATTTAAAGTGCAGGCCACTTAGTACGGCTTTAGGGAGTTTCGAGTGGAATAATTAGTGATATCTATGTAAAGCAGCCTTGTTTCTCCTGCTTCCTCTTAAGAAAAATGAAAGACACGGTAAAGAACAGACGCGCGGACAACAAACCCACGTTGTCTGAACCTCAGGCTCGACTCTTTCTGGATGAGGACGTTGGTACATTGTAGATGCGCTGTACTCATCAAATGCCTATCGATACTAATTTACTAATATCAATAATAATCTGTTTCCCAGGGGACCGGTGGTCCCCGAGCTCTTCAGCGTAGGTGTCAGTAAAACTGACTGCTGCTCTCAAGCTATTGACAGTTATTAGAAATGACCTTGATGTAATTTCATGCCTATCAAAACAAAGACCATATGCTAAGGATTAAGAGCACTCCGGTGAAGGAGAGCAAACCACAGCAGCAGGTGGGCAGGGGATGCTCTGTGTCTCCACTGGTCACTGGTTTCCCTGCCCTCTCCTTCCTTCTTTCCCTGGAATACTGTCCACTCCTGGCTGGAGGCACCTGCCTACCCAAGGCCTTCATCAGAGCTGTTTGGAGCCCTCATGTGTTCTGCAGAGAGCTGTCCTAACGCATCAACTCAACAGTTAACGTGGTGAAAAATACCATGGGTGCTGCTGCGGACCTTTGGTACCCAGGGCACCACTGGTCTGTGGGTACTGATGGACACCGTCACTACGGGATACAGAGGGTAATGGGTCAGGAGCTCTCTCCCAATTTTCTACCTCCTTGTAAAGGGAATGATCTGGCGCATTTTTAAGAGCCTGCTTTCTTTTCTACCTGCAGTTTTAACAGATGGCCCTTGTACGCACACTTGAAAAGCCACAGAGCATGACTATTTAATAGCCAAATAGTTTATTAATAATTGTAACTAACACTGAAATGCATCCCCCGCCTCTGTATGCACAGTGCAATGGTATAGAAGCAAATGCATGGCAATAGTCTATAACAATGTTTAAGAACACAAACTGCTTTCAGACGGACTACATTGCTTGTGCGTCTGCTGAGTGACCAACATGTGGATTCTAAACCTGCTTTGTGAGTGAAGCCGAATCTGGCCTCTGTACCGGGACACCAAATTAAATCTCGGAGACAGAGTTTTGGGTGAAGTAGAAAAGAATAGCTTATTGCTTTGCCAGGCAAAGGGGGTCACAGCAGGCTCATGCCCTCAAAGTGGAAGTCGGCATCATCAACCTTCCGGTTGCAGCTGGTCTGGGGTCTACGTGCTTGTGGGCAGTTAACTCCTCCTGCCTGGCGGGGAATTTCAGTAGCTGCAAAACAGCTTGAAGATATTGTTCTGTGTATCCCTTGAGGGGGGACCCGGACCCTCCCCAAGGCTGCGCTATTGTTTCCTGACTGCTCCTCCCTGATCTCTACATCCCCTCCCTTCCCTAATTAGCAACTGTTTGGACCTGCCCTTTGGAACTCAGGGAAGGTCTTGGAGGCTGAATGAAGCCTATTTCCTGTAATCAAGAAATGGGGGAAACAGAAAAGCTTTTGTGCCCAGGAGCCCCACGGGGCCCTGCTCAGTTTCATGAGCTCCTATTATGTCCTGCTCTAACGCATCCTCGTGGCCTTGATATGTAACTTTCATCTTCAAAGGGAATGAACGGTATTCTTTCTAAAAGAAAATAACTGAACCTGTTGCTTCAGCTAAACCCAGAGTTAGTTGAGGTCAATCTCTTCCTTCTTAGTTGGTATCCCTAAAGGTATTTGTAAAGATCCAGGAATTTCCCCCAATAGTATCAATAATTATAGTTTGTTCAGTCGCTAATACTAGTGATCTGGAGAATATCCAAAACAATTTCTTATTGATGAAATTTATGACTAATTGAGACGAAAGGGAAAAAATAAACAAAGCAAACCATGCTCCATACAGCAACACACACCAGCTGAGTCTATAACAGCAAAGGCTTGGTTTTTACTTTTTCTTCTTCTTTTGACAAATGTCTGTCTTTGTACAGTTTAAAGTTTCTTGGATTTTGATTTTTTTAATGGGTGGGTGGAGAGGGGAGGAATCCCAACTGATGTCCATGTATGTAGCTCTCTCACCTCTGGGATCAAATCAGATATTTAAGAAAAGTCTGATAATTAGGCTTATGGATTGGTTATGCTCAGGGAATGAAGTACACGAGGCTCAAAGAGCGGCTGTGTGATCTTTGCACGTGTGTGTGTGTGTGTGTGAGGGATTTTACTTTTCTGTGGCATGGCACACATAGAAATTCATAACATGAATTGTCCAATATAACCATCATATTCTCCTAACACAACATAGCACAGAGAACTGGGAGATCTCAGAGCAGATTTGAAGCATCCCAGGGGGACCTGGTTTAGGACCCTGATTGCAGGAGGCCTGGGGGAGTAGAATAATATTAGCAACATATTAGCAATAATATTAGCAACAGGAACATAATAATATTCTATTCATAATGCCATTCAAATATAAAAGTTACAGGTATCAAAAGCCAGGGAAAGCATATATAACCCATCTCTGGGCACGGGGAAACGATTTGTCAGTGACATCTAGTTATATCCTTTACAAATTGTGTTTGGCGGCCAATACGTGAGATCTGATCAACAGTGGGTTAACGATGTGAAAATCCCAGAGACTGGCAGACTAAAGCGTGCATCCCGTCTTGAAAGTGGATTCATTAATCCAGGACCCCTCTGTTTACCTGCTCTTGTACTCTAAGCATGTTATCACATTCTTAGCGGTTGCCTCCTGATCAAAGGATGGCTGCTGTGGTGGTAGCGATCATGTCCATTTCCCAGGAAGGAAGAATGAAGTGTCAAGGGGAAAAAGTCATGTAACTCAGCATTCTCTTCTAAAGGCCCTTCCTGGGAGCCACAAAAGGGTGAAAAGAAGGGAGGAACCGAGGAAGGACCTTCACGCGGTAGCCTAACGTACTTTCCATCCTCTGACACTCCTGTTACAGATGAGCTAACCCCCTGACACACGTCCCTCGCCACCTCCTAGCTCTATAGCCTCTCGAATCATGTATTCTTCCCCTACCATCTCCCATCTGATTTGGCCAAATCTCAGTACTCAGGTGCCTCTCTCCTCCTTGAAACAATCCCCTCATCTGCCTTGGGGACCCACGCCCTCCTCATGTGCTTCCTCTCTCACTGACACCCTCTCCAGTCTCTCCTCAGGGTCCTTTCTTCTCAAATTCTACAGCTGAAGCGCCCAGCTTCTGCCCTCAGATCTCTTCTCTTCTAACCTATCTGTTTTTTTCCTCCTACATAACAGAGTATGCTTATAATTCCAAAATTTATATTGCTAGCCCTCCTTTCTGCTCTGAATTCCAGACTCATTTACCAACTGCCTACTTCCCAACTTTATTCATATGTCTAATAGGCATCCCGACTTAATATGCATGAAACATTGCTCTGGATTTCCCCTCACAGCCCCCAAATCCATTTCCATCTAAATGTTTACTATCTTAATTAATGGCATCACCATTGACCAATTCTCTCACAAAGGCATTTAATGTTTGTTTTTTTTTTTTTTTTCTTTTAACCCACAACACATCCAGTGCAGATCCTCTCGGTTCTGCCTTGAAAATATATGACAAGTCTCACCCTCTCACCCCTTTTCCCACCTGTCTCTGCATCCTGCTCTGAACAAGAGGCCACTCTTGGTCCAGGGACGCCCCGCATGCTTCTCCACGGGGCAGCTGTGCCCACTTCTAAGTCTCCGATGGATTTCCATAACCAGGAGCAGAATGACATGTCCTCAACCCCCTCCCCCTCCACAGGCCACGTGGCTTTGTTGCTGCTGCCAGACACATCACTGCCTCAAGGCAGGGTCCTTCCTCTGCATCCTCACCTGAATCACTTTATTTGGGTCCTTGGGAAATGCTTTGCTTCGCGGAGAAAAACTAGGGAGTGTCTCGCTAACCATTCCAGCTTCACCTGGCTGTGCTTTCCTCACAGCACGTGGTGCCTCTCTGTGTTCTTTCTTCCTTGTTGGTGTGTCGTCTGTACTCCAGAGAGATACACTACACAGAGCTGGGATGTCCTGTCTTCACCCGGTTCTCCAGCAGCCGGTGGGCACGTCACACGTCCCCGAGTGCAGGGGTGACCAAGGAGAACAGCCTCTGCAGCTAATCCATGAGCCTCATAGAGGACCCGGCAACTAGTCAAGTACTCTTTCTTTCATCTGGATAAAAAAAATGTTATTAGAATTAGAGACAGAAAATAACCAGACATGGGTTAGGTTGTTTGCCCATAATCTCCATTTGGCTTTTTGGATTTTGACTTAAATTTATGTTTTATTTCGAATGTGAAGCTAATTTTATCCCTCTTACCTAACTACTTTAAAAAAGTGGGAATTAAAGGCTAAGAGTTTTTTTTCTAGATTTGCAGTGTCTCTTATTTCGGTACCTGGATATTTTGAACAGAGCATCCAAACAAAAACTGGGTGGGGTCAGATGTGTACATTGAGCAGCTCATGAATAAGTGTGTTTGAGACTCGTGAGGGCTTCGGGAAGTAAAAACCAGCTCAAGGGTGAGCACGTGGGGATGTGAAGGCACCTTACGGCGTGTTATCCTGTGAAGTCCCTGCGGGGGATAAAGAGTCCAGGTGGGCTCACACAGCCCCACGGAAGACAGAACTGAGCAAACCTTGCCTGTCTCCCTGGTTTTCCAGCTCACTCTGCACGATATTACCCACGAAACACAGCCCCTGAGTCTTACAGCGACCCAGTTATTACCTCATTTTCTCAGAAGTAGTTTTCGAACCTCAGAGAGGTTAAGCATTTGCTCCAAGTCTGCAGTGCTGTGCTGGTCAACGTTTAGTGAGGGGATCTCTGGGAGAAAAATCGCCTTGTTCTTTAGCCTGTGTCAGTTACCATTGTGTAAATACTCACAACCAGGCCAATTCCCAGCTACCAGCATGGCTTCAGCCAGCTCCCAGAGTCCTAAAAACCAACAGTCAGCTTTCCTGAGCTGGAGAAGTACCCCCAACCCAGCAGCAAATGGCAGAATTTCATTCTTTTTTAGGGCTGAGTAAAGTATGCTTTATTGAGGATTTGCTTTGGAGAGGTGGTACTTTAGCAATTATTTTTTTACCTTTGAACAGAGAACTTCCATAAATGGGAAAGGTAAGGCGTTGGTTGAGGGATTTAATAATAAGCTATTTAGTGGCAGATTTGGGATTCAAACAGGAGTTTCTGAATTAAAACCTTTTTTTCTACACAGTCTTCCAAAAGGGAAATCATTATCTCTATTACATTTAGTTGCACGTCTAAGCCAGGAGACATTCGCGTTCTTTGGACCAGGTTAGACCCAAGCTCCACTTTCCCTACAGAACACCGACTGCATCCTCAGTGACAGGCCCCCTCCTTTTCTGCTGCTCCGAACCTGTTTATTTTGAGTACCTACTGTATGCCAGAAGCTGCTCTGAAGCAAAGGACAAGACGGTGAAGAAAAAACACAGAAATGTGGGAGGGAAATAAAAAATAGTGGAAGCAATCAAACAATAAAATACAGGTAAAATACTACCTAACATTTTCTCTAGAATAAAAACCCCAATAAGAATAGGGACAACTTCTGGATTTCTTACCTAGAATGGGGCTCAGTACAGGTAGATACTAACTAATAAGTGATGGGTGTAATTTTCATAAATGAAAAATAAAAATGAGATGTAAAATTTAAATGTTCTTTAGAATGCAGATAAAATAGCTTAGGGTATTTTAATATTTCTTTCAATAAAGCCTTTACATTAAAGAATTACATTTACAAAAATATATTCAATGATCTCATTTTCTATTACATTTTGCAAATAAATAATTAACATACTAGACAACAGTTGACTTTTATTGTCTTTTCTCCTTTGGAAGAATTCATATTTATGTATTTATATGCATATACACACATATATAGTCATATGTCAAAATGTCACTTACGTTACTGGAACAAGATGGCATATGTTAAAAATTCTAATCAGCTTGTCAAATATTGTTCATTAGTAAACAAGAGAAGGACATTTTTGGCGTAATAACATGATTCCTGTTTTCCAAGTCTGTGGCTTAAAAACAAGGGTCTTGGGAGGCGAGATTGAGTCTCTTGACGATGGCCTATACGTCATGGAGGCGAGAAAAGGTACAGGCGCCTGGCTCACGTTTCATAATCCACTTTGTTACCTTGCTTTGCATCCATCCAACACTTCTTGAATGATGACATGAGATGTCTGATCTCGTGTGATTGATAATTTATCTACGTTTGACTGATTGGCCAATACATCTTTTTTATTTTTTTTTTATTTTTTTATTTTTGGCTGTGTTGGGTCTTCGATTCTGTGCGAGGGCTTTCTCTAGTTGCGGCAAGTGGGGGCCACTCTTCATCGCGGTGCGCGGGCCTCTCACTGTCGCGGCCTCTCTTGTTGCGGAGCACAGGCTCCAGACGCGCAGGCTCAGTAGTTGTGGCTCATGGGCCTAGTTGCTCCGTGGCATGTGGGATCTTCCCAGACCAGGGCTCGAACCCGTGTCCCCTGCATTAGCAGGCAGATTCTCAACCACTGCACCACCAGGGAAGCCCTTGGTCAATACATCTTAACAGAAGCTGCACTTGACCCTTCCCATCATCCCCCTGTAACGTGGACCAGAGAAACCCGTTTGTCCCTTGCACTTCAGATAATGGAGCCCTCCTGCTGCCTCCTGAGTGCCAGAGAGGACCTTTAATCACAGCATTTAATCAGCTTCACACACATACATACATACGCACAGTTTCAGCTGTGAAAACACCAAAGGCTCAGAACACGCAGCCCGGGCTTCTGAGAACTGACTGAGGGAAGCAGGACCAGCGTGCAGATCAGCCAGGCCTGCTCTCATGTCCCTGGGATCTCGGGTAAGCTAGGCTGAATGGCATAGCACAAACGCAGAGTCTTCACACCCAAAACTGCATTCTAAGTTAAAAAACTCCATAGAACTGTTTCCTCTAAGTTGTTGTCAAAACTATGTATTTATTGTAATTGTTTCATACTTTTAAGATATTATCAGTTTAAAAATATTATTCTATTATTATGATCTCATACTTTTTTTAATCCTTGGATAATTTAAACTTTTAATCAAATGATGGCATAAACAGAAAATTCCATATTTAGTATGAATAAAATAATTCCTCACTTTCCAACCTCCACACGGAATATACTCACTTTGTATTTATTCATCTGGGTACTAGAGAATCCGTGATTAAAGTACTGATCATAATAGTTCTCCACTTTTTTTTTATAAGTTTATTTTATTTATTTATTTTTGGCTGCGTTGGGCCTTCCGTTGCTGCGCACGGGCTTTCTCTATTTGTGGCGAGCGGGGGCCACTCTTTGCTGCGGTGCACAGGCTTCTCATTGTGGTGGCTTCTCTTGTTGCAGAGCACGGGCTCTAGGCGTGTGGGCTCAGTAGTTATGGCTCACGGGCTCTAGAGCGCAGGCTCAGCAGTTGCGGCGCACGGGCTTAGCTGCTCCGCGGCATGTGGGATCTTCCCGGACCAGGGCCTGAACCCGTGTCCCCTGCATTGGCAGGTGGGTTCTTAACCACTGCGCCACCAGGGAAGTCCCTAACAATTTTCCACTTTTGATTCATACCTTATTTGTGACCTCCTTCTCGGGTCTGTTGTGATTAGCTGCTTGATCAATGACAGTCACATTAGGTTCGATGTAATGTATTATTCTTAACATTCGCCTCTGAACTTAGCTGTTCCATTTCAATTATTTATATGGTATACTGTTTGCACCTATCACTTTGGGTTTGTTCATTTTTCCCTTCCTTTCTGCAGGCTTCCAATTAGTGATTTTTCAAAACAAAGGGCATCAATTCCTTAGAACGCTGCAGTTCTCTGATCCCTCCTCGCAATTCTAGTTTAGAGCCTTTGTTTGGGATGAAGTGCAGACACTCACTGCCTGCTGTTCCTCTTACTTGCTCACTCTTTCTCCCACTGCATTGCTGGTGTTCTGTCCTTGAACTGATTAAAAAGATAAATGAGACTTCAGCTGCATCTATTTTTTGCCTCTGGGAGAAAAAGAACAGTAGGGTGGGCTGTAGGAGCACTGGAGTTAGGGTGGGCAGAGGTGAGATGTGCGTTAGTCTGCCTCTGCCACTAGCTGGTAGTCTGGACAAGTCACTTTCCAACCCTCGGTTGCCCACCTGCAGAAGGAAGGTTGTGTGTTGACAACTGTTTAGTTCTCTTCACGGGTCAAGATGTTAAGATCCCACAGACAGTGGCTGGGCCACTCCATTTGTCTGACTGTGTAAGGAACTCACTGGAGGGCCCACAGCGAGTGGACACAGCGCATTTAAACCCACACGCCTCCCCCCTGGGACAGGAGCCATGCCGTCTTCCACTCAAGGCGCCATATACCCTAACTTTCTTCTGGCACCTGTAGTGATTCTGAAACTACATCTGCAACTCCCCCAAACCTTTGCCAGACAAAGCAATCCTACGTTTACGAAAGTGCGCCAGGTTTAGACCACACTTTATGACTGCAGGAGTTAGTCCCACGTACAGTCAACCACTGGGTCGAACACCCCCTCCACTGAGAAGTTATAATACAGCCCTTTAACACGCCATCCAAAACTAAATTCCCTAACAACTTAATTTTAGCCCCTAGGTTCTCACTGGCCGGGTTCTTTTTAAACCATAATGACTGAATTGCAGAATCCTGATTAAATACGCAGTTCATTGCAAGTATACTGCTCGCACATTTACCTCGTAAGTAACCGCCGGTAAATGGAGTCTTTTATCCTCTTTGGATCATTTTGACTTTGACTTTGAATACACGCATATGAATTTCCCAGCCCTCCTCTTAAATCTTTAGTCAGCTGTGGAAATCTAAAAAACACCTCAGAACCCCTTCCACACGTGCTAGTGTAAGTGCCTTTACAGAGTGATGTGGGTATTAACACGCGCAAACATGGTGGACTCCAGAAATCAAAGCCTTGCCTACTTCCTACCAAATTACTCTGACATCAGATTGTAGACTAATGGTCATAACTTCTGACTCTTGCATCTTCACCGTATCAGGCAGTCAGAACCACAGACAATGGAATTAATTGGTTGTTTTTCATAGGTTTCAATGAAAAAAAAAACCCCAGCTGGTTTATATGTTATCACATTTCTACTGTCTGACTTCAGGTTTGTAGATGTGGCTGTATTTGTCATCAGGGCACTTAAAAATTTTGGCTTTTAAAAGGCCTCCAATAATTTCTGGATATATTTGTTTTTAAATAAGCCACATGGTGCAATAGGATTACTAATTGCTCAGTTATTTTAGATGATTCATAAAAGTCACCCAAACAACAATTTTCATCTTTAAATCATTTATACAAATGAGAAAAAAATTGCATGCTTTCCACATAGTGCCATTATAAAAAATATATATTGGGAAAGAGGTAACTGGCTTTGGACACTTCTAAGGGAACATTTTTAATCTAAAGGTGGACCATGAACTTTGGTCTCACAAGTTAAGGGCCTTCCCAAAGACAAGGAACCATGGAAAGTTCTTTCAGCCCAAGGCGACCTTAAATAAAGGTTTCACCAGAAAGAGGACCTCACTGCCTAAGGCAGGTGATTACAATGGTGGGTTCAAATCATGTTGAATTAATGGAGGCATATAAAATCTTGTATTTGTAATTTATCTAATGTATCTATTTTCTTTTTGTGAAGAACCCATTGCTTTAAAGATTTTTTCCTCTTTTTTTTTTTTTCAAATCCAAAGAAAGTAGGTGCCAAGAAAGCAGGTCTTCTCCTTCAAGAGCATCTGTTTTGGAAGTCACCTTGACTTAGGTTTGGAGGCATTTCAGACAGTTAGCTTTTCACATCAGAACAAAGGCTCCCTGAGAAGCCTTGACTTTGTTAGGGATAACTTCATCCATCAGCAAACAGCACCTCGGCTCCTGTCGTTCTGCTGCCACCACTGAAAGCCACAAACACTTTTACCTGTTGACCTATTTTGGTGACCTCCCAGGGTCAACAGGACCCTTTAATAAAGCTGGAAACCAGGCCAGCCCGGATGGGAAAACTCAGGAACATGCACGGACTTCTGGACTCTCACCCGTGCACACGAGAACGCGTGACCACACGCTGTACACGGGAAATAGGATCATGCGAAAATGTCTAGGGGTTCGTCTTCTCCTCGCGTTATGAGCCATTCCTTATCCCCCCAACCCCACCCTAGACATCCTTCTCCCATTGGCAAAAATTTCACATCACCTCATGTAATGATGAGCTGGATTTTTTCATAACCGCATGACAGTATCAACTAACTCCAGTTTTCCTAAGATGAGACTCTTAGTGAGACGCACTTTCCTCTCTATTTCCGGGTCTCATTCTGCCACCTACGTTGGAAACTATTATAAGATATAACATCCAAGAAGGACACGTGTAATCATTTATGCTGGTTACCCTTCTTGACATCCGTGCTATTGTTTTCCAATACTTTAGTTTTAGCTTAACCACATAATTTAGACATTTTAATTGTTTTACAGTCAGTATGTCCATATTTACTGTTTTCTTTGTGCATCATTTTTTTTTGTTTTTTGGCATCAAGGATATTTCTTCAAGATTGTTCTATTTTTTGAAGTACTTACTTTTAAGAGTAATTTTAGTGAGGATCTATTGGTAAAAATGCTCAATATTTTGGGTGTGTATGTGTGAAAAAAAGGACTGGAAAAATGCATAATATTTGAAATATAGTTTTACAGTATATTCAATATTAGTTATACTAGTAGAGCAAATATGTTTTTTAATGACTTGATAATGTTCCAGTTTTCTGCTTTTAAAAATCCAGCTGCCAGCCTGTCGTTCCACTAGAGGTGATATTTTGATATTTCTGTTTTTTGCTTCTCTCTTTTTTTGAAAATAGTTTCTTTGATATATCATAAATTCCACCCATTTTAATGCACACTCAATGAATTTTTACTTTCACGGTGGTACAGACATCACCACAATCTAATTTTAGAACATTTTCATCCCCCTATTTACAGTAACTCGGCACTCCTGCACGCGGCCCCGGGTAATTCCTAAACTGCTTGGGTCTCTCTGTATTTGCCTGTTTGGAGATTTCATATAAATAGACTCACACCAAGTGCGTTGCTTTGTTCCTAGCTTCCTTATCTAAGCCTGATGTTTTTGAATTTTATCCATGTTGTACTTCATATACTTCATGTTCTTTTATTGCCAAATATTTCCCTTGTATGTCTTTGCGCATTTTGTTTATCCATCTAACCAGTTAGTAGACATTTGGGCGGTTTCCATTTTTGTTTATTATGAATAATGCTGCTGTGAACGCTTGTGTACCAGTTTTTGTATGGACATAAATTTTTATTTCTCTTGGCTATATACCTAATAGTCAAATTTCTGGGTCAGAGGATTACTCTATGTTTTAAAAAGAGACCAAACTGTCCTCCCAAGTGAGTGCATCCTTTTACATTAATCCGTGAGCAATGGATTAGGTCTCAATGTCTCTGCATGTTTGGCCAACACTGGTCATTTTCTCTTTTTATATTATTGCCATTCTGGTGGGTGACAAATGGTATCTCATTTTGGTTTTATTTGCATTTCCCTAATGAGTAATGATGTTGAGAGTTTTTTCATGTGCTGATTGGCCATTTTTATATATTCTTTAGAGAAATGTCTATTCAACTCCTTTGCCCATTTTAAATTGAGTTATTTGTCTTTTTATCTGATTACAAGTTTTTAAAAGAATTCTGAGCACAAGTCCATTATCAGATACATGATTCTGAAATATTTTCTCCTGGTCTTTGTGCTGCTTTTTCACTTTTTTGATGGCGTCCTTTGAAGCACAAAATTTTTAGTTTCAAGTCCAATTTGTCCATTTAAAATTTTATGGCTTGTGCTATCAGTGTCATATCCAAGAAATGATTGCCTAAACCAAGGTCGTGAAGACGTACTCACCTGTCTTTTTTCCCCAAGAGTTTGATACTTCTGGATCTTACATTTAGGTCTGTGATCCACTTTGAGTTAATTTTTGTGCATGGTGTGAGGTAGAGGTTCAGATACATTTTGGATCTAGATGCCCAATTGTCACAGCAACATTGTACCCTGAGCTTTTTGATACTGACCACAATTATACACGCGCACACACACGTATTTACTTGGATGGTAAATGTTAAGTCTCAGTCTACATACATGGGTATAAGAAATACTTCATTTAAAAAAATGTTAATGTTTTTCTTTAAGTCAATTTGACTTCACTGGAGAACCCCTTGAGGAACTGGTCATTGTCAATACCGGTTGGCCTGCCGTGTGCACGGCTGAGCCCACACGGTGCTCTGGTCACTGTGGCTCTGCTCTTTCCAGGATGGGGCAGACATGCCCGCTGAGCCATTCAAAGCCGGATCTACTCCTCCTATGCACTGGCTAGAAAGGCAGCCCCCGACCAGGGCAGACACAGTGGTCCTGGAACTGAGAGCCCAGGCTAAGGCTTCCTGAATCCACAGCCTCAGAGACAGCAGCTCTCCTGGTGGCCCAGTTCTGGGGTGTGGGTTTGGGAGATGGTCCTGAAAGCTCAGCCCAAGGATAGCTCTTCATGCCCCCAACCCAGATTCTCTCAGCCTCCTATATGGTTGGTACATACCAGCACCTGTGTGGCCTTTGTTGTCTGTGAAAGAACCAACATATGTGACAAGAATATTTGGCAGGATTGTGATTCCCCGTGGCGAGGAGAGTGATCCCGGGGACTTCCTGTAACTGTGATCGTCTGAACTCCATGCGAGCCCTCGGACACTGCCAGGCACCAGCGCACAGAGCACACGGTCCGCCTTCCCACCTGCCTGCCCTTTGCCTCAGTGATACTCGCGGGTCCTTTCTTGATCTCTTCCTGCTGAGGGGCAATTGATTTAAGTTTTTAATTGTTTAAGCTTCAGGAAGATGAAAATCAAAAAAGAAATGAGTTAATGCTGTTAAGTCCCATAACATAACTATGCTCTTAATTAAAAAAAAAATTTTATTGGAGTATAGTTGCTTTACAACGTTGTGTTCGTTTCTGCTGTACAGCAAAGTGAATCAGCTGTACGTATACATATATCCCCTCTTTTTTGGATTTCCTTCTCATTTAGGTCACCACAGAGCACTGAGTAGAGTTCCCTGTACCATACAGTAGGTTCTCATTAGTTATCTATTTTATACATAGTTATATGTTCGAAGCGTGTGTGTGTGGGTGAGTCTGAGAATCCTTCATGGCAATGAAGTGACGTGGGATAAAGGGGGTTTAGTCTGGCCAGGACAGACTGAACCCCAGGAAGACAGTGAGCAAGTTTACTTCATGGAACGGTTGACACGCGGTGCCTAAGAATATGTGTGAAACGGGAGGCTATCTATGCAAGGTGAATGTGTGTTTTCTCTTTTGCATTACGGTTTCACAAGTCTTTGTCCCAAGGTGATGTAGATATTCATCTACACTTTTTTGGGGAAGAAGTATGTGTATGTGTGTGCGGGGAGGTATATGGAACGTGTCGATTTACTTGGGGTCATTTTTCTTTAGAATATGATAAAAGATCTTTTTTCTCCTCAAAACAATGACTCCAGAAGTAGTTTTGAATATTCGTTCTGTTGTGTGATGAGTTTGTGTAGGAAAACTTCCCGCCACAATAAATAAGGTGAACACACTTTAATAGTGTCATCTTCAGGGTTGTGTTACTGTGAAGTCAACAAAAATAAACACTTTTCAGTCTGCACTAACACAAAATGCACAAAAGTTAAGAAGAGTGAAATTTACATATAATGGGCCATAGTACAAACTAGGGAAGTCCTGAAAGGTCAGGAACTCATTATTTCGTATTCTATATGCATCCCTAACCACCTCCCATTAAAAACAAACAAATCCGGAAAATGAGAGAACTTAATTTTCCCACCATTTGAGAACTGTCACTGGCTAGGGGCCAGGCACAAATATCCAGCTGTGTTGCACTGGATTTTAATAATAACTTGGGGGCAAAGTGTCTTGGAGGTTTACTGTACTACATCCTTATACATACTGAGGTACTTTTAAGATTTTTGGCTCTTTTAAAATAGCCTGTTAACTATTTTACCAATAGTATAATTTTAAAAATTATTGGACCTTTAACTCTATTTTAATATCTGCTAGTGTGACTTGCATTATTCATAGGTTGGAATATATTCTTAGGGGTTCTCAGAGGAGATGTAGGGAGAAAGATGATATGGGAGAGGCAGGATTTCCAGCTGCCTGGAAGGTTAAAGAGAATAAACAGTCGTGTGCTTTCACTTTGGTACAAACCTCGAATCTCTGCATTGGGAGAGGAATGGGAGAATGAACACCCCTAATTACCTGTACGTTGGAAAACTTGCTTTCTTCATCCAGCAGAGCAGTTTGGCATATTTTTTAAATGTAGTTTTTTTGAGCTCTGCAGTTCATGGAAATTCTACCCACATCCTGCAAACAGATTGGCTTGTGGTATTCGAAGCTGATGCAAAATTACATCACTTTCTTTGTTTTCATTGGTAGTTTAGCATGAAGTTAGTTTTGACTACATATAGGACAGTTAGAATCCACTTTAAACTGGAAAAGGATTCTTGTTTGGTGCCAAAACACACATTGGACATCCATTAATAAATTATTTGCTTTCAAATGAGTTATACAAAACGAAAATGACTTCATATTTTAAAGTGAAATGCATTTATAACAGCTTTTTATAAAAACATTTTCCCTTGATTTGTTACCCTCTAACCTGGGCTTAAGAATGTTCTTATTTATTTTGTTGAAAACACGGGGAAGAAAATCTCCATTGGTACTGAAACGAGATGTGTAATAAAACAGAGCAGGTATAAGTTTTGACACGTTCAATGCAGACATATTTCTCTCTGCCTGTGTCTCAACTTTAATCAGGATCCTTTGTTGAACAATGAAAGATGGGTCAAGCCCACTATTTTGTAAGCATGTGCACATCCAGAGCTTTCATAATATTAGTTAAAATCAATGTGCTGCTTTTTTAATTATTGCTCATGGTACAAAGCAGGGAAGGCTCATTTAGGAATGGATCGATATTGGAAAGGGATTGGTAGATGGCAGAGCAGTACATCAGGCTGCTTGATGTAAAAATCATTGGGTCTGTGCTGTGGTGGTTTAGGGTTATCAGGTCTGGTTAGCCCCCAGCTGGCTGTGGGGCAAGGTAATAGGTGAACCTTCCACGAACCAGCACTCCTGCCGGTTCTCCAGAAGGACATGCTACCTGGCACACGGCATCACACACGTCTTTAAAAAAGAGACAATTAAGACAGCGCAGCTCTGCCTGGTGTGTATTGATCATGTGTAGAAAAGTTTGGACAGTAGTCGGGGAGTCATTTTCTTTATTCTTCTTTGGGTGGCTATTTTTTTTTAAAGCTCCTGGATTTTGATGAACAGATAGATGATGACCTGTGCTGAGTGCAACACACATGTGCAAATAGGCAGCTAGTTGTCCAGGAGAAATGTGTGTGTAAGGAGGAGGAAAATGAGAAGAAGGAGAGGGGAGAAATTTCAACCACTGCAGCCAGACCACATGGGCACCACCCAGAACATCTGATTCTTGCTTTTCTCTCACATATTCATATGGAAAGCATGATGACAGAAGCAAAACACTCCACAAACTTACACGCTATCACAACTGCAATGCTACACTGCAGCTTTTTCTAACTCTGCCCCTCTTAACAAACATACTTTTTTGGATGGAGACTGTACAATGGAGTCATTGGTACGGCTGAGTTGTTTCAGATAAGTGGATTATGCCACATTTATACCTGTTTTGATTATTATTGTCTGAAATCTGTGGCATATGCTTTAGGGAATAATGTTATGGAGAGGTTAGACTGTGCCTTGGGAGGACGCTGTGTAGCTTTGTGGCAGAGGATGAAGGAGGCATAGAGGCCGCCAGGCTCAGGAGGGAGGCTCAGGGGTTGATGACCGGCTGCATTCCAGCTGGCAGCCGCTGGGGAGGCGGCCGGCGGCCCTGTCTCGGGGCTGCTCACCTGTGCGGGCCTGGTCCCCGCCTGGTCCTCCGCCTCCGCCTCGCTCACCATCGACAGGATTGATTTCTGGTCACCACTGACCCAGGCTTGATTGGCAAACCTCCTATTTTTTTTCACGTTTTAATGATTGTGTGCTGTTTATTTTAATTTCTGTTTCTTTGACTAATCATTTGGCTGATCAAATAGCTTGATGTTGACTCCTGGCCAACATTAAAAGTAAGTTTTAAAAAATTAAAAGGATGAGGTCAGGTATTTCAGCAAAATAGAAAAATCATAACCCCCTGAAAGAAGATTTTACACACACACACACACACACACACACACACACACACACACAGAGTATTTGGAACGTCTAGGGAAAACATCCACACGTTATATTCACAACTTTACATTAAACAGTGAAATACAAA
The DNA here is from genome assembly GCF_965194825.1 of Balaenoptera physalus. NCBI lineage: Eukaryota > Metazoa > Chordata > Mammalia > Artiodactyla > Balaenopteridae > Balaenoptera > Balaenoptera physalus. The sequence continues at coordinate 2,175,152 of NC_138897.1, read as the reverse complement.
GAATACTTAGGTCAGCTTTGGTAAAATTTGTAAATGAATATCAGCAAATGAAAGTAAACACAGGGATAAAAATGTAACATTGTTCCTAGTTTAAGGGATCCTAATATGTAATATAAAATATAAAAGTTAAAAATATATATTAATTAAGAACTGGTTAATCACTTTAGACAAGGATTCTTTGTCTTTCAAAATACTCATCACAAAATGCATTTAAATGTTGATCTCTTCAAATGCACATGACTAATTCATGTTAAATGGGAGTTCTCAGTCTCTGTCTCTGTCTCCCTGTCTCTCTAACTCTCTGTCTTTCTTTGTCCCAGCCGTCCATATTTAACATATATATATATATTTTTTAATAGACTATATATATGTTAGTTTAGATGCCTGGTTGTCTCTTTTCTTGCACGTATGCAGTCTGTCTCTTCCTTTCAATTTACCTAAGAACTTACTTCAGGAAATGAGTAACTACCTGAGGTGAAATGGGTTGGTACCACTGGCTACACAGTGATAAAATTTTGACTTACCTTTTTATGAGAAATACTTTCACAAGGTGTAATACCACGCGTTACATTAGGTTCTGTTCCAGGCAAAGGGAGAATATGAAAGAGTCACTAAATCTTTATAAAAACTTGATGGGAAAGCATCTTCATTTAGTTGAGTTTACATGGTGGAAAATAAAAAGAAAGACATAGATGGTAGAAGATATCACATTCATGATAAGTTTGGAAGTACAAAACCAGGCACAATAAAAGAGGCATAACTTTGAAAATCAAATGGAATTACAAAAGCAACAAGTTTGAAACTGTTGAAGGAAGTTAAATAAGGTGATTTATACATGGGGTTCTTGCAAAATTAATTATTTGTCATGCAACATTTACAAGTGCCAACCACCAATGAAGGACTGTAACAGCGTGGTCATACGAAAATAGTGGCTTACAAAATAGTGAAATTGCCACCATACAAAAGATAATTCCCTGCTTACACTTCCAACAATCTTCTGAACTAAGCATAAAAATATTCTCAGTACAAACCCCTAGAAATATTAGATAAACTGCTAAATAAAATTACTTTAATTGCAATGCTGATCTTACAAAAATACAGCAACAAGAAAGAGCTGAAAATCAAGCCATCAACATGAGAGATGGTGCTGGGACCCAGGAAGGTGGGGGTGGTGAAGGTAGAGATGTTGGAGGTGGTGATGGTGATGGGCAATGGTGATGGAGGTGGAGGTGAGGGGTAGTGGTGATGGAGGTGGATGTAGAGGTGGTGATGGTGGAGGTGGAGGTAGATTGATGATGGTGGAGGTAGAGGTGAGGGGAAATGGTGATGGCGGTGGGTGTAGAGGTGGTGATGGTGGAGGTGGAGGTGAGGGGTAATGGTGATGGAGGTGAGTGTAGAGGTGGTGGAGGTGGAGGTAGATTGATGATGGTGGAGGTGGAGGTGAAGGGTAATGGTGATGGAGGTGGAGGTAGAGGTGGTGATGGTGGAGGTGGAGGTGACTGGTAATGCTGGTGGAGGTGATGGTAGAGATGTTGGAGGGAACATCTGTTAGGAATGAATTTGACAGAAGATGCACAACACCTGTGCACTGAAAAAGCTGTGGAGAGAAATGATAAAAGATTTGAATAAATAGTTATACAATGTTCATGTTTCAGAAGATTCAATATAGTTAAGATGTTGATTCTCCTCAAATTGATTTATAGATTCAACACTTTCCCAGTTAAAATCCCATCAGACTTTCTGTAGAAACTGATAAGTTAATTCTAAAATCCATATGGAAATGCATTGGGCATAGAACCAACTAAAGCAACTTTTATGAAGAAGAACGAAGTTGAAATGCCAACATTAACTCATTTCAAGTCATTATAAAGTCACCTTAACCGAGACAGTTACGTACTGCTGTCAAGAGAGACGAATAAACGATAGAACGGAATACTTGCACCATGTTAAAAGAGTAACTCTAAATGAATTGTAGACCTAAATTTAAAACAATGCTCTAAAGCTTCTAGAAGGAAACTTAGGAAAAAACTCTGCATATTGGCTTAGGCAAGCAATTTATAAATATCACACCAAAAGAATGATCCATAGTAGAAAAAAATAATATTAGACTACCTCAAAATTAAGAACTTCGCTTTGAAGCCTAGTGCTAAGAGGATGAAAAAGAGCAAGCCACAGGCTGGGAGAAAACATTTGCAAAGCATATATCTGATAAAAAATTATATTTAAAAATATAAAGAATTCTGGAAACCTAATGATAGGAAAACAACCCAAGTTAAAAAAAAAATGGGCAAAAGATTTGAACAGACACTTCATCAAGGATGAATAGATGACAAATAAGCACATGAAAAGATGCTTGATGCCACTTACCATTAAGTCAGTATAAATTAAAATGACAAGAAAATATCACTACATACCTATTAGAATGGCTAAAATTGAAAGATTGAATATAACAAGTGTTGGTGAGGATGTGGAGAAACTGAAACTCTCATACACTGATGATGGGAATGTAAAATGGTGCAGCCACTTTGGAAGACAGTCTGGCAGCTTCTTGAAAACGTAGGCATATACGTATGCTCTGATTCAGCTGTTTTATTCCTGGGTATTTATGCCCCCCAAAGAAAGCAAACGCAGTTACAAATACTTATACATGCATGTTCATAGCAGCTTTATTTTTAACAGCCCCAAATTGAAAACAACCCAATTTTTCATTAAACGGCAGCAAATCTATACAACAACCAACTACTATTTAACAATAAAAAGAAATAAGTTGTTGGTACCTGCACATGAACATATCTCGAAATAATTATGCTGAGTAACGAAGCCAGACAGAGCAAAAAGAACGCACACTTGTATTAGCTTCTTATTACTGCTCTTACCAAATAACTGCCAATATACTGATTATTTGTAATTGGAGTATAATTGCTTTACAATGTCGTATTAGTTTCTGCTGTACAATGAAGTGAGTCAGCTATGTGTATACCTGTATTTCCTCCCTCTTGGACGTCCCTCCCACCCACTCCCATCCCACCTATCCAGGTGGTCACGGAGCACCGAGCTGAGCTTCCTGTGCTTTATAACAGGTTCCCACTAGCTCTCTATTTTATGCAAGGTAGTGCATGTAGTTCATCCTCATCTCCCTATTCGTCCCACCTCCAACTTCCCCTGCTGTGTCTGCATGTCTGTTCTCTACGTCTGGGTCTCTATTCCTGCCCTGGAGATAGGTTCATCGGTATGAAACAGCTCCTACAGGACTGAAGGTCAGATCTGAAGGTCAGAGCTGGAAGTTGGTCTCGCTGGGCTATGACCACGACGTTGGCAGGATTCTGTGCTGGAGGAAGCAGCAGAGAACCTGTTTTCTCACCTCTTCCAGCCTCTAGAGGCTGCCACGGTCCTTGGCTCATGGCCCGCGTCACTCCAACCTCTGCCTCTGTCTTCACATCTCTGTGACTCTGACCCTCCCTCCTCCTTACATGGGTCCCTGTGATGACACCCATCCACAGGATTAGTTCCCATCTCAAGAACCTTATTACTCAGACCTGCAAAGCCCCTCCTGCCCTGCAAGGTGGCATGCTTTCAGATTCGATTCTGGGGATTAGGATGTGGATTTCTTGGAGGGCCATTATTCTACCTACTACAAAACTACGTGATTGTCTTCCATAAAATTCTAGAAAATGCAAACGGACCTGTAGTGACAGGAAGCAGATCAGTGGTTGCCCAAAGTCTGGGAGGAGAAGTGGAGGGGGCGTGGGAGGGTTAGGAGGAAACTTCTGGAAGTGATGCATATCACTGTCTTGGCTATAGTGGTGTTTTCATGTGTACAGACACGTAAACACTCACCAAACTCTACATCTTTAAAATGTACAGTGTATTGTTTATCAGTGACACCTCAAAAACATGTAAAATAAGTGTGTTCTGATATAAGACATCAGAAAATTACTAGTTAATAAATCAATGTTTTTTGGGAAAAGAAGAGATAGAAAAGAAGTAAAACTTCTAAGAATAAATAAGTTAATTAAAACTGAATAACTCAATGGCAAGATTAAATATCAAAGTAGACAAATCTAAAAAGGGAATTAAGACCTCAATGGGGCATGAGGAAATTACGTTGTAGACAGCACATAGAGGAGAAGAGACAGAAAACACTACCAGTTAAAAGATGTGAATGAGAGAGGAAAAAGCCCAACTTAGAGCCAAAACAGAAGAGAGAGAATGGGAAAGAGGAACATTTGGATGCATAAAGGACACAAACCTTAGATTCAAGAATTATAGTAAATCTACAGAAAGACCAAGCAAGCAAATCCACACCAAGAGTCATCATAGTAAAATTACAGATATCCAAGACAAAAAATAAAACCGTAGAGAAGTCAAAGGTAGGAGAGGGCTACAAAGGAACAGTAATTAGACAGATATTCCTCCACAGAGACTATAGGGGCAAAAGGTAGGAAGGGAAATTCAACTATCAATGAATATTTTATATACATTTTAAAGGGTGAAAGGCCAAAAAGAACGTATCACAAAAAGCCTGAGAGAATTTATTTCTCATGGACTTTGATGATGGGATGATTAGGAATGTGCTTCAGAAGAAAGGAAATTGCACCTGGAAAGGATGGCTGGATTCACAGAGAAGTAATAAGTAAAGAGGAACAGTGAGTGTGTAAATAGAGCTAAGGTGATGTTAACTGCACAGTAATAACAAAAGCAATTATTAAATGTCTGAGCATTCAAACAAGATAGAATTAAGATACTAGAAAAAACATACAGTAAGAAAGATGTTTCTTTGAAATCAGTACAGCTGCTGAGAAGAAATGTAACAATATTAATCAATTTTAGATTTTTGCTAATCATGAATACGTGAAAAATGCCAATTGTTACTTCCAAAGAGGACAAAAGTGATTAGTTTCTAAAGAGTAGAAAAAAAAAAAAAACAGTGAAAATTTAATCATCCAAAAGAAAACAGGAAAAAATGCAAAGAAGCAAAGGAACGGAAGAGTAAATCAAAAGATCAAATTAGAAAATTGAAGGAAGCTCAACTATTTTATTTTAGTATATTTTTAATTTAATTTTTTTTTATATTGGAGTATCATCAATTTACAATGTTGTGTTAGTTCCAGTTGTACAGCAAAGTGATTCAGTTATACACATACATGTGTCCATTCTTTTTCAGATTATTTTCCCGTGTAGATCATTACACAGTATTGAGCAGAGTTCCATATGCTATACAGCAGGTCCCTGTGGATTATCTATTTTATATATAGTCGTGTGTATATGCTTAACTATTTTAGTCCCAGAAAATGTAAATGGACTCAGGCAGCAACTGATAAGGCCAAGGTTCGGATTGGATTTTTTAGAAGCTCAGCTCGTCGCTGTTTATAGGAGACATAAATAAGGCATAATGACCCAGAAAATTTGATGGAGAAGGAAAAATGTGTATCAGTGCTCTGTCCTAAGTGCACGAATAACGTCCCAGAATAGACGTTAGGGAAGCAGGCTGTATGAGGCCGCAAGTGTTCGTACAGACACCCCAGGAGACCTGTCCCGTCTGAGCACGTAGCTCACATCCAAAGCAGACACAAGGGCTTTGGGAAATTGATAAAAACAAGAATCCCCCGACACATCAACATTGCTGGGATCCAGGTAAGCAATATTGTGAGAAAACTAGCGACTTAAATATAAAATTAGAATAAAAGAAAGAAAATTAATTAGCTTAGTAACCAAGCCAAGAAGTTGAAATAAGAACAGAGTAAACCCAAAAGGATAAAAGAAATAATTAGCCTAAAAACAGAAAATAATTCAACGGGAACAAGAATAAAACTGAGGGAATCAGACAAAATGTGTTCTTTCAAATAAGCAATAAAATGGGCAGTTTCATTTAATAAAAGTGAGAAGAGGCCCACAGAAGGATGCATATTTGGATTATAAAGGGGGTGCATAACTACAATGGGAAACTTTAAAAATTATAAGAAAATATTATAATTATATTATTTATATATATAATTATAATTATATATAAAGAAATATATATTCTCTCTATATAAAGTTCCTTATATATATTTTACATGTATATATAAAGTCTATCTATATAATGTTTATATATAAAGTTTTAATTTATATAACCTTTATATATAGAGGACTTTATATTATATATGGAACTTTCTATATATAAAACTTACCACATATATAATATCAATTTCATATAACTTAATATATATATGTTAGAAAAAAGGACATTAACAAAGCTGACTCAGAGTTTTGACTAACAGAAATAGAATTTTTGACTAACAGATTTTTGATTTTACTTAATATGTTTCAAACTTAAATATTAAAATTATTTTTAATGACTATTTAATTTTTTTTAAAGGAAACCAGAATTTCTTGCAGGAATGATGCCCAAGTAAGACATGGCAGTGACTCCCCAGGTGAGCACTGGGGGTCCTGGAGGGGCAGGAACTTCAGCCTTAATGGGGGGATTGGCCCCTGGAGGGTGGGAGGGCAGGAAACCGGGACCTGAGTGCAGAAGGAAGGAACCTGGAGTGATGGCAAAGCAGGGAACTTTCCAGGGCTCTACATGCTGAGGAATTCGCGGAGCGCCTGGGACACGCTGCAGAGCCAGTGGGCCGCTGTAGGAAGCTAACCTCTTCCCGCTGTCCCCTGACTGCCTGGGGTCTGCCTGCCTTTGCTGTGCACCGATTTCTGCACTTCCTGCGATGTTGCCCGCGCAGGTGTCCCGGGATGCTTAGTCTCTTACGTCCACAGGCCTCTCCTGTGTCCGTCCTGGCTGCCGGACCACCTGTGGACTCACGGTCCTCCCAGGCCTGAGCAGGGCATCCTGCCCTCCTGCTGTTCGGGGGCCCCGCAGGCACAGAGGAGAGCTGGCACCGGTTCCCGTTCCCCGGAGGACCTCAGTGCTTGCAGCAAACCCCGTACCCCGCCGAGCTCGACCCTCGTTAATATCACCGTTTATCAACAAGGAGGTGTTAAATCCTGAAATAAATTGCCCAGGGCACAGCAGGATAGCAGGGGCAAGACTGGGAAGCCGCAGTAAGCCCCTCAGAGGCTGCACGCTTGAGAGTGAACCAGACGTGCACCAGCCACTATTTAGCTGGCTGCCTTCACTATTATTATTACTTTCCCCTTTAGTGCAGACTTTCCAGAGAAAGCTTGTCGGACTATTGGTTTGCAGTCTGGCTAAAAGGAAAGTTTGGCTCCATAAAGAACACGGGAGCTTAGAAAAAGTGACTGAGGGGCTTGGTGCCACTCTGATGTTGCACTTTGATTACGCGTGCCGTGCTGAGGGCCTTGAGCTTCGTCGCTGTTGCTTTAGCGGCATCTGGATTTTGATGCAATGTTGAATTGTGAGGAGGGATTCCTATTTTAGATGTGATGAGAGGGCACATTCTCACTATAATTGCCTATAGTGACAATTAAAAACAAAAAAGCAACAGCTAGAGCTGGGACAATTTGAGTAACAAAATAAATAACATAATATTGGATGTAACCCAAAATACAATATAAATATTCATGAGTCTATACTGATATAATAAATGATTGAATACATTAGTAAATGGAGAAGAAGAGGCTCATATCCCAGGCAGAAGAATTCCAAATAAGCTCTGTGGATACTCTGTCCAAGGAGGTGGAAAGTAAGTCCCACTCCTTAGGTGTGGGCTGTGCATGACTTCCTTGTAAATAGTACAGCACATAAAGAAGGAAAGAAATGGTAGCTGTAAGGTGGATAAACCCGACAAGCACCACCTCTGCCCAGGGGTCAGGTCAACATCAAAGGTGATAAGGCATGTTGATGGGATGTATCTTGATATGAGGTGATGAAGATAGTGACTTACGCTGTGGTCCTCCTTCCCCAAACCCACAAACCCTATCATGAGAAGAAACATGGAGGGAGGAGGGGCAATACAGGGGTAGGGGATTCAGAGGTACAAACTATTATGTATAAAATAAGCTACAAAGAAATATTCTACAACACGGAATATAGCCAATATGTTATAATAGATATAAATGAAGTATAACCTTTAAAAACTGTGAATCACTGTATTGTACACCTGTAACTTATACATCAACTATATTAAATAAAAAAAGAAGAAACATCAAATTCCAACAAAGCGCCAGCCTGCTCTATATCTGACCAAGACTCTACAAAGTCATCAAGGATTTGTCATCAAAAACCAGGAAAGCCACAACCAAGAGTAACCCGAGAAGACAGAATGACTAAATGTAATGCAAGTAACCTGGATGGGATCCTGGGACAGAAAAAGGACTTTATGTAAAAACCAAGGAAATCCCAGAAAAGTAAGGATTTCAGTTAATAACAATGTATCAATCTTGGCTCATTAATTATCACAAATATGCCGTACGAATGTAAGAAGTTAATAAAAGGGGAACTGTATACAGGAATATATGGAACTCTTCTATCTTCCGAATTTTTCTTTAAATCTGAAACTGTTCTAATGAAAAGGGACTATGCCTAAAATTCACATTATTTTAGAGTTTACCTTAGTGCCACTGCCACTAAGAGAAGTAGTTTTATTTCATTTTTCTTTTGTTTCAGAGAATTACATGAGAAAAGGGCATAGCTAACTTCATCTGCTGTGCAGCGACGGCCAAGGATGTTCTTAAATTTAAAAACATTGCTCCCTGGTGGACATCCCCTATACCAGCTGCCATCTGAAAATGAATTTTCCCAGCTTAGTTTTTAAGCACCTTGAAAATGGGAGTTTATAATGAAAGTGCTGACACCACCTGAAGGAGAGTAGTGTGAATGCATTGCTATAATTTATAACGTCAGCCCATATTCCAGACGCTTTCTCTATGCACTGCGCTTTGCACAAATAGGAAAAGAAAGTACTGCAGTGAATTACTGTGCAATTAATCATTTGACCATGAGGGATTCATTTACTAATTAAAAACGCAAAAAGAGTAAATTGAAATAACCAGTGACTACTAAATCACGTCTTCCGGAGCGTCAGCCGCAATGTAATAAATCACAGGGTATCAATCTTGAGTCCTACACGTTTGGATACCTGTACTTCCAGACTGCCTACAACGTGCCTTACGTGTGCAAAGATTCTTCTCCTGTGCACACAGCAATTTACATCTAGATGGACATATAGCTCCATTTAGAGACTTCTATCTATGTATGTCTCTCTCTCTCTCTCCAGACATACTACTTTGGATTCTAAAAAATAAAAACAGTCAAAGAAAATGAAAACTTGGCATGAAAAAGTAATTAATAGAAAATAAAGAAGAGTATTGATATTATATATAAGAACATGGCATCTTCACACATCATATCGTGTTACTTACACCATGACACTCATGTCTTGGTACTTAAACTTGACCCCTTGATTCTTCAATGCAGGTCAGCCCCTAGGCAAGTTCACTAACCTATTCGACCATTATTTGCATCCTCTCCTATTTCCTTAAATTACCCATTCTGAATACTTAAATATGTTATCAGGAGGCATGGCACAATAGAATTAGAAAATTATAATTTTTGACGTAATTTTGAAACACTCTCATGAGGAATCTAGTGAGACAGCAAAGAGGGTCAAAGCCAGACGGAACAGATGTTGATGTAAAGCTCTCAGATCCTCTAGAAGCTCTGGGTTCTCTTAGTTCCCATACGCTGGGTGCGGGGCATGGAGGGAAGCTGCCTCACTTTTTCTAATTCTGCTCCCCTGCAGGACGCTGAAATTCATGCAATGCTCCCCAGAACAGAGGGAAGACGGAGTAGTACACGAGAACTTGTGAGGCTACTGCGGAGATGAGGAGGGTGAGGTGGGAACCAGAGGAAGGGGAACAGGGTGTTGCCATTTAAATCAATCACTGAAATAAGGACAGAAGGAATTTCTCCTGAGCAAGATGTCGCCATTGGGGGGAAGTGGGCCGTGTTGGCCGCCACTGCAAAAGCTGTGGCTGTGTCGTTCCTGGACACTTTCTCTTCATTGAGGGGGAAGGTGTCTGCCTGCTGGGTAAGTGTGCAGTTAGAAGGAGAAGGCATGGTGGGGGGATAGGACAGGTGGTCCTGTTCCTCAGCGTTTGACCCAGAGTTTCTGTGTTCCACCGCGGAGAGAAACTGCCAGGCATCCCTTCATTCAACGCGTGTGTCTTGAATACCTACTGTGTGCCAAGCACTGTTTCGGAGCTAGGAATATACTGGCCCAAACTCACAGGGCTCCTACCCTCCTGGTCCATTTTGTTATGAAAGAGAGAGACAGAAAATAAACCTGACAGAGATGGATGGTGATGATGACGACAGGTATTTAGGTAGGTAAGTAGACAGATGGTTGGACGGATAGACAGATAGATAGATGGAAGATACACAGATAGGTAGATAGATCGATAAATACATAGATCTGACTGACGGAAAGTTTTATAATGTGATAATACCATTATTCCCTCACAAAGGCATTATTATGCAAACATAATTTTGGAAGTGATCTTAAATCTGCTACCGATCAAGAGTTGGGACTTTGGAGACAAACTTGGGCTCAAAACTCAACTCAGCGCTTACAGGTGGCTGACCGTGGCAGGGGTGACTCAGGTCTCTGACCCTCAAAACCCCTCCTCTGTTAAGTGGCACTTAAAGCAGGAAATGTACAAAAAGCTTTAGTACCTACCCAGTGTGACACATAATAAGCGATCCATGAATCATATGGGTAGTTTTTAAAATACATTTTATCTTTTTTCTTACTATCTTACATCTTTCAGAGATCACTCTTTTTGCTTTCCCACACCTTCCCTAATTTGAACTTTTCCCTCAGTATCCATTTTTCGCTTTCTTTCCTAGTTTCTCTGCAGGTTACTCATATTTATTATGCTCTCGTCTCCTCTTTCTTCCTCCCTGGGCCGATCCTTTCCGACAACATACAGCACAATAAAAAGTCCATTAGTGTTAGTTGACTGGGTAAAGATTATTGTACATAAGGAGAGCTGCAGACAAAATGTATTTAGACTTTCAAAAATCCTTTGATAAGGTTTTATACCAAATGTCATTAAATATCCATTCATCAAGGGACTGGAAACTGATTTTCTTGGATCCCTAGAGATCAGGGTTAGAATTAATGTTACTTAATAGGTTTATAAATGATCCAAAGGAAAAAATAGACCCTTTTGGTATAGTTTCATTTGTTTGTTTTAGTTTTTAAGTGATATTCTGACCTTATGGGCAATACTTTATGATTATAAAACACAAAATTAGAGTCAGGAAACCTGGCTTCTAGTTTGAGAATTTCTCTAACAATGTGACGTATAGTAAGTCATTTCAGTTTAGGGCATCATTTCATATCTTCAAGGTGAGAATGGTGGCAGAGAGTACGGTCCAGCAGCAGAAAACCCCTCTTCCAAATGAAGTCATAGGTATCTCTGTATCTTTACCTACATCTGTATAACTTTTCTGTTCGAGGTTGCTGGGAAACGTAAAGGCTATAGGAATAAACCACTGGAAGACTTTACCTTCTAATGCCTTCAACCATCATTTATATACCAATGGCACACATATCTATTCCTCTGGTTATTCCTCTCTTGAGGACCATATCTTAAAATCCAACTGGCTTTTTGACTGGATCTTCCCATCTTTAAATCCCACAGGCATTTCCAATCCAGTAGTCCAGGATACACGTACTTTCTCTCCATGCGCACCAGACTTGCTTTCCCTCTGCAATTCTTGCAGTAGAGAATGTCATTTCTCAAGTGCAGGGGTGGATTCAGGATTTATAGCACATGAAACTTAAGCAATTTGATTGGGGAGGTGGATCTTTAAGGAAAAGAATACAAAAGCATAAATTAAATATGTAGGACAGAGCCTTGAACAAATGTATGTTGCAGCCCTCATGATTCAGCTGCACTAGCTTCACAGGGAGACTGTCTCCCACCAATTCAGACCCTGGGACGCTGGCTTCACTCCGCCACCTCTGTCGTCTTCCCCACATTCACTGCTATTGGTCCATCTCTTCATAAATATCTCCAATCCGACTTCTCCCTCAGTCTTGGTCAGGCCCTCCTCCATAAGCCTCTAAGATAGTGCTTATCGCCCTGTCTTGTAATTGTTGTGTTACCTCTTGCTGGTTGCCAACATCTGCCCACTTTGAGCTGAGGGTAGGATCTCTGATCTTAGACCCACGACATGCCTGAGACATGGATGCTGTTGAATCCATGCATTTGAGCAGGAAAGTATCAGGGGGCTCTCAGTGAGAGGATGTAGTACATGCTGTATATAGGGAGAAATAGCTTAAGTCTCCCTTGGAGGCCAGATAGGAGAATGCAAATATTTTTATGTGGTGTCTAGAAAATTTATGGAATACACTGTCTTATAAAATATAAACAGGCTAAAGGTGTATTCATGTTCCTGTGTTGTAGAAATATAGTAAACACTAAGGGAACTAGGATGGTTTGAGTGAGGCCAGTTTCATCTTTTCCTATGTTATCTAGAGAATAATGAGGTATCGAATTGAAGAAGGAGAGAAGTTAGGGTAATATTTTTAATTATTATTGACCGAAGGCAGAGATAATTGAAGTAATGGTTTTTTAGAGTTTTTATTTCATGTTGAAAGACACTTTTAACATAAAGGCAGGGCACAGGTCTAGCCTAAGAGCGGAGTGTCTTGTGGCACAAATTCTGACAGCTGGTGCCAGAATGAGATGCGTTCTGAGTGAGAATAGACTACAGTAAGCAGAATGGCAGGCATCAGACGTGGTTATGAGAGGCTACGGCAGTGATCAGAAGGGCATGCTCTACCTATGTGTATGGTGAAGATACTGAACAAGGATCGTGAATCCCTTTTAGGAACCACTATCGAGGCACTGTGTAAGAACAGGAATGTGCGCCAGCTTCCGTAATGTCAGAATATTGAATGATGATGAAAAATATTGCCAATCGGAAAGCATATCAAGGTTACTCAGGACAAACAAATCTGTTTAAGACTAATATGTATTTTCAGTGTGATTTGGACAATGTGACCTAAAAATCAACCTTATCCATGCTCTGTACCTATCAGAGGAGAACTTGGCCAAAATTATGTTACAAAGAAATAAATCTATGTTATGGAACAAAAAGCAAACTGGGAGCCCTTTGAAGTATGGTTGTGTCAGAGCCCCTTCTGACTATTTCTCTCATATACTCTCACCCTCTCATGTGTGATATAATGGACTTACTCACATTTCTAGTTATCTGTCTTCCTCCCACTAGAATGTAGGATCCTTGAGGGCCAGGAGTTTCTCTTTTGTTCCCAGCTGTATCCAAGCATAGAGAAAATGTCTCAGTAAATATTTGTAAAAATGGGTTAGTTCTTTTTTAGAGCCTTCAATAATGATGTGCATTTGCTTCCCTGAAAGCACTTTTATTTTGTAAATAGTAGTATGCTCAGTGGTTGAGTGATAAACTATCTAAAAATAAAGGAATCAGGGAAAGTGCCTGGACTCAAAATCCAGCAAGGGTTGAGTTGACGAGACAGACAGAAAAGGGAGGATGTCAGGGGCTCCTCTGAGCTGCCTGTGTCCACAGCCAACTGTGTGGAATAAAACACGGACTGCCCACTACTCGTTGGGGTGCTACAATCAATACTCTAAGGTAGAGTGCGGATAAAACAGAAGGTAGATAAAGCGTACAAGGGTGGTCATAGATCCAATATTTAGTGCAAATTACTCAGGATATTTACATGGGGTCAGCTAACAGATTTATGGGTCAGAAAATTGGCTATTGGCCTGGCTATACAGCAGTACAAAGCAATATTTCCTAGGGGTTATATTCAAGATTCTCCCTTGATAATATGCACAGAGTTGCAGATATCCGAAAATTGTGAGATCAGGAAAGCATTAAGTTATATGACCTAAACAATACCTTCATTTAAAAAAATCTTTGGAGATTAGCACATCATCGAAGTATTAAAAAAAATATAAAAAATAGAAACAGTATAAAATTAAAAAATATTTTAAGCATTTAAAGTTTGTAGTGTATATATTTATATCTTTTAGGAAAAAAAAAAAAACACAGAAAAAGGTGCATTTTTTGCAGACCTGGAAACAGAACCAGTTCTCAAGGCACTGGATTTATCAGAGTCATTGATCACATTGGGAGATCTATTTTAAAAGTTTGGGGGCACTAAGCTTTTTAACATCAATAGAGGAAATCTGCCCGCGGGTCTTGAAAGGGTTAATATACCTCTTCAATCCTCCCCACCCTCAAAAGAGCAATTTACGCCTATCTCGGCAATACCATTAGGCTCACATTTTCCGCTTTCACGTATTTTCAAATAGTCCCCAAAGGGGTGACTCGATAGATCTAAAAACACTAAAATCCAAACTTATGAAATGCCTTTTAAGCATAAGTGTACTCTCTCTTCCCCTAAAACATTGCGTACACTGTCTGTGAGCTCAGAAGCCACACAAATCAAGGTTAGAATTTCCAAGGAAATGCTGGTATTCTGGACAGTGTTGTTTTGGAACATTAACGTATTTTTTTCTGAATTGTCAAGAGTTGATCCTCGTAATGGTGGTCAATCATGCGTTACTATTATTTATCAATTGTAATTTGACCAGTTGTGGTTTTATGCCCGTTAGTGGCAGATTATGACAATTCTAACCTGGCCATTTTCTATCAGCGCTAACTTTTCAAAATGCGTATTTCAAATTTTTATGTCAGTAGAAAACACGGTTTACTACAATAAGATAGTTCTATTTGCCAGCTTCTGTGAAGATTATTTCTAGCGTAATATAAAATATTCTATGCTACATTCAGTTGAATTCAATTCAACAGACATTGAGACTGAGAAAATGCCGAGTTTCAAATGCCTCGAGCGAGGGTCCCTGTGCATGGAACCCCCCAGTTCTGGGTGGACCTGGGGTTTGAGTATACAATTCAGTGAAAGGTGAGGATAAACAGTCTCTTTGAAATATTTAGTGTCAATCTTGCCTTTTTTTTCTAGTAAACATCACCTAGCAAAAAATGCCAGTGGGTTTTAAAAACCAGAAAGGAGAACAAAAAGTAAAGTAAGTGTATAGAAATCAAAATAATGAAACAACTCAATACAGGTGACTGTTGCATTAATTTTATTTCCCAAAGCAGATGTAATTCTTGGTATTGCATGACTCTCTGTAAAACAAATTGACACATGTTTATTATATTTGTTAAAACTGAAGCAAAATTGAATAACGTTCAAGACCAAGGCAGGCTGAAACATATGCTCAGTCTCCAGGCCCACATTTCTTTTTACTTTGATGAATAATGGTAGAAAAGTTGTCCTCCTCTTTATGTTCCCTGGATGCTTTATCAGGGAAGGGGGTAGAGATTAGCATTTATTGATCAGCTGCTATGTTCCAGGTGCTATGATAAACAACTCGGATATATGCTATTATGTTTAGCAAGAACTCTTGCACTGCCTTTTAAGCGGAATAGTGTTCTCCCCAATTTTTATGATAAGAAAATTAAGATTCCAAATGGTCAAAAACCGCACATTTTTCTTTAGTACATGTCAGTGCTGATATTGGAATCCAGGTTCCAAAGACCAAGAAAGAGTAAAATAATTACATTTCTTACCTCTTAAAAGTGGCCAAGATCAAAGAGGTGATACTGGCAGTGTTTAAGTTCAGTATAAGAGGTTTTATATATTCTTCATAGTATTGTGCCTTCAATAATATACTTAATATTAAACAAGTCCTTACAAAGGCAGAAGACTTGATACTGACTTTAAATTATTGTCTTTTAATGTTATAAAAATGTCAGTTATTACAGTTAATTTTAGATCTGTATTTTGAGAATTCGTCCTTTGATTCCATGTTTATAATACATCATGTTTCCTTTCTCACTGCCATCCATTACGCACTTGTACACTTAAAAAAAAACTCAGGATATTCAGCATCTTGGAAGGTTGAGACTGTGTAATTTCCCTTTCTCATTCACAGAGGATTTAGAGGAGGGTAAACAAAACAAAACAGAGACGGCCCAGCACTGCTTCCCTGCCTAAGCCCGTCTACACACAGGAGGACGCTTGGGGCAGGCTGCTCATTAGAGACATTCACAGAAACCACAAAGCTTTGACAGTTGCCCTCGGTATCCATGGGAATTGGTTCCAGGACCCACCACAGATACCAAAATCCACAGATGCTCAAGTCCCACACCTGGCCCTCTGTCTGCATCCACGGTTCTGCATCCTCGGATTCAATCAACCACAAGTTGTAAACATAGTACAGGATCCGAGGTTTGTTGACTCCAGAGATGAGGGACCCAGGGATACAGAGGCCCAACTGCATTTACTTTGTTGCTTAGACAATTTGAAAGACCTTCTTTCCTTTTACCTTCCTCAATCTTTTATAAACCCACCACTACCAACACCAACACCATTAAGTCCAATACCACCAACACCAACACCAACACCACATCATCAGCAATGCCAACAGCATCACCACCACCACTGCCAACACCAACACCTCCACCACCATAACATCCAATACCTCCATCACCACCAACGCCCCACCATCTCCACCACCACCACCACCAACACATCATCAGCAATGCCAACAGCATCACCACCACCACCACCAACACCAACACCTCCACCACCACCACCGCCATAACATCCAATGCCTCCATCACCACCAATTCCCCACCATCTCCACCACCACCACCACCAACACATCATCAGCAATGCCAACAGCATCACCACCACCACTGCCAACACCAACACCTCCACTGCCACCACCACCGCCATAACATCCAATGCCTCCATCACCACCAACACCCCACCATCTCCACCACCACCATCACCAACACATCATCAGCAATGCCAACAGCATCACCACCACCACCGCCAAAACCAACACCTCCACCACCACCACCGCCATAACATCCAATACCTCCATCACCACCAACACCCCACCATCTCCACCACCACCACCACCACCACATCATTAGCAATGCCAACAGCATCACCACCACCACCGCCAACACCAACACCTCCACCGCCATAACATCCAATACATCCATCACTACCAACACCCCACCATCTCCACCACCACCATCACCAACACATCATCAGCAATGCCAACAGCATCACCACCACCACCGCCAACACCAACACCTCCACCACCACTACCGCCATAACATCCAATACCTCCATCACCACCAACACCCCACCATCTCCACCACCACCACCACCACATCATCAGCAATGCCCACAGCATCACCACCACCACCGCCAACACCAACACCTTCCCACCACCACCACCGCCAACAACAACAACAATACCACAACATCCAATACCATTTACACCACAACTGATACCACATCTCAGTAATACCAACAGCATCAGCACCACCACCCTGACCAGTGCCACCACTAGACTCTTTAAGTAGTGGAGGGAGGAACGACCTCACTCTAGAGCTTCATTCTGAACTTCTATACATTTCCTCCCTGTTTGCCATCTTCTCCCTACATATCTCACACTAAACTCATGAGTTGCCCATGTATTTATCATGCATTTACTGTGAATTTTTACTAACTACCTCTTAGTTAAGTGACATTCTTATGTCACTTATCTGTTGGATTTGATTTACTTCTCTGAAAAATAGACTTAACCTGTCCCTCTTAGCTCTAAACTTCAGATTTGTACTTATCATGTGTCCCAACAATATCTGCTCTGTGAAGACCATAAATTTAAACTATCCAGTCCATTTCAAGGTCCCCAGGCACTTTTTAAAGTACTCCTAAAGAATGATATTATAGTAAAACAATGGCCAATCTAATTAACTGATGAAAAAAATTGGCATTTCAAAGTCATTCATTGTGTTGTATATATGCCTATTTTTGTGATAAGCTAAATTATAGATTTATTGGAGGTTCCTTGTAGAAAAAGAAAGGGGACTTTTTTCCTTAGCATGTATGTCTCATCACATGTATCCCCTACAGCTAATTCGTGCGAACACACACACACACACCTGCTTGTGTTCAAACGGAGGGTAGATATAGCCGAAGACAGTAGGTGCTTACACTTTTAGAAGGTAGTTGTTGGCCTCGTCTTCCCAATTAGTTACGAGGAAGACACCCACGGCTCTACGATGGGTTGTGTGGTTGACGCCTGTTACGCCATTTAAGCAGGATTTTAAATCTAATGTAAATCCCGACATAGAACATGTAAATGCTACTGAATTTGCACAGGTAAATTGTGTGTCTGGATGAGGTCACTGGGATTTAGCTCTTTCATTTACGTCTCTGGAAGAGCCAAGAGTACACAGAGGAGTTGTTTAATAGTTATCTGCCATCCCCACTTGTCTTCAAATATTGTGATTTAGATAGAAGTCTAATGCATGAGAGCAACTTTTCCCCGGAGCCTTCTTCAGAATATAAACTAAGTGCTGTTATAACCGAAGCCTCTCTGAGCTCAGCATAATGAATATGAACCATGATGTGCTCCTGACCAAGGTCATGGGATGAGAATGAATTATTCTGTTAACATCTCTTTTAAATAGCATCAGGGATAATAAATGAAGAGATTCGATGTAATACTGATAATATTATCCATGCAGAAATAGCATACTTTACCTTGTTAAAACAATTAAAATGTGCTTTGAGGATATTTTACACCACAGCAATATGATGCTTGAGAGTGCTTATCGCATGTGAGTGAATACATCAGCGTTAGCCAGTAATGCAGATAATCTGATAAAAATCGAAAAGCTGATTTGTATGCTATGCTAATTCAGGATCATCTTCTTGGCCCAAGGTACTACCGAAATGCTGCCTGAGATTGCCACAGGCTTTAGTGGTGATATTAGATTAAATTCAATCCTTTTGCTTATAAATTTTTCCAAAGAAATTACATCCACCATTCTTCAGTATAAACTCTCTTTAGCTGCTAAGCAGCCTCTAATATTGCATTTTAAGCCTCGTATATTGCTGTTTGCTTCCCAGACATATTTAAGCTTTGTTGTCGGTTATAGATTATTTTACCCCAATCATGTAAATCCATAAAAAGCAAAGATCACTGAAGTCTTTTGATAGTGACCTGATTCTCAGTACAATATTTAAATAACTTCATGTGACTCTCAAATCTAGAATCATTAAATGAATGAACACAGCAGAACCATTTTACAACAGTTTGCCATGGATTAGAGTATTTTATAAATAAATCATATTCACCATAAGAAAAATTCTAACCAAAAGTACATTGGCTAATGGGTAGGGGGTTTCCTTTAGTGGTGATGAAATGTTCAGAAGCTACATAGTGGTACGGTTGTGCGACTCTGTGAATGACACTGATTTTGGACCCTTGAAAATGGTAAAATGTCCAGTTTTATTTATGTGAATTTTATCACAGTACAAAAAAGTCATTGGCGTGTGAGATGGTTGTAAGGCCCAGAAGCCATCTCCTTCCCCCATGACCACGACCCTCTTCATTATCAGCATCTCACTTACACGTTTCCCACTTACAGGAGTTAAATGTTAGGTAGTCTTCCCAGACTTCTGTGTGATATAGTTTTCCTTCCCGGTGGGGCTCTCAACTGGCATGGCAACATTTGAGTGCAGTGTTTACTCCCTTCCACCCTTCTCAACACTGTTCCCTCTACTTCCATACACACTATGCACACACGTTTTTAGATTCGAGAGAATGAAAATATTCACAGTGCACGTGTGCAGGCCACTGATGGTCTAAATGATTTTTCTTAATTAAGGTGAGTAATCATATTGTTACGATTACCTATTAAGAATAGTATTTGTATTATTC
This sequence comes from Balaenoptera physalus, assembly GCF_965194825.1. Taxonomy (NCBI): domain Eukaryota; kingdom Metazoa; phylum Chordata; class Mammalia; order Artiodactyla; family Balaenopteridae; genus Balaenoptera; species Balaenoptera physalus. Next base: position 2,155,421 of record NC_138897.1, on the reverse strand, counting down.
TCAGAGAAAACTTTATGTGATTTGGAAGAAACGATTATCTTTAAAATCTCTCAAACATGTTACACTTGGGAAATTTTCGTATTTTAATTAAGACGACAGGGAAGCCGACTGAATAGCAACATCTATCCCATTTCCATCAGCTTTTTAATTATGCTTGGCCTGGTCGTTTCCACTTGATCCCACATAAATGTTGCACGTATAAATGGGGCTGAAGTTTCAAAACCAGGATCAGGTTTTGCATTACTGACAAAACACATATTTACATGAATGAGCCTCCTTGACTGTATGTAATTAGTCCTGGGACAGGAGACTAATGGGATCCTTAGAGTAAGGGCTTAAAGTATTAGTTTCTCATATTTATGATTAATGCTTTTCTTATCAGCCCGAGGCCCTGAATAGGATCATGTAAAGCATGTCGGGTTAAATCATTCTTTGTTACAAAATACAGACATTATACCTCAGTGAAGCCCAGAGGAAAATCTAGGCTTGCTATCTATACCTTCATCAGAAATAAGCCAAGTCAGAGACAGGAACGTTGTTTTTCATTCTTTATACTTTAAATGGTTTCGTAAGATTTGACACGCTTAGAATATGCCCTTCCCGTTAGCTACAGCTATCGCTGTAAGATGTTTGTCTTAGTGCTGTAAGCGTGTGGTTTGTTACATTCCTGCTTATTCATTTTTTCGTTGATAAAGATCCCCCATAGATCATATACAAATCATAAGTGTCAGAAAGCCATCAGGGACGCACAGTGTGCAAATCTATGACTAGACTTTTATGGAACGATGGAATTCATATTTGGCATCAGTAAACTATGAATGTTCCCGTAGCAGGCAAAGTCACCTGGTTAAGGACTACCAAATTAGATTATTTCAAGAGGTTCCCAAACGTTCTCAGTTCATGGTGCCCCTAATGTCTCAGTAATTTTTTCAAAATGCACCTAGGCCAAAAGAAATAGTTAACATTCCAGAGAAAGACAAAAAAATCATATGATATCACTTATATGAGGAATCTAAAAAAAAAAATACAAATGAACTTATTTACAAAACAGAAATAGACCCACAGACATAGAAAACAAACTTAGGGTTACCAAAGGGGAAAGGCGGGCAAGGATAAATTAGGACTTTGGGAATTTAAAAAAAGGGATAGTTAGCAGTTCAGTGTATTAAGTGGTTGGATCCAAACATCTTCATTAGTACTGATATCCTAACAACTTTGTAGCTGTTTGAAAATAACAAAAACATGATGGAAAAAACTAGTAAAAATTTGATTCCATTCTTCAATTAGAGCAAATCCTAACAGACAGGATTTTTGCACCTGTTCTGTGCTGCATAGCTTCCCAGCCTCAGACTCAATGCAGACACGGCTACACTTGTCTTAATTCCATTGATTTTCATGGGATGCTTTCTTTCCAATGCAACCAACACAAAACCTGGCTTCCCCAAAATATGACAACGTTGGAAAAAACATAGCACCATCCAACATGGAAGTTGCCAAATTACGTCTGGCTTATAGTTTGCATGGTTTGTGATATATGCCACACATATCTGTGTTGCCCTAAAAAATTAAGCATATCCCATGGAGCCCTGGGGTGCCTTGGCACCTGCTGTGGATGCTGCAGAGCTACCCCATCTCCCAGGACTGCTGTGCAAGTCCCAGGACTCATGACGTTCTGTGCACCACAATGTTCCCTTCATTATTTGCTGTGTATCTGCTGTGGTGCTGGGCGTGGGCGGGGCCCATATGGACTCTGCCCTCAGAGAACTCGCAGCAGCTTTGTTGGGACGTGAACCGTAGCTACTTTGGTGCCACTCATCGTGGACCTGGGAAAGTGTGCTGAGAGGGACAGTGCGGGGGGAGTGGGGGCAGGTGGGCACAGCTCAGGATGGATGGAGGAGAGCCTGTGGCGATGGTCCAGGCCGGCTGGGGAACCGACAGACACTGACCATCGCTGGGTGTCAAAGATGTTAACCGTCTACAGTGCTAAGGGTCTTAGACAAAAGAGCTTGTCTAAGAGCTCTTAGACACTGGAGCTTGAGGAGGGCACAAAACTTCCCCATCATCACACCAGCAAGGGGATGGCACGCTCAGGTGGGTCCGATATCCAACTTTATTCTCCTAAGGAGAGCAGACAACACACACTACTTCCTGAACTGTGTACCCCACCTGAAAGGCAGGCACGAGCTACACAGAGGCATTTTACAAAGAAGAAAGTCATCTATGTTTTTAAATGTCCAACCTCTACCATAATAAAAGACATCCAAATTTAACTTAAAGAATGATTTTTTAAAAAGGTTTATGTTTCCAGTGAGGCTGCTTTATAGGCAATATATCGTCTTGCCAAAGATGTGCAGATATATCCACTATTGGTGAAACCTTTGTAGAAAGAGTTCCAGATTTTTAAAGGGAGATTTGGTAATAAATGTATATTAAGACCTTAAAAATATGCATACTCTTTAATCCAACAACTCCATTTGCAAAAATGTTGTAAAACTTATCTACATTGATTTCCATCTCCGTATCACTTATAAACCTAAATTTAAAAAAATTAAGTTGATTACTAATGGTCCATTCATAGGTTGGTTACCTGTATAGGCATTAACATTTTTAAGAGGACTAAATATGCATAAATATTCATGATATAATGTTAAAGAGCAAATAAAAGAAACAATATGATCTTTGATTTGCAACAAAAAGATTGTCAGTTATGTTGAAGTAAAAGGAAGTTGATACCAAAATGTTGTTAATTACTGTCTCTCTCTGTCAACCATGGTTGATGGGGGTGTTGAGTGAATGGTGGGTGAAAAAATGGAGACAGCGGGTGTAGACCAAATTGCAAGGTATCTTGCTAAAGAACATCTTGGAAAAGAGATGGTATGATAGCCAAAGGGAAGTGAGCAATAGAAAGAAAATATGTGTTTGCTGCCTCGTGATGAGTTTTTTCCATGAGGAGAAGATGGGGCGCCATGTCTCCTCAAGGACCAGGGAATTATCCCCTCGACCGGGCTCCTGAGTCATATAAAAGTAGAAACGGACTGTCGATGACAGTATAGTCTTTGGGCCATCAAGTTTGGTTCCTGCAATCTAAGCCCATTAACAGAGTTAAAGAATCCGTAATCTATACTTTCATTGACCATAGGGATAAAAGGGAGGCTTGGTCTGGATAAAAATAGAGACAACCAGGACTGTCTTCCTCTTTGTTACCACAGCCTGGATGAGGCCAGGGACAGTGTACATGTATATTCCCGCTGATGTAGGAATAAATGCACTGGAGAGTAATTGATGTCTGATTAAGATAAAACACTGGTGATTACCTCCAGAAATAAGATAGACTCTAACTCCATACCTAAATAGTTTTCAAAATGAAACGATATGAACACCAACAAATCAAATTGTATTTACTTTTTAGAATAATTTAATCTGTATGTGAAAAAGTTGAGAAAAAGTTACATCAAGGGTCAGGCTGGACGCCGGGGTGCAGCACTGATGATGAGCAGGCTCTCGAGGATGGAAAAGCAGGAACACTCTTGTTATGGACCGAACTGGGCCCCTGAAAGTCACACGTCGAAGCCTGAGCCCCCAGGACTTCGGAACACGGTTACATTTGGAGATGGGGCCCTTTGAAGGTGGCTGAGTTAAAACGAGGCCATTGGGATGGGCTTTAATCCAGTCTGAGTGGTGTCTTTATAAGGTGAGGAGATTTGGATGCAAAGAGACAGCAGGATGCAGGTGCCGGGAGGAAAGACCCTCGGAGGATGCAGGGAGAAGCCGGGTGTGCAGGCCGAGGAGAGAGGCTGCAGGAGGGCCAAACCTGCCCACCCCTGACCTCAGACCCGAGCCCCCAGAGCCCTGAGGAAATAGATGCCTGTTGTCCTGGCCCGAGAGCAGCCTGGGGGTCTAACCTCCACAGTGAATTCACAAATTCCCACCTTCAGCCTTCTAGCGCCTGGTTTTGAGATCGAGGTGGGACCACAGCCTGACTGGTCCCCGTGTGATGTGGGAGCGGGGCCACCCCCGTGGGCAGCCTTGCTGGTGAACTTGCTGCCCCCGTGGTCTGTCCTTCCTTTGGCCCCAGCCCCCCTGCAGGGCCTCCTCAGGAAGCCGGCCATCTTCTCCCATCAGCTCCAGAGCAGACTCAACTGCTGTGGCCTCTGCTCTCAGAGGGATGCAGTGGCCTGGGGTCCTAAGCTGCTCAGAGAGGCCGGGATGCTTCCGTCCTGAGTGACAGCCTGGGCAGAGGTGCGGGGGCCAGCTGTGCCCACCCTGCCTGACACACATCTGGGTCCAACTCGGGGGCCACAGCATCTTGACTCCAAGGAGAAGTTTGGGGCGCGGTCTTCCTCATGATTCTGTAGCCTCCACGATAACTCTTAATAAGTTACGTTCTGCTTAAATTCTCAGGAGTTGATTTCTATCATTGGCAGCTACAGATCCTGGTTGAAATCAACTGTGGCTCTTCTTTTTCATCTTGTTTCAGAGACTATCCTGGACCAGCCTCGGGAAAGTCCGGACGGTTCAGGACATCTTGCTTCCTCCTGTCGGGAGCACTGCTTTGACATCACTCTGAGTATCGGTAGGACTCCCAGCCTGTGGACGTGTCGGTGCCGGGGTTATGGCTCCCACATCTCATCATTTATGCTGACACCACAACCGTGCGATTTCCAAGTGCTCCTTAACTGCCTTGACTCACGATTCTCCGCGGGGTCCCAGGGGAAGAGCTGGATGGGATGCCCACCGCCTGCCGTCCCGAGGGGCAGTGTCTGCTCTTGGGCGGTGAGCTCTGGGTGGGAAGAGGCGGCTCGAGGTCTTCGTCTACCCCACAGACCCAGCATCTTCTTCTCCATCCTCTTCTGCTACAATCGCCACAGTCTTGGCTGCAAGATTTGCAAGCACTTTGCTTTAAATACATCTCTGCGTCCAGCTCACTGTGGCTCATCCATTGCTTTCATGAGACTGAGTCAGTCCAAATTCCAAGGGAAAAGTCAGGGATTCGAAAGACTGATTGCTTGCTCATTTTTTCTAAGGACAGCAACTTGGCAAGATTAGGGTGAGCTTAACCAAACCACATAGAATATTTTACACAAAGAAAGAGTAGGTAGGGGAGCGTGTAACTCACAGGAAATACTAGGTTACAGGGGTCCTTGTCTATCAGCCTTGAAGGAGAAACAATGTCCTGTGGGAAATGTAATGGGGCAGAGCTCGTGGTTCTGGATTTAAAGCGTGCTTGGTGATTTGCCTTTGGAAATTTCTATTTGGGATGCCAAGGCCATTACTGGGTAGCCGTTGACTACGTAAGTGGCAATGAGAACCCACAGCCTCCCATCCTGTCCTTGGCTAGCCCGTGCCACCATTCCATTCAGGAAAACAAAGGAGAGTTTAATGTGAGGGGAGTCCAAGATAAAAGAGATTCTGCCAGATAATGGAAACAAAACACACAAAAGCAAGCCTGTTTGGTGCCTGGTAAGTTGGGTTACATCCCAGCTAGTGAAATGGGAAATCTTGAATTCGATCCTGGAGCCTAGGGTTTGTATTTGGAAATGTCCTCTTAAATTGGCACTTTGGCTTTAGAAACAAGGGGAGAAGCAGCTCTAATGATCGTTCTTTGTATTTTTCCATAGATGTTTTATGTTAAAACAGACACAATTAGATTTGAAGTTTCATATCACATAATTAGAAGAATCTGTTTATGATAGATTCTAGAACACAGGGTTAGAAGAGATGGACACCATTGCTAAAGCCAATGAAGTAGAAATTCAAAATTAAAATGAATTTGTGTTATCAGGCCATCCTCAGAAATCTAAATAAACATATTTTACTGCCTTTACATTTTAGGAGACATCTTTCATTCTTTTGTTTATATTTATAAACAGTTGCAGAAAAAAAGACAAATACAGGATCATGAGTGATTTTATGAACATGGCTTAATATCAAGCTTTATTCACCAAAAATTGACATTTGAAAGTCATTAAAAGCCTGCAATATGATTAATTGAGGAAAGTCACCAGGTTCAGTTCAATTGAAGGGAGAAGACAAACATAAAATATAAATACAATTTACAATTAATTTAGAAGGTAATATTAATCCAATGACACAGAGGCAGCTAATTAGAAAAATAATGATGATCTGAGTGTGTGATTATGTTTAAGTCAAACTTGAGGGCAGAGGGAATCTTCGGGAAGACACAGCACTGTTTCTTCAAAAGGCAGAGGCACAGATTATAATCTCCTTGAGGTGAGGGGTAAAGTTTTCTTACTATTGTATCCTTTCTCTCTTTCAGAAATTTGGCCAGATTTCCTTTTCTCTAACATTTGACTTTTTAATATATTTTTAGAATTGGATTTTTGTCTCATGACCATTTTGAATAAGTAGTTCTGGCTTTTCTCTTGTTTCTGCATTCATTTTTCTCTCTCGCCGACTGGGTCCCATGGTCACCTTGCCCCTGTCCAGGCCCAGGTGGACCAGGGTGTCTGCCAGTGGTGACACTGGGACTTTGTCGATACAGACACGCAGGGAGCCAAGAGGTGGCTCTTCAGTAGTTTCCTGTCTTCGGCTAATATTTCACTGAAAACAGCAGTGAGTCTGCAGTTTTGTTTTGTTTTGTTTTGTTTTTTTGTTTCCATCTCCTTTGCTGGCTGTGGAGAGTGACCCTGGCTATCCAGTCCTGCGTCTCCTCCTGTGATGCCCGTGTAGACATGGCTCCACCCGGAAGCAGGAGTCCTGCTGTCACTGCCTGCTCCTTGGAGACTGGCAGGACCCTGGTTTGGTCTGTGCGCCTTGGATTTGCTTTCTTTTCCATTTCTGGTCATGAGTAGATGTGTCTCTGCTCTGAGCCTATCTAATTTTCATCCCTTTAACCATTGTTCTGTTTTGGAGCGCAGAATACATCAAAGCCAGAATTTACTGCACTGACTTGACAATATTTTCCAAAAATAAACAAAAGTATGAATCTGACTCTATAATATGAATAACTGATTTTATTTTCTTCTTCAGACATAATTAGAGAAAAAGTTTCCCTCTCGAATTGAACCCATAGTCGTCATAGTCTTTGCCTTGGAATTCACAACTCAAACAAATGGTTTGATGTCCTGATGCCATGACACAGACAGCAGGTTCAAACGGATTCTGACCTTCAAAGCTGATACCAACAGTCTTTGATACTTACTACTTTTGGTGAAGATTGAATTGATCGAGATTCGTAGCAGTATACTTTATGCATATTCTTAAGTCAGAAAGAAACCAAGACTGGTATGCTCTGTTGAAAAGTGTTGCTTGAAAAGAGTTTATTCGGAAACAAAGAATTATGCATTTGGTATAGTACGCTACTCTACAAAGTTTTTCATTTTTTGAAGTGTCATTCTTTCACCCTTGAGAGCCATTTTAGGCTAGAAATAGCTAACCATACACACTTAATGGAGTAATTACGTGTCCCAGACTGATGATGGGCACAGACAAGTGTGCTAAAGAGCATGCCTGTTTCCTTCAGTGATTTGGTATCTCCGTGGCGAGTCGCCCTCATGATGTTCTCCCTGCAAAGCCCAGAGCCTTCTCCCTTGGAGCTGCTCTGTATTTGTCTCCCACCAAGAACAACATAGTTTGATTTCTTGTTGACCAATCACGTGAGGGAGGGAAGTGTCCACTTCATAGAGGCAAACCAAAAACATAAAAAATGCTTTCATATAAAATTGTAAATCAACTCTACTTCCATAAAAAAAAACAAAAAAACCCCACTTTTTATTTGGTAAATGAGTCCCTAAATTCATGTTTGGTTTCAAGGAAAAGGTAATTTCTAATCTGCACAGCATGAAAACAAAGCAAAAAAAAAAAAAAAATAGCTGGAATAGTTTTAGAATGTTGGTTCGTTGAAGTTTAAATAAGCATGATTATTATAGCTAATTTATGAAAAAGGATTGAGAGCAGTTTTTAGCGGGGATGAGTATGGACAGCACAGTGTGATGGGGTAACTGACATCAGACAGGGTGTAGGCAGCCAGTGGGGTTAGCGCATCTGCAGTCGAGAACTTTGGGCTGAGGGCTCAGCTGTGTGTAAGTACTGGTACAGAGTGGTGTCAGAGCTGCAAAACCTACTCGCCTTTCATGCCTGACAGCGGCATCAAGTCAGGGCTCTCCTCCCAGAAATGGCTAGCAGTCTACATGTAGAGCTGATCCCAAGGCACCCTCTGAGAGCTGGCATGGCCCTGGGGTCAGAGCATCTGGCCCCAGGACATGTCTGAGGGCACGTGGTGAAGCAGCAGGGCCCTACAGCAGCTCCTCTAAATCTTTTGTGGGTCAAGTTATTTCTCATGAAAATCCAACACTTGTACACAGCAATTAAACAAATGAAAGATTAGATGGTGGATGGTGGGTACCAGATTTCTCACTATAGAACATGTAGTTACAGAAAAGGAGATAGATGGACAGATGGATGGATAGATAGATAGATAATACATAGGTAAAGATAGGCAGGTAGATAGAATGTTGGATGGGTATAGAGATAGATGACAGATGGAATGATAGATGATCGATGACAGAGATGTGGGTGGATGGATGGAGAGAGAGAGAGAGGTTGTTCACAAGAGGATTGGTTCACACATGTACATTGCCTCACTCCGTCCGTGAGTCGCCCTAGAACCCCATCAATGACAACACATCCAGCCCCAGGTCCAGCTACAGGAGAAGCCTGCAGCATCTTCTAGTGACAGAAAGTCTGAATGTGCTAAATAAGAAAGAAAAAAAAGGAAAGCCCCTACATGATGGGAGGATGTCAAAGGGACCTGAGAGTCAATGGAAAGAGCTCCCAGGGGCCAAAGTTAAACTATTTCAGCAAGAAAATAGACAACATAGTATTAGATTACAATCCAGAGTATAAAATAAGTATCTATGAGACCACACTGATATAAAGCATAATTGAATAAATAAAAGGGGGAGAAGAGATAAATTTCCATAACAGAATTCCAAATAATTTATGCAGTTAGTCCCCCTCAAGTTGATGCACTGTTACTCCCCACCTTTTAAGAGGCGTCTGTGCTTAGTAGGTTGTTCCCCGGAAGTGCAGCGTGAAATGGGTGGAGGGCACCTGACAGTCACCCCCTGAGCCAGGTGACAGAGGTCAACGTCATCTGTGATGAGCCCTGTGATAGGATGAACCTCGATACCACGTGATGACAAGGCTGCTCTACTCCTGGGGTCTCCTCCCCAAGCCCGTAAATCCTAATCATGAGAAAAACATCAGGCAAATTCCAGCTGAGGGGCGTCCTACGCGGTACCTGTCCAGTGCCCTTCAAACTGTCAAGGTCATCGAAACCAAGGACAGCCTGAGAAACACTCAGACCCCAGAAGAACCTAGGGAGACGGGATGACGGACTGTAGCATGGTGTCCTGGGCGGGATCCTGGGACAGAAGGACGGACACTAGGGAAAGGCTAGTGAGGTCCACTTAAGGATGGAGAGCAGCGAATAATAGTATGCTGTGGCAGATGTACCCTCGTCATGTTAGGTGTTTATGGCGGGGAAGCTGGGGAAGGGCGTGCAAGAACCCCGTGCAGTGTCTCTGTAACATTTTGGTAAATCTAAAATTTATCTACAACAGAAAGTTTATTTAAATATAAGAGAAAAATGTCACAAAGGAACTCTCAGTCGTTGGAGATCATTTTTTCTCCATTTTGCTGTGCAATTCTGCATCCCTGGTTGTACCAACATCTATTAATATCATTTTGCTATGTGACAAGTGTGCCTGGTAATAACTGGGATACCTGTGTGGCGTGAGGTTGCTTCCTCCTACGGTCCCCGTGCCACAGGCGGGACAGGTGACAGAGTCTGTGCCTTTCCTGACTCCTGCTCTCCAGGGAGGGGGCAGCTTCTGTGAGCACCCACCCTGGGCACATGCTTCCAGCGGCCGAGGGCAGCAAGGATTCTCAGACGTAACCAGGGCTCTTCTGCTGCATCACAGCCAAGCTTACAGCACTTCCACCCGAAGCCAGTCATCACCTCCCGTTTCAACAGACAATAGCACCTCTACTTTTTATTTCTGCCTCCAAAGTCCCCAGTGCATCATTCTTAGAGTGGTGTTTGAGTTTTATCTCATGTTGGCTTAGAACTAGTGTTTCCTTTCTTTGTAACTTTCTGAAAAGCTTAGGATCCGGCAGGCGGCTTCTGAAGAGTGAAGGACAGGAAACATTCTTCCCTGAAACAGGAGGGAAAACGGTTAATTTCAATTGTGGTGACAGTTTCTCAGTGAACAATGGTCTCTGGGAGCTGACACGGGGCAGTAATGAGTGAGGGAGAGAACTGAGTCACAGCTGCACGGTGCAATCACCGAGGACATCGACTCTCTTCCAGCCAAAATTCTATTAATACGAGTGTCAGCCCGAGAGTGGATCTCGGTGTGGGCGCCTCGGAACAGCACTGGAGAGAAAATGAAGACTATCCTCAGGGACAGACTTCGCTTTTTCTCCGAGAGAGTCTTCATTATTCAGGCATTGTGATGCTTTTCCTTTATTTGTGTAAAGATTAAATTGCACATGATTTCTAATGTTTCTGCTACTCCAACTGTCATAGGTCGGTGACCTTCATGCCAGGGAGATAATAGATACATCGTCTCTGCTCAGCGACCGCTGTTTCTGCACAGCTCACTACTTCCCTATTGTTATAAGTCGAAAGCAATTAAATAAAAATACAAGATAAGGCGTTGCGAGCATCCTGAGGATTTCATATACATCCTTCCACAGCCGTAGTTTCGTAGCAAGATGTGTTATTATCTAGTGGAAGATTGAGAACCAGCAACGCATGTGAGGAACCTGTGTTATGGGAGAAACGAAACATTGAAGAAAATTCAGGTGGAAGAATCTTCATATTGTGGCCTCGAGAAACAAGCTCCCCAAGCGTTTGAACTCCCTGTGCTGGTGCCATCTCTAGTTTTGTTCAATTTCCTGTGCTCCCTGTCGACACATAAATTTAATTAATATTGGTAAGCTCATCTTTGGAATAAAATAGTAAAAAAAAAATACGGGATAGTTCCATCTTTTTAACGGTAGCTCCAATGATAGGGATCTAATAGTTAATATTTAGGAAGAATTGTCATAATAAATATAATTTGATATTTTTATAATAAAAATAATGAGTGTACTCTAAACTGTACATTTAGACAAGTGTCTAACTCAGACAAAATGGCAGTGCCGCTATTGATAATTTCCAATTTCTATTGAGCCAAGAAATTCTTCAGTTTCCCTGTTTCCCTACAGCTGGCCCCATTCCCTTTCCTACTTGAGGCTAAGAGTAAAATTAATCCCCCTCTAACCGACCCAGTTCCTCCTTTGGCTGACCTGGAATTCAATTGTTTTCAAATTCCAACCAGCCAATGGCAGGTTTCTCCCTCCAGGAGGATCAAATCCCCCAGAAGAGATTTCAACCACACGCAGTGCCCGTACACAGCAGCCCTGCTGCTTCAGGACCCTGCTCTGCTGTCCCATCTTTGTTACCATCCTGGGTGTAGCATCCAGATAGAAGCCCCTGCTCTTACCACTAGCCTCTGCGTCCCCCGCTTCCCGGAGAGAAGGAAGGGGGCTTCGAGCTGCTCTTGGTCCCAGCATGTGCGGTTCTCCTGCAGCCTGGACGACACCACGGTCACGGAGGAGACGGCCTCCGAGCTCCACCTTGTCTTCTGAGACCTGGAGCATCTGCGCCAATGCCCCTCCCCGGTCCTTGGTGGGACGTGTGCCCACAGCCCCTGGAGGTTCCATCCCTCCATGAGTCCCGCAGGTGGGGGAGTCTGCCCTTCCACCCCTCCTTCAGGGAGGAGCTCCCATAAGCCAGTCAATGCGCATTCACACACACCCCACTCCCCGTGAGCAATGACGCACCGACTCGCTCCCAGAATCCACCCTGCAGGCTGTGGTCTCCAGCCTTGCTGAGCACTCCCGGTGATGCCACCAAGGTGCCCTGTCCGTGTGTGAACCCCCCTCGCTCCCCCACTGAGGGCCGAGCTGTGTAACCAGTAGGCAGGGTGGGAACGAGTGAGACGGGGAGTGCAGGCCTCCCAGCCTCTGCCTTGCACGCTGTCTCGGATGAGCAGCCTGGGGGGATGGAGGAAAGGCCTGCAGACCGTGGCCGCGTGGGTGAGCTGTCTGGGGCGGACACTGCAGGCCCGGGAGGCCACGGAGGACTGCGGCCTGGCCAACTGCTGATGGCCACCTCGTGGGAGGCCCCGTTCCCACGAGGCTCAGAACCCCATGCTGAGCTGCTCCTGGATCCGCCACCCACAGACCCTGTCTGAGATGGTAAATATTCACTGCTGTTCAAGATGCTCCCTGCGGGGGCAGTTTGTCACATGGCAGCAGATAACTGAAGCACAGACGTCAGGACTGGACCCATCACGCCTCTAAGGCCACAACAAGACCACCCTCCCCGGGCACCCCGCTCCCTGGGTGCCCCTTGGGACGGCCCAGCACCCACCCACACCTGCACTCGGCGACAACTCACCGTCTCTTGTTTGCTGAGCCCTCTCCTCTCGGTGCTCCTCAGCTTCTTGCTCTGTTAAAGCCTGCTTCCCCCCAAACAGTGCTGTTTCTCCTGTGAGCTGCCCCAGGGGGGCTGTTTTCTCTCTCGTGTAACTTGGATCTCCCTGATTCTTAATCATTTCTATCCCGTTGTCCTTTTCCCTTTGTCAAAACCTCCAGCTTTGAAAACGATGCCGCTAAACTCTACCGCCGACTAAATGATGTCTTCTCGAAGTTTGACTTCTTGTGTCCACGGATTTCCCCCGCATCACTGTTGTAATAAGACGGGACGGCTGTAGGTTGTCATGCCCCCATAGATGAGGCTTTCTCACCTGGGTCTCAGATTACAGCAATTTACGATTCTACAACTTAGATTAGTGTTGACGATTGCTTTGCATATTACTTTTGGGATAAGAGGGTAATAGGTGGGGTTATTCCTAGAATTTGATTTATAAAACAGAATTTGATTTATAAAACAGGAACAATTTCGAATATTTCTAGTATAATCATCTATGTCTGGACACTGTTAAGGAATCCACTCAGACACACACACACACACACACACACACACACACACACACACACACACACACACATCCGGGCTGCGCTGAGAGAGGACAGGCCCTCATGGTGCTGCCCCTCAGCAGAGCAGCTAGGGTGGCACTGCTCACAGAAGTAGCCCTTCATGATTCTGTTCCCGGATCCCGGCCTGGCCTCCCGCATCTGCAGGCACCAGCCCCTGACTCGAAGAAACCTTGTGTGCATCAGCTCTCAGGAGCGTCTCCATTCCTGCTCCTCCTGAGCTGTCTAGGGCCAAACAGGCCAGAAATAAACGAAATCACAACATATCAGGTGGGTCCATCGGTGGGAGGACTCACTGGCCATGAATGAGCAGCTGAGCAAACAGCAAAGTGGCCCAAAATACTGGACGCCGTGCTGTGGGTTTTAGATGGAGATTCGGATCCTGATACCAGTAGGGCCTGCGGCTTAGCGAGAGTGGGAGGCGGTGCAGCATTTTAATAGGAGAAGAATAGCAGCAGTGGTTCTCAGTCACCCCCCTCCGGGACATTGGGACATCTGGGGACGTTGGGGAAAGAGATGCTGGGGTCCAGTGGCGACAGGTGAGGGATGCTTCTGCTGAAATCCCTGCAATACACAAGACGGCTCTCACCACAGGGAATTCCTTGGCCCAAAATGTCAAGAGAGCCACACTGAGGAACCTGGCCTGGACTAAATATAAGGGAGAACACAGGAGGATGTCACTCCCAGGTGCCCTGGAGGGCTTTGAAGGAGAGGAAGCACTTATGCTCATACGTAAAGTGGGAACAGTGTCTGGGAACCTGGTGGGGCTGGGAGGCGTGGTACAGGAGCCGGGGCGTCTGGGCAAGAATGTAAGAGGACGAGGGAGGAAAAGCCTTCCTGCTCCTTGTTCCATTTGGTGGCAAAACAGGAAACCTGAAGAGTAGAATGCGGGTATGTTTAGAAGACCTGACTAGACCCAGAAGAAGGAAAGAGAGATGATCTATGTTTAAAGCCTTCGAGGGTTAATGCTGTTTAAAGACGCATCTCACTGAGCTCTAACTCAAAAAGTTGTAAAAGATTTTCAATGTCACTGACCGTCAGAGAAATGCAAATGAAAACCAGTGAGGTGTGAGCTCACGGCCCTTAGGATGGCTGCTATCAGGAAAAAATACATGGAAAATAGCAAGGGTGTGGAGAAATGGGAACCCTTGTACACTGTTGGTGGAACGTAAAATGGGGCAGCCACTAAGGAAAGCAGTATGGTGGTCCTTCAAAAAATTAAAAATAGAATTACCATATAATCCAGCAAACTCCCTTCTGGATATATATTCAAAAGAATTAAAAGGAGGGAGGGTCTGGAAGAGCTATTTACGCACTTGTGTCTAGTAACACTATTCACAATGGCTCAAATGTGGAAGCAATGTAAGTGTCCATGGACAAATGAATGGATAAATAAAATGTGCTCCATCCATGCAGTGGAATGTTATTCAGCCTTACAAAGGAAAGAAGTCCTGTTACAAGCTACAATGTGGAGGAAACTTGAGGATTTTGTGCTCAGTGAAATAAGCCAGTCACAAAAAGGCAAATACTGTATGATTCCACTGAGGTAAGGTTTCTAGGAGACAGAGACAATTCATAGAGACAGAAAGCAGAATGGGTTCCCAAGGGCTGGGGGAGGGGAAAGGACAATTATTATTTCACGGGGACAGAGTTTTAGATTTGCAAGGTGAAAATATTGTGGAGATCTGTTTCACAGCAATGTGAATATACTTAAAACTACTGAACTGTACACTTGGAAAAACTGAGATGGCAGAAGTCTCATGTGTTTTTACCACAATCACAAAAAAGTTCTTCATTTGATTGAGGAACCATGGCTCTCTGCGTATGAGTGTGACCCTGTGCTCAAAATGACCTGGGGCTGAATTGCTCAGTTATTCATTCAACGAAGACGTGTAAAGTGTCAGGAGGTTGAGGTCACTGTGCCCCACTGTATGGATGACATTGTCAACTCAAAGAGCTACAAGAAGCTTCCTTCTGTTGCTGGGAGCTTACGGTCCAGTAAGGAGGTGGATGCTGATTTCACCATAGCCCAAGCAGTGAATTTCAACTGTGATAAGTGCTACTGAGGGTAAGGACCTGCGTGCACGAGGTCTTTAGTAGGAGGTGGGTGCCGGGGGGACCAGCCTTCAGACAGACCTGTACGCTGAGATGGAACCTCACTGAGCGCAAGGGGTGGGGAGCACAAGGGTGAGGGGCTTCCAGACAGAGGAGTCTGGGTGGGGACAGGGTGTCCTTGGGGAGGGAATCAGGCTGAGCATCTGCTAGAGGAGGAAAGTCGAGGGAAGTGAGATGCTGGGTGACGAAGGGCTCAGGGAAGGTCTTCACGTTGGTTGAGAATTTTGCTCAGTATCCTAAGAAACTGGGAAACCACTGAAGGGTCTTGTAATAGACGGACCATGTGCATCCCCCCAAATTCTTAGGTTGAAATCCTAACCCCCCGTGGGATGGTGTTAGGAAGTGGGGGCTCTGGGAGCTGATGAGGCCATGAGGCTGGGGCTCTCGTGATGAGAGAGCCTTACCTCAGTGGAATCATACAGTATTTGCCTTTTTGTGACTGGCTTATTTCACTGAGCACAAAATCCTCGTTTCCTCCACATTGTAGCTTGTAACAGGACTTCTTTCTTTTTTAAGGCTGAATAACATTGCACTGCATGGATGGAGCACATTTTATTTATTCATTCATTTGTCCATGGACACTTACGTTGCTTCCACCTTTGGGCTATTGTGAATAGTGTTACTAGAGACACAAGTGCATAAATATCTCTTCCGACCCTCCTTTTAATTCTTTTGAATATATATCCAGAAGGGAGTTAGTGCCCTCATAAAAGAGACCCCAGAGAGCTCCCCAGACCGTTCCACCGTGCGGGGACACAAGGAGAAGTCAGCCGTCTGCAGCCCGGGAGAGGGCTCTCACCAGACCCGGCTTGTGCTGGCACCTGTATCTGGGACTTCCAGCCTCTGGAACTGTGAGGAAGCAATTGTTGTTGTTTACAAGCGACCCTGTCTGTGGCACCTTGTTATAGCAGCCAGAATGGTCTAAGACCAGACCAGCAGCGTTTATGAGAAACGGGGTATGTGGTGGGAAAGCTCGGCTGTGCAGAGAACCTCCAGGGTCCTGCGATGCAGCTCTGTGATCTGCCTCTGGTGACCCAGTCGGGGTTTTCTGCTCAGGGATGCTTGGAAACTTCTTCTGCAAAGGTGGACGGCACCTGGTTGGGGGAAGTCTTCATATCTCCAGGTAGCAAAATCACTTCCAAGCAGAGCTTTGTGAGAGATAATTTTAAAAATCAATCTATGTCTTCATTATGAACCTCAGTCCTCTCTACAATTACATAATTCCCTTCTGTGTAAAATGCTTCTAATTACTGCATTTCTGTGTGCTTTAAAACGTCTATATATCACAGTAGCATTATTATATATTTTCCCTGAAAGTGTTCGAAGCGTGTTTTCTTTTTTTTAATTTAATTAATTAATTAATTAATTATAGCTGTGTTGGGTCTTTGTTGCGGTGCACGGGCTTCTCATTGAGGAGACTTCTCTTGTTGCAGAGCAGGGGGTCTAGGTGTGCGGGCTTCAGTAGTTGTGGCACACAAGCTCAGTAGTTATGGCTCACGGACTCTAGAGCGCAGGCTCAGTAGTTGTGGCGCATGGGGGATTAGTTGCTCTACAGCATGTGGGATCTTCCTGTACCAGGGATTGAACCCATGTCCCCTGCATTGGCAGGCGGATTCTTAACCACTGTGCCACCAGGGAAGTCCCTCGAAGCACGTTTTCATCATCGGTGGGTGCTTGTAAGGAATGATAGGGTAGCGTCCCCCTTTCTTTATGGTAGTGAAGGACCCTGACTCAGACCCCTGGTGTCTTCATCTCAGGTGATTTTCCTGAGGGTTTTACCTGGTGCCTCTACCCCAGAGGAAGGTCCCTTCTCACTCAAGGATGATGGAGCATGTGAGATATCGCCTCCCAGAGTCCCCACTGCAAGAGCAAGAGGGGGTGTGAGGCACTCGGGCCAGAGTCTCGATGTCCATGTTGGCTGCCCCGAGCACCGCGGGCAACCTCAATGCTGCATCGGAGGCATCTGCGGGCACCATTCCCGAGACGCTTTCCTTGGTTGGAAACGGGAAGCCGCTGCCCATTGCCAGTGAGCGTCTGTTTGGCCAGATGCTTTGTTGACTTCCTCTCTGGTTTGCGTGGGTGTTTGCTGTTGGTCACCGAGAGGGGTCCTCCGCCAGAGTCGGTGCACAAACCAGGAGATAACGGCCGTGGACGGCAACCCTCCCAGGCGCCTGCCTCTCTGGATGCCAGGACAGATGCGCTGGGCACCCCACTCCTCTCCGAGGGCTCCCCTGCACCTGTCCTCCTGGAGCCTAGTTTCGTGGAGCTTCCCAGAGCATCTGCGGAGCAGGGCTCCTACTTTGCCCATGTTCCTTCCCCTTCTGGGCGTCCTTCACGAACGTGCAATGCAGCTTTTCAAAACACAGAAAAAAAAAATAATGGATCAGATGATATCCAGACCTAGCACCAATTGTGACAACTCCCCAAACCTGATAACTTATTAAAGAATCCTTCACGTTTATCGCAGCCCTATGGAGCTGACAGATTCAACATCCTCGCCACCACAGGCAGCCCTGCAGTGCGCTTGCCCTGGTCCCCAGCAGAGAAACTCGATCTGCAGTTTCCTCAAATTGTCTTCCAAAATCTTGCTAACACCTTGTTGGACTTCTCATAGAATATGAGCACTTAGTCCAACCCCAGTGGTGACCCAAACACGCTGAAATTAGACCCATTCCGTACTGGTGACTGTTTCTCCTGAATATTTTAATGTTGACGATTTTAAATAATAAACAAATTCACCCAAAGTTTAAAACGCCTGTAATTTGTCATTTTTTTATATCACTGAGATCTACATCATCTTGAAAGAATTGACCGAATGATTTGGGGAAGGAGGAATTAGACAAGAACTGGAGACCAGCCTTTGGAGGAGGGCAGCGTTAGCCCCCGAGCCCCTAGCCCACAGAGAAGACCCAGCAATCTCCCTGCAGCCCCCTCGGCTCCCAGGGCCTCTGCTCGTAAAGGAGTCCCCTCCCTGCCCCACTCCCAGGGGAAGCTCCTTCCACAGCTTCACTCTGGAAGAATTCTCTGGAATTCACACTCCCCGGCCACCTTGCCCTCATCCACTGACAACACAAATGCATTTTTCAGATCATGATTGAACACAGTTAAAAATTAATGGAAAATTCAAGGTGTATTCAGTTAACTTTTTTCAGTCTATTTCCCTAAGCAAGGTTAAACCTAAGGGCACATTAAACAGATTCAGGAAATGACTTTGTTATGTATCAATGGCAGTACAGACACACGTACAGAAAAGTTGCACAATTTCTTTAATAAAATTATAATGCCATTCAAACTTGACTGGAAACCTTTTCACTCTAATTCTGTGTGTATGTGTGTGTCTGTCTGGGTGTGTGTGTGTCAGTGAGTGTATCTATGTGTGTCTGTGTATGTGTCTGAGTATGCATGTCTCTCTGTGTGTATATATCTGTATGTGTCTGTGTCTCTGTGCATCTGTGTGTGTGAGTGTGTGCCCATGTGTGTGTCTCTGTCTGCCTGTGTGTGTGTCTCTGCCTGTGTGTGTATGAGTGTGTGTGTCTCTCCCTGCCTGTGTGTGTTAGTGTGTGTGTGTCTGTCTGGCTGTGTGTGTGTCAGTGGGTGTGTCTGTGTGTGTGTCTGAGCATGTGTGCATCTCTGTCTGCTTGTGTGTGTGTCTATCTGCCTGTGTGTGTGTGCCTCTGTCTGCCTCTGTGTGTGTGTGCATGCGTGTGCGTGTGTGTGAGCTCTGAGACCATGTGCACATCCATCGATCGGCCCCCTCTTCTCTGATCGCAGACCTCCCTTGTTCCTGGCTAAGGTACAAGTCTCAGCTGTGAGTTCTGCAAGCTTACTTCATTACTGTATATCATCTGGTACAAAGTCAAACCTGATAAATTAAAGACCAAAAAATAAAAGCAGAGAAGCGGTTGGCTGCATTCTTTCTCGGTGAATCACAATTAGCAAATAAATGAATAGATGACCTTCATTGTTCCTATCATTAAAAAAAAAAGGGACGCGGGCTACTGGGAGGATTTTTCGCTAATCGGTTGTATCCATCTGCAGCCCTTGTCTCCCAGTCTGCGGGCCGTGCTCTCCTGGCCCAGCCTGTTTATCGAGGTCTCCTGAAAGCCCAGAAGCCCACAGGTCAGGGAATGGGGTTTTGATGGATTATGGGATTGTAACTGTCCAGACCAGTTGACAGCTTTTATTGGCTGGGAAGATGCGCCTGTAAACCTTTATATAATTATTGTATTAAAGACACTGGGCCTCTGTGTTGATGGCGCTTGTTCAGGGATCAATGCGAAGATAATTTCAAAAATGAATAGTAAGTATTGATCGTCCTACAGTGGAGCCTTATCAGTGGCTGAGGCCGGTGACTGCGATTATAACTTCAATGTCATTTATGATGATATGATATGTATTGCTGAGGAGCAATTTAAACAAAGGCTGATTTAATTCACAGTGGATTTTTGTAGTGTGATGGGTAATAAATCACAATCTATGTAATTTTTAGAAATGAACACATGTTGGCAGTAGTTCAGGGCAGTTCCTGAGAGATCTGGAAATGGCCAGGGAGGGGATTTCAGCGCAGAACCCCTTCTGAATGATTGGGCTGTGCTTGGTTCTGGCATTCACATGACCTTGGGGTCCCTGCTGGCAGCCGCTGGTTAATTTTCTTCACTGAGGACACAGTTTAACTTTCTATCTGTCTGCCAATTACCTGACATTTTCAACTTATCACCTTCTATTTTTTAAATGATTGGAGGCACATCCACATTTTGACATTTTTTTTAAAGCGGGTATTCATTGTGTTAGATGCTGAGGAATCACTCGGTCACCCTGCTGTACCATCTCTTTTTGCTAAGGAAATTAGCCCTGGTTTACATAACCACATAAAGAAGAAATCCAGCCATGTTTTAATTGCTGTTTCTCACACATCCTTGGTTAGATGTTGTCAACTTCCAAGTTTCTATCTTCAGGCTGGACCCTGCGTGGAGACTGTCAAGTGGTGTCTCGGGGAAATCACACTCAGAGGTGCTCATTGGAAGAGGGTTTCTTCTTTAGAAACAGATCCTTGTAAGTAGGTCATTAAGGAATATTGAAATAACGTGAATGTACTGATGAAGCCCTTTAAACATCGAAAAATTGGAGCAGCGGCCGTGAATGATAACTTGTTGATTTCAAGTATTATGATACCAGCAAATCATCTTAACATCTGTGCATCGCAAAACAAGTGAATTTAGGTATTTCAAGGCTAGTGGATGCAGACTGAGCCCTAGGAAAGAGTCTTAAAGGATTAGAAACTAAAAATAGAATCCAGGCTGGGTCCGCAAGAGGCCAGAGTCCCCTGGTCCCACCCTGATGGGTCACATGGAGAAACGGGAAGGACCCCTGGCACACGGCCACAGGGAAATGGAGTGGTCGCATGGCCCAGGTCAACTTTTATAGTAAGTGATTCAGACTCAATAAACAAGGACATGCTATTGGAGAGGAGTTCTCTCAGTTTATAGATTTATAACCATGGCCCTGTTACTCCAGATTCTCCAATGCACAGCACACAGGCTTCAGCCCCAGGGAGTAAAAATTAAGAGAAATATGGTAGGATCCTATCCTTTGATTTTCACCTTATTATTCTTTGACATGTTAAGTCTCCCTCTGTTTCCTAAAAGTAGTCGTGGCGTTATGAATGCTCCCTTTTCGCATGGTGGGAAACCTTCTGGTTTCTTTTTACACACTGTACCTGTATCATGACGCTGAGGCCGTGTGCTCCTCGTAGTCAGTGTGACACCGTGATCACGCTTCTCTCCACCCATTGACCCCATTAAAAAAAAGCGCTGTATTAAGTACTAATGCTCTCACAGACCGCGCCCCCCCGCCATGTTTTCTCCACCTCTGAGTCTCCAAGGCTGTCTGCCCCGCTTTCTCAATTGTGTTTGTCTCTGACCTCCTGGAGCACACGCTTCCCTGTTTCCACTTCTGTCTCCTTACCTTCATCACAGGAAACATCACGCCCCCCCTCATCCTATTATCACCAAATCACATGGAAAAGACCTCCAGGTGGTCCCACGGTCTTGGGGGAGGCATACACGTCCCGAGTAGGAAGAGTGGCGTTCCTCCTGGACCTTCCCCTGCGCCAGACCTGGCTCCAGCTGCGGAAGCTCCGCTCACCAGAACCCCACCACCGCGTCCCACGTGGCGGCCGGCAGTGGTCCTTCCTTGCCCACAACTGTTACTTCTGAAGATGCTTCTAAGAGAATAAAGCTCCTCGTCACATAGGGATACTGTGTCCTCTAGTTTTGACCCTTGACTTACAGTCTAGAGTTGGACTTTTTACCATCAAAGCATTGAAATAAATGCACGACCACAGACACGGATGCAGTCCCTGCCATCTGCTGGGCCTGATGCTAAGTCCTAGAGCAACAGAGACAAGGGAGCTCTTCACGGAGCGCCTCACCCAGAACGTGGGAGCCACATGCTGGGGCCGTGGTGGGACTCCACCACGGTCGACGAAAACAGAGAAGTGCCGCCTGTTCCAGGGCAGGGGCGGCCATCTAGGACGTCCATCTGGCCCGGAAGGCGAGGTCAGGCTTCTCAGAGAAGTGGCAGGCAACTTCACTAGCTGGACAAAGTGAAAGGCGCTTAGTTAAGAGACCACAGCATGTAGAAAGATGTGCGGTCTTGAGAGAGCACACAGGTTGGGGAAGGGAGAGAGCAAATCTTCAACTGGGGAAAGGGAACACCAGCAAGTGTGAAAATGGGGGAGATCGTTTTTAGGGACAAGGGTTACTTTTAATCCCACCGTTTCCATATTCTATTGTTCTGATGAATTATCCATTTAATAGCTTCCTCAGCAATCATTTTGGAAAGTTATACCAATAAAATACTATAGTCTTTAAAGTTTCCCCAATTTAAGGCCTCATCACCTCCTGTAATAAGGATACAGTTACAGTGGTAGAGCCGTACTGTACTTAAGAGCCAGTGCACGTCTAACGAGGAAAACGCCTTTGCATCTTGAGTTTTCTACTGTTTCCAATGTTTCATTTCTACTGGCAATAGGAGTAGAAGTGTAACTGACTTTTCAACCTGAATGTGGTGTTTCCTCACTAAAGTTAGCAACATATTATATGGAAAAACCTTATGTTGTATTATTTTTATTTATGGTTCCCTTTGTTTGCTTTGGCTTCAATGTATTCTTGAAAATACTGTCGTGGGAGAACATGTAACAGGAAGATATGTGACCTGAGGGATTTGTGTAATTTTAACAATTATAACCATTCAATCTCAAAGCATGACCCTAAGAAAGAAAAGGTCGAGATCTTTCGAATGACTTACCTTGTATTGATGATATCATATTTGTATACTATTTTATTTAGTTGTGTAGTAGTATATTTATTTTATTTAGTTAGCTATTTAAATGTTGTGCTTTCTTGTCTTTGCAGGGGGGCGGTGGAAGGAACATTGCAATTTTATTACTGTTGCTGTTATTAATCATGGGGAGAGTTTCCACTTATTGAACACTTCTAAGTGTAAACTAGACACTGTGACGATATTTTTCAGAAACGATCTCATTTCAGCTTTCCAGCAGCTCTCTGGGACAGTGGCTATAATTATTCCCATTTTACAGATGAGCAAATAGACACACGAAGGGAAGCCACCCAGCCACGGCCACACGGCTCCTCGGGTTTGGCAGAAATGCAAACTCAGATCTGCCTGATCCCAAAGTTAGTGTCTCAAAATGAGTTGGAGCCTCTAAAAGACATTCTTTTTCTCTCACTGGATTACGACCTAAATAATTTTAAGAAAATAAGAATTTATCTGAGCAAAGGATATTTCATTATATTTCTCCATTATCTATTCTGAAAATATCAGCTCTCATAGTTGAGAAAAAGGACAACAAAATTTTGCCTTATGTTTGAATGAGCGGCTTAATTGCAGGCCCTCTGAAGTCCCATTCTGTGCCTCATCAATGATACACTGAACCACTGGTCCCCACTGATTTATCAAACCCTCCCCCAGACCCTGAGCCAGCGGACGGCCCCTCCTGAGGGTGGACTGGCCTCCGGACGAAACAGTCTCGGGGCTCCTCGCCCTCAAGCCGCCACGCCCGGGTCCCCAGCCTTCTCTGTCCTCCTTGGACAAGGAGACCCTTCAACTGACCCTTAAGATGCTAGGAGACCTCATGGTCAGAACAGTCCCAGAGGCAGAGCCCTCTGCCACAGCCGCCCCCACGGGCGTCGTCCCTTCACTCCCCTAGCAGGAATCCTTCCAAACAGGCTCTCCTTGCTGAGTCTGGATCTGTCTTTTATCGGACACCGATCTCTATCAATATGGAATAAATTATGCTCAATGAATTTTATGAAGCAAATGGCTTCCTCTTCGGGTTACATGGACCCAGTTCTACCATCATGACAGCCACATACACAGACGTCTCTGTCCCTCCTTCAAAGCTCCCACTAAGTGTTAGTCTCACGGTTCTGGAAGACTCCTGAACAATTATTTTAAGTGGCAACAGATTTTGTACATGAACAGATAACAAAGTAGGCGGCTCTGTGTCCTATGCTATGAATTCTGTTCAATTAAATAAACTGTCGTGCCTGCATCCTCCCTCCTGTGTTCACCAGGGTGGCCGTGAGTAACAGTGAGGAGATCAAACCCTCGCCTCAACGAACAGAGGCTGAGGGCAAGTGGTCCGGCAGCGGACGCGGCTGGACCGCCCCAAGCTCGTAAAGAAAGGCCCTGCTCGTCGTGAGAAGCCAGCACCCAGCGTCCGCTCACTTGTGTTAGTGGAAGGGGTCAGAGATGCGGATAAATCAATGCGTCCGACTATCCTAAAATAATTACTATTGATCTATGGAAGACTGGAATTCTTGCCTTTATATTTGAATATTGATATATATGACACCCTGGCAATCCAGAGTCTTTGAATTAAAGTGATGATGACACCTTCTAAAAATACCCATCTGGAGCGTGCCTGCCAACGCCCTGGCCTCCGACCCTTCCTTATCCCCCTCATCCACCGCCCACCACGCCCCTCCCCCACCAGCAGAATGGACCACCTCTTGGAATGCGCTGGAACTTTATAAGTTGTGGTTCCTGCTGGAAACACGTGGCTCATCAGATAGGACAGTTTGGGGCCACTCACAGGAATGGGCCGGAGGGAAGGGCCCGGGATGCAACTTGGAGGCCAGGTTGACAGGAGGGGTGCAGGGAGAGCGTCTAGGACTGAGAGTCAAGTGAAGGAAGCGCTCCTGAGACCCGCATGGAGAGCGGTGGGGAGATGCTCCCTCTGCAGGGGCTGTGGTTTTCAGCGGTGGGTTCAGCTGCCTTGCGGCCCCCAGAAGGGAGCTGAGGGACACCCCCGCTCCTGGGGTCTCCATCTGCTGACCCCCACTGGGGGACCAGTGGCACCTTGAATGGAGCCCATGCGGTCAGCCTCTTGGGCACAAGGTGGGTGAGCAAGCGAGGGTGGGGGTCTGAAGAGGGAGACGAAAGACACCCGTCACTGATAACCCACCCCTGGGTCCGTCCTAGGACACCCGTGAAGTGAAGCAAGAACAGGAGCACAGGCCTTACGAGCTGACGACTAAATAAAAGCGATGTCACATGTGCTTGTCCCCGAGCTGCAGTGATGACGCACCTAACGACGGAGGTGTAAACAAAGCTGACTCACCCTCATGCGGAAGGTTATGGGCGACTTGATGGGGAAAGTGAGCTTTTAGACGACAAGAGAGTGGTGTGCTGTTGACAGATGTCAGAGGGAACCACTCGAGCTGCGGGCGCTAAAGAAATACAAGTAGGGTAATGCAGAGAAGTGGGGAATTGTTCGGAG
This sequence comes from Balaenoptera physalus, assembly GCF_965194825.1. Taxonomy (NCBI): domain Eukaryota; kingdom Metazoa; phylum Chordata; class Mammalia; order Artiodactyla; family Balaenopteridae; genus Balaenoptera; species Balaenoptera physalus. The sequence goes on along the minus strand of NC_138897.1, from coordinate 2,130,430 downwards.
GTCCTGGGAGGCCTGTAAACTACATTCTGTAGACAAGAAAGAAGCCCCAAGGTTCCCAGGCAGAGGATGGGTGGCATTCCTCCATGTGGAAGGATTATGTAGCAGTGATGTGACGGGTGGCCTTGAGGTGAGGGGAGCCGGAAACAGGAGAACCGGTTGAGGAGTGACTGCAATGGTACAGAGATGCAGGTCTAGGTGATGCTTAGGGCAGCTAGGGAGGTTTCAAAAGGGAGCAGATGTAATTCAGGGACCACTTAGAAGCAAATTTCAATGAAGGGAAAGGAGACAGACTCAATATTCTTATTGATAAGCCATTAACCAGTAATAAAGAGGGGAAGAGAATCGGATTAGGAATGCTTTTGAGGGAGGTACACATGAGTTTCAGATGTTTTTTTGGTTTCCGATTATACAATTAACATACATTTTAAATGACCTGCAAGTTATAACAAAGCAGAAACAAGGAATTAAAAGTGACCATAAAGCATAATGATAGCTTCTAAGAAATAACCACTGGTTTTACCATTTCTAATACATTAATTATTAAATATTTTATAATTGTTAGTGGCAGACATAATTTTCTATGTAGGAACTAACACAGCAGTTGACACCTAGAAGGGACCGAATAAACTTGTGTTGTATAAATAAATTTTCTTTGCAGAAATTTAAATCATACATATATATATATATATATATATATATATATATATATATATATATAATCTCATAATATTCCATAATATGTGTTTACTATAATTTTTAGCTATTCTTTATTCTTGGAGATTTTAAGTTATTTGTAATTTTCATTATCATAATATGATAAATATTTTGCAGAGAAAAGTTTCATTTTTCTATGATGGTTTGTTTAGTAGAAATTAAAATTTGTTTGTGACATGTTTCAGAGCCTCAACCTTTAGACGGCTATCCAGATGGAGTTGTTTTGCAGGCAGTAAGGAACATTGAAATACTAAATCTACATTTCACATTCCTAATCTTCCCATCGCTATCATTTTTTTTTTTCTTGGAGAAAACTCAGGAAGCCTGGAAATGGCCAGTGACTTAGACCAAGGTGTAAGATAGAGACAGGAATGGAATGGCCCTTGGAGAAGGGTTTCCGGGGGTGTGAGAAGTTGGGGGAGCTAAGGAGTAGATGGGGGGAGGTTTCCATGGGTGCAGCCACAAGAAGGGTATGCAGCGTGCTATCACCTCCTCAACAAAAACGCTGAACCATTTTTGTTTCCTTTCCCTCTGAGGACAAGGTCAGGGCTGGTAACACTGATCTGGGATTGCTGGGCTGTAGATCTGGGTCAGAGCCCAAGGCTGGGTGATACCGCTCACCAAGAAGGTGCAGACGAAGAAAAGGTAACCCCCGGGGGAGACTGTAGCGGCAACAGGGAATGACCAGGTGGTGTCCAAGAGAGAAGGTCAACGGAGTAAAGCATTTCCAGGGTCAGAATATTTACCTACAAGATATTTTCCCCAAAGACTTTTTAAAATACTATTAGATACCTTCATTTCCAAAGGGGTGCAATCCAAGACATCCTTCAATCCCTACTCTCTCTTGCTCCTGGATATTCTTCGGTATGAAATGTCAAGGTCCACTGCAGGAAACTCATCTTTGCGAGCAGGAGGGCGCACGTGGGGGCGGGGTCTGTAGAAGCAAGGTGAGCAAGATGGAAGCTGCAACATCTTGTAGAGCAGCCAGTGCAGACTGCAGGCTCTCTTGTCAGCTTCAGTCTCGAGCGAGGAGTTAGCTCCCTGCAGCTCTAAGACACTATTTCCTGTTGCCAAGACGTGAAGGAGCTCATTGTGTTTTAAATAGTTCACCTTACAAAGAATTTTCTTTCTCCATGTGAAAAGAGCTGTGATTTATTAATTTTCCTTTCTATTATTTGCTATAGACTTTCTCTAGCATCTTCTTCATAAATCACTGCTCTATTGAAACCAATCCTGAAATCACAGTGTAATTAGTGTAGATGGCAGGACATGTGTGAAATAAAACATATCTCAGCAGTACCCTTTCAGGAGGCAGTGGAAGGGGCCCTTCACTGAGGATTCCTGGGATAGCACCTCTCACCTTGGCAGACAGTCTAACATAAAAGGTGACAAAACTGGGGGGTAGGCACTTAAAAAAGATTGCTGGGAGATGCTACAAAGAACTAAATTAGTACAGGAAACTCAATTATCTTGTCTCCAGCCTTCCTCTGGTCAGTACCCCAATTGAACGGAGACAAAACTCAGCATTTTTATAAAGGTACTACTTCAGACTTACAATGATTCTTTTCTCAACCATCTATCTAGAAATGCACTGGCCATGTTTGTTTCTTTTCTTCAGATTTAGAAAGAGTATTACACCCGATTCATTACAATATAAATATCCACACTCCCCTCTTTTGTTTAAAGCAGCCAATTTTGACAGCTTTCCAACTTAAAAAATGGGAACAGAGAAATTTTTAAAGAAATAAACTGCGAAGTATGAGCCACTCACTTAGATACATATCAAAATACTGTAGAATGTTCTGTCATGCTGCCTATTTTTATTCATACACAAACACACCCCACACGTATGTCATAATAAAGACAGGAGAGAACATTCTTTAAGCCACAGGTGTAAGTGTTAACAGGTACAGAAAATGTGATTAAAGTCATTTCAGGAGAACCCACATTCATGAGAAAGGATGATTACAGAGGAGGAAGCCCATTTTCTTTGAGATTATCTCTCTGCTTTTTTTATAGTATTTTCAAGTTGTCTTAAATGGCACTTAAATGGGAAGAGAAGAGATCCATCAGAATTTACCTTTTACTTCAGTTTGGTCTGTTTTCCACGACCTCTTTGCTCAACTTGGAATTAAAGTTAGTAGAATCCTAAATTTTTAACCATGTTGCTTTTAACCTAAAGAAAAGCAAAATCAGTTTATTGGGAAATTATCAATAGCAGCCTCTTCTTTCTACTTGAGTTTGGCGATGTATTCACGGTAACAGCTGTAAGTGGGAAGATTGAGAGTAGCTTTTATGTTGGTGGCCAGCCCTGTAAGGAAGGGTCCAGGTGAGCACAGGGGTCCTGGTGGACTTGGTCCAGGTTGGGTAGGACCAGGACAGCATGCTTTCCATCTCTTGTCATTCCACATTTTTTTTTTTTTTTTTTACTATTAGTTATTCAAATGTGTGATTTTTAATTCCTAAGTTATAGTGGAACCATGACCATCGATGTGAAAAGACCCAGTGATGATGGAGCAAAGAGAAGAAAAGAAGTTAAGTTCTGGAGAACCTGAGCCAACTTAACAATGGAAAGGCTGCAGTGGGGATGGAAGCATTGATTACTTTTGGAAAAGTATAAATTTCAATGGTGGGAAGAATGTTTTTAAAGAAGACTACCACTGAACTGCTTAATCTTTCGTTTCTAAGCCTTATGTTGCTTCTGAAATCTGATAATCCACTTTTTTTCAAAATTTCACATTTAAAAAAATCTTTTTGGCTGTGCCACATGGCATGTGGTCTTAGTTTCCTGACCAAGGATAGAACCTGGGCCCCCTGCATTGGAAGCACAGAGTCTTAACCACTGGACCACCAGGGAAGTCCCTGATAATTCACTTTTTAAATGTCATATATTTGAGACAGTTTGTAAAGGCTATTACATAAAATAACCTTGAAGATTTTATGTATGCATGTATATATATATATATATATATATATATATATATATATAAAATATTTCTCCAGTTTTCTTATACTCTGAAAATCATGCTGTGCTTTGAGGCAAAAACATGAGAGCATGGCAGTAAAAATCAAAAAAGAAAAAATACAGCAAAGCATTTTTTTTCAGTAACGCATGTATGGCGTCTCCTTTGCACAGCTTGGTGCAATAGTGCTGATTTAGTTTCAGCTAAAAAGATGTGGAGACAGATACACACCCTTGTTGCTGTTTTATAGACTTATTCTGTCCTGTTAGGCTCTGCGTATGTATTTGCATGTCTCACGCACACACACACACACACACAAACCACACAAGCCCCCACACGGGTACCAATCGCCAAGGCAGCTCTCTGCTGATCTTCACGTGGAGTATTTCTCTGTCTGCAGACCTAACTATGTGCCATATCATGACTAGCTCAGGGGGAATCATTCGAACCAATGCAATTTACTCAATATTGGTCAGTTTGACTCCTGACCCTGGTCCCTTGGCAGCGTATCCTTGGCAACCGTGTGTGAAGTCGGGATGTGCTCATTGGTCTCATCTGTGACAGCTTGCTAAAGGCTGCTCGACATAGCCTGGTCTTTTCACAGAAAATGAGAAATCCGATAATATACGATATTCTGATCAGATTGGTATTTACACCAGGAAAGCCACAGCCGTGGGTGTGTGCCGTCCACACCCTCCGGTTAGTTTCTTGCATAGGTCATGTCACGGTATGGGAGTTATTTTCTTTGTTGTTTTATTTTGGGGGGAGGGGAAGGAGTTAGAGAATGTTTTATCACCTGTTTGTGAGATCACATCATCAGAAATGAATGAGCTGATCCACAAATTGGCAAAACAAAGCAGAAAATTCTGTGGAAAATACCTCTCAGAAAATATCATAGGATGTTTTCATTTCTGTGTTTTAAGTAAGCATAATTACAGCAAAGGCACACTATGTCTGTGTGTATAACCGAGAAACTGCAAAAGTGGGCAATCTATAAAGACAGGACATCATGCCGGAGTCGCCCAGAAAATTCTGAAAATATCACTTATGTAGAGGCTCTTACTGCCAAATAACAACTCGAACTCAGTAGGATCTATTTGTCGCCGCAACACATTTCCTAGCAAACTGTGGGGGGGATTTGGGACAATGAACTATTATAAATGAACAGCCTGATCTGCAAGTACAGAAAATGACTCATTGTCTCACACGTATTCCCCAAATTTCATGTGAAAGAAACCTCACTTAGCTGGCGTTGGAAAAATTATTTTAATTTTGTGCGTGATTTCCTTTTTTGAGATTTAGAAATAATGGGTGTTCCTTTTCAGGTAAAAGAAAATAACACTGAAGAGTACCTCCGGAGTCCTGATAAACAAAGTAACATGTGATTCCAGAGCCCAGAAGCAGATCATGATGACAAACACAGCCCAGTGATGTATCCCCAGGTGAAAATTCCAAAGTCAAGAGGGAAACCCAGCGGGAGACAGAGGAGGGAAGGTGGCCAAGCCTTCTCCACCTGCCGACTCAACATTCCTGGGAAAGGTTTCTAGAGAAAAGAACTGTAAGATCCTTCAGGCTTCCCTGCGAGGATGGCGCTGGGGAGGATGCCAGCCATGACCACAGGATCCTGGAAATGTGAGTGATGGTGATCTGGGAGGACTTCTTCTGCATCTATAAAACCTAGTTAATATTTAACTATTGTGAAGGCACATCATTTTGATCTTCTGCTAAGGGACAGACGGTGCTTTCATGAATTTGGTTGGTGTGTGCGCTTTGGGTTACACCTGATGTATACAAAAGGTCTGTATCATGAAGTTAGGATGCCCTTGTTTGGCCAAATCTTGAATATTTAAGGGTGTGCCCAGAATCGGCATGCTGAATGTTACCTTGGCCATTTTCACCTCGCGCTGTTCCACCGCTGTCATGCTCAGCTTCCTTCATCCTGACCGATTTATTGCTTCCACCTGCAGATAAAGAAGTGTGGCAGCACAGGGCTGGGCAGTGGGGTTTCACGGAGACTCTCCTGTCAGTGTGGGAACAGGGTACCATGGGGCCAGGGCGCAGTTGGGCCCCTTGGCCATCTCCACCTCCCGGGGTGGGTGGTTGCCCGTCTGCTGGGCGCACTCCCTGGGGTCCTCGGCTCCCCTCGCCCTCTGCCCATCCTGCCTCAACCACACAGCCTGGCTTCCGCCCCCCCGTCTTCCTTCTTTTAGGTGCTGCCCCCAGCCAGGGACGCTGCTCCCCCGGCTGGGCCCCGCGTCCCCCTGCCTTTTTCAGCTCTGTGCTCCGAAGTCACGTCTTCAGGGAAGGCACCCCTTACTCAGGACGCCCTGCCACACCCCAGAACCTGCTCCCGGTGACGTCGGCACGGCACACGTCATCCAGATCCCCTGTACCTGCTGAGGCCGGCTCTTCACTGCCAGACAGGAACGGGCTACACCACGGGCTCACCGTCAGTTTGAACTTGCCGGGAAACTCCCGCAATATAGCAGGAAATAGGTGCTCAGTTAAAAGTCACCGGATGGAGTGGAAGGCAGGGCCTCTCCTCCTCACTTCCTTCCCCTCCTCCCTTACCGGTTCCCACCGCATGAGTCTCTGTGTTGTAAGGACCCCTCCTCACCAGATGCACTGGCCAAGAGGCTCCTTAGGGCTGCTCTCGGGGGCCCTTTGTCCATTTCCATATTCAGCTGTTTAAGGTGTCATCTCTGTGTTTCTTTCTTTCTTGTTTTAATTGAAGGATAGTTGATTTACAATGTTGTGTCAATTACTGCTGTACAGCAAAGTGATTCAGTTATACACATGTGTATGTTCTTTTTTTCATACTCTTTTGCATGATGGTTTATCCCAGGCTATTGAATATTGTTCCCTGTGCTGTACAGTAGGACCCTGTTGTTTATCCATCCTTTATATACTAGTTTACATCAGCTAATCCCAAACTCCCAATCCTTCCCTCCCCCACTCCCCCTTGGCAACCACAAGTCTGTTCACTACGTCTGTGAGTCTCTTTCTGTTTCGTAGATAGGTTGATTTCTGTCGTATTTTAGATTCCACCTATAAGTGATATCCTATGGTATTTGTCTTTCTCTGTCTGACTTACTTCGCTTAGTACGATTGTCTCTAGTGAAAGCTCCTGAGAGGGGGTGAGATCGCATGCCTGTTTGGGGCGTGGTCCCCTTGCTGCTGCCCACGTGGAGGGCTGGGAGGGGAGGAGCCTCCGGGTGCAGCAAGGTCACTAGGGTCACGAAGGCTGGTCCAGGGAGGGGCGGGGCTACAGACTCCTACACCTGGACTCGGGGGTGGCCAGTCAGCACAGGAAAGTCTCAAGCCATTTTAAAAACACAGTCACTGTTTGTTTATGATTAAAATAAAGCATATATGTAACTTTCGTAATAAATAAATATATGCAAATATATAAAATGAGAACTTTTTAAACAAAAACAGTTTTCCATGAGTTATATTATGTACATTATGCCTCTTTTATGGCTCCGTTCTTCTAGCCATATAGATCACTGTTATCAGGATTCAGTAACTAAGCAACATCTGTGGGTTGGAACTTCTAACATAAATAAGATCGTGAAAGTTACAGTGATGGAAAACACAATCTTTGCCTTCAAGGATCTGATATTTTTACTCTAAATTTTACTAGAAATTTCACCCCCTCATTATTTTATTACTCTTATACCCAGTGAGAATAAAAAAATTCTCTCTAAAAATCTTACGATGTTCATAAATTTCTGTGGTTGAAACAAATTTCACGTTTAAAAAAACAAGTATATATTTTTGGAAGGATCAGTTTACTTTGAAAGCTTTTAAACTAAGGGCACATTAAGTCACACCTCTCCCATTCTATCCTTTCTACATAGTCACCAAAAAATAACAAAATTTCTTTGCATCCATAAGATTACAGAAATTATCTGTAAAATCACACTTTTAGAGAAACCGGCATGTGCGCACTTGCTTCTGGGGAGTGGGTTTTACAGGAGAAAATGGCCTGGAACTCAGCCCGGCTGTCCCCACCGTGTCACTGGTCAGGGAACCATAACGACCTCCGTGAACGTTCGGTTACTGGAAAGACAAGAGTTGGAGTGTGTAGTGTGTTATGTCAGAATAGGACGTTCTGCATCTTCCAGAGCAGAGGTGGTCAAGCTGCATCTAGGAGCAAAGCTCACGCTTGGAACAGGATTTGACGTGTAAAACAGCCAGGAGGTACCCATTCTGGGGGTTCCCTGAGACCCCCGGCCGTGAGCCCAGCCCAGGGGACCAGCACTGCTGAATTCCCTCTCCCCATTTCACTGCCCAGAAGTCTCCAGTGGCAAAGGGCTAAGTTCAACCTAAATGGAGATAATGAACGAATCAGGACCACAAGTCAGTTCTCCCGGCCCTGATCCAGGAGGCCTCTCCTTGGTACGGAGCTGACCTACAAATTTTCCTATTCAGAGAAAACTGATCATATTGAGAATATAATGCTCTCCATCTTGGCTTGAAATCAAGCAAGAGTTTTTGATTCCACAGTCCAAGCAGAATCTACATTTCAAATGACCCCAGGCTTTAAAATATTCCTTTGATACGTTTAAAATACAGTCTTTTAGAAAATTGCTTATTTTCCATTTTATACCTGAGTTTGAAACAACTTCATGATTTTGATCTAGGGCAAATTATATTTTTTCCTACTACCATTTTCTTCTTATTACTGAAACTGCTCATTTCCCCCCCCAATAGATTATTTATCATTTTTTTTCATTATGTGGAGGTGGTGGGTTGTCCTGATTAATTGTGAAGGCTTCTGAGTGTCACAGGCTGGGGTTGAAATCTTTGTCCTGTCCTGAGAAATCTCGGGCAGTTATATCACTGCCTCTTCTCTCTCCTCTCTGTGTAGATTCTCACCCACTTCCTTCACTTGTGAACGATAAATGTTACACAGAATACACTGAAAATTAGTTTTTGTAATGATACACCTCATGTAATTTTAACGTATGAGTATTTTTTATTTAGTGCTTGTAATTATTTTATCTGGGAAGCTTTCCTCCATACTTACATTTCATAACATCTTTGTTATTGTTTTCATTGTTTAATTTTTATTATTAAAATATTAATTATTTTCAATAATTAATATTTTATTATTAAATGATTATTTTAAATGTACCTTGGAATCTTATTATTAAAATGTCCCTTTTTTGAAATAAAGATGCCAACCTTAATGACATCTTATAATGAAAATACTAACTAAATACCACATTCGTTTTTACCAGTCAGTCAAACACATCAAGTGTTTATGGTCAAGAACCAAATTGTGTGATTTGGGGAAAGAAATGCTCTTTCACACTATTCAGAGGCAATTTGCTAAATCATACTTATCATCACAAGCTGAAGTTTTTATTTTCTCAATTCATTCCCAGGAAATAAACTAACTCATCTCTTAGGAGGATAGAAATTCTGTGATGTTAAGGTGGTTTGATCATGAATTTGGGACGGAATGAGTTTTTCTTCCAGGTCCTCACTTAGATCTGCCTTCATGATGTTCCCTGTCTCGCTGGTGCGGACCAGCGGGGCAGGAAATGCCAAGTGTCCCCCATGCCTGCGATGCTCTGGGGTGAGCAGATGAGGGGGGGTGCTTACTAAACTAAGGGCACAGCTGGCCAGAGTGGGGAGAGCCCTACGCTGTGTTCCTTCTGGGATGAAAAGCCTACAGCAAACAGACACAGGGCTCCTCTGATACCACACATTCAAAAGGAAGCATCTTTGTCCTTTAAGATTAAAATCACCTTTCTAAAACAGCAATGACTTTGGATGATTTTCGTCACTTTGAAGTGTAGCTGGCCATTACAGGAGAGTATGCCCTCTGGACAGTGGGGTCTTTACCCAGCCGAGACATTCCACACGGTCAAGCCAGCCGGCTCCACTCAGCCCTCACGCCTCGGCCACCTCCATCCCTTGGCTTCACGTCATCATTTGTGCACCTGTCCAGCCCTTCCCCCCTTTATATGCAGACTCCTTCATGGCCAACATCTAACCTTTTCCATTTCTGAACTCTGAGAGCACCTGAAAGTGCTTTAAAAATTAAAAAAACAAACACTTAATAAATGTGTTAAAATAATCATTCATAAAAATATGTAAGTCAGAATACGTGGTGTTGAAGTTCATGATGAAATAATCATTAACCTTCTGAGAAACATAAGTACACGTATGAACACTTGAAGACACAGGTAATTCTTATTATGGGCTTAAAATATTTCTAAGGTACACATTCTAGTTTTCAAAAGCTTATGATACATTCAGTTAAATTCCTATCTGGGGGCTTAATCATTTTAGGTGTTCTATCGTTTTGTGTGCCCTGATACCATTCGTAGAGATGGGAATTAATACACAAACACGTGATTTATTAAGATACTCCAATCTCTTCTCATCATGGGAAATAAAGGGTGTTCAAAGATAATATAATAAAATTAATAAACAGAGTACTTGCATCGGAAAACGGAGTTTTCTCTTTGTGTTTGCCATCCGTCTTCTTGTTGCTACAGAAAACACTCCTTCAGAGCCCAGGAGTGACGTGTCTCAGGGTCCTGAGCTCAAATGCCCTGAGTGCAGATAGGGACGTGATGAGGTGGCTGGGCTGAGCCTGGGAGCCTGGGAGCAGCTCCGACATCGGAGCTCTAGCAGACGGTGGCTGTGTGAGAAGGAATCCACCTCTGCCAGATCTGCAAAATTTTCAAGAGAAGGTGATGACTTTCGTAAGTCCATATAAGAAAATGGCATCCATAAGTTCATATAAGAAAATGACATCCATAAGTCCATATAAGAAAATGACATCCATAAATTCATATAGGAAAATGACCTCCACAAGTCCATATAAGAATACCCCAATTTTTAAGTGTTAACTGATTTTTTTAAACTTTACGTAGGCCAAACAAAACCTTCCTTGTGTGGGTATAAAGACTCCTGATATATCGTATAAACGTTGGTCAGAACTTTCCATTTCCGGCAGTCAAAGCAGTGCTTGGGCCAGGGTCTCCATCACTTCCAGTTTATTCCTTAAAATGGGAAGTAGCTGCAAGTTGCCGTGGCCGCAGGCAAACCTCTCTGCCATAACACTCAGAAGACGGGCATCCTCGTTTGAGATGTTGGCTCATTTTTGAAGGACGATAACAGCAATCAACATTGTGCATTCGGTTTTAAATGTAAAGAGAAAAGCAGAATATAGAAAATGACTGAGCCTGAAGCAGTTGCCTGCTTATTGCAGAATGAGGAAGCCGGCAATGCCCTTCATCCTGGACCCGGTGTACGTACGAGAAGAGAAGCTCAGTGAGAGAGGCCCCACCTGCCTTTTAGATAAGTCAGGGCTTCACAAGCCAGGAGGTTACTCATCATGTGTTATTCATATACAAACTTACATAGGTGTGTCTGGATAGTACCTACGTTATCCCAGAATCTGTGTGTGTGTGTGTCATTGTATCTTCTTGATAACCTCATCAAGTACCTGGAAATAAGATGTCTCTTAACTTATACATGCTACTGTATACAAAATAGGTAAACAACAAGAACCTACTGTACAGCACAGGAAACTCTACTCAATATCTTGTAATAACCTATAATGGAAAAAGAATCTGAAAAAGAATATATATATATCTGAGTCACTTTGCTGTACACCTGAAACTAACACAACATTGTAAATTAACTATGCTTTAATAAAAAAAGAAGAAACTCCTGATGCTTTGCTCAGTACACAATCTCCTTACAACCCTGTTTTCTTAATATTTTAGTTATTACAAGAAGAAATATCTGGTCCTTTTCTGTGGTTTCAAATTCATTAAACTAAAAGAATTTAGTATTCAACTTTTATAAATTATTAACTACTTTTATTTCATCCAACTGATTTCTAGAAATCTGATCTAACTAAAAAGTGTTCAAATTCATTTTTTATATATCTGAATTTGGTAAGTTGCTTTTTATTCTCATGGCCTCAATTACATTTTTTAAATAGATGACAAAAAGTATATATAACCATTATTGGGATAATACAGCCCATCATTATATTATGTATTTTAATATAGAATATTAGAATAGAACGTCTATGGCTAGTAAACACATTTCATATGTATTTATGACTGGGTAGAGTTTAAAATACTTGGATCTTTTATAAATCTTTCTAAAATTAAATGCATATATATGTATTTACATGCATATTATACATATATGCATATATAGTATATATATAATTTTTATGATACACACAGAGTTGAAAGCAAGCCTGAAAGCCTGTAACAAATACAATATTTTTGTATTATTTTAGCTCAAAAGGAATACCAGCAGGCCGCTAGTTCAGCTGATCTTTTGTTCAGTACTGTCCAAATGAATTCACAATAAAATAAGATTGCTTTTAACAATTCGGACTTGTCTAAGAAGATTGAACTGGGGAGACTGCCATTTCATCAACACACGCACCTTCTCTCTGCCGGCCATCCAGACACACACACAAAAACAAACTTGTAATGAGCAGATACTTTATCAAGCCCTCTCTCCATCCTTCATTAAACGACAGAAAATTGCTCTCTGCCAGGATCGTCAATGCAGCCAGCCCTCCCAGAAGCCCATTTGTTTCACAGGCGAGCGCCGAATATTGCAGGATTTGCAGATTTTAGGTGACAAATCGCATCCAAGTTTGCGTGGCTCCCTAAGTTGGGTTTTGTTTTGGCGTCTTCGGGGTTTTGTTTTGCACGATTTCACTGGGGAGGGGACCTTCCTTCTGTGACAGAAGGTGAGCCTGTGTTTCTTGTCGGGCTCTGCAGATTCTGGCGTCCCCTGTTCCCCACGACCCTCTTCCTCCTGAGAAGTGTATTTAAAAGGCCTTTTACCCCCGAAAACCATTGTGAAGCAACATCTAATATATGTGGCTAGTTGAGACTAAAAGCACAAGCAGAGTGAGAAATGTTTTCTTTCACTGCCTTCTTTCTGTTCTTCATTAAATCATAGTGAATTTGTCATCTTTCTTAATTGGGCTTACCCATAAGGGTGGTGAAAGGATTTTTTTTTTTTTAAGTGAGTTGAAAACTTAACAATTTGACCCCTTTTCTGGAGGTTTTCAGACAAGAAGGAACTTAGAAATCACAGCGACAGTGTGGATCTGTCAGGGTGGCGCTTGGACGTACAGCCTTACAATCAATGTGGCTTATTGAGCTTGGCTGCAGTGTTACACGAAGGATATAAGCTGGTTGGAGCGGTCATTATTTATTCCTACCCAGAGATTAACCACCCCGTGGAATTGTTGAAATTCTATCGCAGAGGTGAAGGAATAGAAGCCACTTTAAGTTAAGGGGGGGGGGGGAAGGGGAGGGGTTGCAAATGACACAAGAAGATGGCTTTCAAGAGGAACATCGCACAGCTCACGGCAACATTCACATCTGCTCTGAATTTCCATCCAAACAAATCCAGACGCCTTTCAAGTTTTGGGACCAAGCCCGCAGCAGGCCACACCCTTTCACTGCCATTGACATAACAGAGAATCATTATTTTCTAACGCACCTATTATTCATTCTCTGTAGTGTGCCGCATCCCGTGTCTGTTTGGGGGCTGTGACATAAATGTGGGCGAGCATGGCTTTAGCTATCCACCACTTTGTGATTTTTGTTGATGCTTTTTGCAACCTAAACAGACTACTTTCTCCGTAGAACAAGCTTAGGGCTCTTGTTTAGATATGATTTACGATGCTACATTAACCCTTCATTGACCTAGAAATGCCCTAATATTAAAACAGTTTGACACATAGAAAATCAAAAGCCCTTTTATTGAAAGTGTTATTGTCCGCATCATAAGTTTCTTCAATGTGGTGCCACAGACACACCATCAATTTCCTACTACTATTGAGCATGTATTGAAAAACTAATGGACAGAATCCTTTGTCATTTCTGTCCCAGTGACCAGCAAATCGCTCAGAGAGAGCCTGAGCCTTCACATCACTTCAGGCGCTTCTAAATGACACCGTCAAGATAACACGTTAGCAGTTTAAGAAAAAAAAAAGACTTATTGGAGGTTGTGGGGATGAATCACAAAGGCCCCTTTGTTTACTCACATACTTGGGAAGTTGTGACTTGGCTCTTCTTAATTTCTTGCCCTGGAGTTCACGTGGATGAAATAGGAGGTGGAAACCAGAGCTTTACAAAGTGTTTGCTGGCTTCTGCATGTACAGTCTTTTGAGCTCAAATGGGAATATTTTTAGGAACTGAAGTGATTTTTTTCTTTTAACTTTTCAATGTTGACATACACCTACATATTTCAATAACTCTGACACGTTGATAGAAATCTCCAATTTCGTTAGAATGGATTGTTGGTGGATGTGTTAGTAACGGCACACAAGGTTGTCTCTACAAGGAATGTTACAGAAAGGAACCAGCCACTGAAAAGGTGTGGCGTTTGAAAGGGTGCTTTTACGTCCCACACGATGTTCATGTGGGCACTCAGGTACATATACAAAGATGCACAGATGCGTATGTGGGAAAACAAAACTGCATCACTGGGTCGGTGCCCTATTTCGTGTTCCCTTCTTGAGATTTCCCCGAGCCTGTGCCTTCAGAAGGTGACGCTCTGGAATGAGTCGTGTGTCCAGCCCTGGACGGCAGAGCTCAGCTGTGAGAGTCTGACCCTGGTGACTGAGCAAGACTGTCAAGTCTGTGTCCCGACGGGCGGCTGGCCTGTCCCCGTGAAATCCTGCAGCAGTTCCTCAACGCCACACCCCCGGCAAGGCCAACCTTGTCTTCAGGACCAAAGTGCTTCTGTAACTGTCCCTCAAGTCCCGTGTTTTAGAGATTTTTTTTCTTTTATTACTAATGTCCCTAACCATCTTCCGGACTCTGCTGGAAGAAGATGAAGACGCCCCTTCCCGCCTGCCTCTGGCTGGTCCCACACGCAACCCCCTCGGCTCTCCTGCTGTTACCATGACCTCCCTCTGCCAGCTTTCTGGTCAACAAAGCAAAAGTCATCGTAACGTCCTTACTAGATAAGAATGTCCCCAACTTCAGAGTAATTATTATCTCTGGGCAGAGGGTGTGGGATATCAAGGGAGAACATGATTTAAATATACCTGTAACATTTTACTGAACAATAATACAAAAACATAACCAGAGTGAATATGCAAGGTTTATGTTTGATAATGGCTAATGTCACCTAGAGCGTCCCAGTACGAACTCCCTCCTCCAGTGTCAAAGTGGAATTTTAGTTAAATGTGTTTGGTAGGTACAGGGTGACTCATATTATTGCCTTTACTTTTCCACAGTAGTAAAAATCGATTTTAAAATTTCAGAAGGAGAATCTTAGATTTTCAAGACATCTTTCAAACGTGCCGAAGGACACACATCCCAGTCCGTTTCCCGGCACTTCCTGAAAGGAGCCCCTATTTACTGGTGCTACAGACACCGTCCCACCTGATGGCGTATTTCTGCACTGTCACCCAGCGGTGCCCAGCCCCAGTGACCTGATCTTTGCTAATGCTGCCCAAGGCCAGGGCTGGGCCACGTGACTCCTGCAGGGGACAGAGTCAGGACAGTCACGTGATGAAGGTCACCTACACCTTCCTGCTTGTTTCAAGTCAGAGCCACTCGGCTTCCGGAGGTGGGGAGGAAACCCTCTGACTGCCCGGCTTTGCAGTGGAATGAACTGGTGAGATGCCCTCATACACAGTGGGCGGGAGGTGGACGGGTCCTAAAAGGAGCAAGAAACGAGGGGAGGGGGGGTTATCCCCCAGGCGGGGGGTACCTCCTTTAAACCCATCACATACGCAAAGAAGAATAACAGATTCCTTAGCGTCAAATAAACATTGGACAAATCGGTTGAAGTCCAGAGGACACCAGGGCACCAGAGGATAGACAAAGAGGGTGAGAGGAAAAGTGGGTGTGAAAACACGACTCTGAGCACATGTGTGGATAAACTGGGGGGCCCCCGCAGGGTGGCCAAAGCGTGTCTTTCTCTCACCAGCTTCACAACCTACAGGCCTGTGTGTCTCTGCTTGGTCGCAGAGGATATGCAAATGTAAAGGGTGAAAGAGCACTTCAAGACCTCAGGCATGAAATTTAAAATGGAATCCTGTCAAATCATAGGAACTCAAGTGTAATTCTTATTGTGCCGATGACAGCAGGCTAATTAGTAATCCTAGCGAGAGGCACCCTTCACCCCGAAGGTCACAAGCCAGTGTCCTACCCCGTGTTTATTAGCTTAACACAAAGGGTCATTATGGTAATCCCCCCTCCCTGGGCCCTTTCCTTCTTTCTTTCTTTTTTTTTTTTTTTTTTGGTCTCAGTTTGATTCTGGGTAAAATAAAGCTTTGTGAATAACGTGTATGGAATTGTTTCCCATTATAATACAGTTCTCACAATCTTTTAATTAGTATTTAGAATGCCTTTGGAAGTATTGGCACATGAAAATTACTAAGGTGGTATTTGGTAAAATCCTGCAGGTCTCTCTTCTCTTTCTGGTCTCCTGTTTGGAAGAGAGACAGAGAGAAAGTCAGAGCAACCAGGATCAAGCACATTCTTAATTTCCCAATTATGGTTTCTGTTCAAAAATTAGAGTCTCCAAGTCTAATTACTTCTCTATATATCTTCTGGCTAAACTTATTATGTTTTTTTGTACTGTACTAAACTGCCTTAGCTATTTGATAACGGCTAAGTATTTCACTGAGCTCTTGCAATATTGAAAGAATCTATATTCTGAGAATTTGAAAACATGTCAGCCTACCTAAATTACATATTGATCAGGTTTAATTGCATGCCACCCATCAGTATTAGGTTTGAAAATTCATAAAAGAGAAATAATGTACTCTTTGTGGATGATTACTTCTGGGGCATTTAAATGAATTCCATCACTTAACCTGGGCTGCGACAGATTATTGAGCCTTGCCATCCAGCCATTCAAAGACCAATGCGGTAGAACAGCTGTTTTCCAACTATCAGAGACCAGCAGAGTGCAAACAATATAAATTTATATAGATTTTCTTTTAAGGAAAATAGCAAAGTAAAACATTAAAAGTAAACATTCATTTTTCGGTTGCTTCTTCATTGTCCCTCTATAGAAGCATTCATTTTTAATTATTTTTGGATTTCAGGAACCCTTTTATTTCAAGTAGTAATTCACATCTTAATAAATATACAGTAATCAAAGAGATAAGCAACAATAAACAATTTGCAGCTAGGTTTTATTTGTTAAGGTTAATTTTTTATGCAAGTGTGTAAAAGGATTTTCCTGTTGATTCTTTAGTGGACAAACCATTTAATTTTCATTAAAAAAAAAACCCCAGAAACAAAAAACAAGAAAAAAACTCCAAAGTTTTGTACTGTCACTGGTGAATGCTCTTTAAAAGCTATCTTCTCGTGAAGGTCACATTGGCTAAGAAAATGAGTTCATCATTAGTTTTCAGGATGTTCTTTACATTTAGAAATTATGTTTGTTGGTATTGGTTTGTGTTTTGAGAAATTGTGCTTATGTATGTTTTTCTTTACAGATTATCAATACAGAGTAAAAAGAACCAGTTAAAATCATTGGGCTTACTTGGATAATAGTTTAAGAGCTACATTTTATTTAGACACTTTCAGGTAATAAATATCTGTGAGCATAATTAACTGTCTTTATCCAGGACTAGTCCTGGAGATGCTGCTTTAGGGCCTTCAGTATTGTCTTTTAATGTTAACGTTCAGTTTTTCCTTGAGAATTATTTGGGCCAGTGAAGTATGTTAACAGGATTCATTTTTAAATAGCAGGTTATTATAAGTAGACACTGACCAGATGTATCTCTGTGTCTCACCCTTGGCATCGACAAAGCATCGTGTTTTATTGTTTATGAAGCAAAGGTAAGTCTATGCAAATGCACCCTGGACACATCTGACTTCATTGTTTACGTGGCTGAAATTACTGTTACGGGGGCAGAAAACAACGGTTCACAGGGGCCAAGGAGCACAGCTATATCCTGTGTCCTCGCTTAGGTCACAGTTGCATCAGGATCCTCCAGGAGAACCAACCATCAATCTAAGACAACTGGGAGTGAGATAGTTTAGGATACGGGGTGCTTCTAAGACTTGGTCGATGGCAAACCCCGGATCGCTCAGCTCGTACCTACATCCCACATTTCATCAGCATTTTATCCACGCGGTAGTGGGTGTGATGTGTGTTGTAGCCCTGCCATGTTCTTAAGGAGAAAATGAGGGGAGGAGAAGGCAGAGGACCACAGCCAAGCATCCCCTGAGAGAGGCAGCTTCCCACACACAGAGGCCACGTGACCATGAATTCAGCTAAACCAAATTCATTGGAATTTCATCAACGTTTTATGAAGGATGATGGTTTTACTCAGCTGATCTACTATTTACTATCTAATTAGTTATGCTGTGGTAGAACAAATCTACCTAAATCACCCACTGGGCAAAGGACTCTTTTCCAAGGCTCTTTGGAAAATGAGGAAAAAGCTTATGGTCAGGGAACACTTTGAACTTTCTTTCTTTAGAAAACTTACATCCTTTTCCTGATGGGTTGTCGTTATGAGTCAAGGAAGAATTTGTGTTACTTTTGGCTATGCTAGAGTAGAGCACACCAAAAAGGGTTCATGGAAAGAAATTGTCTTAGAGTGAAACTATTTTAGGAGGGGGACCCAAATCAAACCAGCTTTGTAAGAAAGACCGTTGTATCTGCTCAGGCGGCCAAGCTGCAGAACACTCAGAAGTAGAGGGCAGATGGTTAGATGCAGAGTGTGGAGTATTTCTGCCTTCTGCCTTTTTTTGGGTTGGGGCTGGAGTGTGATGGAATAAAAACGAAAATTTGCCCAATTATGCAGTCTTCTCTTTTCCGTGGAGAAGGTTGGTATGAGCCCCTGCCCCCAAGAGAACCTCATGGTTGGAGAGGACAGAACAGTTCCATAAATGAACTACATGCTGTGTAGACAAAATAATGTAAGCCAGTGTGTGTCTGAGATTTTATAAGACAACTTCAAAGAAATGTGACCAAATATTGAAGATTCAGGGAAATGTTCGTATTTGTCTCAACAGCTATCCATCATTAATTCTCCGTGCTTCTCCCCTTGTCCTTGGAGTTCTTGGTGCTGTGGAGTTTTGCAGTAACAATCCTCTTTATCTAGTGGATAAATCAATAACAAATCACTGATTCTTTAGAACCTGAGAAACCGTCTGCAAAAGTCCTAATGTGCTTTTCGGTGTACAAAATTAAAGTGTGTCCACAATAAATCATTCCCAACTGTTCTTTGATGAATCCTGAAATGGCCGATGCCTTAACACACTGTAAATATTTCTCTTCTTATGTGCCTGTCTTTGGTAAATCTCCTTCTCTCCTCACACAAGCCACAAAGACACACTTAGGGTGAATCTCCAACCACTGCTTTATAATGGCTACACTGGGGAAATAACACTAACAACACTTTAGCGTTAGGAATGGAGAAAAACAGAAAGAAATAAAACTAAAATATGTCACGTAGCTAATTATTGAACTGGTATTTCATAATGACTACTCTTACTTGCTTGAAATGTCTATGAAAGTTTCCATATGCCTGTTTTGGGTTGAATTGTGTTCCTCCAGAAAGGTATGTCGGAGGCCTGGCTCCCAATACTGTAGAATGTGACCTCATTTTGAGATAAGGTCTTTACAGAGGTAATCAAGTTAAAATGAGGTCACTGGGGTGGCCCCAATCAGGATGACTGGTGTCCTTATTAGAAGGGGAAATGTGGATAGAGACAGACAGGTACAGAGGGAAGACGGCGTGAAGAGGCTAAGCCAGGGAGAGAGGCTGGAACAGACTCCCCACAGCCTCAGAGGGAATACATCCTGCTGACACTTGAACTGAGAATTCCAGCCTGCAGAGCTCTGGGAAAATACATTCTGTGGTTCAGGACACCCAGTTTGTACTCCTTTCTTCCGGCAGCCCTAGGAAACAAATACACTGCCCTGAATTAGCAAAATGTCCTAACGATTGTAAGTAAGTTATATGGCCCATATTAGCATGTAAAATGTAAAATACTTGGATAAATTCTGTTACCTGCAGACCTTGATGCTCTCTGAAGTTTTACCAAACCCAAGAGTTTCTGTTTTGACGTATTATTCAATGTAATAAAATATATGCCGTTTTCTGATAGGAAAGGACTGCTTGTATACAACAGAATTTTTAAAATACAGGAAATCATAAAGAAGAAAGCAAAATCACCATAACTATCAAGATCCAAGAAATCTGAGGGCTTCTTTTTTGTGAAAACTTGCTGGCGTTTGATGGATATGAAGTTTTCTTAACTTCAGAATACAAATTAAACTATTTTAATTTTTAAAATTTGTTTCGCTCATTAACTCTGTATATTTTGTGTGTGTGTCTGTGTGCCCACACTCCGCTCCTCTCTTATCCTACTAATTTTCTTCATAGACCCACTGATCCTCGGTTACTTACGTGTATCATACGTGAGGGTCTGGGCTGATTGGCCTTGGTCTCTGGTTGCGTTTCCTGGGCTCTGATGAGAATTCCTACTGCTTTGCTAGGGTGACATTAGGACAGCTCAGAAGAGAGGAGGGATGACTTCTCATTTTTTAGAATGAGCAGGTATAAAACAATAGTCAACAAAGCAGAATGTACAGCTCCAGGAAGACAAAGAAGAAGGTCTCCAAGTATGTGAATTTCTGTTTAGAACCCAGACTCTTGCCAAGATCCCAAGGAGCAGGGCTGGGTCCTGAGGACTCAGGGTTCCTACTGACCAGCTGGCCTTCTCATTTTGCCCTCGGGATCAGACAGCCTCAGGTGAGCTGTGTTGACTGTCGTGGCCTGGCCCCTGGGACCCCCAGTGTGACCCACATTTCTGAGCCACACCTGCTGCGCACTGTGAGGGTGGAAACTGGCCTGAGCTTCTGTCAAGTCTGCATGTGACTCGAGCCTTGAGAACCATGTGTGGTGCAGACTGGGGGGGACTGGGATGATTAACTTCAAACGCTCTGGAATGGTGACGCTTCAACGGAGAAGCGAGAAAGCGAGTGCTTCGGTGAATTCGTTCAAATTTTCTATGGAAACTCTTCCAGAGAATACCAGTCTCTGTGAAGCCAGTGGGAGAAACAGTTGAATGCAGGCCACAGTAGCATTGATTCCTCTTTCTGAAGAAAGACAAAGAGCTCACTCTTCTAAGTGATCTGGTCATGTTCCAGGCACATTAGATGGAATGGAATTTGAATGCATTTGCATGCGAGTTAAACTTCTTCCTCACCATCCAATTGCATCTAAGCTTCTTTGGTGATGGTTTTGGTAAGCAGTCGGCATCTGTTTGATGGTGTCCATCCAGCCTCCAACATAGCATCCTGTCCATATGGGCGAGTAAAATACCTGCTGGTAAAAATGGGATGCTTACGAATAGACTCTGTGCATTCGTTCATTCTCGCTTGTGAATCTCCAAGACTAGATTCAGCTTGATGAGTGGCGTGTGACCATGAGGAAGACTACTCTGGAACCCTAAGTATCTATAGATGTCTTTGGAAAATATAGGTATTTATTTCAAGGAGACGGGGCTGAAATTACTGAGACCAAACTATTTCTTGAGAATTGGTTTGAAGAGCAGTAGTGACGGAAGAAGCAGTCAGGGGTCACTCTGGACTGATGAAAAGATGTTGTGGGAAACACGAGGGACCAAGGTCACAAAGAGAGAGAGACAGGTTAGCTCTCTGTTCCTGTGGAGCATGTGCCTTGTAGTCATTCTGGTGAGAGATTCTGCCCAGATCTGCCCTTCCCTGTGCAGGTCTAGGAAGAGCCTGGCACTTGGGCAGTTCTGGGAAATGTTTGCTTCCATAATATTTGTTGAAATAAATGAAGAAACCAAACTGGGAATTGCTAAAGTTCATAGGTGAATCTCAGCCCTTGACCCTATTCCTGGCTGTTCAAAGACGTTCCAAGATGGGAGGGAGGAAACCATGGTGTGGGCAGAGCATCTATCCAGTAAAGGTGCATTTTGTTTGCAAGTTAAACAACTGTTCACCTAAACAGATGTTTTTTAAATTATTTTACACCCTTATTTTAGACCCTCGTCTAATCTCTCCCATGTCATCAGGAAAGCCCCCAGCCTTAGACTTTCCCCAAAGCTGACTTTTCCAAAAGGGTTACCTTGTTATGAGCCCCATTCTTGCAGACACAGTTCTCTGCACAGTTGCTACCTGCCTGCTACATGTCACTCCTATTTATAGATTGTTGTAAATTTGTGAGTGTCGGTCTTGTCTTCTTCTTTTTTTTTTATTTTACTTTTATTCATTTATTTTTGGCTGCATTGGGTCTTTGTTGCTGCGCGCGGGCTTTTCTCTAGTTGTGGCGAGCGGGGGCTACTCTTGGTTGTGGTGTGCGGGCTTCTTATTGCGGTGGCTTCTCTTGTTGCGGAGCACGGGCTCTAGGCGCGCGGGCTTCACTAGTTGTGGCACGTGGGCTCAGTAGTTGTGGCATGCAGGCTCTAGAGCACAGGCTCAGTAGTTGTGGCACACGGGCTCATTTGCTCCATGGCATGTGGGATCTTCCCGGACCAGGGCTCAAATCCATGTCCCCTGCCTTGGCAGGCAGATTCTTAACTACTGTGGCACCAGGGAAGCCCCGGTCTTGTCTTCTTAACCTACTTGTAATGTGGTGAGGTCTGGGAGGTGCAGATCTCAAGATCCTGCAGAATAAACACGTTGGCATACGCTAAGGCGCTGGTAAATGCCAAGAGGTTAGGGTTTCTGCAGAGGTGGCACCTTTGTAGTAAAAGACAGAAGTAGTAGGATTCAGATCCTCAGCATCACTTGGGAAGGCCAGTGTGTGAGGGCGGTGTTTTGGGGCAGCTCTCCTGGAGCCCCACAGTGGCTGTTGTCAGGAGGACACCTGAATCCAGTGCAGAATGGTTTTCATTGTAGCAGGAAGTACACTGCAATGCAAATGCAGTCCTGAGGTCTGTATCTGCTCACTCGAAAAAAAAAAGGTTTGTACAAAGACTGTGCAATCATCCCTGAGGAGGCAGATGTATCACCAGAGGAAGGTATACATACAGAACCGAGAGAGCCACCAGTTACAGCACCAATGAGGCGCTTGCTGCCAGGGCACCTCTGACGAGTGCTTTGCTCTGGAGACCATGCCACGTGGTGGTCCCACACACGCTGAGGAGTCCTGATGACCTCGACTTCAATGCTGAGTCTCTGATTTAACCGGTGACTTCTGAAAACCAGTGCTGTCTTGTGTGGGTAGCACTAAACTCATAAGGTGTGGTCCATGTATACAGTGGAGTACTACTCAGCCATGAAAAAGAATGAAATGATGCCGTTTGCAGCAACACAGATGGACCTGGAGAGGATCATACTAAGTGAAGTCAGTCAGACGGAGAAAGACAAAGAGCATACGATATTGCTTACATGTGGAATCTAAAAAAGTGGTACAAGTGAACTTATTTACGAAATAGAAACAGACTCACAGACATAGAAAACAAACTTATGGTTTCCAAAGGGGAAGGGGGGGATAAATTAGGAGTTTGGAATTAATATATACACACTACTATGTATAAAATAGATAACCAACAAGGACCTACTGTATAGCACAGGGATCTCTACTCAATATCTTGTAATCACCTATAAGTGAAAAGAATCTGAAAAAGAATATATATATATGTATGTATAACTGGATCACTTTGCTGTACACCTGAAACTAACACAACATTGTAAATCAACTAGACTTCAGTTTAAAAAAAGAGAGAGAAAAAAGCAAAAAAAAATAGGATTTAAAAATGAAATACAAATGTCAGTTTCCAAGTAACTGATATCCAAGTAACTGCCAATATCAAGTACGAATATAATAAACTCCAATCTTCTTATCTATAAAAAAAGGATTAGATGAGAAAATAAATATAAGTGGCCGTCTCAGTGGGTGCACACTGCAAGGGATTTTTACTATTATTTAGTATAACAATAATACCATTTCTATTTTTATTGACTTAACGTGTAAAAAATTGACTTACGGTTAAAGCACTTACGTTATGAACTTGTCTTCCACTTGTGTCAATACCTTGTGCATCTGCTCCTCAAAACTTAAGTCAAAGGCCAACCTTGAATCCTCCTCTTAATGTCCAGCCCGTCTTGTGGGTGCTGGTGACCCAAAGACCTATTTACCTCTTGAAACTCAACAGCCTCCCCCAGAACTGCTTTTATCTATGAAAATACTTTAAACTCTGTTTGTTACGTCCTTGGATCCTGTTCTACTACACACGTATCTAAAGAAACGTGACGTTTTCACTGAGCAGCCCTTCCTGTCCTCAGCAGGTTAGAGACCCTCTGCCAGTTTCTGTGATCAAGTGTGAAGTTTGGCGGCTGGCATAGCCACCTGGACCTCAGAATCTTCTCCACAATGAGAAAGAACTAACTGGTCCCAGTGGGGCTGTCCAGTTCTGATGTCCTGTGACCCCAAGATGCAATAACTTTCAAAGACCCAGCACTAAGGAGTCCAGAAAGATGAGTCTATTTCAGAAAACACCTTGAATGGCCTTTGTGTCCACACTTCAGTGACTCCCAGCTCACCTGGTTCCCAAGGGACATGAGGTGCTGAGCATGGAAATCAGGAGCAAAGCCAGGCGGGAAGGCTGACCCTGGCGGCATCCGCCCTGTGGTGCCCAAACCCAGGAGCAACGTTTCCAAAGCACAGGGATTAGGAAGTCTTCTATGGCGTGCTACGTGTACTTATATTTAACTCTCTGTTTAACTTCCTTTTCTTTACATAAAATACGTAATTTAACTCCATGCTTCCAATAACTTCTGTTTTCTATTGACATTGACACTCACCCAGTATGTTAAACACACAAGAACAAGAGTATCCTTCTCCATTCACGTCCACTTTTGCTCAAAATACTTAGATTTGGAAGACAAGTGTGCATTCTATCATTATGAATTTCCTGAATTTCGGAGGTAAATTTCTGTTGAAAAGTCCCGCCTGCAGGAACATGTCGTCTGAGGAAGGGCTATGCCCCGTGTAAATCACAACAGTTATAATGAACTTGGTGATGAGACACGGCCCGTCACGTTCTTGGCAGAAGCACTTTAGATTAGTCTGCGTTTTATTTCCTTTTTCCTTTTTATTTTTACGTTTCTAATCAGAATAATATTATGGATGAAACCAAGGGTTCTCGGTGAGTAGTCCTGGGCTTGGAAGAAGAAGCTCGCCGCAGACCGACTGGGTGAAGACTGCATCCCCTCAACCTCTCCACCCTCTGTTTCCCCATCTGTGAAATGGACGTGGTGCATCTCCAAGCCTCCATTCAGCCTGGCTCTTCCACGAGGCCGTGCCATGTAGCCCATCATTCCTAACAGACCCTGCTTGTCCTCTTGTACCATTCACCCCCTAGTCTGCACTTGGCTGCAAATATGCTTTATGTTTAAGGCTTATCTTATGGCAAAATCCAAATAAGGTGTTACGTCGCAGGGCAGAATTGCCTTATAATCTCAGAGATCAAAATGGGCATGACCACTAACAAGACTGATTCTTGTTCGTGAAACACTCTGACTCTGGCCTTCGGCTAGACACAGAGTCCAGAAAATAGGTGTGATGTCTGCAACCCAGTAGAGGGTTCATGAAACATAGCCAGATTTTGTGTGTTACACCTGCAGTTATATCCCTTCACGTTGAAACTGTCATCTGTGATATCAAGACCAGGAGTGGCAGCTGTTCTGTGATCTTCCTTCACAATAAGATAAGGACGGAAGTTGACAACCTCCAGGTTCAGGCTGGAAGATATGGATTTCTGTTAGCTTTATTTCTTGACATCTAGAACATAACTGACATGTATACTAAAACATGAAATTTCCTCCCTTCGTAATTTTTACTTAATCAGCCCTAGAGGAAGATACCCTCAACAGCCTTTTCAATACTGGCTGGTGTAAACGAAAGCCCTAATTATGCTTGTATTTAGGGCTTGTCCTGTGTCTCCTGAGTTCAGCGATAAATACAAGGCCATTATGAAATCCGGAGTTTCTCGAAAATTTGCTCTTCTTAGAAAGATCATTTCCAATTTACTTTGTAATGCTTTTTAGGCATCAAGTGCTTTTAATTTCACATAATCATGTTTATTTCATGAGAACTTAGAAGAAGACAACTATATTTTTTGAACAGTTCATTTTTCGCCCTGGGATAAGATGAATGTTACCCTAACACGTACTTAACAGATGATTCCAGACAAGAAACAGAAAGAAAACATAAAATGTGATTTGGAAAGAAGTAAGATTTTACATATCTTTTTCCTTTTACTGCCCCTGAACTTTAAATTTGAAATGTACAAGTGTATTAGGGGAGAACCATCTTCTATTGAAAGAACAATGGATTTTTGGAATCAGAAAACCTGCAGTGGAATCAGAACTTCCTACACACAAGGGCTTGTGACTGTCACCAGCCAGGTAACTCTTAGAAGCCCTGATGTGGGTGAACATTAAGTCAGATGTGAAAATGTCGAGGGTAAACCAGGCACGTGGTCGCTGGTCAGTGAATGTTTGCTGAGCAAATAAATAAATGAGCATAGAAATATCACCTACAGCTACTGCAGATTTCTGTCTCCGCGTCTCACAACTTTATTCCTAAAGGGATTCACAAGTGAACATTAAGCCTCCACCAGGAAACCACACACAGCCACGCAGAGCAGCTCACCTCTGGAAACACATCCTTTATCACCGGGTTGCCTGGGCTGCCAGCCTGCATCTTTCTCCTTGTTCTTTTTTGTTCTTGCGTTTTTTTGAATGTTTTGCTTTGGAAACTGGGCAGTGCCCCAGAACTTTCTGAATTGTGGATCCATCTTTCACCGAGCTGGGCAGCTGGGGGAAGAGCAGTTACGAACAAGGCTGCAGGAACTCCTGTAAGTCAAGCAAAGGTGCCCGTCCTCCTGGGCCAGTCACCCTCGCTGACAGTGGACGGATGAAATGGCCTCCTGCCGGCCATCTCCTCCTCTTCTCCTAAAACACTTCTCTGCTAAAGTTTTATAGAAATTGCTCCGTCACTCAGGGCCTAGGGAGCACACTGAACTTCGTTGCATGCCTGTCTCTCTAGGGGGGTTGGAAGTCATCCCAAGCGGTGAAAAAAATCAACAGAAAAGTGATGCAAAATAAATGCAAGACTATGAAAAGATAACCCATAATGTAGTCATATTAAAAGTAATATAATAATATCATCATATGCTTTATTTTGTATTCAATATTAATGTATCTGTGAGGCAACACAAATAGAAAATGCAACTTGAGGTGCTTCTTTGAGGAAGGGGTTGACTTTCTGCCAGTTCTTTTCTCTCCTGTACACGCTCATATTTACTTGTGTCCTTGTAAAGACTTTTAGAAAATGGTCCGAGGGAGTAAAAGACACAATAAAATAGAATAAGGTCCTTTGGGTTTGGGGATGTTGGTGTTGGATGAACAGAGGTGGCTGCCTGATATGGCCCTAAAAATGCAGTTTTATTTTGCACTAAGAAGTCAGATTTTGTTCTGAATTGCTCAAGCAACAGTATTATACTACCGTCCTCAGAACCTGTGGAGGAATGGGGTTTGTCACTATTGCTCCTTCAATGACCGAGAGGATGAAATCTCCCCTGTCCGTGACACGCCCACCATTGTCTTGGGACTGCAGGTCCCACAAAGCAAGAGGCATTTCACACTGGTGTTGAGTTTAGAAAATGGTCTCATTTCAAATGGAGGGGTCAGACCAGCATTCCTCACCTTGTTAAGGTCACCATGCCTGGAAACGTCCTCTTCTATCAGTCAGTAGCAATTATTAGTAACTTTTATGAAGGTGATTAAAAGTGGCACACATTTTTCTTATCCTTCTGTGCATTATAGAAAATGTAAGATCTGCAGACCCAGGGGGTCTTAAATCTTAGACAAATCAGTGAAATTCTCATGAATTTTAATTTATTAAACCACTTCCTGGACCACATAGTGTTGCCCAGGAGTTTATTAAATAGTATTAAATAACAATAACAATCTCTGTAGTTTCTCATCCTGGGAAAGAAAACATAGAAGTAACAGAGGGTCCATCTACGGGTATCAGTGATGGGCACCACGAATCTCAAGCACGTGACGCCCAGAGGATGCTTTTTGAGCAACTCAAGGAGCCAAAGCACCTCCAGCGTGTGTCAGAAAATCACACCTGTGATTGGAAAGCAACCTCCGTCGACCCAAGGCTTCTGATGGCCTCCACTCAGGACACAATCCCCTGCCACAACTGTCGTGAGTCTGGAAATCTCTTTTCCTAGAAGCTTACTCACTCCAGTCAAGGATCTTAAAAATAGCAGTACTAGTCATTTTGAACATAAAACTAGCTCACCCTCCCCGAGTGCCTGCTGTGTGTAAGGCGGTGAGAAGATGTCACTCCGGGATCATCTCATCCATCCCCTCAGTGGTCTTTTCGGGACATATTGTTGCCAGACCTGCAGGACTTGGAGACACCAGGCATAGAGAAGAGCTGAGGAGGAAGAAGCAGAGGTGAAATGAACACCTGTGTGAGGACCACTGCATCTGCAGCCCCTCCTCTCCCCACTCCCTGTTGGCAGAGTGGAATTCTGCACATACACACACACAACACACGCACACCAAAGCAGTGGGTTGGAAAATTCTTTGAAGAAATGTAACTGTCCCATTAAAAAGTATGTAGATTATGGCACTTGTGTATTCCAAAGTGAAAATCCAAGTGTCCCATGGAATCCTGCTGTAATATATCCCACTGGCTAACTGGCCTGTCCTTGTTCACAGAGCTGACAGTTGCAGGAGGTGAGGATCTCAGACGTCTGGAAAGCTTCATCCTGAAGCACAGAGACAGGGTGGAACCTCAGGGAGGAAGACACAAGTCAGGGAGCAGAAAGAAACATTGTAAAAAACTGTAGCAAATGGCCTCAGAGAAATAAAAAGATGCTGTATCCATAAAACAAGAACTGGGTGCTATGAGAAAGGGTTAGAGTCATACCATGACTATTCTTGGAGTTTAGAATATGACAACCACAACTTTCTAAAAACCATGTGGAATGTTTGGAAGGTAAGCTAGAAAAAAGCACCAAGAAAATAGAATAAAAAGATAAAGAGATGGCAAATGAAGAACAAGAGATAAGAAAATTACAGGAGTAATTCAGGATCTTCCTAACAGGTTTTCAAGAGGGAGAGTAGAAGCTGTTTCCCCAACTCAATGAGTTATGACCCTAGATTGAAAATTCCCACTAGGCAAGCATCACATTGAATCTGGAAGGAAGGAAGGAAGGAAGGAAGGAAGGGAAGAAGGATTTTCTTATAACTGCTCTGTTTTACTTAGAAGAGCAAAGGAGCCATAGACAAGAATTTTCAAATATAAATGTTTCTCATTATTCTCATTGATAACACATTGTATTATTCACGGCTTTAAATTGTCCGAACTATTTCACTCACATTCCATCTTTACAACAACTGTTGAAGAATTAACAAGGATATTCATGTCACTTGATAAAGGATGAAACTAAGACCTATGGAAGATATTAATTTTTGATTACTTATATATATATTTGGATAAAGCGATTAGTAGTTCACTGGGCCCAAACTGGAAGATTTTTATCTGGATTACTCATTTTACTGTCTCTATCTTCCTCACTTCAGATGTGGAAGCCCAGCCTTATTAAATATTTTAAATATAATTAAAAGTCTACTATAAAATGCTGTCTTCTTTGTGATTTTTATTATTTAACAAAATACATACATTAAGCTTTCCAAGTTCATATCTTTACATCTGAACAACTATGATTCAGTAGTATTTTTTAAAGTACACATTTTTTTCTTTTTATCTCTTTCTAAAATTTATTTTTCCTTTTTAAAAAAAGGACACATTTTTAAAAGAAACTACTCAAATATTAAGGAAATAGTGTTTCCTTTATATAAACGTTCAGCCCAGTAAGAGGCATTTTTCAGAAAACTACAAAAAAAAAAATGAAAAAAATAATTGAATCTGAAATGCATACATGGGAGTGAAGGAAAATAAAATACACTGTTGTCCTGATGCCTGGGTCACTTTCATGAGTCGGTTTCTTTCCCGAGAGCCACTATTTTATAAGTGTTTTCCTGCTCTTTGCCTTAACAGATACATTCATTAGGGTAGCTGTTACCTACTAAATTATCTACGTCTGCTCGTCAGGAGAAGGCAGGACAAACTGCTGAGTGAAGCCAGCATCATCTCACCTTCTGGCAGCCTCTGTCTGGATCCGCCGACACCAGGAGCCGAACAGGGTGAATCATGGGTGGCCCTGTCTGCCCAGCATCCTGCCTGCTTCCCAGACCTAGACGGGCGTCTGAGGGGCGACAAGGGCCAGTGGGCTGCTGGGGGGTGTGAGCGGTCACTGTCAGTGACCACTGGGGCTCTGCATCTGTGGCTGAAGCCTTGGGTCAAGTCACGTGGTCACCATCACCCAGTCTGTATCCTCTCCGTTCATGGAGGCCTGGGGTGGGAGGGGCTAGACAACCTCAGCACCACCTCAGAGCAAGGCTCCAAGGAAAGCATCACTCCTCTCAAGCTAGCAGGTGGCCAAACTACCAATCCCTTCGGATATCAGAACGTGGGCACCGCCGTTGAGGGCTCCCAGCAATCCTTCAAGGAGCCCGGTCTTACCCCGATTGGAGAGAAAACAATTTCACCTTTGAAGCCTGCCTGAGAAACAGGATGGTTTCAGCACTCATTTTGAAAAATGGTTCTGTTTCACCCACCAGTGGAATATTGAAGTAATCGAATTTTGTGGCCCTTACTTCAGCTCTCAGTTTAATTACTTGTTTGTCTTTTATTGGGGAAGAAAATATGGCTGTCAGGTTTATGGGGGCAAAAAGGCTGACCCTGTTTTATCTGTCCTTGCATGCGCCTCAGTGTAATGATGACAAAATGGGATGTTAGCTAATGATTAGTAGAAATGGTTGCAGTTAATTAGTTGGTTCTTCGTTTATCGTTCCATTTGCACATTTTGGGAGTAATCATTATTAATTAGGACCATCATGCCGAAAGGGTCGAGGTGGAACCCTACAGCCAAGTTAATCAGGCAGCAATGAAAGCTCCATTATCTTGTCAGATCATGTTGGCCTGTGATCTATTTGCATTATCTAAAAGCTGCATTAGGATCAAAACGAGAACAGAGGGAGCCCCGTGTGATAGGGTTTCCTGGATCAGTGGTTTCACGGGACCTCGTCTCCTTGCCATGAAAACTTACCAGGCCCCAGGGTTGTTGGAAGAGACACTGTGTGTGCCTCGGAGAAGCCCTTTGCTGGCGGTCACAGGGAGGGACTGTGTGTCCTGGGCCCCCTCCCTCTCTCTCCAAACAGCCACACCTCAGTACTTGCCCAAGAACCATCTAAGATTGGAGGCTATACTTTAGGCTTCCCAGAATGAGGCTAATAGAGATTCTGAATTCAGCTTGAGACCACTTTGGGCTGAAATATCTGCTTGTCCTCCAGCTTTTCTTGAGCACTGGGTACCAGTCCTGGAAAAGACCAGGTGATAAAGTTGAAAACTGGAACAGGGCTCTCTGAAGAGATGGGAGAGTTTGGGACAGAAATGTAATTAAAATGCTCCTTTGTTTTTTTTCCCTATTTAAGCAACCAATACAGTCCTGTTGTAATTTTCCTTTTTTTTTTTTTCTTTTTTCAGGGGGGATGGGCTGGATTCTGTGAGCTTTGTTTTAGTTGTTCACATAAATAAGGATGGAGCCACGCGAAGAAGGAGAGAGAGAGACAGGAAGAGTGAGCGCTTGTTTATCTACAAGAAATGGACTTGCACTAAATCACAGGGGCCTTTCAGAATGTTCTTCACGTGGGCCCGTCTCCCCGAGTCTCTGAAGCATGGTTCTCCCTGGGGAATCTTCTTCACGGCTGGTCCCTTGTAGGGCCGGCCGGCGGGGTGGGTACCTGGGCAGAGCCAGGCATCAGCTGGTCCAGGAGGGAGGTGCCCTCACG
This sequence comes from Balaenoptera physalus, assembly GCF_965194825.1. NCBI lineage: Eukaryota > Metazoa > Chordata > Mammalia > Artiodactyla > Balaenopteridae > Balaenoptera > Balaenoptera physalus. Next base: position 2,098,835 of record NC_138897.1, on the reverse strand, counting down.
GGAACAAGGCAACATTCTGGAAACGTTAACTGTGTAGATTTACTTGTGGCAAAGCCAGCTGTCTTGACCTTCAGATGAAGGAGAGGCCAGTTGACAGAATAATGAATGCTGCTTATTAACAGGTAAGGGCAGGGGACCACATCATCTAGGAAGCCGGACCTGGAAACCTCCCCAGTGGTTCTGAGAAGAAGCGAGTGGAACTTCTTTCTCTTTTTAAATCCTGCTCTGTTTCCATCTATACATGCTGCAGACCTATGTTACAAGCTCTCCATAAGGCCTTACTAGATGCTACTCTTAGGTTAATCTAAGGTTTGGCTCAGTGGTTACTAAAAGTTTTAGGGGTAGTTAAAAGGATTCATTTATGTCATAAGATGCCACATATAATTTATCTTACAACAATTTCTATGAGGCTGAAATATCAGTGTCACAGGTTCTTATGGTTCTTTGAATAGAATTTCAAAACGACAATCGAAGTATAAATGCAGAGTACATTTTTCATAGTTCAAAGCATCTCCTTGTAGATGTAAAATCTAGCCAGTTCCCTTTGGGTAAGCCAAACGCAGTCAACGAGGCACACGAGGCCCCTGCTCTGTGGCTGGTGAGCTGGATGGCCTGTGCCTGAAAGGAATGGCCAACACACAGGCAAAACCATAAAGGGTTCCAGCCAGCGCTGAGGGCTGTGGAGAAAAACAAAGCTGGTGAGAAAATTCAAAGTTGGAGGGAGTTTTTTACCTAGAAGAGACAAGGCAATCCATTTTGAAGACGTGATCTCTGAGCAGGGACTTCAAGAATTATCTGGAAAACATTAGTTTTTTCTTAAAGAAAAAGGAGTCCTCTGCAGAGGGAATAGTAAGTGCTTTGTGTTGGGAGAAACTAGGGGAAAGTGTGACTAGAGAGGAGGGGGGAGGGGGGAAGGAAGAGTGGGGGAGGGGAGAGTGGGGGAGGGGAGAGTGGGGGAGGGAAGAGCAAGGAAGGAAGAGAGTGGAGGAGGGGGAAGTGTGGGAGTGAGAGACTGAGGGGGGAGAGCGAGGGGGAGAGTGGAGGAGGGGAGAGGGAAAGGGGGAGGGGAGGGAGAGGGGGGAGGGGAGGAGGAGGGATTCCCAGAGGCAGAGCGGATCTATTACTGTCCATAGTAAAGAGGTGGTATTTTTTACATCGCTTAAATTCTGCTTCATTGTAATAATAACCAGACACAGAAGAATGCATAATGCAGAGTTTGGTGAATTATCACGAGGTGGAGAACCCAGTAGCTGCTGCGCAGTCCTCTGCCTGCCCCGCCAGGCACCTGCCCCCTCCAGACCCTCCCCATGCAAGCGGAGCCAGCATCTTAATTTTTAGAGTAATCTCTTCTTGCTGTTTCTTCAGTGTTTTATCATTTAAAGAAGCATTCCTAAACAGTTTTTTCATTTTTGCTAGTTTTTAAAAATATGACTTTAGTCTCTAAACAATATATTTTCATCCTCTGTTTCTCTTACAGTTAATTTCCTGATGAGTCTGGGTGCCAATTGCTTCTTAACGGTGGGATTTAAAGTGTTATATTTCCTGTAAGCTGACATTTACATAGAATTAATAGGGTGCAGGGTTTGTTGTTTTCTTCGTTTTTTGTTATTTTGTTTTGTTTCTGCAAGACTAACAGTGGTGGTATTTCCTTTCTTCTTTTTGTGACATTAGCAGCTGTTGGAGCTTGATGACTGTATCCATTAATTTGCTGGGGATTGTGAAATGATGATCCCCTAACATTTCACTTTTTCCTTTTTTTCGGTTGAATATGTCCATAAAGAGGCATTGATGTGCATCTACTCTTTAGATAACCAGTGATACTGTTCATATGGGAAAGGCATCATAAATGCTTCATTCTTATTTTTCATTTACCTCTTTTCAAGGTAATCAGTTTTTTCATATTGTCCTCCAAAAGGACTGAATTAGTTTCCTATCGTTGCCATAATAAATTAATACAAACTTTTGTGGCTTAAAGCAACACACATTTTTGTAAATCAACTATATACTCCAATATAAAACAAATATTAAAATTAAAAATTAAAAAAAAAAGTCAGAATTCTGAAGAAAAAAAAAAAAGCAACACACATTTATTATCCCTTAGTTTTGTTGTGAGAAGCCTGAAATGAGTCCGTGGGCTGGGTTCCTTCTGGAGCCTCCGGGGAAAATCCATTCCTCTGTCTCTCCAGCTGCTGCAGGTGCTTGGATCCTGGCTCCTTCGTACATCTTCAAGGTCAGCAGAACATCTTCCCTCCTCCCTGACTCTGCTTCTGCCCTCACGTCTTCTCTCTCTGTATCTCTGACTCTCCTCCTTCCCTCTCAGGAAGATCCTTGTGGTTACATCAGAAGCACCCAGATAATCCGTCTTGAGATCCTCAGCTCCATCACATGCGGAGAGTCCCTTTGGACATACAAGGTCAGAGAGTCACAGGTTCTGGCGACTGGGACGTGAACCTATTTGTGGACCATTATTCTGCCCACCACAGTGACCTTTTTTTTCTTAAGTTTTATTTCAAACATACAGATGTAAACATATTGGATGGGTTTCAATCAATTGCCCATCATTATAGAAGTTCTAATTGCCCTTCCCCTACATTAGCTAGTAGGACCCTACATCCTTTGTACACACCATAGTAATCTTTTTTAGTTCCTTGCTGTCTGGTATAACTAGTGATTTCCAAGAAGCTCTCATTCCTCTTTGTGGGAAATTGTATTTCAAACCCCAAATCTGTCCATTGTATTAGTGATTGTTTCTAGGCATTACCATTTCAAATTTAGGATAAACAGTTTTAACTCAACCCCTTCTATCTTACATTTGTATCTCCTGCCTCCTGAGGTGACAGAGCTAGAGATGATAGAGCTAGAATTTTCCATAGTTGCTCATTTTCTTTTTGTCCACATTGCACATGTAACAGTCTCAAAATTATACCCACCTGGCGTGATACAGCCCCATTCTCCATCCATTTTTTTTTTAGCCTTCCCAAATCTGCATTGTCAGAGCCTGTAGCTATTCCTTTTAACGCCCATTCAGTTTCCCTTCAACAAATAGTTATGTATTTAATGCTCACCACCAACACTTGTGTCAACGTCTTTCCAGCCAACTTAGTAATCTGAAACTCATTTTCCAATCGATCCCCCAGAAAGGATTGATGAAAGCAATACTCCTGATTTTTGTGTATGTTGATTAGCATTTTTCTGTGGCCTTTATATTCAAAAGTAAATTTGAATAGATGAAAGTTCCTGATTCACATTCTTTTCCTTGATTTTCTTAAATGTGTTACTCAATTTGTTTTTGTAGCATAAGCCTTGCTGTTAAAATTTCATGAAAATCTACTTTTTCCTTTATAATGCACTTGGTCTTTTGGCTTCGATTCCCAACTGATTTCTTTTTTCTTTGACTAGAATGAGTCATAATGCTGGGCTTTCTAGATTAATATTTTCAGATACATCTGTAGTTTCAATATGTAGTTTCAAATCTTTTAAAAATAATGATTATTTCAGGAGAGTTTTCTTGAATTATAGACTTCAGTATTTGCTTGTCTGTTTGTTCTGATTTCCCTCTTTACGGACTCCTATTATACATATGTTAGAAATTTTTCTTTTTTTCTCAATGTTGGCCCCTTTTTCTTTCTTCCTTTTTGTCTCTTCACTTTTTTTGACTTTGCTCATTTTCATTCTCTATTCTCATAAGACATTTTCTCTTCTTATTTGCTTCTGTGTTCATTCTAGCTTAGTATTCAATTCTAAAGTGATACTTCTCTTATTTCTTTCTTTCTATTAAGTTATATCACTTAATTTCTAGGGTTTTTTGGTTACGGTATCAATATAGGTTGTTCTTTCACTTGCATCATTTTCTTAACATTTTCCACCTTGTTCTGAGATGGTAGGTCATACTCTTGTATGTCTCTTTGGCATGGTTTTCTGGCTTTGTGTTTATTATCTACAAGTATGTTGTCTTTTTTCTTTATCTTATCATAACTTGGTGGGCAAGTTGACTCTGTACATTTTTGTTGTGCATTTTTATGTGAAATTAGCTTGCTTGAACCTTTAGGAAAGGTGTCCTTCAGTGTTTGATTCGTGGCTTCAGAGAGCTCCCTTGGCTGCTCCTTGTGTGTAGCCTTCAAAGCATGGTCGCTGCTTTCTGAGGTCTCCTGGCTGCCCCTGCCACTGTATCTGGATCTTTTCCTTTATTAGTCTCCATTTTCCCTATCCCACTAAATTTGGATCCTGTGCCCAGAAACTCACCCTGACTATAGTGTCCTGTCCTGGAAGAGATACTGAGTTGGATAGTTTTTGGAGTTCATGAAGCCTGGCTGTTCCAGTCTCATAAACTTCCCCACAAACACTTCTTTTCTTTTCTTTTTTTTTTAACATCTTTATTGGAGTATAATTGCTTTGCAATGGTGTGTTAGTTTCTGCTGTATAACAAAGTGAATCAGCAATACGTATATATATATATCCCCATATCTCTTCTCTCTTGCGTCTCCCACCCTCCCTATCCCACCCCTCTAGGTGGACACAAATCACCGAGCTGATCTCCCTGTGCTATGTGGCTGCTTCCCACTAGACACACACCCTTCTTCATGGGCTAGTCACCTGGCTACACCTTCCCAGTTTCCGCTGCTCCTCTCCAGTTGCCCAGCTGTGGTTTCCATGGAGTTCGGTTGGCTAATGTGGTCCATCAGATGCTTCTGCAGGTCCTCCTGCTTCCCCACAGACAGAACATGGGCCACCACCCAGACATGGTTGTTGTTCTCCACTCTCTGATGATGGGGTTTACAGACTCACATGGCCCTGGAGTTTTACTATGGATGCTCATGGCTTTGGCTTTGGCTCTCTAGTCTCTCCTAGATGCTCCTGTTCAGCAGTGAATTTGGGGAGATTAAAAATTATGCTGCCTTGACTACCATCTGCCCAGAATACCTAAAAGGCATGGATTCTGTTCTCAGGAGATGGACCACCATTGGGGTATTTTAAGCAGAGAAATCAATTGATCTGTGTGTGGAGAGATTCTGGGGTGGGCATTGGAGGGACAGGAGTGGAAGCAGGCCAGCCGACAGGTGGCCACCAAAGCAGAGGGGGCCTGCATGGGGTGGGTGCCTGGGGAGGAGGAGAGAGTTAGGTCTATTCCAAGCTGAAGATGCTTATTCAGGGGCATAGGAGGAAGTGGACAAATATGGGAACTGATGATGATTCTGAGGTGTGAGGTATGAATATTAACTGGATGGTGATGCCCTTTTCTGAATTGGAAAAGCTGGGTGAGAAGGAGGTTGGGCAGGGCATGGAATCGGCCATTTAGGATGTGTTGTATCTGAGAGGCATGTTGAGTACCAAGTAGGACTGTTAACTGCAAGTCGTCTGTTGGCGTTTGGAGCCCAGGTGGGAGGTCAAGCAGGGACAAGCTGGGGAAGTTAGGAACCCCCCGGGGAGGAGGTCAGCCAGGCAGGTCATGGAGGACAAGCAAATCAAGAAGTTTAAATAAGGGCGGAGATGGTAGGTCCGACACAAGGAAAGGCTCTTGGATCCAATAGCCTGGAACCCAAAGAACTCTGAGAAAGGAGCCCACACTGCCTCTCGAAAATGTGTGATTTATTGACACATTATTATACATTTACGATAGGCTTAGTTCCTTACTCTCCTTACTTCCAGGGACCTCCTGGTCCCTCACCGATAATAGAGCTTCAGTGATGGGGTTGATCCACTTTAAGGGTCATACAGCCAGGATGAGCTGAGATCTGTTTACTTAAGGGAGGGGGCCCCAATACCTGACTCTGAGATTGGCAAAAGTGGGCAAATCCAGCAGAAAAAGAAAAAAAAGAAATGAGCCATCAGTGAGTTTCCTGTAGGAAAACTATGAGAGATTTATTTCCTGGGAGGCAAGTGAAAATTGCATTTCACCTTATTCAGATAAGAGGCACTTGAGCTGGGTTAGTGAACATGGGCATAGGAGGGTGGAGAGAGAGTCAGAAATAATTAAGAACACAAACTGGTAGAAACTGGTAGCCGGCTGGATTTTAAGGTGAGGAAGAGGGAGGTGCACAGATGATTTCTTGGTGTCTCGCACAGACTGTTGAGTGGACACCAGCTTCTGAGCTAGATAATGATGGAAAAAGAGAATGAAAATCTTAACCTTCTTTGAAGCAGAAGTCGGGGGTCAACTATGCATTTCCAGATGGATCTCATGCTCCTTCTGATGAGGTTGGTGGGAATGGAAGCATGAACTTGACTGCACGCGTGTGTGCCTACAGGGCTCCATGACAACTTTCCTACATATGACGTGGATAGAACACAGTCAAGAGATGGTTCATTAGTGGTTGCTCAGAGTGGGAAGGGGAATTGCTTAAGAGCAATTGGAGGGAACTTTCTAGGTGTTGGAAATATTCTCTCCATGATGATTTCACAGGTGATTACAACTGCCGAACTCATTAAACTGAACAATTAATATATGTGAATTTTATTGTATGCTAATCATGACTTAATAAAAATAGCCATTACTCAACTGAAGGAAATCAGTTATTGATTATGAATATTGCCACCTCAACAAGATCAGAAGAGTCACCCATTGGCCTATATCACATGCATCTGTTACAGTTTCCAGATGATAACACAACATTCTCCAACGATCTCCACCCTCACTTCGGGTGGAAAACCACCGACCTAGAATATAGACTCTCATAAGTGAATGAAAGTCTGTTGTAGAAATCCTGAGGAGGATGGATCATGTCCTCTGTTGGAAACTGGACTGGGGGTGAGGATGCGGATTCAAGACAGGACAGAGGCAGGATGCAGGGGTGGGGCGTCCTCATTGTTGACCTGGACGTGCTGTCCTGCTGGGGAAGTTAGGAACCCCCCGGGGAGGAGGTCAGCCAGGCAGGTCATGGAGGACAAGCAAATCAAGAAGTTTAAATAAGGGCGGAGATGGTAGGTCCGACACAAGGAAAGGCTCTTGGATCCAATAGCCTGGAACCCAAAGAACTCTGAGAAAGGAGCCCACACTGCCTCTCGAAAATGTGTGATTTATTGACACATTATTATACATTTACGATAGGCTTAGTTCCTTACTCTCCTTACTTCCAGGGACCTCCTGGTCCCTCACCGATAATAGAGCTTCAGTGATGGGGTTGATCCACTTTAAGGGTCATACAGCCAGGATGTTTAGGACAAAGCTGAGGCCCATGGAGCTCTCAGTAAAGGCTGGCGATGTTACCTGCGCGATGCTCTGGGCAGGGCTTACACACACAGCGAAATCGCCACCAGATTCCACAGACTGGGGGTGGGATCATTGTGCGTATACTGCGTGTGAAGTCTGTGCAGAGCATCATGGAACATCGGCATGAAAACGACCCCCATGTCACCAAACTCAGGCTTCCCACGTTCAGTGAGAAAAGTGTATCTCAGAGGCTAAGTGCTCAGTTTCTCAGCTGAGGTGACATTGGACCCGTGGAGTGAGGACCAGAGACCACGCCTGTCTCCCCAGATCTGAACTCTCTCCCTTGGGGTCGCCCCTCTCCATCCGCCGGCCGTACCTCCTGGCAGAGACTGGGAGGGGCTGCTCAGGGACAGCCCTGTCGCCCACCTTCTCACCCTGAGAGCCCTGGTAACACAGGCCACGTATTTTAAAAAATAAACAGTTAAAGACACGGTGGGTAGGAAACGAAATATTGAAACTGCCTTTTCAAGTAGACAAGGGAGCGAATATCCTTTCCCTTGTAATGAACGTATTTCTGATCTCATTGTACGTGAGACCGAAATCAAAGTTTATAAATTCCCTCTGCACTTTCTTCAAATTTCCTATATACACATTTCAGTGGCTTTACTTTTAACTATAAGATGTGAATTCTCTTTGTTTGGCCAAGGTCACTGGAAAAAGTAAAGTTTAAGAAAGAGTCTATTTCCTACTTAGTGTATCAGAGAGCAACAGATTCTACCTCGAAAGTATTCACTCTTGCTTACACATTTAAATGAAAATCAAAGTCTTGGACAGCTCTTTATACCAAAATGGGAAATCCATTAAAATAAACACAGCCTCTTAAAGTCAGGTATTCATTTTTAATCAACAGTGTACAATTTGGGGCCCTTTGAGAGGGGCACCTTTGGCTGAAACAAAGAGAAATAGGTGACTTTCAAGTGAAGAGGGTTGTTCACATGGATTGTTTGGTTTTAGTGTCGGATAAATATAAAATTGGTCCTTTTTTAAAAGATGGACAAATGCAGTAAAACGTTTCCTTAGTAGATTATTTACATGTTGCTAATGAAACCACACAACTGCACTTTTAGACAACCTGGGCAGGTTAGGACTGACCCTCCGGGCACTTCAATCTCCAATTCGAGGGGGGCAGCCTGAAATGGGGCGTGAGGCTCCTTCGAGGTTGGGCCCGTGGACTTGTCACAAGCTGGATACAAATGGAGCAGTGTGAGACCTTTATTAGACTAACAGATATTGTGTGTACACAGACATTAGCTAATCTATTGGACTTAGCCAGGCATTCTAAGAAACTGATTTACTGGGCAAATACAAAATCATCCACGTTTAACCTTTAAGCTTACAGAACCCGGGCGTCTTATTTATTTGCGGCTTGTTTTCTTTCTCCTTTAATTCTCCCTCTTTCTCTCTCTCTCTTTTTTTTAAGTGAAGAGAAGATTGAGACTTTGAATGGTGTGTAAGGAGGAATGCTCCGGATTGTCTATTTATTAATTACACAGCTTTTGCTACGCGAGCCATCCGGTGATGTCACTGACAGCTGATATCAAATGGTGTCTCGGAATCAGAGCTGAGCGACTAAGACACGTTCACTGGTTCGAAGCTGTTAATAAAAATTATGAAATGACATAAGGAGGTTGACGACACAGGAGTGGAATAGGTTCCCCAAAGCAGGTCCCCCTGCACCCTGGCTGTGGCCCTGGCTTCAGCTGTGCTACGTTATGAATTTTGTCACCACCCGTTCCCAGCGCCAGGCATCTCTGAAGGGCAGATGACCCAAATGAATGCAAATCGAATTAGGTTTCCTCTCAGAAACTTTAATACCATAAATGAGAAAGTGCATTCATCACAAATAACTAGGGATTGTATACCAAAGTGCTGGAAGAAAATCAATATACTTTCAGCTGCTCTCGGCCTATAAATGTAAATGAGAACAGATATAAAGCTGATATGCACTAAAGAAAGGTTATTGAGGGAGCAACACATAACACGAAGAAATCAATTGAATAAACTTGAAAAATGATTCAGATAGAGTAGATATGAACATAGAAAATCAATCATATAATTTAAAGAATAAACAGCTTGAACCTCACAAATCTCCCGTATGGTTTTCGAGTGTAGGATTTTTAATTTAGCATTGATATAATGCCAAGCTATGAGAATCTGCAGATGGTCGAGGCTGGGAAGAAAATCAATTCATTCTTGTTCTACGGTCTTAAGGGGTATTTGATATTTACAGCAGGGCAGCATGAATCCTTGTATAAATTTACATTTTAAGAGATAAAGGGCCTCTGTATTTTGTCTTGTTATTGTTAATAGAAACTGTCTACTTTTATTCTGTCCACTTTCTGGGGAAGCGGAGCTGTCTTTGTGTTGGTGTGTGTCACAGGTAATTCTCCAGGCTTTATTTTCTTGATACACAAAGTTTTGCTTTGTGCTTTTTTTTTTTTCCTCCCTGCAAGGCAATCGAGGTGACATAATTGCATCAGTGCTGCAGAAATATAGGCTGCAATTTGGGAGAAAAAAACAATTCCAGACAAGTTCATTTATATGTTGCGTGGAGGTTGAGAGGTTAAGAAAATGTGACAGGATACAAGTAAATGTATATGTAAATCCAAGAGACTTTCATTGCACTTATAATCAGTTATTTGCCTTTCTGCTTCCAACTCAGGGATTTCTCATTAGGAAAAGCTGAAAAATCAAATTCACCTGAAATCCTACGGACACCGAGTTGGAGGTTTGCTCCCCAAACTTTAGATGCTCATAACTCTGACACACGCAGACAAATGTCTTTGAGCATCTGTATCATCGGAATGATTTGCGGCGTTTATTTGCCTAATGGAAATGGATATCATGGCATTAGAGGTGTCTTTCTCTCTAGCTCTGTCCCTCCTCATCAGTCCCCACGTTCCAGGGGAAGAGAGCTGGCCTTTCTTGGCTCCACAGGCGCCGTGGAAAACCACCCAGGGGGCTGCGACCACTTCTTTAATTTCCAGAGAATTCCACTTAGTGAAAATGCTCAATTTGATTTCTTTGCTGTATGAAAGTAGACACAACTGCAGGCTTTCTCTTCATGAATTGAGCAACCTAGATGCTAATACTCTTTGTAGTTTATTCACCCCAACGGGAGCAATCAGTCGGAGAAGTGGGGCAGAATATAGAGACTTTTTTGGACAAGTTCTCTGTCTGATGCCTTTCCACTCTGCTCCTAGGGTTCTTAATTCAGAAGAGGTCCTGAGACAGACTAGGGATGAACGTCATGAAAGAAAAGAGAAAAGTGGTGAATATATATGGAATACATGCAATCTTCAGTAATGAGAAGACAGCAAATGTTTAAAATGCATTATATACACACGTGTGTGTGTGTGTGTGTGTGTGTGTGTCCCTTTACACCACGAGTATAACAATGCCAAGTTGTTAGTGGGGCGTTAGCTTGTTTAGAGATTGGGATTCATTTTTTTTTTCCGGCCATGATTTTTAAAACAAATGCATGGAGATTTCTGATTCCAGAAAGCTGGAGCTGGACATACTTTTCCTTGATCCTCCCACTACTGCAGCTGCTGCATTAGAAGCTCTGAGGCAGAGGGAAGGAGGCTGTGCCTGGGGTGTCGGGACCTGAGGGCTCAGCGGTAAGTCTCTGGGTTTTCCTTCTGTCTCAGAGATCCCGGACTTAGAGAAAAAGAGAACGCAGCCCAGAACTGCAACAAGTGCAGACAAAGAACGAGCTCCAAGAGCAGCCTGTTTTCCAGCCAAAAGGCCAGCAAAGGGGCAGCCAAGCAGGACTGACAACCTTCAGACAGGAAGCGCTCCACCCAGCCAGGCACGGCAAGAAAAGCCTACGGCTACACTGCCATCCTCCCCGCAACGGGCCCCCTTCCCTCTCCCCGGCGCTGGTGTCCGGGAGGGTCAGGCTGCCCCCACCCAGGGTGACGAGGTTCAGCATGGGTGGAAGGTCCCCCAAACAGAATATTCAAGTAAGATCCAGCATCTCGTAACAGAAGCACCAAAGGAACCTGTCAACTAAAAATACAACATTCATTTAAAAAACTCAGGGCATGAGTAAGCTCAGAAAAGAGGAGAAACAGTAGAAGAAAGTGTGCGTGAACCGGAGGAAGAAGGGAAGAGCCTCCCAGGGAGAACAGCAGAGAAGAGAAAAGGGAAAGATGGAGCCACACCTCTGGCACTGCCGGCCAGTGAGAGATGAAGGTCCTCGAGTCCCCGAGAGAGCACGGATGGAGGGTCTGGGGAAGCCTCTCAAAAAATAACGCCTGAAAACCTCCAGAGCCACAGATTCAAGAGGACGGATGAACCACAAACAAGGAAAACCCCAAAGGATCTGGTGCTGAGACGTGTCATAAGCAAACTCCTGGAAATAGGGAGAACAAGTCTTTCTCCTGGTCCATGTGCCACAGTCCTCCCACGGTCCAGCCCAGGCCACGTGACAGGGAGGAGTGCTCGTGGGGTTAGGACCCAGCAGCTCTGAGGATCCAGTAAGCCCACAGACGTGAAGGACCCACCCCAATGCCTGACTCATTGTCAGCACTGAGGAACGTCCTTTATTTTTTAAAGCAGGGACTTTTGTTGGTGTATCAGCAGAGGGGACACTGTTATTCCAAATGGTGTTCAGAGGCGAAGGAAGCGCCACGCTCAGGCAGCCCCAGCTCCTCCACACTGAGTCTACACTGCACGTGCTTCTTTCCCACAGGTGAGTAGTACCTGCATCCCAAAGAACCTAATTCTTCATCCACGGAGCCAAAAAGTTACAAGACTTTTTAGGGACAGGGTAAGTATGTGAACAAGAAAACTGTGCTCAGAAGAGCCATTTTCTCGCATGACATGGCACTATTTCTTATTGGGAAGTTATCATACTGTCAGTGGAGCAGGTAATAAAGTGGTGTCCCCGATGTCTCAGCCATATTCATGTGACACAGGTAGCTGAGACCTGGTTTCCTCTATCCCATAGTGTGTTTCAGGACTGTTCTCTGCCTATGTTCCAGAAGAAGCACATTCCGTCACCAAATCCATGGATTGAACATTTGAAAAGTGAGCGAAGAAGCATCACTAATTTGGAGTTTTCAAGCCGTGTCCGAGGGAGGAGGGTCTCGCCTTGCAACGCTGGATGCTCGGTTCCGCCCTGAGCATTCACGGAGCCGCATCCGAACCTGGAACGTCCAGGAGGTCAGTACATGGCTCCTCGTGCCCACGGCACCCGCGGGCAGATTGCAGGAAAATGACCGGACGATTCTCAGAGCAAACACGGAGGCACTCGGAATCCTGAGCTTACAACGCCGAGATTCTTGCTCCGGCCCGGCAGCGTGAGGGACGCTGTTTCCTTTCCTGCCGCGGTGACAGGACTAGGGAACCCTGATGAGAACAGCGCTCTGCAAAACATGCGGAGGAAATTTGAAATAAAATATTGAGAGTTACTACAGGTGATTGACAAGGCTCATGCAAGCATGGGCTTAAAAATGCTTGCTGTTGGGGCTTCCCTGGTGGCACAGTGGTTGAGAGTCTGCCTGCCAATGCAGGGGACACGGGTTCGAGCCCTGGTCTGGGAAGATCCCACATGCCGCGGAGCAGCTAGGCCCGTGAGCCACAACTACTGAGCCTGCGCGTCTGGAGCCTGTGCTCCGCAGCAAGAGAGGCCGCGACACTGAGAGGCCTGCGCACCGCGATGAAGAGTGGCCCCCGCTTGCCGCAACTGGAGAAAGCCCTGGCACAGAAATGAAAACCCACCGCAGCCAAAAATAAAATAATTAATTAATTAATTAATTAATTAAAAGAAAAAAAAATTTTTTAAAAATGCTTGCTGTTATTTGAGGTGGAAAAGTAAAAGAGGGATTTAGTGAAGCTTTTTTTTCTTTCTTTTTTTTTAATCTTGCCAGTTTTATTTCCTTAAAGAATTTTAGGATTCTATGTGACACGGGCATTTCTTCTACACTTCCTAAGAATAAAAGCCATCCTTTTAAATCGCTCAAGGGAAACTGACCTTTCCAACAGAGCTTTCAGAGTTCTTACCGTCTAAAATTAAGAATATTTTGTATATATTTAACTTAAAAATGTTAGCAGAGCTATCAGTTACCAATCTTGAAAGAAAGGCATGGTCCTGTGATTTCTAGAGGCAGGTCAACATTTCTTTTAAATATGTAAACAGATTGTTATTTAAAGACTGGAAATCTCACGTGTTGCCTTGCTTGGAACTAGATATTTTGAGTTTCAGTATCCTTTTCCTTTATGTCACGTATGTGTGTGTGGAAAAACACATACTCATATGTGTATATTTATATGATGACATAAATACATGATCATGCATTTCTACGATGAGATTTGAATACGTTCTGGATTTTCATTATGTAATTTATTTCACGATTGCATAGAATACATGTTACAGGATGCTTTATTTTCCTTTTTAAAAATATTACCAAGTCATGTTAGCTATATTTCTAAGTCTGTTAATGAAACGCAAGCTGTAAGATTGGGTTCAATGTTTAAGGACATATACAAAGGCACTTCCTCCAAGAGAAAAGACTAACAGAGACATGAATCTTTCCTTCTAATGGCGATACCGTGACTACCTATCATATGGGTAGAGGAAAGCATTTTAATCATATATTGTAGAAATGCTTTGGAAACTATAAACTACAGATATAATATTCACTAAACACTTACTGAAAGCATCCTATAATGCCAGGAATTATGCTCAATTCTGAGAAACTAATAACAAATACATTAAAAAACACATGTACAATGACCCCAAAGACCCCTTGGTCTGCTGCAGGCAGGAAACCTGTCAGTATAATATGGGAAGAGTGCCCGTGAGCTGTGATAAGGGTGGAAGAGACTCAGAGGGGAGGGCTCGGTCTGCGTGTCGGGGAGGAGCTTGGCTGCAGGGGGGAGGCTGGGCGGGTGGACATCGGACAAACAGACAAGGCAGGACTTCGCAGGAAGATAAAATATGAGGGTACAAAAGAGCCGCACCTGCTCTGTGCATCTTTGTCAACCTTCGCTGAATCATAAACCTAAGAAGGACCTTTGCGGTGAGGCTGAGGGCAGGTGGAACCCAGACCCTGTGGGATGAACAGGCCAGGCTTGGGGGCCAGGCACACAACACGTGGTTTCAGAGTTGGCATAGGCTGGCTTTCCAAGACACCATATTCCCTCTCATGAAATGGAATTAGTAAGAGGAATTTATAACCCCATGTAGCAACCCATCGTTTCTCTTTGCAATTATTACGATTATTGGGGACCTGGTGGGTCAGACTAAGAATTGTGGAGCCTCATTCTTTAAGTGGCAAAGTCCTGTAGAAAGTAAAAGTCAGGAAGGAGCCTGCTCCGGGTCTCGTGTTGAAGCCTCAGCCCAGCAGAGGGTGACAACACGCTGGAAGAGTCGAGGCCAGAGGCAGGAAGGCCAGCGAGGCCGTGTGGGAGCCGGGAGCTGGGCAGGAGGAGCAGGGGCCACACAATGATCGCTCTGCGCCTGGGACTTGCTGGAAGCGATGATCTCAACTGTCCTTGGACGCCTGCAACGTGCCGGGAAAATGCTAGGAGCTCTGTCTTAACTATTCCTGGTGTTTCCCAAAGGATCCTACCCCAAAACAACTGGTTTCTACAACGGTGTGCTGACCGCATGTGTCCCATTAAGGACCATGAGACAGTTTGGAAGCCACTAACCGGCTCTTTTAAAGTTAGAACTAAATTCTAGAAAAATAATAAAACACCAAAAACAATATGCATATAAAATATATCTTTTTCAACATTTATTATCATTTGTTAATGGAAGAATACAGCCTTTTAAAGCAGATTTGAGATATCACTGACATAAAAATTGTATATGTTTGAGATGTACAACATGTTGTTTTGATAAACGTATACACTGTGGAATGATCACCACAATCAAGCTAATTAACACATCCGTCACGTCACCTGGTGACTCTGTGTGTGTGCAGAAGAATATGGAATATGGACTCTTAAGTTTAAAAAAGAGGAAAGTGGTATTTATGAACTGGTAGACTTATTACTCTAATCTAGATCCTCTTTATTTTTAGCATAGGTAGTCTGTTCTCTCTCTCTCTTTCTCTCTCTTTCTCTCTCTCTCTCTCTCTCTCTCTCTCTCATACACACATACACACACAGAAGTAGGAACCGTCTTGGGTGTACCCATTGGGCATATCTTTGCAAACTTAATCCTAACAATACTAATGTAGTTATCTGAGAGTAGGAAAAAGAATAAATGTTACAACACATTAGAATTTCTCCTCTCTCAATATGTTAAACCAGGAACCAAATTAGTGGAAATCACTTGGGGTAAAATCAGCATCTCAAAAGGCTTATGCAAGTCTTTTGTAAAAAAGGACACTGAGATGTTATTTGGGATAAACCCAAGATAGAGAATCCTGCAGGGTAGAGGAGAAGATATATTTATTATAATCTCTTTTAACTAGAAAGACGGAAGGAGGTAAGGCACTTATTGTGTGCCTACTAAATGCTAGGTGTTACACCTTGTGTTTACATATGCAATCTTATATTTGAAAACTATCCGTTAACCTTCACAAACCCTGATGAGGCAAATGCTATGATCTTTATTTGAAAGTCAGAAAAGACTTTCAGAAGAACGAGGGCCCGTGTGGGTAGGGACCACGGAGCTGGAGTTCCCATCCACGTATGACTCTAAGTCCCATGGTGAGAAATCCAGATGACGGTGAACACACATCAGGGGTGAGCACAGACCTCAGTTAAGAGTGGGGGCCCTTGGTTCAGACACAACTGGATTCAGATTCATTTACAAGCTCTAAATCTTGGTATATTCACTTATTCTCTCAAATACTCATTTTCTTCATGTTCAAAATGTAACTGAGATTTACTGTAAGGATTAAGGAAACATGCATGCAAAACGGTGTCTACCAGAGTA
The DNA here is from genome assembly GCF_965194825.1 of Balaenoptera physalus. Classification (NCBI taxonomy): domain Eukaryota; kingdom Metazoa; phylum Chordata; class Mammalia; order Artiodactyla; family Balaenopteridae; genus Balaenoptera; species Balaenoptera physalus. The sequence continues at coordinate 2,082,729 of NC_138897.1, read as the reverse complement.
AGTACTATTATTAAGATAAATGTGTGATGCTTATTATGATTTCACTGTTACCATCATTTTGAGGATTGTTTTTTTCTCCTGCAATATAAGCTGCATTTTACCGCACTGGCCTTTGAGATTTCTGATTTAAGTCTTGGTTCCACTGAAAGGGTAATAAAGAGGCTTTGGTGGGCCCAAGACTGTAGTAAAAAGAAATTGTGTCCATCCCTATGGTTTTGACATGTGTGAGAACTCTCAGACTTATTTCTGTTCAAAGCTCTCTGAGTTGAATATTTACATAGACTTTATAGACTTTATTTACATAGACTCTGGTTGAAATGGAGGCATTGCCCATGCCCGTAAGCACTGATTTTTAACATGCATTCTGTGCCCACTGGACGCTGGGCACTGCGTCTGGCTATGGGGCACAGCAGGCTGGGGGAGAGAACCTCAAACAGATGCACCCACGAGGCCTTCAAGGTGCTGATGGCGGAGTCCGCAGTTAGGAGTCAGGATGGCCTCGTGGAGAGATGCTTGGGGATGAGTCTCAGATCACAAGTGCATCAGGACGGAGGCCACAGGAAGTAGCTGGAAACATTGATCCCCGTGGAGTGTGGGGCAAGAACTCCAGCATGGCTGGTGCATCTGGGGAAAGGCAGGGTAAGAGATGATCAGAAACGGGGTGGAGGATTTTATAAGCTGTGGAAGGGACATAGTCTCCATCATATGGGTATCAGCTGGGCCTGAATTACATCCCCGCTCTAGAAAGACCACAAGAGCCGGTGGTTCCCAGCCAACTTCATGCTTAGATCCATCTTTGATCTAATAAATACCATTCTCTGGTGATTCTAACCTACGATGAAATATATAATATATTTTGCTAGGTGCTCAGGTATTTGTGCAGGTTTCAGGAATGGTTTCTGTTTCACAAAATTCATAAACTGTTCTTTAATTTATGTCAACCTTAGAAGAATGAACCAGTAAAGTGGTTTAAGAGATTTGGGGGGAAATATTAATATAATGCCATCTGATGAATTCAGCAGGGATGGAGCATGTCAGAACACTACACTTTCTGTCTACTTGCCCTAGAAAGCAGCATTTAAAGTTGAGTGTTAATTGTTTGGCTTAAAAGTGTAATTTATTTTTCACTGCTGAATTAGCAATACTTAGGCATATTATGCACGCTTTAGTAAAGAGAGCAGATTAGCTAAGCTTTAGCACATGAGTCTGAGAGGTTTGTGTTTGAAATTAAATGTGAACACAGAAGTGAGCCAACCTGTAACAAAGACGGGACTTGTCATTACATAAATTAAGCATCTGTTTTGTGCTTTGCTGAAATTATTGAGTTTTATTCATAAAATATTTACACGCTGTATTTATAGCTGTTATTGCTTGGTGCCAATAGAATGAATTTTCTATCTCAGGAAGCAAATGAGTCCCCCAACTTGCTCAACGTAACCCTCAATGTCCATATGTTCAATTTATTTTTGAATGGTTCATGAATATGGAGTCGTTTTCATTTTTTTATGGTTGTGATTTAGGGATCAACATGGCTATATATGGAAAGTTAGATACATTTTTTATTATATTTATTGGGTTTTGGTGGAAGCATTAGAACAAGAGAAAGAGAAAAGGTTACTTGTGAGAAATCTGCAGTGTCTTTTCACGACTTTCAGGGGGTCCCTGAACCTCTGGGAATTATATACTCAGTTGTGCATTATAAATGCTTAAGCACATTTGGAAAATTTTAGAGGGCTAAGTACATAAGAATTTCTTCAAATTATTTGTTGTTTTCTTAATTTAGGTTTCTGCACAGGGGAGACGCTCAAAATATTGAACAATATGGGAATGAACATTGGTCATAACAGAGTCGTTCGCACTGGCCTGTGCTGGATGAATTTCACCTTAGTTTCCACGTGTAATTTCCCAGGGGTGGGATGGGGCAAGGGAGAAGGGAATGCCTCACTGCTCCAAAACCTTAGAAAATCTTTGCTTTAGGATATCCTATGATTTTAGTTATAGTTTTATTTCACTATAGGAATTTCTATGTCAAAAAATATAAACTTGAATAACATAACTGACATTAGATGTAAAAGCTATAAATTCAGAAGACGGAATGTATTTCTGACTGAGTGATTACAAAAGGAGATGAAATGGCATTTGACTTTTTTTTAAGGACTGTCAAACTTTAAAGAGTTAGGCTATTTTAAGCAGAAAGTTTGGAAATATTGCTTAATGATCTGGCATTGGGCTCTGGAGTGAAATGGCAAGCATTTTAATTCTGATTCTTACACTGATATGTAAACTTGGTAAGTTACACAATCTTTCTAAGCCTTGATTTATTCATCTGTGCAGTGGGAATCTTTATAATCACCTCAGACAGCTGCTGTGGCTGAAGAATAACTTGGACTTCAGTATCTAACGAGAAGTCTTAGGAATATTTGTAATGAATGACACAGCAAAGACAAACTTGATAAAATGCACACAGACAAACACACTCACACACACATAAACACCAAAGGCTGTCTTACCCCAATTTTTGTAGAAAGTATCTCCTAAAAATATATAAAATCAATACCAAGCCACCCATGCCCTAAACCCACATTTTATCACCTTCCTATACATCTATTCATCTCAACGCTGACACAAACTTGGGCAAGAGATGAAGATTAAACACAAGCGCTCAGTATGGTCGAGGGAGTTTAGATCAAGGGATGCGTCAGAGGCTGAGGGATGGACATCATTTGGGGTGGGATGTGTGCCGACTTTGGGAGAGTAGACATCCATTTCTTCTTCATAAAATAAACTGTAAATGGCACGTGATTCTCTAAATACTAAAAATAATTCTGTAGATTAGTGACAAAGTGGATTTTATTGAATTAACTATTTTCCCAACCACAATTATAAACTCTGGACAAAATATTTACAAGATCAGCTATTTAAAGGCACTTAAGTGTTACCCAAAACAGCAGAAATTGAAGAGAATTTTAGCACTGAAAGAAGAGAGCCACAGAAAAGAGATCCACTTTTTTCTGTCTTCCCCTTAGGACAGGTCCCAGCTTTTCTAAGTCATGAGGGATAGCATTCAAGCTGGGGGCATCAGTATTTCTGGTTCAGAGTCAGAAGCTGGATTTGAGGGAAGCCAGAGCTGCTGATGTGAAGAGGAAGAATCCCAGGAAGGAGGAAGGGGCTGGCCCCTAAATCTGAGTGCCAACTTCCCTCAAATCACTGCTGACTCCTGGACTGCACATGGAAGGGGTAACACATGGTCTTGTGTTAAAATATCCACTGGAAGACTGAAAAATTAGGGGCAATCTTTCAAGAGCTGCCTGTCAATGGGGAGCCAGAACTTTGAGCACTTGCCAAGTGTTAGGGACTTGCTAAATATTTCAGGTTTTCCATTAGATCCCAAAGAGAGTTAAGTCTTATGTGTAAGGACCATGTTCTGGTGCTAAGATCTATGTATTAGGACTCAGAGATAAACCAAAATAGATATACTCACATAAGCAGCAGAAGCAATCCACTTGCAAGTGGTAAGAGATTCACTGATAATTTAATTGCCTGCTAGAAAAATAGCTCAACAGTTTTTCGAGAAAGATAACAGAATCCAGAGTCCTTACAAAGTATCATTCGCAACACCTAGTACACAGTGAAAACAAACAAATTAGCTAACTACACCAAACAGGCAAATAAATAGAAACATGAAATTCATAGTCAAGGGAAAAGGCAGTCAATATTAACAGACATATAAGTCTTCCAGATTTTGGAATTGGTTAATAACAACTTTAAAATACCTATGATAGATATATTAAGGAGTCTACATGATAGATGAATAAAAAGGTAAAATAAGTGTAATAGTGAAGGATTTAAGGAGAGATATGAAAGCTGCAAAGAATTGGAAATTGGAAAAAAGGAAATTTTATAACTGAAAAATACAATGTCTGAAATACAGAATTTATTAGCTGGATGAACAGAAGATGGAACACAGCTGCATGATGAATCAGTGGACTTGAGGAGAGATCAGTGGAAATTACCCAACCCAATCACAGGGAGAAAAAAGGACTAAAGCAAAACAAGCAAACAATGACAATAATGACAGAAACCTAGAGATTAATGACCTTTGGGCCAGTTTCAAAGAGACAAACATAAAAGCAACTTGAGTCCTGGGGGAAAAAAAGCAAAGGAGAAAGTAAGAGTGGGGCAGAAAAATATACATATTTGAATAAATATTGGCTAGAATTAAAAGAAATTGACCCAAAACCTCCACCCACAGATCCCACAAACCCCCAAAACAACAAATGCAAAAACAAACAAAATAAAAATAAAAAAAAAATACACACTTAGGTACATTACGGCCAAACTGTAAAAACCAGTAATTAAAAAGAAAATATCATAAGTATTGGGGGTTGGGGGGGACAAAAGAAGAAGATTTTTTTAATTAGAAAAAATTCAAACCAGAATGGAGGAAACTCTGTCAAATTCAGAAAGAAGGAAAGAAGGAAAGAAGGAAAGAAAGAAAGAAAGAAAGAAAGAAAGAAAGAAAGAAAGAAAGAAAGAAAGAAAGAAAGAAAGAAAGAAACACTGCCAACCTAGAATATAATGTCTACTAAATATGTCTTTCAAATATTAAGACAATGTAAAGACTTTTTCATATAAGCAAATTTAAAGGATTTGTTGCCAGCAGCCCTGAAGTATAAGAAATGCTACAGAAAATTCTTCCATCAGAAGCAAAATGATGTTATCTTAAAATAAGGAGCTATAGGAATGAAGGCAGATCACTGGATACTGTAAACATCTGGGTAAATATAAAGGAATATTTCCTTAAGTCTATCTTTCTTTTTAAATGTCATTCATTTAAAAGTAAAATGATTCTTTAAAGCAGATGATAAAAAACTAAAACAATGTAGTTTGGAGTCTATGAAAAATGTAAAAGTGAAATATATGACAACAGTAGTACATATTAAATGTTAACAGACTGGATGCTACAGTTAAAAGGAAGTGATTGTCATAATAAGAAGGAAAGCAAGACCAAATTATGTATTATTTGTAAGAGGCACACCTTAAAGAAAAAGAAAAAGAAACACAAATGCCAAGAGTAAAAATATGGAGAACTTTACCATATAAACACTAAGTATAATGAACCTGGGTTAGCTATATTAATATCCAGAAAAAAATAGAGCTCAAGATAAATAGACTTATTTTTTAAAGATAAAATGTGAATACAAGAAGATATAATAATATAATATCAGCGCTTCAAAGTTCTATTTGAAGCAAAATAGAACTAAAGGAAGAAATAGACCAATCCTCAATTACAATTGAAGACTTTAATATCTCTCTCTTCCTATTTAAAACAGGTAAACTGACAAACAAAATCAATAAGGATATAGAAGACATCACTGTGGACAAAGCTGACCTAATTGATGTATGCAGACTCCTATACAGCAACGGCAAGTACATATTATTTTCAAGTGAATGGAACATTCACAGATATAGACCATACATGGTTTTAGAAAGCGAGTCTCAATAAATTTAAAGGGGTTGAAGGCATAGACTCTGACCATAACAGAATTACACAAGATATCAACAAGAATAAAATATTTTTAAAATTACCAACCATTTGAAAATTAAGCAAGACATGTCTAAGAAATCTACAAATCTAACAGAAATCTCAAGGAATTAGAACATATTTTGAACTAAATGATAATAAAAGCAGCATATCAAAATTTACAGAATTCAACAATAGCAGTTCTTAAAGGAAAATGAATAGTTTTAAAGATTTCTATTATAAAGAATAGGTTTAAAGTCTAAGATGTATCCTAAAGAAACGTAATAGAAGGGTAAATTCAACAACAACAACAACAAAATGCTAAAGAAAGACTGTAATAACAGATTGGAATATAATGAAGTAGAAAACAAAGAATGGAAAAAATAATAAAGGCAAGAGTTGTTTTTTGAGAAAAAATAGAATTGATAAAACTTTAGCTAGACTAGTAAAGAAAAATGAGAGTACATGCATTACAAATAACAAGAATAAAAGCAATGATATGACCATTTATCCTACAGATACTAAAGAGAATAAGGAAACACAATGGAAAACTTTATGACAATTAATTAAACAATTTAGATGCAATGGATAAGTTCCTTGTAAAACATGACAACAAATTAGTGTTAATTGGGATATAAGGTAATCCAAGTTCAGCACAATATACCCAATGCCTGCTTTGCACGAGGTAGGCAATAGTCTTTATCAGTTGACCCAGAAAATCTAGATCAACGTGGTAAAACCATCAGCACCTAAATGAATTATGAGGAAGGTGAGTACGTATCACCTGTTTATCTGCTGGGTTGTACTAAGCACTGAATGGTTTGTGGTTATATAAACAGAAAATAACAACTTTAAGTCCTTAAACATATAACAAAGATCAGGAGGAAAAGAATGTCTATGAACATGGTTTTTATAGGAATAAGAAGGACACTTAAGAATTCATGTGTTTCATATACTAAAATTGAGATGAAAAGAATTTTGCTGCCATCAAAAGGATATGGGAGCTGTAAGAGGATAATAAAGTGTCTTCCTAGAGACACAGGAAGCAAAGCAGAAAATGTTGCCTTTAATCACAAAAGCTAAGGGGGGAAATAAATTTTCATTAAATCCCATGAAGGCAGAACTGACACCTGAAGAAAACTGAAATTGTGTTGTGGAAGGGAGAAAAGTCTCTGGAAGGACCAACTGATGAAAACGATAGTAAAACATTGGTAATTCTACCTGAAAACCTTAGATGTGCCCAAGGAATAGACCGGGACAACTGAAACAACAGAGGAAATTAAAGACATAATTGAGCAAAATTTTCCTGAGTTGAAAAGCAGCTCAGTCTTGCAACTCTGTGTGATTCCCTAATTACGGCCCCAACCCACGTGATAAACATGCTCCCTCTAGGCCATTGCGAGGAATGATTAGTAAGACCCGACTCCTGTCTTTCCGAAACTGAGGTATCCTCTTCAGTAGACGATAGTCTACCTTGTTCCTTCCATTTCAGTGGGGTCTTGTTTTCCAGGACACCTCTTCTCACCGTGTTCCATTTCCCTGCGGTGAGTCCTGGGTTTGAGCATTGCTGATTCTACTTTTCAACGACTTCACGCTGGTTTATGATTATGTTCCCACCCCTCTTTCGTGCATTGCAGACTTCCTGTCCCCAAAGCAGGATGTCAGCCCTGAGCGTGTTCATCCTCAGCCTTTCAAGCCTGCGTCCCTCCCCTCCCACTGTCCTGTGACACTGTCCCCTGTGGTCACCCCACTCTCCACGCTTCCCTTCCCATCCCGCCTTTACCCCAAAGCCTGTCTCCACTCCTGCGCTCCACGACCCTGACCCAGCTCCAATCTGACGCTGGTTTTACCCCTAATGGAACTTCTCTCACACGTCACAGCAAGCCCCCAATGACAGAGGAATGCATCACTCCACGTCGCTCCTGAAATTCTCTTTCCCAGGTTTCTCCTACGATGGCATGGCTTTTCCTTTCACCCTCCTCTACCGCTCTTCCTTGCCCTCCTCCCAACATTGGAACGTGGATCCTCTGGGATTCTTTCTTATTTCTCTCCCGTATCGCTATGCTCCCGTCATTTTGAGTCTAAATACACACTTCTGATTCTGAGATAGGACCTCAAAATTCACATTTTAAATTTTACCTCACTCTTGAGAGCCTAAACCCACCTATCAACTGTCTAACCAAGTTCCTAACCTAAAAATATAAACTGACAACTTAAAACGTTCAGCCCAGTCCAACACCATTCTTCCTTCGGTATCGATAGATTTGCCATTTTTAGACATTTCATATAAGTGGAAGCGTGTAAGAAGTGATATTTTGAGTCTTGCTTCTTTGGCACAGTCTGATGCTTTTGTGATTCATCCATGTTGTAGGATATGTCTCCCTTAACTACTTGAAGCGTTATTTAGATTTCACAAGTATTTACCACACAAAACTTTATCTTTAGATTCCCAGAAATGATTAGTGTAAAAGTTTTACTTCAAAAATATGCTAAGATCAAGAACCATGCTAGGATGTCTGATCCCACCACTTTCATTTAACGTTTTATTGGAGGTTCTAGCCAGTGCAAAAAAGCAAAAAAAAAAAAAAAAAAAAAATCATGTGTATGTTACCTTCTAAAAATGATTTTTTTATATAATTTCAAATGTTTTTAAATGGAGGTTTTAAAAAAACAATTATTTTAATTTTATTAGACTATCATTGTTCTTATTTTCAGGAGTAATCATTCATTCACCTTTATTCCTAAGTAAAATTTCTTCCGAGTTGCCAATTTGAGAAGAAGATCTTATAGATGAAATATCATCTAAATACACGTGCCCAGAGCTATTGCTTATGGCAGGGGGGTGAGCAGATAAATCCCCTTTCAGGGTAAAGCAGTAATTTGCTAAGTATTAGTTTCATAGTCTGATGGAGATCGTTTTGAACTCACCCATCACAGTAGCCCACCCTCCTGTAACAGGCAAGTTCACGGTTCTGGGCTCGGATAGAACCTGAGAATTCCCTGTCCCTGAATCCCCCAGGTGACCCCAGACTTGTCGGGGTTCTTTGGGGTCAGTGAGACCCTGGAACCAAGAGAAGGTTTAAGTAAAACTCCTTTGTGCCCATATTTCTCCAACTGTGTTCATAAAACCCTGGGTTTGCAATAACTTGACATATTTTTCCTGAAGAAAAGGACCGTTTAACCCAGAAATGCTGTTTAAATAACTTATGGAGATTTCTCTACCACAGGGTCTGAGCTTCTCCGATTTTGAAAAAGGGCCTGTGCCTGACCACCCTCCCTACAGATGATTTCTTTCTGATTTGAACATAAATATTATCTTCCTGTAGAAGATCTTTTGACATTTAAAGGACTAGCAAATCAAAGTTAGGGAAGCATGGCTAAGCTGTTTTGTTGTGAGTATTGGCTTAGCTGCTGGCTTAAAGGTGGTCCTTACAGAGTGAAGAAAGCATCAGAGAAGCTGCTCTTTTTAAAAAATTTGTATCGAAATATAGTTGATTTACAACGTTGTGCCAGTTTCAGGTGCACAGTAAAGTGATTCAGTTATACATATACCTAAAAAAATATATATAATATTCTTTTTTAACATTCTCTTCCATTATAGATTATTATAAGATATTGAGTAGAGTTCCCGGTGCTGTACAGTAGGTCCTTGTTGTTTATCTATTGTATATATAGTAGTGTGTATCTGTTGATCCCAAACTTCCAATTTATCCCCTTCCCCCTCTGATAACCATAAATTTGTTTTCTATGTCTGTGAGTCTATTTCTGTTTTGTTCATTTGTACCCTTTTTTAGATGCCACATATAAGCGATATCATAGGATATTTGTCCTTCTCTGTCTGGCTTACTTCACTCAGTCTGATAATCACAGAGCTGCTCTTTTAAGCAACTTTACTCCAGTATCGCGTGTGTTGGATTGAAGACACAGCTCCCGAGATGGGCCTTAGTATCTAAGGCAGCTTTTCCCTCTCTGCTTGTGCCCAGGGATTCCTCTGATGCTCCCACAGGGTTCGAGTAACCCTTTAGGATGGTACCGACCAACTGGAGATCAATGAATCTGGAAGTAGCTAAACTCAGCTGCTCGGGAAACTTGGCAGGCGCCAGAATGCCTCTCTGTAGGGCACTGCGTCAGCTCAGGGGTCCACACACAAATAACGTGACCACAAGAGCTCAGAACGACATTTAAGTGTTTTCCATATTAAATACACAGCAACTCCACAAAAACAGCCCACATATTTTCATTCATACGTGCACTCACTCTGCCCCTCATAAGTGCCCTCCTTATGGTTCCTTCCTGCACAGAACTGCGGGTTCATTTGCATTACCTTTTATTTAAGCTGTGCATTATGACATAAGATCAGATTGAGATTTTTCTCCTCTAGAACACCTCCTGTATTCTGCATTCGAGAATCTTCATTTTAAGACTTAATTCAGCAATTTTATTGGGAATTCATATACTCTTTGTTCTGCTACAGCTGTCTCCGTTCCCCCTGCTGGGGAAGAAACCTGGGCTTATTATTGTGGCGAGGATGTTTCAGGCTCTCAGACACAGACACGCCGGTGTGCTTTTGTCAACATAAGTGAAAACTTTCCAGACGTCATACATATTTTCATTAGTTTTCTTCCTCCATGTGTGATCTGCAAACGCTAAGCTAATAGTCATTGATTTTATTTTCTCATTTTAAATTATTTCTCATGCTGGGCAAGCAGGAAAGGAGCTGCATTCAGGGCCACGTGAGAATTCCTCTGTTTTTAGATTCTGAAAAATGACCATGTCTGCTAGATCACAGTAGGTCAATTCCACTAAAAAGCAATTGATGGGGTAAAGCATTGGGAAGGAACTCCTGAAAAAGCACTGGATTATTTCTCAGTGAAAAGAATTCCGGTCTGCTTAATTTTAAATTAAATTTTTGACGATTTTTATTGTTTTAATACATTGAATATAAACTCTCAAATTAGCTTCCCTAAATCCTTAAAGTCTATTTCAATCACAGTTTATTCCCCCCCACCACCACCTCCAAAAAGCAATACCCTGTATTTCAATCATCTTATTGAAAGATATATTACACTCCTAGGATCTAGGCAGCTGAAAAAAATTCTTATTGGGAAGAAAGTGTTATGAATGAGATTTCAGAGTAATTCTCAAAGTCCTATGACATTGTATATCCAGTAGAACAGAATAGCTAAAGATGAATATTTTCACGCGTTGATTCATTCATTTATGCATCATTTTATTCTTTCATTCGAAATAATGTATTTGATTCCTGTATTAAAACTTGCTATGGGCCTGGCATAGTGGGGAAAAAAGGTGTGAGTGCAAACACACATCAGAATTCCAGGGTGATCAGGGATGGCTCTAGATGCCAGATAACTAATGCATTCACCGATTTTTCTAATCAGATAACGATGTTCCTGGTGTGGCCGCTGGACGGTGGTTCGGCACCCTTCACCTTGTTGTCCCTCCCTTTAAAGCTGAGGATTTGTCACCACCTGCTGAGTCTGGGCCCGTCCACATGGCTCCTCCATGTGGCCCCCCCGCTCACTGGGATGGCAGCAGGCACAGGAGCAGGGACACTGGACGTGCGTCCGCAGTCTGAGGCTCTCACGCTCCAGCCACCTGCCATGAGAAGAACACGCCCAGGGAGCCGCCAGCCCCAGAAAGAGAAGTGCATCCCGCAGTCCTGACCCAGGACCCAGGAGGCGGCTCCAGGCAGAGGGCGGACAGCCCGCAGACACTGGGCAAGGAAGGGATACTTGTCCTCCTAAGTCACAGAATTACAAACAATACGCCTGACGTCATGACAGCCTGGGGTCACCAAGGTTGTGGTTTCTTTGCTGGGAGATAAAAATAGATGCGAAAAATGATAATGATATATGCTAACACGCGTTTGGTGCCAACTGTACCCCAGGATCTAAGATGACTTAAACGCTCAATCAGCCCTAGGAGAGAAGTGACTGTTTCCATCCCGATTTTAGTGAGGCCGAAGGAAGGCAGCATGGCAGCCCTAAGGCCACTCATAGACTTGGACCAGAGCCAGCGCCTTTCGGATCCCTGAGCTGCACCTGTAACCACTGTCACCTGCAGAGAATGACTGTCACTGTGGAGGGGGCCCTGGTCCCCAGCTGGTTGTCTCAGGGCCGTGGTGGGGATTTATGTCATCCACGACGGAGGTAGCATTGTATCAATATTCATGCACAGGATCTATAATGTGGACACGTGTGTGTGCGTGTGAACTTATATTTGCATCAGTTTGTCTAGAAAGAGACGGTCTTCCTCACCCGGCGTGAAAAGAAGCAAGTCATTTCTTGCTGCCAAAACAAATTACTTTTGAAGCCATATCTGTCACTTCTTCGTCCAGTTGTGGTTATATTTCTCAGACATCCAATACTTGAATGCATCTGTGGATGAGTATCGATCTTATCTGAAATGTTTATATTTGTTTTTGACATACTATTATTTATGTTAATGACAGCTAAATAGTTATCTAAAGATAACACAAATGCCCATAAGTCCAGGTACTATTTATCTTGCTATGAAAGCTGTATCCCAATACCCAAAATGCAATGAGCAATGCAGACAATTAGCTGCAAACTTAAAAAAATCATTCTCTCAGCCTCCAGGATACTTTTATTAGTCGTGTTTCGAATCCTCTGCCTAACTGCCCTCATTCTGCCCTTCACTTGGCTTTTGTGGCCACAGCCTGAGCAATATCGCCTCCCCCATTTGGCGTCTGGCAACTTCTCTCGGGGCTGCATTGCAGACGCGGTTCTATCTCTGAAACTCAGCCATGCTATTTGTTATACTTGGGCATCCAGTGTGAATTAGAGCCATCCCTGGAAGCTTGTGCATCGAACCAGGAAGGAATGAATAACTTCCATCAGACATCCCTATATTTTATGTCAAGGGTCTGCCATGTTGTCTGGAGGAAAATCCATTTAAGGAACCGACCCTCAGAAGCTGGACGAGGGGCAGCGGGGTAACGGGCTCCTGTGTGGTACACCGTGTGACACCAGACATCGGCCGCCGCAGGAGACATGGCGGGTGGGCAGACGTCAGCGGACCAGACAGGGCACCTCTCGCCTCCCGTTCACTTCGGGGTCGTGACAAAGGATGACCCTGGCCAGCGTCAGGGGACAATTCCTTCTCCTCCTGATAGAGTTGCTTCCGGCTTCCGAGCTCAGCCCTCTTCCTCCCTCCCTGTAAAGTTTGTCCCCTGTTCTCCAAGTCCACAGACCCTCCACCCCGAGCCCACCCAGAAAGGATGAGGCTGAGAAAGACCTCACGCCCACACGCTTCGTGTTTTCCAGAACCGGGGCCCCGGCCCTCTTTCCACTGTGATGCCATTAGTTCCAAACTCCCCTTGTCCTTTTTAATTTTTAATTACCATTGCCTGTTCACCTTTGTTTTACCCGTGACATCTTCAATTTAAACAGTATCAGAGAGGTTGATGTGAACAGTTTTCTTTTCAGCTTAAGTGACTGCAGCTCGTTGAGTTGTTAATTATGCAGGGAGGTTTGCATGGCTGAGGCTGGTGATTTGAATATGCTCTGATGTCAGGTCTCCGTCTGGGCGGTGGAGCTTGTAAAAGGATTATGATGATGTATATATGATTCGTGGCTAAGTGGGCTAATGAAAGGACCTCATTTAATCAAACACAATTAATTAAATTAACTTATGATATTAACCCATCTTTCCGTGCATGTATAATTTATATTAATTGATTTGCTGCATTCGAATTGACCAATCAGGTGGGTTGCCAACAGCCTAAGGAAGAAGGAGGTGTCATTAGCATTACTTTGATGCAAACCATAATTGATGGGTCAGTGTGTTCTAGGGATGTAGCAAAAGCTTTGCTAATTGTCATAAGAAGTTGAAATTGATTGTGTCTGCATTAGTACATAAATTTAAATTGATTAATGTTTTGTTCTAAAATTAATGTCCATTCTGGATGGGTGATACAATGCTTTATTTATTGGATTCATTAATGCAGTCTAAGGAAAAAATAGTGTTGAAGTTAGTAACCGAAGGGAGATCGTTAAAAATGAGTTCAGGGCAACCATCGTGGAGTCCACAGCATTCGCACACTCGACCTGCTCCTTATAAATGTCCGAGCACAAAGGCCTCCGCTGAGACCATCCAGGCCCACCATTTAATTAAAGCTCATTTAAGAACAATTACGATGGAAAGCACCCTAAACATGGTGAGCGGTGTGGGGTGCTGGAGCGGGAGGGAGGGGACATAGTCTAGAAACATGATCCCTTCCCGGCTGAGGCTTGGATGTTAAACATCCTCACAATTTATACCAACCTCCTCTACAAAAAAAGAAAACACTCTAGCTTGCTTGAGTTGCAATTTATACTTTACAGCCAATTGACAGAGATCATGAAATCTAAAATCACAGACGCTTTATTAGAGCACAGAATTTAAGCCTAGGCTGCATTTTTCATAGATGCCCTTACGTGGTGATTTTTTGTTCTGAAGATTCTCTAGTTAATGTGATTCGGAACCTACGTGGGTTTATGTTTTAAAACCCAGCTTTGAATTTGGCGGACTTTCCTAACCTGGCCTCTGAGATTTGAAAGACTAGGGGATAAAACCATTTGCCTTATTAACATGTCTTCGAATCTCAGTTATTACTAAAAACACAAATGCATTGAGAAGGTAGAGCCAGAGAAATACTGAAAAATTGGTTTAATTCATTTAGAACTCCTTTTTTTCTTACCCAGGCAAGCTTAACATCTGCTTCTTATAAACTGATTTAAATAGAAAATGTGTAATGCATCCTTTTACCAAATGGTCCTTGTTTTTATTGATGGAATAAAGCAGTTTGGCTCTTCTGTTTTTACTACAGTGCATTCATGGTCTTAGAAATGGGACATCTCTGTTTTCACAAGGAAACATTCTGAACTTCACACGCCAGGGACAAGATTAGATCTCTCTCTTTGCTGCCTTATTGAAGTTTGCAATGTATTATTTACAGACAGCTTCTTGAGCCTAAAACACTTGAATTATATTCAAATATCACTCCATGTGGTGGCACTATGGTGTAACAAACAATAATTGGTTCTCAGAAAGTAACTTCTTCTTAACTTTTGTGACTGTCGTGATGGATGCTGGGAGTAGTTTTCTATTGTCAGATTTTAAGGACAGCCGTTCAGAACTAAGTCATATTATTCCGAGGCGGCAGGGATGAATTCTATCATAGCTGCAATTGTATGTGCTGTGTGGGGAAATGAAGTTCTTATTACTTGTTTAAATTATGTTTAGTGCTCCTGCTTTATATATCTGAGATTTATACATGCCTAGTATACACTATACTCATAAAATATATTTGTATATGTATCAGCTTATTAAACAGCCAGCAAAAAAAAATCTAGCATGAATTTGAATATTCCCACATTCTAATTTTCCCAAAATGAAAATGAGAAATAATTCATTGTTTATTCCATTGGAAATATAGCAAAGAAAATCTCTATCTTTTTTAAAAAGTGGTTTTATTAAGACACCCAATATCAGAAAAGAGTTATTCTCCCTAATACTGTCAATGGTTAATGGAATTGAAACCAACTGCATTCCTGAAACCCAGCTAGTGGAGGGCAATGCAATGTCAACAGAGTCTAATATTTTAGGAAAACAACCCTAGAGATGGCTATGGTTTTACCATGTGAATGTTTATAGCATAATCACTTAAAAATTTTAGCTATTTTTAAAAAAGTATTGTTGTGTGTGTTGTTTATGATGTTCCTTTAAAACATATAAGGAGAAAAACCGACTTCAGACATTCTTGCACATTGGAAATGGCAGAATTCCAATGAAAATCTTGGGAAGCACAGTCTTAAACTTAAATATTTGCTGCCGTTTCCTAAGGTTGAGAAGGTAACAAAGATAGTGATTTAAAATAATATTGTCTTAATTTAGCAGTTTTGTAAATGGGTCACAGATGTTCTAAGGAAAAATTAACATTGTTTTGTTGCAAAAAAACCCCTCTTAAGTCTATGCAGAATGTGGTGGCAGCTGGAATAATTATTTTGCTAATCAGGTAGTGGTTTATCCTGTGGTGGAATGGGACCCTTCCGTGGACCACATTCAGGGAGCCGGGTGGCAGGGCTGAGAAAGGCTGGAGGGAAGAAGGAACCCGGCTCCAAACACATCACATTTCCTTTGTTGGTGGGGATGGAACTCCGGGGTCCTGGGTCCAATGCTATGATTTAGGCATCATGTGCCGACTTCCTGCTTCAGGTCTTGCCCCGGGACAGGCACTGGGTTTTATTAGGAATTGCCTTTCCGAGTTATAACGATCAGCTCATCTTCACATCCCCGACTGGCATTCTGCGGTCTGCCTCCATAGCAGTAGGTGTCACTGCAGGCAGTGAGAATTCTTTTGGAGAGTTGCTAAAGGAAGGGAAATGATTTCCGAAGTCCAAAAGGAGGAATTATCCTAAAATTCTGGCAAAGTAGAATGGGAGTATTTTTTAGTATTGCCTTGAATCCTGAGTTATCACAGTGTTATGATCAAGTGGAAATGAAACCACTCGTGAAATCCTTCTGCCGTGGCTCTAAGCCTGATACGTATGTACCCCGAGTCCTGTCTCCATTCTAGAAAGCAGGCAGGCTCACTCCCGTGCAAGAGCAGACGGTACTTGATCTGCTTTCTCCTTCTTTTCCGAAAGTGTCCAATCTAGGGTGCCAGGCAAGTGTATCACTAATCAAAGCATAGTCTATCATCTGAATACTGCAAAGCTAATCCTGGCTTTGGGTCGGACATTTTTCATGCACATCAAAGAGCTCACACGGGTTGTAACTTTATTAAGCATCTACATAAAAACTTTTCGGAAAGAGATAGAAAATCTTTTTTAAAGGATGGATACGCCATTATTACGTGTTTATTTTTAGGAACACTGTATGAATGTGCAAGAATCGTCCTAATACTACAGGCATAGGAGATCAAAGGAATTAAGCTTGTCGAGTGTATCGTGGGCACTTGGGATTATGATACAATGCTAAAAGAGTACACTTTCATCCTTCCTATTAGACTCCCAGGTATGCACCACAGTCAGACACGCTGACGTAAGCGTGTAGATTTTGCTCCAATGCCTTCTTGCTTTATATCTGTTGATGCCCTGAGGATAAAGTCTCAGCTGAGGATTCATTCCTCCTCATTCACACGGCCCAATTTTGCTCCTCCTGGGCGTGTGGTTTAGATAAAGCCTAGTGCATGGTGAGGAATCAGGTCTAATCCAGTGATGCCTTCACACCTGTCCTGTTTCAGGTAATCCATGGATGTGGAACTGGATTTTGTCTGAGGTTGGTTGGCCTTAAATAGACATATTATTTGTTCAAACATATTTTAAAAAGGATTTATTTTGTCCTTAGACAGGTAACACCTTGAAGTGGCCCCTCCTTCCTCATAAATTAAAACTCTGAATTCTCCTGTATTTTCTAGAACATCAACAACAGTTAGAGAAAGATCTGACACCTGCTTGACCCTCAGAGAAGGTTACTGACATGCTCTTAGGGCAGTTCCCCTGGAAAGGGCAACTTTATGTCAGAGAAGGCTGCCCTTGCTAAATTCCAATCCAATAGTGAACAGAGATAAGGGTTCCTACTATTATTACTCAAAAGTTGTTTTCAAATTTTCTGTTTCTTGTTAACTTTTGTATATACGCAGGCAATATACTGAAAAAGCACACACTTTTACCTCAAATATATTTGAATAAATCAATAACCAAGAAAGGTTTACATAAAATTTTAAAAGGTACACAAATACATGATGCCAGAGAAAAAGCAACTGTTGTGTTTTATTCTGTCATATTTTTATGCTAAATTAAATATTTGGCTGTTCTTCATACTTTCTTTTTTAAATTTTTATTGAAGTATTTACAATGTTCTGTTAGTTTCTGCAGTGCAGCAAAGTGATTCAGTTACACATATATATGTACGTTCTTTTTCATATTCTTTTCCATTATGGTTTATTACAGGATATTGAATATAGTTCCTTGTGCTACACAGTAGGACTTTGTTGTTTATCCCATACCTTCATTTCTTGTGTTCTTCTTTTTATTGTCAACTTCTAAGTTACCATTTTTAAAAAATTGTTATTGGAGTATAGTTGCTTTACAATATTGTGTTAGTTTATGCTGTATAGCAAAGTGAATCAGCTATATATATATATATATATATATATATATATATATATATACCCTCTTTTCAGGATTTCCTTCTCAGTTAGGTCACCACAGAGCACTGAGCAGAGTTCCCTGTGCTATACAGCAGGTTCTCATTAGTTATCTATTTTATACGTGCTATCATTTTTAATTGAAGTGTTACTTTAAAAAATAGGACGCTACCACAGGCAAGGAATCTAAATCCCATGCTTAATTTAGAATAGTCTGCAATATGAATCAAAATGTGAATTTTGAATTTTGTACACTGACATTGAATCTAGGCTCAGAATTCAAGTGCTTTCTGAAGTGACCCATTTTTATGATCACGGGGACTGTTTGCATGAATATGCGGTATATGCAAGGGACCCCTTGCAATCATTTTCCTATCAGCTTGCCTAGTGGGGAAGATCTTTATTTCTCAGCCATGAGGGTGATCCAGGAGGACATTAAAGCTGAGGGCAAGGGTTTTATTTCAATGTGTTGACAATAATGCTATGATTAATTAGTGTTGCTTAAAGGGAAGAGGGATGGTTTTAAATAGCCCTTTACATTATATTCTCATCAGTGTTAACCCTGTAATATTTACAATCCCAGAGTCTCAATATAAGTTGAGGCGCTCTTTATATTTCTAGAAATTGATTTCCTTCAATCATTTGTCATAAAATAAGCTAATGGGTTATAAGAAGCCGAATGGACTTCAAACACAGACACGTGGGAAGACCATGATACGCACTGGCCTCATAGGAGTTTAAGGTCCCAGGGGCCACTCAGTGATTCCCAGAACCTCTTTATGGCATTTCCTTCTCAGTTTGGGCACAAGAGACCAGGGTAGAGCTTGCATTAACACAAAAAGAGAAGTTCTGTAAAAAGTTCAAAAAATAGTATTTGATTTTAAAAGTGCTGAGAAATTGATAAAGCTAGTAATGTTCTACACTATTAACAACTCAAACCAAAAGCAAACCAGCAGGAAATAAAAAAAGGTCCTTAGGTTAGTAATGTCACTTCTCTCCTGCTTCCTGCAGAAGACTAATTTGTTGGGGGGAAGAGCAACGATCTAGTACATAGTTTGAAAAATTACAACCCAAGATGTTGCCATTTCTTTATGTCCTTTGCATTTTGATTAATCTCTTTGATGTTGTAACATTTACAAATATTAGTAATAATGGGCCATGCAAATTTCACAGTAATGATGGTGTAAGACTTAGCCATGACTGTATTGTATGCGTACGCACAGACCCCAGACATACGGGATTGGTACAGGAGTAGTTAAGCTATTTCTAGAGTCTTTGCTATGGAGTTTGGGCATATATTCCCCAACACACAACCACTGTGACCGTTGTGTCATTAAGGACCAACCTCACATCTACCCAGATGTTATTTCATTGTGTCCTTGCTCCCGTGTATCAATTTTATGAAGAAACCTGGCTATATTTGACTATAGTATTTCCTTCAAAACTGTTGTGCTAAGTGTTACCATGCTTAACACTTAAAATTGTGTTTCTACTACACATAACCAGGTGTGTAAATGATAAGCAAAGAGTTCTTCAGACAGTCCAGGCTGAAGTGGGAGGACAGAAGCCCGACCATTCTAGTGTATGTTTTCCTGCAGACAAAGATATGAATGATGCTTTGGTTAATAATGAAATTTTAAGTCCATGCCTCAAAATGATGACAAAATCATTAATCTTTACTATCCTTATATAAAAATGTTAACATTTAAAAAGAAAATTTCACAAATAAAAACATCAAATTGAATTCCCAAAATTAGTTTTGAGAGTACATGTGTATTTAGGAGCCTTTTGGGAAAAGTACGGTATTGGAGTTTTCCCCCTAACTCATCATTATTTAGTGATATGCAGAAAAAAATAGAATTTCTTTTCTCTTTTAATCTACCAGCTCAATTTTTATTTATTTTTTCCGAGTAATAATCACAGTTTTAAAAAAATAGAATTTCTTAAACTAATACTTTGTTCGTGTACTACCCAATAAGGTTTGTATTTATTTCCAAGTATCATGGCTAGTGAGCAAAGAAAGAGATTAGTCCCAAGTGTAAAAATTGGTTTTCTCTATAAATTGGCCCCAAAGGGAAAATTTCCAGATCGGTTTCTTGTTACTCGACAGGATCCGGTCAAAATCATATTTGTCCCCTTGTCATGTTACTTTAGCGGGGTGAGTTAAGGGAACAGGTGCCCCTGTGTATTGATCAGTGATCATGGCAAAGAGCTCTGATTAGAGGTTGAAGGGTAAGAGGAGGGTGAGAAATGGAGGGCTGGCGGACAGGTTATTGATGACGGCAATAACCGTGAGCAGGGCTCCCGCGCCGCGGCCGTGGGCTCGGGCAGATGTGCACATCAGAGCAGATACGGTGGGGAACAGACAACATGAAGAAGTATGAGCGCAGCTTCTCACCTGGCAGAGTTATTAAAGTTCATGGAAGGAAGATGAACTGTTTCAATATGTTAAACACTCGAGGCTGTTAAGAAAGAGTTGCTGTCACAAGGAACACTGTTGTTTGGGGAGATTTCGCTGTCTTTTTCCCCCTCCTTTTGGAAATATGAATGTGTTTTCACTCCAACACTGTACCTCTGTGTCTTAGCTCTCTGCACAAGCTTTGGAAAGCCAGAGAAACACAGCCTCCCTGCATGGACGTGCTTAGCCTCTAATTTCTAAAAGTTACTGGTCAGCTGTGAGCCAACAGAACATAGGATCAGCTGGCTGAATATACTT
Source organism: Balaenoptera physalus (assembly GCF_965194825.1). Classification (NCBI taxonomy): domain Eukaryota; kingdom Metazoa; phylum Chordata; class Mammalia; order Artiodactyla; family Balaenopteridae; genus Balaenoptera; species Balaenoptera physalus. Next base: position 2,062,314 of record NC_138897.1, on the reverse strand, counting down.
AAAATATTATTTGCTAATCCCTCTGCTAGGGGGTCCTTCTCGCCTAGCTTGGCCGCACACATCATCAGAGCCGGGCATGGGGAGACTTCCATGCTTCAGTTTGGAATGAAGGGTCAAAATTTAAGCAACAGAGTGTGGAGTCACGATACCCAGTTTTAAATCGCCCTAACGCAATTAATTCGGGAGTCACAAAAGTTAAAAGTCACTCTACATTTTTTTAAATTTTATTTTTATTTTACATTGGAGCATAGTTGACTTACAATGTTGTGTTAGTTTCAGTTGTACAACAAAGTAAATTCAGCTGTACATATACATATATCCATCCATTTTCAGATTCTTTTCCCATATAGGTTATTACAGAATATTGAGTAGAGTTCCCTGTGCTGTACAGTAGGTCCTTGTTGATTATCTATTTTATATATAGTAATTATATATGTTAATCCTCAATTCCTAATTTATTCCCCCGCCCACATTTCCCCTTTGGTAGCCATAAGTTTATTTTTGAAGGCGAGTCTGTAAACAAGTTCATTTGCATCATTAATTTTTAGATTTCACATATAAGCGATATCGTATGATATTTGTCTTTCTCTGTCTGACTGACTTCACTTAGCAAGATCATCTCTAGGTCCATCCATGTTGCTGCAGATGGTATTATTTCATTCCTTTTTTATGGCTGAGTAATAACTCTACATTTTGTTCAAGTACCAGAGAGCTCTAAATTAAGAGACAGGCAACTCTCAGTATCAATTTTGCTTCAGGGTTAAACTTTTTTCGTCTGCTGAAAGGTCACGGCAGGATTCAATGTTTTTAGTCTTATTACGATGCAATGATATTTTAAGGGATGTTTGTAAATGTGTAACAAGCTGCGCTCTTCAGAGCAGCATTGGATTTTCGTATCTAAATCAGCCCTAGCGGCTGTTATTGGCATTTGTGTTGGAGGAGAGTGAGGCACTAGAATGAGGGACCCTGGGAGGGTCAGTGGGAGTTTTTGCCACAAATAACAGCAAGTGCCAACCAGGCGTTTCGAGGAATTCTTCCCCTCTAGTTCGGGTTTAGTTCCCCTCCTGTAATAGAAAATCGCTCAACATACCTACTTACCTTTGTGGGCTCGCCAGATGACAAGGTTATCTTTTTAGAGTGCTGGCTTGCTGGCTGACTAGTTCTCATTCATTTGAAAGCCATGCTGTTTCCAAAGTTGCATGTCCCATATTCTAGCATAAAATCTGATATTTCGTGTAATTTCTTCTTCCAAATCGGCCGTCAGATTCATTCCATAGGATCTTCTTGAATACATGTATACGAAGTCATGTGTTGTGTGTCTATGAAGTCATGTGTTGTGTGTCTATGGAGTCGTGTGTTGTGTGTCTATGAAGTCGTGTGTTGTGTGTCTATGGAGTCGTGTGTTGTGTGTCTATGAAGTCATGTGTTGTGTGTCTATGGAGTCGTGTGTTGTGTGTCTATGAAGTCATGTGTTGTGTGTCTATGGAGTCGTGTGTTGTGTATCTATAAGGTTGTGAGTTGTGTGTCTATGAGGTTGTGTGTTGTGCGTCTATGAGGTTGTGTGTCTATGGAGTTGTGTGTTGCGTGTCTTCGCTACGTGTGTTTTGCTCAAGTTGGACAAAGCAGCGTTCTAATTTACAATAGTACTTGGTGGTGTTTTCCTCCTTTTTCTTAACAAAAGTATCTGAAATTTGAAAAAGAATTCCATGAATCTTGTGAAATCATTTTGCAGGACACTGGTTCCCAGTTTAGACTCCAGATCCCTTCGTTCGTCCCGTTAGCCGTCTCTAAGGTAGAACAGATCTGAGGGGTCTATTCCACAACCCCATATAAATAAACCAATTAAACGCCATTTTCCGTCCTAGCAGAAACAAAGCGTGTCCCTGCTCGGTGAACCCGAGAGCAGCAAACCCTATCGAACATGTTTATCGCCGGCATCACTTAAGCGCCGTGTAGACCAGGCCTACGACGGGAAGGGACAGCACGCAGCAGCACGGAGTCGTCTAATGAGGGCTCCAGCCGGGACGGCCAGGTGGACGAATCGCTGCCATTAGCTGCAGCAATTAGCTGGCTGTTAGAAAGTCGGGCTCCTGCGGCCTGGGAGCGGAGTGAGGCGCGGCGCCGCCCAATGGGCTCAGAACTGGAGGCCCCTGCGAAACTGATTGCTTCAAGGGACGGGGCACTCAGATGCCACAACCCTTGAATGATTTCCGTACGAAAAGTGAGCCCGTGGCAAAAGCAAGGCACAATTTTGTTCGACAGAAGTATCGCTTGTGTAACAAAACGTTATTTTCACACAGGATGGGTGGTGGCCCCTGGGAAACTCAGTTTCCCTCTACTGTCTATTCTGGCCAATCTACCTCCTCCATGAGATGGGGGTCCTGGGGACGCCCGTGTTCCCCTCCTGCTCATGGCTGCGCTCGCTGCATAACTGATGCCCAGCAGCTGGGAGCAGGGATGCTGGGCTTGCACGTCGCAGCCAGCCTCCCCAAGGAGGGTCCCCGGCCCAGCCTCCATTTCTCAGAGCACCAGGCACTGCCCACATCCTCTGCCAGCATCCTGGGTAGCCGGCTCATGGTCTGTCTCCCCACCAGGGAGCAAGCCCCACATTGGAAGGGACCTTGTCAGCCTTTTCCGCAGTTGGAAGGGCTGCATCTCTAAGACTGCCTGCCACATAATAGGGACTCAATAAATCTTAGCTGAATAAAGGAATGAGTCATCTCATTTGTGAGATAAACCTGCAGAGTGGGCAGTATTATCCCCATTTTATAGGTGAGAAAACTGAGTTTCAAAGATGCAAATGTGCTCAAGGTCACACCCCTTGTCTTTAATCTTCTGTTTTTAAAATTAACGTTGTCAATTCTCCGTGCACTAAAATGGTCAAATCCATTTGAGTTATTTACTTTGACCATGACTTTTCTTGTTGATTTGTTTGTTGTTTGCCCTGTAAATATTGTAATACTATCACTTAAACACATGTTCAAGGATAAATGATTTTATGAAGTGTGAAATTAAAACCTTGGATGTTCCTATAGATTAAAGACCCTGTTTAACAGATGTAAAGAAATATTAGACCTACTAGGTTCCTGTTCTGTTCTGGTTCTTTCCTCATTGTGCTGTCGTCATTCAGGCCTGGAGCTAGTACTTTTTTCATGGCTGAATTGAATACAAAATCTGCAAGATTATAATCTCACAAATTTAAGATAGGTTTACAAGACTTTCACAATCATACAGCAATTCCTTTTTTTCCCACTAAATTTTGACTACTATAATTTTCTTAGGGAAGAAAGGAAGGTAGGCTGTCTCTCTAAAGTGACTTTTGAATATCATATTTTAGCTTTAAAAAACCAAAACACTCTGATGTAGCTCCGTTTAGCCTGGAGTATTTACTGCCCATCTCAATTCACACACGTGCAGCACATAGGCAAGTGTGCACACACACACATAATTTGTATGTGCCTTTTCTACTAAGAATTTCATCTTAAGCATTTATTACACGTTTCCTAAGAATCTGACAAATTTTAAGGTTGAATAGCTTAATAATTGTTTTTCCCAAAGCCATTAACCTATTCTCATATTCTCCCCATGAATGTTACTTGCTATTCTTGAGTGATAATATGCTATTCTCACCTTAAATGCTATGATTGTTTGTAGGAAGAAGTGGCTTTTGGAAGCAAGTTTCAAAACCACAAAAGATTGGAAGTGTTGTCTGAGCCTGTGAGGGTGGGCAACGGGCGGGCCTGATGGCTGGATGTGCCCTCAGCCAGGGGTAGATGGCCTATGAAGTTTAATCACTCACCCCCTTGTGGTATAGCCTTCCTGGTTGAAAACCAAACCCATGAGTTAGAATTCTGTTCCTTGAAGACATTCACTAATTTTAAAGAAATGTATTCTCTTTCAGCTCTGAAGAAATGCACTGACTTCAGCTGTCTTTTTATATTTTCACCTTTACACATGACATCATAGCTCATTTCAGTAGTTCTGACACCTCCACTAATGCTACAAGGTATCAAACGATCCCTTGATTAAACAAAGAAACATCTGTTTCACATGGTGTTTGTTTTTCTGTGCTTCTGGTGACCTACTTCACACATTCCAAGGGTGGAAGTGCTCTTTTAACAAAAAGGAGGGTGGGAGGGCAAAGAGATTTAAAGGAAAAAGCAGAAGAAAAAAAAAAAGAGATAAAACCTTAATGTCTCCCTGGGTGAAAAGGGACGCCCCTCAGGAGAGGTCAGCCACGTGGGCGCTCAGGGTCCACATATGCCAGCCGCGTGGGGGGCACTTCTCGGCCTTGTTCTGGAATCTGCCTGCCTCCGAGGGCAGTTGGCAGCCCTGTCCTGGGGCCCAGCGACCTGCGAGAGGGCACCGGGCCACCCCACAGATGGAGACTGATGTGCTACTGACCCGGACTGGGTGCCCACGTGTTTCTGGAGGGCAACATCCCAGCTAGAGATACTCCTGTTTACTGGAGCGGAATTCTGCTCACAGACTGCGAGGGATGTTCGCTCACATCCTGCTGAGTTTTCTTTTCATGTTTTTAAACAGCGCATAGAACGGGGATTTAACTGAGGGCAGTAGATGGAGTGAAGTTCAGGGGTGAAAGCAGATTCCCCTGGAACTGGGGACCCCTGCCCTTGGCCTGTCCACTGACAGCCACACGAAAATGCTCACTTGCAAGGAACGGGTCCCAACCAACGTTCACACAGGCTCTGCGGTGAATTTAGTGTTCGGGGCTTTGCCCCCCGAAAGGAGTTTAGGCCTAAATGAAATGTCATGAAGAAGGTAGAAACCAGCAGTCTGCGTTACCTCTGTGAGGGGGCCGGGGGGTAGGGGGGATCCGAGGAGGCCGTGTCCTATGATGCGTATCCTATGAAGGGGCCTCATGATACACACAAGATTGACTGGAACAATGTTCTTGGCCTTGACCGGCTTACAGTCCGGGGCGGGGGGCGGGAAACGAAGGTTACGCTGATAAATCCTAAATCACAGCACTTTTAACTAATTTTTATTAATAACTTTTAGCAAAAGTCAGCCAGTGAGATCAATGACACCAAGGATGATGGAGTTTTTTGTTGCCGCCACGAGGAAGTCCCTTTCAACACGACTTTTAGGGATTTTGAAATTTACCAAGAAATTAGAAGTAATCGGGTTCCAAGTGCCGTGGCCGTGGATGACACGCATGTCCTTGACATTGATTTTGGGCCCTGCTGGGCGCGCAGGGAAAGTGGGAAATGAGACAGGATGCCACGCAAATGGTTTCAGGCACGTGCAGCTCGAAAGACCGATGTCTATGGTTTGCTCCTCTTTTCCCACCTCTTCCTTTCCCGGGATAAAACACGGAATTCCTGAGGTTAGTCCCACTGTCCTTTAAGGTAAGTTCTTCTAGATACTCACTAAAATTAAAAACTGTGCTTTGCCTGAAACACTAAAAAAAAGTCACAGCCAGCCTGGCTTGGCTCCACTGCATGCCCAGCACCTTCTTCTCAAAGGCCCTTTGTGTTACCCCCACGCCCCCCCGAGGGAGGAGGGGCTCCACGTCTGGCTGCATCCAGGCTAAAAATCAAGGGGCGCATTTGTCTCAGGAGCCCCAAAGTCCTAATGTCCAAAGTGAGGACAGAACTGCCTATCCCATCCTTTGAGGAGGAAAGGCCCAGGTTTCTTCCAAAGCGATTTGTAAATTACTCTTGCTACGTACATGGAAAGAACTTCCCATTATTCTTATTAATCCATGATCAGACGGAAGCACGAACTCTGCCTCTTTCTATTTTACTATTTATGACATGTAGTCATTCGTTTGTTCATTCATTCATTCATCCCTCATTCATTCAATAAATACCTATTTCTACCTTGGCCATGCCCTGCAGTGAAAGAGGCCAAGCCTCTGCCCTTGAGAAGTTTCTGTCCCCTGGGTTCACAGGAGCTGCTAGGTCTTTAACAAAGAAGATATGATAAACTAAATCCTGATGAGATGTTAAGTACTGATAAGTACTTAATGTGTGAGGTTTCTTAGGTTTTTTGCATTTTAATAGGAACAATTTCTTAACTGAAAGAAATGAATTTCTAATGGTGGCCACTCCAGGGTGTTAAAAATGAAATCTCGGGGGTAGGGTTGGGTGGGAATAAGGGCGCTTCTACCCTGAGCCAAAAGGCGTGTCTAGTGGTTTCTCTGTAGACATTTAAGACTGGATTTTTAAAACACATGAACTTCTTACTAAAAATATTGTCCACTCTTTCATCCTAGTAGACAGTAAATTGAACCCTGGTTTTATGCTACAAAGATGAGAGATCACAGTCTTTTTTTTTTTTTAATTTATTAATTTATTAATTTATTTTTGGCTATGTTGGGTCTTCGTTTCTGTGCGAGGGCTTTCTCTAGTTGCGTCAAGCGGGGGCCACTCTTCATCGCGGTGCACGGGCCTCTCATTATCGTGGCCTCTCTTGTTGTGGAGCACAGGCTCCAGACGTGCAGGCTTAGTAGATGTGGCTCACAGGCCTAGTTGCTCCGCGGCATGTGGGATCTTCCCGGACCAGGGCTCGAACCCGTGTCCCCTGCATTGGCAGGCAGATTCTCAACCACCTCGCCACCAGGGAAGCCCGAGAGATCACAGTCTTAGGTGAGAGTGTCGCCAGACATGGTTATAATCAATGAACTGTGAAGCGTTTTTACAGATACTGTAATCTGGGTAAGCACCACCTACGAAGAAAACACAAAAAGGGGAGGAAAATAAACACTGGAGGATGCATGTCGGAGAAGGGAAGGCGGTGGAGAAGGAAACCAGCGTTTGCTGAGACACCAGTGTCGTCCTGTTGTGAAACCACTGGCTCTGGAAGGGGCAGGATTTGTAAGAGAGGGTCGGGTGGGGAGGAGCTGCCCTCGTGGGCCGCCTGCACTGCCCTAAATTCTTTACATTTATTCAGTTCTCTTTTTAAATATTCCTTGTGCCCATTTTAAAGATCAGGAAACTGACCCAGGGTCAGTCGTGAAAGGGCACGTGGGCGCCGGCCAGCCCTTGGGAGCTGCAGGCAGGTTGTCGCCAACAAAAGCCTCGGCCTTGGAGCCCCCAGGCCCCCTCTGCTCTCACCCTGGGGCCTCTCCGGACCTTGGACCCCAAGCTGGGGCAGGCTTCTCCCATCACCTGGTGCAGACGAGCTCCTGGGGGCGGATGGCTTCCCACCTGCACGGCTGGGACTCTCCGCATGAAGTGGCCCCAGGGAGCCTCCCAGCCCTGGCGGCCTGACCCAGCGTGGGATTCAGACTTGGACGGGGTGAAGTTTCCGTTTTAGGGGGATAAGAGCACACAGCTATGGGGGATGCTGCAGAGAGAGGCTGGGGAGAGCTGGAGGGGGTTATGACGAAAGTGCCAAAGGAGATAAGAGGAGTCCCAGTCCGCAGGTGGCTCGGCCATGTCCCTCTCTTCCTCGGCACGCCAGCATGGCCCCAATCCAGCCCACATCTGAGTCATGCTGCGAAGAAGTGAGACCACATATTGCTTCAGGAACCTCGTGAGGCTGGTCCGTATGTGCTTACTCATGACGTCAAGTGTAATGTTGATCGTTTATTTGCGTGTAGTTCTGGATCTAAGATTATTTAAGAAGAAAACTGCATGTCATCAGAGCCTCCTGACTGTCATAACTCTGTTCGTGTACAATGTCCTATGGCAGTTATGTCTCAATAAAGCTGGAAAAAAGTTTAAAAAACCAAAAAGAGGCAGAGGTAGAAAACAGCCCAGAGCTGGTGCTCAGGAACCTTTGGCTCCAATCCACAGGCGGCTGCACCCGTGTGCCCGAGTCACCTTGTTAGGGCGATTTCCACGTGTGACAGCGAGGCCCACTGTCAAATCACACTGCCCCTCAGTCCCCAAGGGCGGTGTGCGTCTGCCTGGGAACAGGAATAACCAGGCCAGGAGCTGGCTTGGGTTACTGAGGTCCGCAAGCCCCAGAGATGAGCTCCGCGGGAGTTTCTGTGAAAAGCTGAAAGCAATTTTGCTTATGAAAAGTCCTAAATTACCCTGATAGTCCAATTAACTTCCCAAAGATCTGTGCATATGTAACGGAGAGCCAACCACTTTCCAATGAAAGAAGGTGTGAGTCCTCCGCCCAGGGCTCATGGTTCTGAGCCTGGCTTTCACCAGCCCCTGGGCTCTGCCTGGTGGACCCTCCCTGGGTGGACCCTGGTGCTGATGACCTCGGACATGTCCTCAACCTCAGCAAGCCTGGGGTCCCCAGACCTTTAACACTGCACTAGTATGAATGCATTTTAAGAGGCTGTCTTATGGCAGAGCAGAGTGAATCAGGGCACCGCCGGGGACATATGGATGCAACCAGCGACTTCATTCTGGAGAAGGGCGTACCAAGAATTAAGAATAAGGATACATGCGATTAAAATAACTATGAACCTTGAGGGAAGGCTTGAGGGGACTCAGAGACAGGAGTCCCTGGCCTGGACGTCGGAAGGCTCACGCTACCCATCCTCATCCTCTCTCTCCTTGGGCACCAAGTGCTGCACCTGGCCAGCAGGTGACTGTGCTCCTTTCTCCTTAAGAAGATGTTAGGTCCAGCATCCAGCCGGGCCGATGCTTTCCTAAGCTCCCGTCTATTTGTGAGCTGTTCTGGTGTATTTTTCCGCCCCTACGGCAGTGCTGCACTGTTTATCTTTCTCACCAGCTCTTTGCTGTTTAATGAAATTGGGCTCAGTGAGGCAGAGCCGCGCCCGGAGATGCCCATCCGTCTTGATTCGATTCCCGCCTGACACTGGCCTTGTCTGTTGACACAGGCCGGGTCACAGTGTGGCCACGACCCCTCGTTTGCACCCAAGTTCCCCCTCCCTGCCCTCCTCAAGTCAAGTCCAGATGATTTGTGCCAGTTTGACGGGGCACAGACTGGAACAGCTGAGGACCTTCTATGTGGCTGCATTTATACCCAGCTGCCTGCGCATCTCAAGCTGCCACATCTGTCAAAACACGTGTCCCGCCCACTTCATGTGGGCTCGCATAGAGCCATGAGCCTTGGAGAGCTAGAGCACAGGGGACCGGGACGCACGGCTCCTTCTCCAGTGGAGTTTCTTGTGACCACTCCGCGGTCACCCCCGGAGCTCTGGACCACCGCCTGGGCAAACTGGGCAAGGGGTGGGCTGCAGGGATCCCGGGAGAGAGGAGTAACCCAGAGTCCGTGCAGGGAAAGGAGACCGGGAAAGGGTTAAGAGAAAATCTCCATCGTGTTTCTGTGTTCAATTCTGACAGTCGCAACACACGTGCCCGGACAGACGTCCATCCTCAGTGCTGAGTTTCTCCCTGAATACTTACAGCTGACCCTCGAACAATAAGGATTTGAACTGCACGGGTCCACTTACACATGGATTTTTTTCATAGATACATGTAGGTACTATAAATGTATTTTCTCTTCCTAATGTTTTTCTTAATAATGGCTTCTTTTCTCTAGCTTACTTTGTTGTGAGAATACAGTACATAACACATATAAGATACAAAAGATGTGTCAATAGACTGTTTATGTTATCAGTGAGGCTTCTGGTCAACAACTATTAGTTAGGTTTGGGGGGAGTCAAAAGTTACACTTGAATTTTCAACTGCATGAAGGTTGGTTCTCTAACCCCTGCATTATTCAACTGTATTTCAAATGAGAGAGAGAGAGAGAGAGATTGAGAAACGTGGTCTTTCATTGCTTACAAAAGAGGATACATTATATATTACTCCCCCCAAATATTCTGAGCCTCCATAACAAAAGTCAATACCACTTCTGATCCTTTATATTTTACATCAAACATTTTTCCTATCAAAAGTTCTTCCCAAAGTAGAGTTTGTGTTTTTTAACTACCGCGATGTACATAGTTCAATCTCTTTCCTAATTCTGTGGCCAAATATTCTTCAAGAGAGCCGGTCTTTTAAACAAGAAATATATTTTGAACTCCGTAAACAGGTACATTAAAATTTGTAGTGGTGATGGGTACACCTTCCGAAACGCTTTTATAAGACGTTCATAGCACAGGAAATCCTCATTTTCCTACATGTTAGAAAGAAATGACAGGCTGAGGGTAAATTTCTCCATTAGTCATTCATTTTGTTTTTAGTGAAGTCTTGCCCTTGAGCTAAAGGGAGATAAAAATGAATAAAATGGAACTAGTGAAATATTTTGATCTTTAAACTTAAGTAACTGTAGCGCATAAGCCTAAACTTCTGCGTTAACATCAGCGGCAGTACTGCCATGAACCATCTTAGTCTAGAAGATGGTCGTATCTATAGGTCTCCTTAAAGGTTCATGTTTAAGACCTGCATTTTCTCCTTCTCTCGAGTAGTCAGGCCCTTCTACTCAAATTGTTGTCCTGGCACCACCAGCATCCACCCACCTTGGGGTGGGTTAGACAAGCGGAGTTTCATGCCCCACCCAGACCTTCTGACCCAGACGGGGAATTTTCGCAAGATCCAGGCAGTTGGCATCTGAGAAGCTGAGAAGCTCTGGTTTCCACAGCTCTGCCTTCCAGCCGTGAGGAAGGCGTGGGTCCTGCCTGCTCTGCACCTGGGATGTTTCCTTGTTACCATCTTCAGTTAACAACAGCCAGAATCGTCGTCTTGAAAACCACCCTCTCCTTTCCAGCTTGCCTGGCTGATTAAGTGAATTCTTGGCCATAGTTTTCTGCAAGGAGCAGCCTCCTGCTTTTCTTAGACAATTACCTTTCTCTTCCCCGATTCCACTTACTATTAAACCCACATCTTCTAGCTCTCTGATTTCTTCCTGTTACTCTCTGAAATTTCCATCCCTCTTCCTTCTGCCAAACAAATTTCACCATGTTCTCATGGGCAGAAGAAGACATGAAAGAAAGATATTGGGAAGAGATCAATGTGCCAATGATTAACAAGCTTTCATTTGGATTAAATGGCATCCATCGTTATGGAAAGGGCTGATTGAATGAGAGTGACGTTTTCTGGAACCAGTGAGAGCAAGCGAGAACCAGAGTTTCCTGTGCCCTTTCCATGATCAGCTGGGATCCCTACATCAGCACCCTGGCTTCTGACATCACATTGGACATTTTAATGTCTCCTTTTAAGTGTGTCTGGGTTTTGTGTGTGTGTGTGTGTGTGTTGTGTGTCTGTTTTCACTTTATTTTGTTTTTGCCTATAAATGTGTGTAATTTAAAGGTAGAATCCACTTGTTGAGAGTAAATGGTCAGCACATTATATGCTTCCTCCTATTATGGGGCCATTAATTTCTAGGGCTAACCAAGCAGTTTTGCTCTTCTGTAGAATACGGACAACCTTTTCACGTCAAAAACTCTTGTGCAGCTGTACAAGAAAACCAAATTAATCAACTGGAATATCATGCTTAGATTACAGTGGAACTACGTATCCCCTCTGCTGAAAACCGCTGTAAGTCATGGTGCAGGACATCAACTAAGAAACGTCATTTCCAAGGGGCACACGTGGACAGAGCGTGAGTCATGGCCCGCCACTGTCCTCAGAAGCCATCAGCGCTAACAGTTTTGTAACCTGTATAAACTTGATCCTTGCTTCGTTTATATGCAAGCCGAGGCCACATCAGCAGTGTAATATTTCTGCTCCTAAACACAATGCCTTGTGAGGTGTTACATTTAATCTCGGAAGCTAAAGATAGCTTTTTTACATAGTCTTCATCCAGACATGAGGCTTGGAAAGCAGATAGGATCATGCTCTGCTATCACAGAACAAGAAGTGCACTTAGGCCGATCAATAAGTAATGATTCATAACATTGGAAATTATGATGGTCAGAGATTAGGGGAAGCAGCACATTTCAGAGTCCAGGAGAAGGTGTTCTTCCCTACCTCCCCTCTGTCACATCTGGATTTTCCCCAGACTTGTCCAGTTTTACCATTTTGTGCTGCAATCCAACAGAAAGGGATATGCTAGAATGAGGTACATAGAAGCAGGTTTCTCAGGCCTCCGGAGCTGCAGGGTCCTTTCACTGAGTCCGTTGCATCTAGACCGTCTATTCCGATTGTCCTGAGGCAATGTGGCCCCTAGACGGAAATAACCACGTGTTCACCACAACCAGCTGGTCCCCTGTCCCCATGTACAGTGGGAAGCTCTCCTTTCTGGCCGCCTACTTACCTCTGTGAACATGAACCACTGCACTGTGTGTGTCCTCCGCAAACCCTGTTAGTTCATTAGATGCTTAGATGCGTAGTATTGATAGGCACTTAAAATATAAGTCCATATCCTTTCGGTCAATACTAATTGTTTTTTTAACCACGCATGCAGAAAGAAAGAATAGTAAGAGAAAAGAAGAGAATGCGGAAGATACTTAAAAACCAATATTAGGTCTAAATATTTTTATTTCCTTCCCAATATTTTATATTAAGATGTTTATAATATAGTGAGTATTCTTTCCAAATGACTGCCTCCATTCTCTAGAGATTGAATTTGCTTTCAATTTCCAGTGATCAAATGGTATATTTAGCTTAAACTAACTTTTTAAAAACGCAAACACTTGATTCAGTAAAGATTTCCCCAGTTTGACTAAATAAAGATCACTTTACTGAAATAAAACTGTGTTCTGCTTCCACCAAAAGATCTTTAGAGAATTTCCCCTCAGTTTTGTCTCTGACAGTGAACTTTCCCTCATGCAGAAGGGGAGGCGAGAAGGGGCTGACCTTTCAGTCTGCGGTCCAGCATCCAGCATCTGTGGAAGGGACACGCAGGGTGGGGCTGGCAGGGGGCAGGGGGAGAAAGTCCCTTCCACCCCGTCTGACCCGCAGGAGTGAAGGTTGGAGAGAAAGCGTGCGGTGCTCTCCCCACCTGGCCGGCCCTGCGTGGAGCATCTCCCATCCACTCTGCATACCTGAAATCAGTATCACGATGAAGCCCACAGCAGACCCCGAAAGCAAAGCCAGGATTCGGCATTTCAGACAAAGTCACCTCCAAAGCCTGATCCCCGGGGAATCACCCAGGACCCTGCCGGAAACACACATCCTGGACCGCCCCCCACCGGAACCACGGAATCAGAAGCTGGCTGCCTGTTGGATCTGGGCTCACGATTGACCGGTGATCCTCCCTGACCAAACCCTGAGCCCTAAGTGTCCATCCTTGTTAGGCCTGCACACCGCCCCTCACCCCAGTGAAGCAAGCATCTTGTTAAGTCAGCGGAGAAAGAAAGAACCCTCCTCCTGGATGGAAGCCTGACCAAATTCCTCACCTCCCACCAGCCCCCGGGTAATACTTTGTCTCCCTGGTCCACCTTCAGCAAGTGGGGCAATAGAATGTAATTTATTTGTTAGGTTTTTGTCTTGATATCTAACTTGTACTATGCAGAGATACAGCGGAGGGGTTACCTTTGTACCCGGCCTGTAAAGTTAGGGACAGGCCTGACATTGGCTCAACCAGAGAAGCGTGTTTGGCCCGACACTGCTTTAAAATCCACTAAATGTGGTCCTTTTCGTGGTTTGTTTAGACTTTGCCACAATGCCTGCATCTATAATGTGAGGCAGGCTGGGAGATTCTCAGTGTTAGTGAAAGTCCATACAACAGTTGCCAGATGCAGGTTGAGCCCTTGGATTCCCGATTTCCTGTTTTTAGGATGTGGGCTGAGACTAGTGATGGCTCACACGGGATTCAGGAACATGGTACTTAGTTCTCGCCTTTGAGAGGCTGCTTCCTTGGATCTGAAACGCTAGAAGCTGTGGTTGGTAATATACACACTCCTGGAAGCATTATTCAAGTAAGTGATTCGAATCCACTTCTTTCAGCTGTGGTTTGTGGTCCAGAGTATCTAATCAAAGGCAAAAATGATAACCTTGAGTTTGTTCCTTGGGGACCAGCTGTGCTGACCCAGTGGAGTCCTGTGACTGTGGACTCAACTTGAGGGCAAGAAGGTGGATCAGCCGCCTTATTTTTCTGAACTTCCTTTGTTTCCTCATCCGAAAATCTGAGAAGTGCGTCAGGATGTACGCATTCACACATCTCCACTCAACGCTGCCACACCCCTCACTCCTGCAGTCCCGGAAGACGCTGCTGCTGCCATGGAGATAGATGTGCATCCTCAGCCTTCAAATCAGCTCCAGGGGCCTGACCTGACCCAGAGGTTCTGTCCTTGAGGGCACTTAGTGGTGTTTTAGATCATCGCCCACGGCGGTACCCAAGTCCCTTCAACTAGAATTAGGTGTAGGTAAAAGACTGAGAGTTAAAACTCACAAGCCACTGGTCATACAGTGTTTGTTGCATTGTTTACATTTATTTTCCCACCAGAGGAAAGACTAACTGGGGTGCACAGAACGTCAGGAGACATTTGACAAACTCAAGTTAAGACGTGTGTGAATGACATTTCCAAATTATAGCTCAGTGTATTTGTCTTTGTCCTCTAGACATCTTCTCCAGTAAAGTACCCTACACTTAAAATAATGGGTCTATTTGTTAATCTGATCAAAGCACACCATTTGCCCTGTGTTTCTAGATTCTTTGGACACTCTGGCATATTTATCGTAACTTCTTCAGATTGACAATTGAACCTCTTACTTTTTTAAGAGACTTAACCTTACACAGTGTCTGGAAGCTGCCAGAACATATTGAACGCAATATTTAAAAATATAACTAAAAGAGTGTGTAAACTCAAGTCTCTTGCATGTTTCCTGGTGTCCCCTCTATGTCTTGACTCAGCCCCCAAACTTGCTCACCTGGCGAAGCCCATTCTATTGCCTGCCTGGAAGCCAGACCATTTCTCATGTTATGCATCCTTGGGAAATAGTGTGCATTTGGGGAAAAGATGGATTTAGGAACCTAAGTGGTGGTGTGAATACTAAGAAGGGGGCTTTCTCTGGGGCAGGAACTCAGCGAGCTCACTCTCTCTTCCCTTGAACTTGCCAGAAAACTATTTTCAGATTGTAATGAAGAAGGTTCCACTGTAGGTTGTTTTCTGAGGTTGACAGATCCTATTACTCAGCTTTCAACCTCATCTTAACTAGGAGGAATTCTACCAAAATAGGCCCGATCAAGTTCTTATGCTGTGTTTCTAATTAGAATTTAAGTTGCTTTTAATGTCAGTTCGAGAGAATCCATGGTGGAGAATTAGTTGCTACCTGTAGAAATAAAATGTAAGGAGGAGGCCCAGATAGCCTGAACCAGGAGAGATTTTGCCTTAATTTCCGGGAAATGTTAGTTCTGTCGAGGTTGGGGCCGGAGAGGGTGGTGCTGTAGAATAGCCACAGATTAAGAAGGTGATTGTCATTGAATAACCTGGTTTAAAAATTAAACTAACCAACACTTCCTGGAGGGAAGAACTTGTTTACTTGCCCCTGTTGCCTGAACCTTCTCTGGCATCTGCATCACCTGATTTTCCTCTCTTGCTTACCATCACCCAAACTAATCTCCAAAGCCACGCCCTTCTTTCTTTTCTCCCAGTGAAAAATTACTTGCTTAAAAAATAGATGACTTCACTCAGGCTGCTCTATAATAATCTTGGTTAGATTTATATTGGGGGAATATATTAGGCACAAAATATGAGCTCTTCTTTCTTCAACGAGTGTTACATCACTATACATTGATATTTTTTCCTGACAAAGGGGTATAAATGTAAATTGAAACTTGTTAATATTTGCCAAAAAAAGTGTGAAGGAAAACTAGGAATTGCCCAAATCCATAGACTGAAAACTTGCTATCTACAGCTGGGTTGATGCGAAAAGCATGAAACTCTGAAATTAGTTTATTAAAACATTTATCTCCTAGAACATGGGATCATTTGGAAAATTATGCAAATGTTGTGTTTATAAATAGTACAGTCAGGGAAAGTTGATGTTAATTGAGGTAAAAGTTGATTTTTTTGGTAGAATATCTCTAAAAGGCAGCAGTTATAGTGGGAAAAGCAAAGAGTTTTTAAATGTGACAGATTGGAATCCGGGCTATCTGTCACTGAGGCCTTGGGCAAAATATCAAAGCTTCCTTAGCTCCAGTGTATGCATATCAAACTGGGATTAAAAAGCAGACTTTTGTGAGGATTAGAGATAATTATATGACTTGCCTAGCAAAATTTTTGGCAGTCAATGGTTATTAATAATTATTTTATAAGCAATGTATTAACATATGCTGAGGTCTTGGCATTTTCCAAAATAGTTGCATAATTTTTAAAACTCATAGCAATATTTAAAGTATGAAAATTAATAAATGTTTTACAGAAGTGTAAAATTGCTAGCTATTACAAAAACTTATACATTTTTAATTAAAATGTTAAAATTTATAATTAAATTTATAATTATAATTTATAATTAAAAATTTATAGTTTTCCAAATAATCCCAATTAAATGTTGCCCTTCTCCCCCACCCCTTCCCCCAAAAAACAATAGCACAGTAACCAGGGAAAACGTCAAGAATACTACCCGAGCTCTTAGGGAAGTTGAGCCGTCAAAAACCCGGTTTATCGCGGGAAGTTCTAAACCGAGAATAAAAGCAGTCATTTGTTCGAGGCTCAGGGTCATCCCACGACATGGCTTTGTTGACACAGACCCTCTTCAGGGAGCACCTTCTCATGGGCATCAGTATCTCCACCCCGGGTAAGGCAATTGGACCATTTGGAAATCAGGGATGCAAGACCCAAATGAAAGAACGGGTAAGGGTGGGGCAGAGCAGTTGATGACAGGGACACGTGGAGGAGAAGGGACAAGTGTGAGACATCAGTAGCTCATTGCCATGATGATCAGGGAGGGACAAGGCTGGAGAAAAGGTGTGTGAGTGTCACCAGCCATCAGAGGGCGAGAGGGTCCACGGAGAATGTGAAGAATGAGGGAAAAGAAGAGACCCAACCCTGGAAGGTCATCTAAGGAGCAAGCAAGAGGTTGTGAGCCCAGGGATGGAACTGGAAAGGAGTAGACAAGAAAGGAAAGGCGGCTAAGGGAAAGGACAGCTCCAAGGAAGGGGGTTATTTCTTAACACCAAATGTATCAGAATGAAAAACAAGGACCTACTGTATAGCACAGGGAACTCTGCTCAGTCTTCTGTAATAACCTAAATGGGAAAAGAACTTGGAAGAGAATAGATACATGTATATGTGTAACTGAATCACTGTGCTGTGCACGTGAAACTAACACAACACTGTTAATCAACTATACTCCAATATAAAATAAACATCAAAAAATATTAATAAAGCTGCCATAAACATTAAAATAATAATAATGAAAAGACAGCCTCTTGTTCTGGCCCTTTGCTGATGTAGGGAACATGTTCTCAAGGATGTGCTGACACAATTGCAGAGGGGAGGACTGAGCAGGGGGTGAGGAAACAGAAGGGAAATAGATGCTGTTGGCCAGCAAAAGTTGAAGGGAGCTGGGGCAGGTTGCCCCAGAATGCGATGCACCAGTAAATTATCCTGGTACCAATCTCAAGCCCAATGCTATTTTTAATTTATCAATATTCTCATTTTCAGTTAGGGAGATATAGAAGATAGTACCTTTGGAGAAAGTGCCCTTACACTTTTATTTGCGTGTTATGCAGAGTTCTAAGACCTCCATGGATTAAATTTAAATGATGCTTTAAAATATAACCAGACCATAATCTCACTAACTCAGATTGAAAGAAAGTCCTGCCATTTTCCAAAACATCTCTCATTTCACTGTGAATTAATTCTCTTAAAGATGTTGAGCTAATTTAATGAGAGAAATATCACTGAAAAGAGAGAGGCCTTCCTCACATTTGGACCTTTATTTTCCAAATATAAAATTCATATATTTTCTCAACAATTCATTAGCTGTGGACCCCCTCCAGGGATGGGGAGTCTAGCAAGGAAATTAAATCCTAAATGAGAAGTTCCTGCCGAACTCTCTCCCGCATGACACACAGAGTTAGTAAAGAAAGACTCCCTCAAATACGCGATATAAGTCAAGGAATTCACCAAAAGTGTGAATATGTATAAGGCCACTCTCGAGAACAAGCAGCCAATCATCATTAGATCCTTTGGTGTTCATTATAATAAAATTAATCTTGATTAATTCCTTCATTATTAATCTTGCATTCGAATGCAATTCCATAGAAATTGCGTTGTGATTTAGCAATTAATTTACATGCCAAGATCGAGAAGCGTTTCCTTGGCCCTTCAAGGCACAGCTCTCCATTGTGTCAGAGAGGCAAAGGCAGGCCCAGAAGACCCATTTGTCTAAACATATTCCAAGGGGAAAAAAAAAAAAAAAATGGAAATATCCAAGAAGTTATAAACGCTGAAGCAGGGAGAGATCTTTCCTGCCTTACGATCTACACTCAGAAAAACCCCAAAATTGTGCGGCCTCTTGAGGGGAGGAAAAGCACGCACGTGTTTCAAATGTCCAAATAAAGTTTAGGACTGGAAGCAGTTTCGTTGAATTTTGAAAGTTTTTCAGTTCTACTCATCATTTAAATGAGCTTTTAAAGAAATGTGGAATAACCAAGTGGTAGACCCACAGCATCCAGCCACCCGACCCTTTGCTCATCCTGAGGCAACTGTCGAATATGTAAAGTATTGGGTGAAGACGCGGGTGGGAAGCCATGGGGGAGCTTTATCACCGAGTCACGGGATGAGGTTACAGGAAACCCTCCTACTTTGTACTCAGCGAAGATTTCATTGTTCAGTTTCCCCAAGTCCTCCATTTGCGTATCTTGTAGAATTAGGAATTAACACGACATGGAAGAGAACGTGAGGGATGGACTGAGAGTCGGGTAGGAGCTTTGGTTTGTGAAAATGTCTGTACATCCTCGGGCTTTCATTCCACATCCCCGCGTCCCTGGGAAATAAACAGGCGTCAGAACTCTGCGGCTCTCCCTTTACTCTGTCCAAGACTTGCTGATGTATACATCCAAAAACGTACTGGCATCCATACTGGATTCATTCCTCCCAAAAGAAGAGGAAAAAAAGCAAACTGAGTTCTCAAGGAAGGCTTGGAAGCATTCCACACTGAGGATGTTTACACAGGGTTTCTTGATTGCATAGGAAACAAATGTTCGCATTTGATCCGATCGGCCCTGCCCCGTTTATCTGAGGCCTTGTGAAAGAAATGAGAACTTTCACCGACCCGTGAAAGGCATAAACTAGAATTTCTAACTCAGATGGAAAATAAACTAAAGCTTCAGTTCCCAGGTTAGGGTCTCTGCTAATGCGCTGCATCAGAGCGTGTGGACCATGTCACAGCACTGACCATCGTCCCCAGGGAAGGGTCTGTCCACAGGGAATGCCTGGGTGGGTCAGAAGGTGCCGCTGTCTGGGGCTTGGGCGCTCAGCGTCTGCAGCTGCTCACCAGGGAGAAGGCAGCTTCCAATCAGCCTCTCTCAGAGGCCGGCTTGAAGGACAAAGACATAGGCGCTATGGCTCTTAACCCCCTGCAGGGTGTGCAGGCCAGGGACATCTTTACAAAAAGAGGTCAAAAGGCACACATTGTCCTGGCAATTCGAGGCCACACGTTCACCTCCAATATCCCAGGGGATGACGCAGAGATGACCAGCCTGGTGTCTGCCTGTGGGCTCTGTTTTTGCAAAAGGGCAGTGAGCTTTGTGCTGTAAATGGCAAAGGGCATCTCATCACTACAGCAGCGTCTTAAGCATCTCTCTAGGCACAGAGACCACAGGCGACCGCGTGTGACGGATATAAGGTAGTGCCTGGCCTGTCAGCCCATGTGGGCTCTAACCTTGGTCGCACTTTGTGGCTAAGTGACCACGACTTCCAGATCTGCATAGAAAGAGCAGGCCTCCCTAGCTGCGAGGAGGGCAGATGCTAGGGCACGAGGGCCGGCTGTCTGCCCGGTGCCCACACCAGCTGGCCTTTGCCATGGGTGTTTCTGCAAAGCCTTGTGTCTCAATTCTGCAGGTTTACTACGCAGCTCAGTCCAGTGAGCCAGTATGAGACTGAGCCATGGGATACACTGCACGTCAAAAAGTACAAGCCACCTGGCATCTTCAGACCTAGTGGAAAACAAAAATGTTTATTTGACGAAAGTATCGTGTATTCATTACCGAACACAGATAACAGCAGCTTAGATTTCCTTCTCTTAGGGTTCAAAAAGAGTCGAAAAAAAAAAACAATTTATTATGTATTACATAAAGCTCTTTGTTTATCTGGTTTAGCAATAAACTAACTTACCTTAAATTTAAAAAAAAGTGTTACTCCAAGCACAGAGACCAATTCCAGTGACACGCACAGAAGAGGAATTAAAATAGCTTGAAGGGAGATATTTACAAATCTAAGCAGGTCAGTTCAGTGTCCCACAAGGCAAGAGGAGTAGTTTCTACCACGTGACCCTTTCAAACATCAAATGTGAAAATCAGGTTTAAGGCAATATTCTCTTATATAATCATCTTTTGATGCATTTTAATCGTTTTGACGTATTTTTAAGGCAACACAATTTCCCATCAACATTTTAAAATTACTTATGATATTCTTTGTGTATTACTCGAAGGACGTATTCCTGACAGATAACCTCATGACTGTTTAGCAGTTTCCACATTGGTTTTTGTGAACGTCTACTGCTCTTTTGTACTTTTCCGTCTTGGCAATGATTTGTACAAACATTAGTGTTTGTGGGACTCGAGCCCTGTGCTAGATGCCACACTTCCACCCCCTGGCACACAGATGGGCCTCGGCTTTGGTGATGGTGGGACCCTGGCTTCTTTGATCTCAGACCCAGGTGTCGGGACAGCTTTCCAGGGACCAGAACTCAGGGCTATTCTTCTCACTTAATGTCCTAGATGTTCGGTTTCCTGATTGTTGATTCATGCAACACTCTTCACTGTCCAAGTGTTATGCTAATTCCTGAACTGGAAAAAAGGCAAAGAGTAAGAGAATCACTCACAGAAAGGGTCCCCATTCCCCCTGGGTGACAGTGTCGCTGGCTCTGCTAGAAGGGACCCGGGTGGCAGGGTCACCGGCAAGACTGGCCAGGCTCGGGGCAGAGAAGAGTTAGTGGAGAGCCAGGACGGGGCAGGAGCTGCACCCAGGGCTCCTTCACTGCAGACACCCGAGACAAGGAGCCCTTTCTCCTCCTCCCTGCACTTGGAGGAGGGTCCCGACCAGCCCTCAAGGGATGTCAGGACCAACCTCCTCAGCCTCAGCCTGGTTGGAGCTTGGGAACCACCCTCCTCCCAACCCACATAGAAGCTTCTAGATCAGGAAGGACCCTGATTTTCATTCAAATTCACCCTGGAGGGCGGAGGGAGCTGGGATGGGCAGGGGAAGGCGCTGGAGCTGGACTGCTCTCCCGGTTGTTTGGCTTGAGACCATTTAGGAGGACAGCCCGAGCCTCAACTTCCTTCCCTGCAGAGCAGAAACAGAGGGGACCTGTCGGGGGAGAGAAAGCAAAGCCAAGGCTCCAGGGACGGAGGCTTTTAGTCCTTCCAGGCGCCCCCCTCCCCCAGAAGCCTGGCCTGGCCCCTTCCTGCTCTCTTCACCTGTGCATAGTCATGGCTGTTCCAGGAGACACCTTTGTCACACCTTACCTACTACCCTAATGCCTCAGAACCCAGAACAAGGGATGGAACTCAGACCAAGGTCAAAACGCCCCTCCCTCAGCCATGGTTTGTGCGGGGAACCAGCAGTCTCAACAACAGAGAGACTGTGTTCAGATCCCGTGAAAGTGTCTACGTCCCACTTAGCAGTGGATGAGTGGTTGATGGCATTCCACGAAATGAAGTGACTGACCGCAGGGAGTGAGTATCAGTCATGGACCAGAAGCCCTGAGGTTGGCCATGACATCACTTCTGCATCGGTGAGCTCTTACCAAGTTTTGCTGCAGAACAAAAACCCCGATTTCCGTGGTTTGCAAACATGCATTGGCTGTGGGTTAGTGGAGGCTCTGTCTTTCCACCCTGGGGTCCAGGGTGAGAGGGTTCTTCCAGCCCAGGCCACCACTAGTGGATTTCTGTCTCTGTAGAGTTTCCCTTTCTGCACATTTCACATCAACAGAATCATACAGAATGTGGTCTTTGTGACTGGCCTCTGTCACTCAGCATGTCTTCAAGGTTCATTCCTTTTCATGGTGGATACTGTCCTGTTGTATGGACACACCCCCATTTGTCCATCCATCTGGTGGTGGATTTGGGGGATTCAATTTTTGGGAATATTGTGAATAGTACCAGACCCTCAGTCTCTGTGTCTACGGTGGGGACTCAGTCATGATCCTGGATGGAAAGCAGGAAAACAGACTCTCAAATCTTCTAGGTCAGCAGTGTTTACAAATGTGTTTACTGAGATGCCCTGGAGAATATAGTGTTCAGTGATCAAGAATGTTCGGGAAATGCTAAAGACCCCATTCTTCCTTTGGAGACTCACACACGCTTTTCAGTGTTGAAGACTCTGCATGGTCTTGTGTTAATGAACCCTGCTTACCTTTGACGCAGAATCTCTAGAGCTGGGGACTTGCCTGGGACAGACTCACATTTCCTTGATGTCTCCCCGCTCAGAATTGGGGTTGGCCTGGGAGCTCAGGTAGAACCAGTTCTTTGGCTCAACAGACAGGGCTGTTTCCTTTGTCCTGTCTCTGTTGAAACTCCCAGCTGTGAGTTTAGGGGAGAATTCTCATGGGATGATTTTCAGGTTTATATCTTGTAAGCTTCACCCTAAGGCAAGTGAAATATAATTCCAGTGTGCTAGAAGCTACCACAGGGTGAGTTCTCTTTGGGTTTTGAAAACCATATGACACAATTGGTCCAATACTTAAACAGGAAAATCTATTCTTTAATTCATATTCTCTTCTCAAATAACCACTCTCTCCGAAAGAAACAGATCCCCTTGTTGAGGGTGGAGGGGCACAAACAAGGAATAAAGGCAGAGAGTGCGGAAGCTCTATTGACTTTAAACAACAGCAAAATCTTTCTCAAGGGCACCTGCCAGTTCACGTCTAGGCTCTGGGGAAGCCAGGCTATTGACACACCAGACGATAGAGGAGCCATACGAAAAAAACTACTCCAATTATTGGCTGCTTTTGTAATTAGAAGCAGAAAGTATCCAGCCATTTGCTCCGATTGACAGATAGGGAATGTGTAATGCAGAGATATACGGCTCCTGTCATATCCTCGGAGCTAAACAAAATGGACCCACTGTCCACCAGGAATCCAGTTACAGGCCCGCGATGGTGCAGTGCATCAGATTCGCGGTTTTTCTTTCTTACGATGAGAATCAATACACTCAGTCACAGACCTTTGCTGCACGATCCTGGATCTATTTAATTGATGGGCACCTATAATGTAAGGAGACTGTGCTGGGTAATTATATGGACATACTTGGTGAAGTCATTTAAATGACAATTTTTATTTTTATATTGTTTATAAGGACTGCCATGAGAGAAATACTGTCATTTTCTATCATAACAGATTTGATAAAGGCAAATAGAAAGCATGATCTATTTAAGCTGTACCAGATACAATCTGATTTATGTATCATTTTACCTTTCACTACGTCCATTGCCAGAGGAAAAAATACTTTTTCCTAAAAGGCAATCATTTAGATCTTGGATTATTGCTAAGCTTTTTAAATCAAGGGGGCAATGAGAGGAAATCAAGGACTTAGTGTATTTTTCGCTTTGAAAAAAATAAGGCAAAGCTCTTCTGAGGGTCTGATTGGGCAAAAACCCCACCAGTCAGGATGTGATATGGAGCAATGTGTATTTAATGATGTTAGTTGAGCAATGTTTTTTCAACAGTTTATTTCCAAATAGGAACTTTGGAGGGTTGGGGTGGGTATGACGGGTGGCGCACAGGTGGCGTTCAGAGAGGTGCCAGCCCAGAAGACGCAGGAGTGAGGTGCCTGTGTGTCACCATCAGGGGCTGGGGTTCCGGAGGTCACCCAGTCAGGAGGACGGTGCCGGACCTGACGGCGGGCACACCTGGGCTACCTTTCCATGAGGAGAGTAGAAGCGTGAGGAACCCAATCATCAGGTGTCACCGAGGGCAGACGTGTCCTTATCCATGGTAGGTAGGGGGCAGTCGGGTCAATTGCTTTAGTGTCCGCATCCTTCCTATTCCGGCTCTGAACCCCTGAAGGACTAGGACACAATCATCCTTGGGGGGCACTGATCCTCCCGTCTGTTGACCGGGAAACATCAGCCCTGGGGGGATCAGCACTGGATCTCCTCCTGCTGTATCTCAATGCCCACAGTTGCCTAAAATCCTGTGTCTACACCCGTTACGCATCTCTGAGACTGAGCTTTGTCACTTCTGTTGCAAGCTGTTCCGATCCCTGTACCTTCTCCGCCTTTACCCTTGGCCCCTGGAGCCCCTGCCGCCTGGCCCCTCCAGCCTGTCCAGTGGTCACGCAGAGACAGAGCAGACAAAGCCCTGTGGGCTTTCACGTGGCTGGGAGCTCCACGGACAGGGACGTTTGCCCTGGTCTTCGTCAGAGACCCAGAGCCTGGAAGAGAACACAGAGCAAGAACTCAGTGAATAAATCTGGGCAGTGGGGTCGGCTTCCTGGATCCAGTGGACCGGCCACCAGGAGGAGAAGACGTCCAGGCCCCGGTGCCACCTCAACACGTCATCGTGCGGGGAGCCTCTGCGCTCCCGTTTGTCACTTGAGCCTCGGGCCTCTGCCTGCCTTCCTCCCTCCCGCCACGTGTGAGGACCGTGGGTCTGCTCCCCTCGTGGCTGGGTGGGGCCACGCGGCGATTCTGGCCATTCTGGGGACACGGGTCTGTGGGCTGAGAATAGGATTTCAGGAGGAGGATGCTTCTTTTTTTTTTTTTTTTACATCTTTATTGGAGTATAATTGCTTTACAATGGTGTGTTAGTTGCTGCTGTATAACAAAGTGAATCAGCTATACGTATACATACATCCCGATATCTCCTCCCTCTTGGGTCTCCCTCCCACCCTCCCTATCCCACCCCCTAGGTGGTCACAAAGCACCAAGCTGATGGGGCGGAGGACACTTCTGAGTTCTCTCCTTCTTCCCTGCGTGTGTGGCAAATGCCAACTTCAGAGACTGGCGGCTCCATCAGCCTGGACCCCATAGTGAGCAGAGCCTGCAGGGGTCTGAGAAAAACAAGATGAACCTTTGCACTTATAAGGCATGGTGCCCAGGATTGTCTGTTTCCACGGCAGAGCCCAGCCCATGCTGACGGGCAGACAAGACCCAGGCTCGGCACCACCCCTCTGCTCTCAGTGCCTGGGGTCTCTTTGGTGATAAAGTCACAGTCTCCTGGGGGAAACGGCCTCGGGGTGGCCACATCACCCCCGGCTTCCTGTCTCAGCCCAACAGCCCCAGGAGGCACTGAGCTCTCTCCTCCAGCACGCTACGTGGACAAACCTACTCCTTCTCCTCGTTCCTCTTAATACAGTTGAAGAGCCAAGATTTTACTTAAAAAGAGAAAAAACAAAACTGTATTAACGCTCCAGAACCAAAGGAAAGAAGCGAGAAGTTTCAAGCTGCCGGAAGGTTAAGCCTTGTCCGTCCCATATGCTGACCCCTGAGACTGTTTTAGACCCAAAGAACGTTTGAGGCTGTCTGCACCTGCACGGTCTGGGCTTTCCAGCTCATAACAACTTTCTTCCTACTTTCTACTCATTCACTCAAAACGCCTGTGCTGGGAGTGCGTATTTAGATGAAAAGCACGACCGAGTGGGCTGTCGTTTAGCTGTAGGGTGATGTCTTTGGGGTGGTGATGTTTAAAGGTAAAGGGAACAGAGACGTAGCAGACGTAGCCACAGGGTGGGGCAGGGCTTCTGGAGGAGCAGGCACCTGGGCGCACCTGCTCCCCCGGGCTGCACCTTCGGCCACCGCAGAAGGATGCTCTTGCTGGGAAAGAGCCACCGGGAGCCACAGGAGCTAGAGAGGCCCGCAGATGCCTCTGCAGCTCCCTCCACGTCACGGCTTCCATCTGGACGTCCCCTTCACATGGACCTCCACCTCTTACACCACTCTGCCTGCCCTAATTGCAGCCACTCGAGGCCTGGGAAACTGCCAGTTTCTTTGGAGAGTCTCTTTTCTGCTCACTTCCGGTACTTTACTTGGGAGACCCGTGGCACTGGGCACATCATCCCGGCTGTGAGTGGTTCTGAGTAACAGGATGGGAACTGGGAACGTCTGAGCCACAGACCATGGCGCAAGGTGAGACGTCAGGACAGAGACATGGACGTGTTCACACAACTACAAGAATCTGCTTCCTGGCTCTCGAACGCGTCACCCTCTCCGAGTGCGTAAGTCAGATTTCTAGCGAAGTTTGAAAGGGAAGGTTTGGTGAGGAGACCTTTGTCGGGGGATAAGTGTGTTTAGGGAAAGACTGAATTCCACGAGGAGACATGAGGCCACCCCCAGAGGGTGGGAGAAGCTCACAGGACAGTCCATCACCAGCCTTCTTCCGGCCACCCGGTTCCTTTTCCCCCAAGCTGAG
This sequence comes from Balaenoptera physalus, assembly GCF_965194825.1. Taxonomy (NCBI): domain Eukaryota; kingdom Metazoa; phylum Chordata; class Mammalia; order Artiodactyla; family Balaenopteridae; genus Balaenoptera; species Balaenoptera physalus. Next base: position 2,036,010 of record NC_138897.1, on the reverse strand, counting down.
GGGTCAGTAATGAACACCGCACGTGGACCTGGGGAAGAGGCGGACCCAACCCGACCCCAGCCTGAGGACAGGTGCCCGCCTGCAGCCAGTGCACCCTGGATGGCGGCGGGCGGAGAGGTTTCGTTAGTATCAGGGACAGTTTGAACTCTTGGGTTGGGGAGATGTTTGCAATGTATGGTATAGAACATTGTATTCCCTAAAAGTTAACCAAAAATCCACAGGATTTTATCTTCTAGGGACAGGGGAAAACGTCCCCACTCTATACATTCTGAAAGCGCAGCGTGAGACTAAACGGAGTTGCATTCCGGTGATGGGTACCTGTCATCTCATTCAACAGGGAGGTTCTATAACCTCTCCACAGAGACTGAAGCTAAATGAGTCTGTGCCTGCTTTGCCAGCGCCTAGAATGTTCTAAGTCCCCAACAAAGGCCCGCTGAGTTTAAATTTTCAGACAAAAGCTATTTCCACTACTGCCCCTAGGCAATATTTGCAGACCTGGGCATTTTTTTTAAAGTGGATGGAGAAAACCTCTAGCTCAGGGAAGGCAGAGTTATGGATTGTAACTCAATATTACCTTATTCTTTGAAGTGTTTGAATTCATAGCTCTGTGTAGCTGCTATCCTGTCATAAAATGGGCTGCAAAGAGTAATAAACCAGTTCTGACAGCAGCAGGGTGTGTGGCCCACGGTCAAGGAGAGACGGCCACATTCAGACGCTCCATAGGGCAATCTCTCCCCGTTTTTCTCTGAGAGATAAACCTCCAAGCTTTCTCACACACAGAGGGCCTCGAATCCATGGTGCCCATCAGGCCAATGGGAGGGCCGCGGCTGGTTTAAGGATTCACACGTGTGTGTGCACACACACACAGAGTACACGCACGTACACACATGCGGATATTCATACATGCATCTGTGTATGTACATGTACAGTATGTCTGTATTCACACACACATACACAGTATGTGTGTGTGCATAGCTATGTGTGTCTACACACACAGAATACAAACATGTACACACATGTATAGTATATGTAATGTATACACACATAGTGTATATGTGCACCCACCCATAGTACAAAAATATATGTATACACATGTATATACATAGATACACATAGTGTGTCTGTGTATACACGGATAGTGTATATAATATGTGTACACATACACACACACACACACACACACACACACACACACACACACTCCGTGGTTTCCCTGAAGACAAAGTTCTCCAATGGGAACTTGAATCCAGCAAAATCACTATCAGTTAAATTTCTGCTTCCGGAAACCAAGCCCTACATGACTTTTTTCTCCATTTAGTCGGGAACATGGAGAAAGAATAGAGATAAAATTGCTACTTTGAAACGAACATGCCATCTGGTGAGTACAGTGTGCTGGAGAACATAGGAAACAGCAGCGAAACTCCCCTCACCCTCCCCACCGCCCATCCGGAAGGTTTTGCTGGCACCAGTGTACTCTGGACAGCATGACAGAAGTACACTGCCACTCGAGTTAATGGATTTATCAAATACCTTATTTCATGCTTTCTGCTTTTGATTTATGAATTTTGATCCTGGAGACAAGGGCCCTGTGAGTATTGATTGTGGGAAATGTCAGACTAACAGAAGTTAATTTCACTTGTGCATGTGGAGGGCTCTGATTCTCTGACAGCCCTGTCTGTGGAGGATCAGCTGTCAGGCGCGCAGTGACACGGCACTGTCACCACGGTGCTGTCACCTCAGTGCTGTCACCACGGGCGACCATCCCACACAGCAGACCCAGGCCGCCCTGCGCTGTGGATTGAAGTGACACATGAGTATATATCTGGAAGGGGGTGCCCAGGAACCCTCGGGTTGTGGGCGAAGATGAAGTTCGGCGGCCAGGGCATGCCATTCCGGGGAGGGGCTAGAGCCGGGGGGCGGGCAGGTTTCCCTGCCCTTTGGGGTGTCGCACTTTTGATTGCAATATGCCTGACAAGATAATGGAATGTCATTCTGCCAGTTCCTGAGCTGGTTAGGGACAGTTTATTTATTGATTGACTTTCTCTGTAAATTATCAATCTTTTTTATACTCCAGTCAACAGGGCATTTGTTATGCAACAATATCCTAATAAAGTGCCACGCGGCAGGCATATCTTCAATCCAGGGCTCGTGTCCCAAAGGTTGCAGAGCTAGAAATGAAACCGTTTCCTAAGCTGTAGACTTAACCTCTTCCGCTGGCTAAGTTACAAGACAGGGATGTCTTGGGACACTTCAAAGTGCATCGTATGGTTAAATTAACACAGACATCGGTGCAAACGACTCTGTGGAGGAGAAGGGGAACACACACATTCTTTTCTTTTTTAAAAATTTTACTGAAGTATAGTTGATTTACTATGTTGTGTTAATTTCTGCTGTACAGCAAAGTGACTCAGTTGTACATATATATATTTCATATCCTTTTCCATTATGGTTTATCACAGGATATTGAATACAGTTCCCTGTGCTGTACAGTAGGACCTTGTTGTATATCCATCCTCTATATAATAGTTTGCCTCTGCTAATCCCAAACTCCCAATCCTTCTCTTCCCCACTCTCCTCCCCTTTGACAACCACAGGTCTGTTCTCTGTGCAGAGACACATTCTTAAGTTAAAAAAAAAGAAAAGAAAAGAAAAGTAGAAGTATGTATAACAAACACAGAGGATTGTTTTCTGTTGCAGTGATAGTGAGGCTAATGAAATCTTAATTCACCATAACCTTTTGGTCAATAGCTTTTTCTTCTTGGGAAGAAAGGTGTCTAAAGCCAAAGGGCAAATATTAGAGAGTTTGGCTGAAACATTCAATGATACCAGCCCACTATTTAAGAAGTTTTCTGAAGGACATTGACTTTTTAAAATATAATGTATATTTTAAAGCAGTTTTAGGTTCACAGAAAAATTAAGAGGAAAGTACAGAAATTTCCCATAGACTCCCTGCCCCTACATGTATGAAGCCCCCCACTATCAATTTCCCCATCAGATGGTACATATGCTATAATCTATGACCCTACATTGGCATTTCATTATCGCCCGAATCCACGGTTCACGTTAGTATTCACTCTTGGTGTTGTACATTCTATGCGTTTCGACAAATATATAATGACATGTATCCACCACGGTAGTATCATACAAAATACTTTCACTGCCTTAAAAATCCTCTGTGCTCTGCCTCTTCATCCTTCCCCTCCCCTAAACCCTGGCAACCAATGATAGTTTAACTATCTCCATAATTTTGCCTTTTCAAGAATGCCCTATATTTGGAATCATGCAGTACACAGCTTTTCAGATTGGCTTCTTTCATTTAGTAATATGCATTCATTTAGTAATATGCTCCATATCTTTTCATGGCCCGAGAGCTCATTTCTCTTTAGCGCCTAATAATATCCAATTGTCTGGATGGACCACAGACTTTATCTATTCACCTCCCGAAGGGCATCTTGGTTCCTTCAAAATTCTGGTGATTATGAATAAAGCTGCTATAAACATCCACTTGCAAGTTTTTGCATGGACATAAGTTTTCAGCTCATTTGGATAGATACCAAGGAGTATGACTGCTGGATCGTATGGTAGGAGTATGTTTAATTTTACAAGAAACCGCCAAACGGCCTTCCAAAGTGGCGGCACCATTTTGCGTCCCCACCAGCAGTGATGGGAGTTCCCGTTGCTCCGCATCCTCACCGGCATTTGGTGCTGTCTTTGGATTTTACACACGGAAACTCATGTAGACTGCAGATACAGATGCTTTTACTGTCTCCTCTCTAATCTGAATGCCTGTCATTTCTTCTCCTTGGATTAGCACACTGGCTGGAATCCCCAGTACAGAGCTGAATACAGTGATGGGAGAGGACGTTTCTTGTCTTATTCCCGATCGCAGGGGAACAGCATTGTCTCTCACTATTAGGTGTGATGTTAGCTGAAATTATTTTATAAGTGCACTTTATCAAGTTGCAGAAGTCTCCTTCTATTCTTAGTTTACTGAGACTGTGGATCAAGTATGGATGTTGGACTTTGTCAAATGATTTTTCTCTAACTCTTGGGATAATAATATAGTTTTCTAATTGATTGATTTTCAAATGTTAAATCGACCTTCCGTTTAGAGATAAACCCTACTTGATCCTGATATGTTAACCTATATTTTTGGATTGGATTTGCTAAAATGTTTTTTAGAATGTTTGTGTACATGTTCACGAGGGTATTTGTTTGTACTTTCTTGTAATATCTTTTTCTGGTTTTGACATCAGAGTTAAACTGGGTTCAAGGATCTAGCTGGGGAGCATTCTCTCTTCTTCAATTTTCTGGAAGAGTTTGTGTAGAAGCAGCATTAACTTTTCCTTACAGATTTTCTCAGGATTCACCAGTGAAGCCACCTGAGCCCGTAATTTTCTTTATGGGAGAGTTTGTTGTTGTTATTTTCTTCAATAATAACTTAAATTACTTTAACAAACATAAGATCATTGGGGTTTCCTATTTCTTGTTAAGTGACTTTCGCTAAGAATGTGTATCTTTTATGAAATTGCCCATTGTGCTTGTCATCTGGGTTTTAACATATATTGGCATAAAGTTATTCATAATGTTTCTTTATAATTCTTTTAAAATCTCTTTCATCTTTAGTGATGTCAACTCTCTTCCTTGATATTGTTAAATTGTCTGCTATGTTTTTTTCTTGATCACTCTGTCTAGAGGTTTATCGATTTTATTGATCTTCTTAAAACACCAGTTTTGGGTTTCACTGATTTTCTCTGTTGTACTCTTGCCTTCTATTCCACTGATGTCTGCTCTGGTCTTTATTATTTCTTGTCTTCTGCTGACTTTGAATCTGCTCTTCCTCTACTTTTTTAAGGCAGAAGCTGAGGCCAATGCGTTGAGACCAGTCTTTCGTTGCAACATATGCATTCAATGTTGCTCCTTTAACCTTAAATAACCCTTTAGCAGGACCTAGCTTTTTGCAGCATCTAGTATTTCTACTTTTCTTTTTTACTTCTTTGACCCATGGGCATTTTTGAAATGTGTTGTTTCATTTTCAAATAGTTGGGAATTCTCCAGATTTCTTTGTTTCTAAATTCTAATTTAATTCCACTGTTGTCAGAGAACTAACCTGTGTAAATTGGATCTTTTAAAATATCTTCAGCCCTTTTTTATGACCTAGTGTAGAGTCTATTTTGGTCAATTATCCATGTGCACTTGAAAAGAATGTGTATTCTGCTATTATTGGGTGGAATGTTCTCTTACTATCAATGAGGTCAGGTTGGTCAATAGTGCCCATCAATTCTTCTATATCTCTACTGATTTTCTGTCTGATTCTTCTAGAAACTACCTAGATTGGATAAGGAAATCTCTAACATTTAATTGTCAACATGTCTATTTTTCCTTGAAGTACTATGAGATTTTGGTTCATGTATTTTGAAGCTATGTTATTAGGTGTATAGATGTTTAGAATTGTTATGTCCTCCTGTTCAATTGAGCTTTTGTGATTGTGAAAGGAACTTCTTTTTCTCTGGTAAAGTTCTTTTCTCTGAAATATACTTGTATATTTGTACACTGACACCAACTTTCTTCTAATTAGTGTTAGCATGGTATATAACTTTCTGTTCTTTTATTTTCAATATACAGCATGGTACATAACTTTCTGTTCTTTTATTTTCAATCTACTTGTGTCTTTACAGTGTATGTGAGGGAGACGGCAGGGGAGGTGGTTGTTTTTTAATCCAATCTGAAAATCTCAATTTTTTCATTTTGTTATTTAGACAAATCTATTTCCATGACTATTGATCTTGTTACAGTTTTACCTTACTGTTTGTTTACCACGTGCCCCATTTTTCTCTGTTCATCTGGTTTCTTTTGTATGAAATGAGTATATTTTATGGTTTTATTTTGTTTTTCTTGACTTTCTTGCTAAACTCTTTGTTCTGTTGTGCCATAATGATTGTTTTAGGTTTTACAGTGTGCCTGTAAGTAGAGTAATGGCTTCCCAAAGTTGTTCACGTTATAACCTCCAAACCCTGTGGATACATTATAAGTGGAATTAAGGCTGCAGATGGGATTAACTGTCAGTCAGGATGGTCACATCTCTTTCTGCAGATTCCACAGATTTTTATATTTTGATGAAAAAAGCACAGGAGAAGGGATGATTTTGTTTTTCTCTCTGCATGATTTGTTGAAGATGTGATGCCTAGAGATCCTGAGGCCCCTTGACCATGAGGAGGTCCAGGGCAAGCCCAAGGCACTAAGGACCAGTGAGCTAAAAGGTGGAGACACTTGGGGATCATGGGATGTTTTCAAGCCACTGACTAAATCAACAATGGCATCACCCACCCCCAGACGTCTCACTACATGGGTTGTTTGTTAGTTATTTGCTATCTGGGCCAGGTGAATCGTGTGTGTGTGTGAAATACCAGTTAGGATGCTCCGTGTTGACTTAATGAGAAATGAATGAGGAGTCAAAGTCTGTGTATGTGTATGACTCTCCTCTGTGTCTTAAGATCAAGGTTTTAAATATTACGGTAGAAAGTGTCATGAACTTGTATGACTTATTAGTGCGTCTGTGACTGTGGCTGTCAGGCAAGCTCACTCAAATGCATCAGGCCTCAGTTTACTCACATTGACTTATTACCCAGGGGTCCTGTAATGCGCCACTCAAAGGCATAAACCACTCAGAAAATGTAAAGTACACATAAATTCTAAAAACCAGCATGATCAATCCCATCCTGTCTAAAGCCATTAGAAGTGTTCTCAAATTTAGAGGGCATAAGGCTTGATTTTGTTTTTGGATGTACATCAATTTTCAAAGGCTTTTTTGGGTGTCATTAAATGTTTAAATGTGACTATCGGCCTGCAATTTACTAGCTACCTTCTTTTAGAAGTGGTAAAGGTAAGGAAGATACAGGAAATTCTAGCAGTTCTGAAATAGATTTGGCTAAAGGTACCAAATAATTATAACTGGTGTATATCTGCATTACCAATAAGGCGCCATAAATAATTTCTCATTTAATGTACCAAGTATTAATAATTGGCGTGTATCTGCATCATCAGTAAGGAACCATAAAGGATTCTGAGTATAAACTTATGTTAAGCATGAATATAAAAGGGATATTTTCTGGGCATGGAACAAAATTAGGCAGTTCAAAAAATCTGATTTGGTTACACCTTAGTGTATGAGTATAGATCCCTGTGCTATACAGGAGGTCCTTTTTGGTTATCTATTTTATGTATAGTAGTGTGTATATGTTCATTGCAAACTCCTAATTTAGGAAGCATAATTTTAATATCTAAAGTAAATGTGTTCATGATTTCCACAGAAGCTGCTCAGTGCTCAGAAAAACCACTTTAAGTACAGCTGCTGGCAAACTATGACTTGTGGGCCCGGTCTGGCCCTCCACCTGCTTTGCTGATAAAGTTTTATCGACACACAGCCACATGCACTCCTGTGCATACAGTCTGGGCTGCTCTGCAGCAGAATGACAGGGACAATTTGGTCCACAAAGCCTGACACACTCACCATTGTCCTTTACAGAAGAAGTTCGCCGACCCCAACTTTAGACAGTAAAGTTCAAGGATGGGATTTCTATCCTCACGAACCAGGAAAGGGCAGAGATAAGAAAAATAACAGCAACGTACTATTGGGCAAGAGAGATGAGACCCTGATAAGAGTTTACTTGTATAACAGTGAATGTCTCTTGAGCACCAAAGGTGTATTGGTCTCTCTTCTGGGTATTTTACAAGGAGCACCTTTTTCTTAACAAGATCCTGTGACAAGGGTGCCCATTTCAGAGTGAGAAAAGTGAGGCATGGAGACTGACCTGGCCCAAGGTCACCCACTGAGCCAGAGGCAGAGCTGGGGGACCGGGGCCCCTCCCTTGGCTCTTCCCCAGCACCAAGGTGGCCTGTTCCGAACTTGGCCCTGGCGGCTACCCCACACATCAACTTCCTGTCAAGTCCACTTACTTAGTGTTTGTTCGTTTGATTTTTAAAAAATTAAATTTGATTATTTGTCCTTAGAGAGGGAAGGCAACAACTCCTGTCACTGACTTCGGGTAACCCATTGTCACATCAGATAACGATTCCTGACTCACTTGTGAAAAAAGGAAGACATTCTGCCGTTGTCAAAGAGATGAGTATTGGTGAAAACAATCGCAGTTTAGAAATTCTTGAATTTGGCAACGTTCATAAAGAGGCCCCCAGAGGATGGTTCCCAGATGGAGAAATCGGAGACCTAAAAGTACAGTTCTTCAAGTGTTTGGATGGACAAAGGGTTGAACCTTTTCCCAGTAATGGGAAAACTCACGCTGGCCATTGTGTTCGGGTGTGGGGGTGAGTGTGAGACCGCGTGTGCGTGCGCGCGAGATGTGTGCTCCGTCTGCGTGTGCCAGTGTGCACGTGTGTCTTTGCAGACGCCTCTTCCTTGTCCAAGTTTCTCTTTTGCTTACTTTGGCCAGTCCACAGTAAAAAGACCAAACAACTTTTTTCCGCATTTGCTAAACACAGCAAACAGGAAGAAGACGTGCACACGTGTGCAGGGCCCAGCTCCCTGCTCACAACCTCCGACGGCTTGGGAGGTGGGCACGGTTAACCTGCCCCACCGCTGGCGGGTCTGTGCAGACATAATCGCACACGAACGATGGGCGAGCGGGGACCAAGGAAGAAGTAAAGGCGATAACAAGAAAAGGGGAAGAGCAGCATTGTACACGAGCGGCCCATCTTCCCTCTGCAGAGCGAGCCTGTGACGCCGGAGGGGTGTCTGTGTGCAGACCAACTCCTAAGCCACGTGGCAAATGGCTTCCAGATGCTCCCAGCCTCAGCCTTCCCGGGAATCCCTGCCCCTCCCGATGCCTCTCCGCGAGGGGGGTCTGTCTACTAGGAAAAGGGGGGCGGATTTTGCGAATCATTCATTTCCAATCTCCCTGACGGGACTTGTATTAATAAACATGTTTCATCTGTGTCTTTGACTAGGAGGAATTTCACCGCTTTGTCCTGTGAGTGGAGGAGAGAGGCAGCCAGTGCCGGGCTGCGGGTTGCGCGGGTGTGTGTGGGGTTTCGCATCTTTGCTGACATGTGCCGGGGTGGAGGAGGCACACAGAAGGGGACCCACGGTGAGGCTCCGGAGGGGACCCTGCCCCAGCCGTCGGGGCAGAACCTGCCCTCCGGGTGGCACCTGGGCGGCCGGCTCGGGGTAGAGGATCCCTCCTCTTTCTGGCCAGCTGGGGCCACCAGGCCAGGCCCCACAGCTTCCCTCTAACCAAGGCTCTGGGTTTCCATGAGAAGGAAAATCTTCTTGTGTCCTCATGCCCAGAGAACAGCAGGAATCCTAGGCTTTCCTGTTCTTCCTTCTTTTCCCAAGTTCTCTTTTTGTTAATTTCAATCTGTGCAGAAATGTTAACTTTTAAAACTGGAGGAGAGGAAATAAGGGTGCTGGTCAACCCCGTTATGCATTCAGCGCTCCCAGGTCAGTTTCCCCCAAACAGGGGGAAACCTCTCTGTTTTCCTCTGGGCCACTGGCTGTTTCCCGTTCTCGGGAGGGGACATCCCTCCCCGTTTCCTCTTTCAGTCTCTAAGCCCAACTTCATCTTCACCTTTTGTGGTGGGTTTAGCTTCCTAATTCCAAGGAAAGGAGGTGCAATTAAAAGGGACCCCCTCAAACCCTCTCCTGACCCCTGCAGGGCTGAGTTTCCTGATTCAAACCCCCCTCCTGCCCCCTTCCTTCCTCCCCATCACCTCCCCTGGGCTGCATGCAGGACCCTCCCCTCCCCCCTCCTCCCTGTCTTCAAACCCACGAGTCCCTCCCCTCCCCCAGCCCTGGGGTCCCCTCCCGCTTCCCCATCCCCGCACTGTCTCCTCCGACCAGGCCCCCTCTCTCAATGCCTCGGCCGGAAGCAGCCAACCTTGTTTCCTGAATCAGCTCGCTCTCCAGTCCATTCTGGGTTGTGCTTCCAGAGCTTGGACCTCACGGCCCCCGCGCTGTACCCAGCATAGCCACACCTGGGGGCTGTCAGCGGCCTGTCCCACCTGTCTCCCTGCTCCCCACGGCAGCTCCAGGGACCCTTCCCGTGACCAGGCTCCCCCCCAGGCCCGCGTGCAGGTGCCGCCCCTCTCTCCTCCAGAGGTTTCGGGCCGCCTCTGGGCGGGCTCCTCTGCCCGTGACCCAGCCCCCAGCAGGTGCAAGAGCATCATTTCCAGTCTTCTGTTCTGTCCTGGATCCCACATTCTTCTGTCACTGTGGATTTGCTGACTCTCGTGGACGGTCTGTTCCTTAAGGGCAGAGCCCGGGCCTAAAGCACAGTAACTTTGAAACGAATATGTGTTGAATAATTTTACTTGAAAAAAAACACAGTCTCAGGGAGGTTCAGTCACGTGCCTGCTCAAGCTGGGAAGGGAGAAGCCGGGAAGAGCCCGGGTCTTCGTCTCCAGGCCCAGCTGTGAGCCCTGCTGCACCCGGCCTTCCCCGGCAGGCTTCACAGCCCAGCCCCTGCTTTGCTGAAGATCAATGCTGTCTTTGACTAAGAGAAAAGGGCTTCACCATTCGAACATAATCCTGCTGCAGCATGTCTTTAAGTTAAAAGACATTCCTATGTTATCCAGTTGTACTGGGTTGAGTATCACCCCCCCAGAACCCATGCCCACCCAGAGCCTCAGAATATGACCTCCTTTGGAAATAGGGTCTTTGCAGATGTGATCAGCCTAAGATGAGGTCACAGTGGGTTTGGCTGGGCCCCAATCCAATGACTGGTTTCTTCTTAAGAACAGAGAAATTTGGACGCAGACACAGAGAGGAAAAGTCCCTGTGAAGACACAGAGAAGCACGCAGGCCGCACGAAGGGGGCAAAGATTGGAGAGAGGCACCCCCAAGCCCAGGGCTGCTGGGGCCCCCAGAAGCTGGACGAGGCCGGAGGGACCCTCCCTTAGAGCCTTCGGGGGGAGTGCCACACTGCCTCTGCCTACACCCTGACTTTGAACTTCAGCCTTAACGCCGTGAGAGAACAAATTTCCATTGTTATAAGCCACCCAGTTTGCGGTAGTGTGCTATGGCAGCCCGAGGAATCCCAGCAACGCAGCGATCGCAAGTGCCAGGAAGCACATTTAAGATTATTTTCAATCATCAGGATAACAATTTCACGTTGCAAACTGATCCTGAAGTGATTCTCCAAATTCAAAGTGGGGTTGAGTGAAGATGACGCTGTTGAAAAGTGGAGGAGAGTCTTTATCTTGGGTCAGGGGCGGAGGCCAATGCAGAGAGAAACAGAATCACAAGGTTAAGCGAAGGTCTGAGAATTTCGCTCCTCACCCCCTTGCCCCATCTTGCAATAGAGAAGGGGAGCTATGCATCCAGACGTTTCCACTAGAACCAGGTTTTGAAAGTCAGGTGAGCATATGCCTGAAGGCATCGATGAGGGGCTGGCACTGTGGACCCCGCTGCATGCCCCCTGGTCCAGGTGTGCGGCAGGGAGCACAGAGGGGGTGTGATGGGAGGGGGTTCCCTGGTGGATGAGAAGAGGGCAAGAGGGGATCTTCTGAGCAGAGGTGGGGAGGGGAGCCTGGCCAGGCTGGGGTCGGGGAGAGGGTTCATGTACGAAACACACAGAGGTGAGTGGGGTCCCTTCTGGCATGACTTTTCACTTTAGATCGGAGAGGCATGGCTGCACGGGGTAGGTAGAAATGCTTGCCGTGCACCTTGGTTGAGAAATTTCTGGAATTCCTTTAGCAGTAGCCTCGCCAGTGGGGCTCTGACTCACTTTGTGTCGCACGGGCTCTGCTGAGCTAACAGAACTAATGAGATGACACCAGCCTTCCCCGCGCTGCCCGGGGTCAGCCTTCAAATCTGGAGCTGTCACTTCTGATTCCCCATGAAAAAGTTATAGATAAGAGAGAAACAAACAAACAAGGTAAAAGAAGAGAGAAAAAAATTACTCAATAAAAGGCAAAGATGAAGCAATAAAAATAAGCAGCTACAGTGAAAACAAAAATGCCCAACTGGACAAAACCATCACCGAAGGCCAGGCAGGGTCCTCCGCCTAGATTAGAAACAAATAAAGCAATAAAACATGTCTCCAGTGTCAGGCCTGAGGTCCATCTCGGGGCCCGGAATCGGGGAGGGTCACGGCTGAAGGTCCTGGAGGTGGCCGTCCCCCCAGATAACCACAGCCAGGGAGCATTGGCCCTGACCACCTCCTAATGACGGCAGCAAGCAAAGGCCACAGAGTCTGGACTAGGGACCCTCGGAAGGCAGAGGGCAGATGCCAGCACCCAGCCTCGCCCCTTGTACCCCTGCTGACTCTGGAAAGCAGGCTGTCTAGGCAGCTCAATGCCCACATCAACTGGTTTGAATCATTCCTCCACCTCTGAACTCACTTCCAGCTGGAACTTGAGCCAGTCCACATCTTTTTGACTTTTTTAAAAAAATTTCTCTGCTTATCAAACTGGATTAAGAAACATACCCACGTCTAAAGTTTTCTGTTGCAAGAAAATACACTTAGCACAGCACCTAACACACAGAGTTTCTAAGGATATCACAGTTCTTATTCGGCATGAAAGTACTCACAGGCACATAAAACATGTCGAGATGAACATGGTGATGAAACAGAAAGGAGAAGAAAAGGCTTTTCAGAGCCTTTTCAAAGCATCACTTTGAATCTTGGCCTCATCCTTTATTTGCTGCTGAGTAAATTATTAACCCCTTTTGAGCCTCAGTTTTCACATTAGTAAAATTACTTTAAAAAAAAAAGGTATTTCATGGCGTTCTTGTCAGATAAAAAACAGGAGTATGCACGTGCTCGTAGAACACCATGTACCCCGTCAATATTCCATCCTTCTTTCTCCCAAGCAGTGCTGTAGAAGCCATTACCTGGGTTGTGTAGAGGCCAAGCCCACCCCACTAGCAAAAACTGTATTCAACACGTTTTAATCATTTGTTGCATTGAGCAAAACTCCAAACATTCCTCAGCTACTGAGCCCTGCACAGGTAGATGGGCTTGTTCATCTTTGGGATTAAAGTGTCAGTATTCAGAGTGATATTTCAAATGTCTATGGACTTGTATCTATTTGTATTAATGTGTGTCTGTTTAATATAAAAATAAAAAGATCTCAATTGACCTGAAATAATTCTCTTCTTGAGAGATTTTGGAGCTATGACTTGAAAAAGATTGGCTTCAAGAAGAAGCTCTTGAAACTCTTGAAGAAGAGTTTATGGAATGGGGAGATAAATTAGGAGTTTGGAATTAACATATACACACTACGACATATAAAATAGATAACCAAAAAAGGACCTACCGTACAGCACAGGGAACAATACTCAATATTTTAACCTATAAGGGAAAAAAATCTGAAAAAGAATATATATGTACGTGTGTGTGTGCATGTGTATATATATATATATAATATATATATGTATAGAATTGAATCACTTTGCTGTACACCTGAAACTAACACAACATTGTATATCAACTATACTTCAATTTTAAAAAATTATGAAAAAAAGAAGAGTTTATAAAACTATGAAGGGTACATGATTTCTCTGTCATGCACATATACACACACACACGATATATATAGAGTATGTATGTATATTCCAGTTTATGTCCTTAATTGTATCTTTAAGGAAGAATCTCTGAAAACAAGAGTAAACATCTGAGGATCTGACACCGTACAAATGTCACACCTCTGGCGCCTTTCCCAGGGACTGGTTGCAGCTCAAGAGAGTTGACCTGAATGAGGTCACCGACCGTCCATAGTAGAATTATGTCTCAAATGATCTTGTCTGTTCCTTACCTTTGATTATTTTTTGGATTTTGATGAAAAGAAATGAGTAAATGAACATTTAATGTATCTATTTATGCTTACTGTTTCTTGTGCAGAAAATTTTAGGACATATCCTTTCAAAAGAGCCACAGAAGAAGTCAGACTACTGTTAACAACTTCAGAGGACTTTTATTCTTTTTAAAAATTTTTTCATTTTGTAAAAAAAAAAAAATTAAGTTAAAAAAATTTCATTTTAAGATTAATTTTGGCGATAAGAAAGGAAGTGGAGAAGATGAAGGGAGGGGGACAAAAGATAAATAGACGCTTCTATTTTTAGTTTTTAAAAAAAATACAATCTTATTTAATATGTTTTTAATAAATAATTATAGACACTTCATCATGTATAGATGTAAAATAGTCCATCTCAGAAGCCAAAGTCAAACCAGTGACCAAAACCCCTTTGCCATCTTAGTCCTGAGTGGGCTACTTTTGAAGACCACCTACTGACAGTGGATAGAGAGGCCGGGTCCACGTGAACGGGCCCTCTTTTTGTGGAACTGATGCTCTAGAGAAATCACATGCTCCCATCAATATCCCTAGAGTTGCTCCCACAAGGCAGGTCCAAGCATAAAGATTGAAACCAGAAATAGTCTGGTTTTTGTACTAGCTGCAAAAGTGGTGTCCAGATAAACTGTAGTAGATTCTGAATCAAACCGCAGGTCTGCCGAGTCCCACCCAGTGTTACAGAAAAGGACCAGCTCCAACCTGACCAACAGCACGTAGGGGCCGGGGCCCAAAGCACCACGTCAATCACTGTGACTCTAACAGGAGAAAGGTCCTTGCACAATGGAACTTTAGAAATAAGTGAGTCTGTAATTCAGGTGTCTGTCTTTTTCTTTTGTAGGATAAATGTGTGCGCACGTCACAAACGTGTGCTGAGGGGATGGGCTACAGTCGACAGGGTAACGGAGACGGGCTAGAAAGAGAAACAGGAATGTTCCACCTGCTGGGGCCTCTGAGGACAGAGTGGTGTCCTCTGCAGGAGGTCTTTCCTCATTCGCTTAGCTTTGAATGTTGAACATCTGAAACTTTCTGAGTTTATCTCTTGCTCGGTTTCCCTCATTACCCTTTTTCTCTCTTCTTTTTCTATCTCTTTATTTCCACATCTATGAGGAGTTTAGGGCCAACTGTACAGTTTTAGGGCACAGTATCCAAAACTACCTTGACTTCCGACACCGATTCCAAGCTTGGGGGCGTTCCCAAAACCACCCTCGCTTTTGATGATTCTCTGGAAGGACTCACAGATACGTAGGCAGCTGTAATGCTTGTGGATTTGGTTTATTACAGAGAACGGCTGCTGAGTGACTGCAGCCATGGGGAGAAGCCAATAGGACAAACAGCAGGGAGGCCCGGAGGTTGGGGATTCCATGTCTTCTCCCCCTGGGGTCAAGTTGAATCGCTCTCCCCACATCAGTTTGTGACCATGGCACGAACTATCGCCAAACAAGGAAGTTTGTCCAAGATCCAGTGTTCAGAGCTTTTACTGGGGCTTCGTTACATACGTATGATGGATTATTGATTGACTGCCTATGTGGCTAATCACAGTCTCCAGTCAATTAATACGGCAATGTCCCAAGGCTCCCAAGCAAATGAAGATGACCTCCCGGGAGCTGGGACAAAGGCCAGACCTCTTTGGGGGCAAGGTTCAACTCCTCAGCACACAGCGTCCACGTCTAAGGGTGTCTCAATGTTCACAACAAATCCCTTTTAACCACACTTGCGTTTCTGTTACTGAGGCAGCTTTTAGAGCCCCCTAAGGGTGGGGTCTGGTGGCCGGGAGAACCAACCAGGTAAGCAGAGGGTTGGAATTTCAGCCCAGACCCTGGCCTCTGGGGAAGCAGGAGGGGCTGGAGGTTGAGCTCAAGCACCTATTGCCAATGATTTAGTCAGTCGAGTCCTTGAAATGAAGCCTCCACAAAAGCTCTAAAGAAGGGGTTCAGAGCTTCCGGGTTGGTGACAGGCAGAGATGCAGGAGTGAGATGCCCTTTCCCTGCAACGTGTGGGCTTCATTCCACTGCCCTTCTGTGTCCTTTATAACATCCTTCGTAATAAACGTGGTGCCCACTCAATGTTTCTCTGAGTTCTGTGAGCCGTTCTGACCAATGAATGGAAGCCAAGGAGGGGTCATGGGAACCTCGGATTTACAGCTGGTCGGTCAGAACTTGGGGCTGACATCTGCAGGGGGAGCAACTTGGGGTGCTGAGCCCTTAACTTGGGGGCCCCGGTGCCTCTCCGGGTGTCAGGATCAAGCGGGGTGCTTGGTGAAGTAGGAGAAAACACACTGGTCAGGACTGACCTCAGCCAGCAGACGGCGGTGGCTCTCCTGTTTGCCCCGCCCCCATTCATTTCTCATCTCAGAAACCCACCGTCCCCTCAGAACACTGAGATGGGCTAGTTCCTTGCCTCCATCAGGTTGAGTGGGAATCCCAATCCCTTTTCTATGGCTTTTTCGGAGTTCTTTTCCACAGACTGTCCTACTCTGATGAAACTTCTACGCTAAAGCACAAAAGTATTCTATAAACTCTCCAATCAATGGTGACACCTCCCTTAATCGTTCATGATCACATACTGTCTTCTCCAAATTCCCAACCTGCTTTATTCCGTTCCTCACAGTGGATCATTTTAGTTCTTGTGTCATAATCACTTTCAGTGGATCAAGAGAAGTTTCTTGCTGTTGTTTTTCTTCGCGGAAACATATGGCTGATGGTGGGGAATCTCTTATTTCCTAATTTGGAGAACAAAGCTATCAGCTCACCTCTGAATAGGGTCTTCAGGCGTGAGCTCCTTTTCACCACCAAGGGTTGAATCAGAAGAGGAGCTTGCCTGTGTGAGAGTTAAAACGTGTATTAAAAGCCACAAGTGGAAAGCTGAGGACATGAGCGGCAGATGGGCCACCATGAAAGGCCGTTCAGAACAATTAACTCCGATTCACGCTAAGCAGAAATAAACAATCGCCCATTCAAGTGGGAATTAGTTCCACTATCTTTATCCTAGTCATCCAAACAAAGTTCCCTAAGTTGGGCGGTCCCCAGGAAGTACCTCAGGATACAGAACCACAAAAACAGAGAGTTCTTTTGTGGATTTCTGAGACCCAAGCCCGGATAACTTGCCATCTGCATTACTAATCGCTCTCTTCCAAAACATGTTGACACTTGGGTTGGTTCTGAATAGACTTCTAAGTGGCTCTCCAGACAAGAGCAGGGTCCACCCCACCAATACCAACAAGAGAGCCATCTCAGGCGGGCCTGTGCTTGTGCTGCAGGACAGACGTGGACAGAAGTCCCAGTAACCCGGGACCGATGAAGGATTCGTACGCAAGAATAGCCACCCTCTCTCCCTCCTGCTTTTCCATTGTGGGTTTGCTTCCCGTGGGGTTACCATGGATACGGGCGTACACTACCTTCATCCATGCCGGAATGGTCCCCTCCTGGGAGCCCCGTCTCCCCGACCTGCTCACGGATGCCTCGTCCTACCCTTCAGATGCAGTGGGATTGGTGCGGTGCCCATTCTCGCCAAGGCCCCCCGTCGATGAGATGCTGTGACTGACCATGGGGCCCCTTCAGTGCCCCCCAAAACCCCACCTTTGAACTGTCGGAAGATGTAGATGAGGTTGTACACGCAAATCAGTGGCACAGTTAATTGATGGGGGTGGTTCTGTGGTCCCTTCTTCATTAGAATTCATTGCGTAGAAGTAAGGATTTCAGATCTGTCACAACCAGCATCAGAACTTTGGAGAAACGCAGCATCCAGGGAAAGGATGGAGGGAAGCAGGGTTACCCCAGGACAGTGAACCGCGAACGGTAAGGCCTCTGCTCTCACATTTCAGCCGAAAGAGCCACTCAGTCATGACCGGTGCTTGGCCTCCCGAAGGCTCTGCTGGTCTCGCTGCTCCACTCACAGGTTTGGGGCCAGAAGCATCCCCTAAATTTATACCAAACTGCAGAGTCCATCCCCCCAGCCAATGTCCCTAACTTCATTTGTTTTCTAGGCCTGTTTCATAATCTGCATTTTTGCTCCACTTAATGCATTCTGCCCCACAGTTGCCAACCATCCAGTGGCGACCCCATGAATAGCAGGATGGCAGGGACAAACCCAGCGTTACGGGGCAATTACTAAGGAAGCGCAGGTCCAAGCGTGGCTGTGGAGACCCCACGTCCCCTCCCTGACCCACAGACAGGACTCTCCCTTTCCCCATCGCCACCTCCAAATGTTGTCTCTGAACACTGTGTGCCCTACAGATCGCGGGTTAATTTCAGCATCCCCCATAAGGCCCTCTCTGGCGGCCTAGCTCCAAATCAAGGGATTATTTATCCCTTTGTGCTGCAGTGGTGCATGTCTGCCGCAGCCCTTACAAGAGGTGGCCTGGCCACCCATCTGCTTGTCCCCTTGCAGCTGAAGTGGAAGCCCCCAGTGGGAGGACCTCTGGACCCCCAACGTGTAATAAGGTGCTCGTGAACACTTGCTGAGTGAGTGACTCTCTGAGGCTTCCCTGCTTCCTGCCTGGCTCCAGAGAATCTCCTTTCTGTCCTTTTCCTGTTTCCACTTTCTGTATCTTGAAGATGAGGTGACAATTGCCTACCTCCCAGACTGTGAAACGAACACCCCAAAACACTTTTTCAAATGCTAAGGCTGTAGAAGATTTACTGTATAAAACAACTTGACCAATAATTACCTAATAAATAATCCACTTGCAAATCCAATCATCATTCTTGATGATTTGATGAAGTGGAAAAGTGCTGAGTCATTGTAACTTCTGTGTATTTGTATATTCATTATCTCTTTCACTGAGCGGAAAAACTTGTTTTCATTCTGGTACCACGGAGATCCACAATCTTGATCAGACCCCTTCTGATGGAATCAGCCTGGATGTAACAGTTTCCACCACTGCCATCATCATCATTACCCCCGGTAAAGGAAGGCCATGAGTTCAGAAGAATTTCTTCCTAAAAAATCAAGAAACGGGTGCCGGAATTTTACATATGAAATCAAGGCTGGCAAAGGAAATAAATAACCTGGATAGACATTATAATCGTAAACAATGATCCAAAACATCAGTTTTGGAAAGAGTTCACAGTCTAAAGATGTTGATTTCTAATTAGATGTGAATTACACTGTTTTCTATATTATGTTTAATTAAAGAATGAGCAAATAGTTGTGACAACTGGCAAGATGGTTATTTTTTACCCTCTCGGGCTCAGCTACAGCTACAAAAGGGGCATGCAATCAGCAATTGTCTTTAAAAGGAGCACTTAGTATAAAATGATTAGTTTCATCAATTTAGACCTATTTTCTTAAACAAATAGAACTACTAGAATAGCTTTGCCTGTTCAGATTGGAAAACCTTTTTATAACTGAAAAGGAGGACTATTTAGATATCATCCGTTCTTCTTATGTGGGCAAATCGCTTCATTTCACAACTATCACGTTTACCATGGGACTGGAGAAGTTGCTAAACTCTTGTCAGGTACTAATTTGTCTAATTTTAGTGTCCTACTATATAAAAATCTTAAATGTTATGTATTTTAATAAAAATATAGTTTTTAATGTCTTAGTGCATTATTATTCAAAAGAAAATTGCATTTGTAAAATCATGATCAATGATTTATTATAATTGGAAAAATATTTGTGTTTATATAAATAAAGAAAACTCAACCTTTAAAGAAAGGGAAGGGAGGAGGCTGGCAAACCCATCTCCACTTGAAATATAATTATGTACAAATACTCTCACACAGATACACACACACATGTTTTTTGCATGTTTAGTTATGTATGAATGAATGTTTCTTCTTAAGACCAACTTCTGAACCATCAGGGTAAGTATAAACAATTTGAAAATCACTATGCTCTGTATAAATTGTGTGGTTTCACAGAGATGACACACATCCGTAAGTGGAGATATTGAGAGTTCAGAAGGAAGAAAACACCTAAGACTAAGCAGACAAATTACTTAGGATAATACTGTGAGAAGTAAATGCTACAGATATCAAGAGAAAATATTTTGCACTTAAAAATCAAGCAATGTATCGCTTCAACCATTAAAAAAAATCAACTAACAGAGAAAAACCTCTCTTCATTTGAAATAAAATTGCATGTTGTAACATGTCATTCTTAAATATGTGGACCAGCCTAACAAAGACAGGGTCATGGAACTTATTTCTAAAATCACTGGATTGCTAGGTCATACAAAGGCTCCTGAGTCATGCCTCTTTGTACATTCTTAGGGTAAGTTCATTTCAAGGGAAATCTAAAGAAAAACTCAAAGAGTTTAGACAGACCTTTGTGCTTTAAAACCAAACACTTTTCTAGAATCAAGAGAATGTACAAAATCACTCTACTTAAATACTATGGTGAATCTAATGTTAATTATGTTTTCTTAGGTTAGGTTTTTTTTTACTATATCTTGTTTTTATCATAATATTAATATATTTAAAAGTGGGTAAGGAAAATCTAATTTCTTGGCTTGTTACATTAGCAAGATACTCATGTCCAGCAATCAGAAATTTATAGAGGCTATTACATTATACTCTTTTAATCAACAGAGCTTGAATTCTTATCAGTACATTTTGCATTATGATGGAAGACATTGATTAAGTTGTGCTTGATGGATTATCAGATATTATCTTCTGTGCAATTTGTAAAGAATTAGGTTAATAATTTTCCAATCTTAAGGTCCAGAAAATTTGCTTTCTTTAATAGGGCATGATTTATTACTTGTACAATGATTCGTTTGATATAGTGTGTGGGAATTAAATTTAGGACAGTTGTTTGTCCATCTAGGAAAGAACAAACATGCTTACAATGAATATAGTCAGGGGCAAATATTACCCAGGTAGTATTTTATTGATATAAAATAAATGTATTTAAAGCAGGACAGCAATCAATAGTACAGCTTAAAACTAGCAGGTGATGTATACAAATTTGTAGGAATTTCAAAACAGCTTATTAAAGGCATAAATGGATTGATGAATATAACATAAAGAAGACACAAGCTTCTTATTGGATAGTTTAGTAGAATCAATTTATCTGGCATGCTTTAAAAAAACATCAAACACTCCCACCTAAAAAAAAAAATTGTCATCTTAGACCAAGTGGTGTTTCATTTCAAAAGAATATATATGAAGACACTTTTTCATTATGTGTAAAGAAACTGGAATTTTAAAAATAGGAACTATAATGAATCTCTCAGATCTGCAAAGATTCCAATCTACTTTTAATATCAATTATTGCTTTTTTCCCAATTATTTTCTTTTCCCCTTAATCCTACCTCATTTCTTCTAAAACTACCTCTACTTTCATTGCTTTTTTAAAAATAGAAAAGAATATCTAATAAACGTGCAGCATCTCTATTCCGTAATTCTTTTTAACCAAATAATGCATTTTGTTCGCTCTTAGCCCACTCTTTTATGCAGTGAACAGCACCATTCACATTGGAATATTAGTGAATACAAACAAGAACATATAACATTGACCATAAGATTAGTAACGTAAGTTGCACACACAGAACACAACTGGAGAAAAGTAAAAACTTCAGACATTGGTTTGACAAGATCAGAATCTCAGTGTCCTAATGGCTGGCCTTGTAGGATTAATCATTTGGACAATTTAATGCTTTACTTTTCATCTGCATGTTTTTTACAAGGTTAATTATAATTATAGCATGTTAAGTAGACTAAGTTTTTGTGTGTGTAAACACAATTTTAAATTGGAATTATTTTTCAGATTAGGATGAATTTTGTTTTGTTTTGTTGTGATCATAGCAGAACACAAAAGAGAATATGCCAGTGAATTTCTCAGACCCCATAGAGGCCTCAGTGGTCTGCAGAGGGCTTCTCCTCCAAGTGATGAAAATCCTCCACCGCCATGGGAGTGAGCCCAGCACAGACCATCCCGTGGAAGAAATGCTGAATTTAATTGAAAACTAGAAAGCAGCAGATTGTGGAGATAATTTCCTGATGGTGATTTTTTCTGGACACATATTTTCTATGAGAGTGGAAACCAGTTTGCTGAGGTCTGCATATAAAATCCTCTGTGTGTTTTTTTGGGCTGTATCTTTTTTGTATGAGAGCATTTATTTTTTACAAAAAACTGGAAAAAGCAAGCTTGGAAAGTGTGATTACTGCAAACAATTGATTCAGTTCTAAACATCTGAAACCGTATACAAAACGACAGCTGCATTTGAGTAAATACATCAAACATACAGAAATGTATAAAACTTACTCATGTCGTTTATAGTGCGGCTGTTAAGCTGCAAATTGCATAGGAAAACATGTTAAAAAAAAAATCAGGGAGTCACCTCAACAATCCACCCACACAGCTCTTTTGCATTAAACTGGAAAGGGATTCTGCACCAGCGTGAAATGCGTTGGGTCTGGCTCCTAACCGGGCTGGGCTATCACCGAGTTGTTACCCGGCTCATGCAGGGCTGGGATGCCTCGTCACAGGGCACCAGGGGTTTTTCTCCAGCTGAGAAATGGATCCGGCTCTACCCAGTCAGGAGTCATCAGACTGTAGCCCCAAGGGAGCTAGAAGACCCCAGCCGGCAGGGACTGGGGGTCCCGGGGGGTCTGGTGATGCCTCACCCAGCGTGAAGAGGGATACTCTGAGGCACTTGCTCTTCCTGCCAGAATTCCTAGACTCTCAGGGGGACAACGGGCGAACTCACCGTGTTCCCACATCAGCACCCTTGTATTAGCCGAGTGCAGCTACCCCTCACCTGGGCTGGGACACGGGATGTGTGTTTAATAGTTTCCGATTCTTGTATCCATTTGAATCTCTTTTCAGGCCAAAAACATCCCAGTGTTCCTGCATTTCCACAGCCACTCTCTGTTTCTAGGACACTGATGCCAGGACGGGCAGAGAGAAAGCACAGCCACCTGCTACCTCCTCTTAAATTGTCTTCCCTTATCCATTCAGACATCAGGGAAGCCAGCTACCAATTCAGGCTGCAAGGAGCCTCTGTACCCACTGCACACTGGGACCATGTTGGTGACCACTGGTGGAGAGCAAAGAGCTGTCTCTCTTTCGCTGTAAGTAAATACAGGGCACGTCTGTAAGACAGCTTTCGAAGGCTGTACGCTGACAGTCCAATACGTTTTATGGGTTTGCTCGCCAAACTTGGCCCAACATTTTAAGTCCCATAAGGTTACTTTGAAGATGATTTTAAATATAAATTGGATGATTATTTATTTCCTAATTCAAGGATGCAATGAATACTTACCCATCTTGGGTTTTATTTGCTATAGTAAGAGCTAACATTTATTGAGGTCTTATGACGTGCCAGGCACTATAAATCATGTTACTCCAATGCCAGCCCGATGACATGGAGGTCACTTCTTTCTGCATTTAACTGATCAGGAGATAAGAACCAGTGAAGTTAGGAGACTGGCCCCGTATCTTACAAACAGTCTTGGGGTCGGGACGAGGACATGTGGCTTCTCTGAGCCTCCGCCTGTGCTTTGCGCCGCTTCTCAAGCTCAACCCCCAGGTATGGGGGGACACGCCCTGTGGCATCAGGGTCCCCCTTCCAGAGTCCCTGGGTCACATGGGGGCAGGGGCACTTCCTGGGAAACAAAGACAATCTGTTGTGCCCACTGAAATCTTAAGTGGTGGGAGGCATTGATTAGCTCAAACTAGATTTATGTATCCAAGTTCCAGGGGGATTAGAAGGTTTCACAGTGAAAACCACGGAAGGATTCTGCTTCCCCAAACACCCACCCCCCCCTCAAAAGTGCTTGCCTGGAGGGTCCTTCCAAGCAGAGCTGTCAGAAGCACTCTGAGAAGTTGCCCGGAGAGGGGTCTGAGGGGCCCTGCCTTTGTGCTTCGAGAACAAGTCAGGACCTTGAACATGTCCTGGGCTTCTCCTTTGAACCGACCTCTAGGATTTGACCACTGGCATCCACCACTGCTGGGACAGAGGATCCCACCCCTGTGTCTGGGGGCAGTCAGGAGGGAAGCACAAAATCCCCAGCACGAGCTGCAAACTCAAACAGCACCCACGATGCAGAAATTGCCTTGGCGTGCGGGTCATTGGTGATTTCATTTGTAAGTAATGTTTTGATTGTCACAGATTATATGTTGCCCTCCCCCCCCTGACATTTGTTGTACAGCTGGATTGATTTTTGTGCTCCAGTATGAAAAGGTCACTTTGATCAATGCAGTGTAATTGGCACTAAATTAGGATCATATCAGGTTATTTTGCTATTTAATGATGAAATATTAAAGAAAAGTGTGGGTATATTGCAGACACTAACGTGCGCTTGAAGCCTGCTGTAATGATGCTTGATTTTGTAAGAAAAATGGAGAGAAAAACAACTCAAGTTCCCAAAATGACTGTGATGTATTGGAAGAGAGGCTCAGAATTATATATTTTCGTTGCAGAAAGACTGAAAGCCCCAGACACAACATGGGCAGCCCAGCAGTCAGTTCTGCTCTGCTGCACAGAGAGAAGCCTTATAAGGGAGCCTATTGATGGCGGTCTCATTACGTGCTAGTTAGAAGCGCTAAGCCTTTCCCTTCTGCATATAGTAATTATGTTTAAAAACATGAGTGTGCCCTGCATCCACTTATTAGACAAACCTCAGCCTTTGATAATCTTCGACTTGCTTATGGTCCCCCAGGTTCAAATGCTTTTCTGCTTCTGGAGAGCATTTCAAGCCCCTTGCCTGTTTTTGCAGGTCTGCACCTAAAGGAATTATGAGCATCATACAGAGTATTAAATACCGTGTGTTATCTTCTCCCTTGTAAATAGACGCATTCCCCCATCATTCTGATATGTTGTTGAGCAAGAAAAAGCTGCATAAGATTATACCTTTAAAAGCAGCTAATGTTGCAGGACGTTTGTCTGGTGCTTTGCTGCCATTAAGTATATTGTCTGGCTGCAGCATGGACTTAAACGGCTACTCAGAGATGTTAACCTTTTTAGCAGCTAGAAATATGCACCACAGATATTGATAAAATAATTCAGGGCGCCATTTGATATGGAAGGGGAGGGGTGGAGGCAGCAATGGTGGGTGACCCGGAGCAGACCAAGGACAGGGAGGACGGGGCCTTGGAGCTGAAGGTCACTGCCCTTTCCAAGGAGCTTTCCAACAGGAGCCCTGGACGTCCGTTTGGCTTCCAGGACACAGAAGAATGTCACCGTGAGCATTTCACAGTGGCTTCTGAGCTGCTGTAGTCCTTTTGTACGGAAATGAAAATGACAGCCAGCATTTGGGGTCAGAAAGATGCTTTTGTTTGTATTAGTGTCTGTTGTGAGTTGAATCGTGTCTCCCCCAGAAGATGCGTTAAAGCCTTAACCCCTGTTCCTGTGAACGTGGCCTTATTTGGAAATAAGTTCTTTGCAAATAGGGTCAAGTTGAGAAGAAGCCGTACTGAATGCGGGCGACCCTGATCCAATGACTGCTGTCCTTAAACGAGGAAAGGCAGAGAAACAGAGGAGACACGGGGAGAAGCCATGTGTGGACAGAGACAGAACCTGGAGAGACGTGTCTACAAGCCAAGGGCCACCCAGCATCACCATCAACACCAGAATCCGGAAGAGGCAGGAGGGATCCTCCCCTGGAGCCTTCAGACACCTTGATTTTCGACTTCTGGCCTCCACAACATTGAGGAAATAAATTCCTATTGTTTAAGCCACCCAGTTTGTGGTACTTTGTTACAGTAGCCCTAGGAAACTAATACAATATCACATTTATTTTAGCTAAAAATGACCAGGGCTATTACATTTCCCCCAAAACCAGTCCTCTGAAAGCACCACCCCCCCTTGTCTCACTGGCATTGCCATAGGAAACAGCGGCTCAGAACCTATGACAGCACAAGGAGTGTCCCCCTGGACGAGAGGAGCTGGAGCCTTTAGCCACCTGTGTCCTGCCCTGTGGGTGAGGGCTGCCTCTGGAGGTGGTGACCCCCCTGCACCTGGGCTGAGCAGAACCCCATGATCTGGAGGAGGCCTGGGGCAGAACCGAACTGCAGGAAGGGAGCCCTCGAAGTGGGTTAACCAGGACCCAGGGGTGAGTTATAGTAGGAAGTATCACATCCAAGGCTGGACCTAGAGGTTGGGGAGCAGACTGGGTGCCTGGTGCCAGCACCATGGAGCACACAGACCTCTTGCATCACGTCCGCCTGCACCCCACCTGGAGTCTGCCCTGGCCTCTCTGCAGGTGATTTAGGGAATGGGCCACATCCTGCTGCTGTGACTGGTTTCAAGGCCCTGGTGGCCTTCTTCCTCCTGGTCTCCACCATTCCAGATCCCCCTTAACCTTGAACAGTCTGTCCAGCTTGCTTTAGTGCTGGGGCTACTTGACTTTCACCTCCAGCGGGTCTGAGCTTTTGGTTGCCTATCCCTTGTCAGGCTGCAAATGCATTTGCCATTGTCACCAAAATGGAAGCACCAGGAGATGCCTAGTATGTCCCATATATACCCAGATATACCCAGATATATTCATATATATCTGTATACCCATATATATTCATAGGTACCCATATATATCTAGATATATATTCATGTATACCCATATATACTCATAAATGTCCATATGTACCCAGATATATTCATGTATACCCATATGTACCCATATATATCCATAAATATCCATATATATTAATATATACCCTTAAATGCCCATACGTATCCATATACATCTCCATCTATATCCTGTATACCATATATCTCCATATACGCCCATATATATCCACATATATATACCCATCTATACCTATAAATAGTCATATATTGAATATATCCATATATGCCCGTATATATTCATATATACCCAGGTATCTCCATCTATATCCACATATACCCATATATACTCATCTATACCCATTTATACTCATCTATACCCATATATATTCATAGGTACCCATATATATTCAGATATATATTCATGTATACCCATATATACTCATAAATGTCCATATGTACCCAGATATATTCATGTATACCCATATGTACCCATATATATCCATAAATATCCATATAAATATATACCCTTAAATGCCCATACGTATCCATATACATCTCCATCTATGTCCTGTATACCATATATCTCCATATGCGCCCATATATATCCACATATATATATACCCATCTATACCCATAAATAGTCATATATTGAATATATCCATATATGCCCGTATATATTCATATATACCCGGGTATCTCCATCTATATCCACATATACCCATCTATACCCATCTATACCCATAAATAGTCATATATTGAATATATCCATATATGCCCATATATATTCATATATACCCGGGTATCTCCATCTATATCCACATATACCCATATATACTCATCTATACCCATCTATACCCATCTATACCCATAAATAGTCATATATTGAATATATCCATATATGCCCGTATATATTCATATATACCCGGGTATCTCCATCTATATCCACATATACCCATATATACTCATCTATACCCATCTATACCCATCTATACCCATAAATAGTCATATATTGAATATATCCATATATGCCCGTATATATTCATATATACCCGGGTATCTCCATCTATATCCACATATACCCATATATACTCATCTATACCCATCTATACCCATCTATACCCATATATAAACACGTCTCTGCTCCCAGGACGCAGCAGCCATCCTGCCTCCTTGGGGCGATCGTGTTGGATCGTCCTGGCAGAGCAGCCCCCCGGAAGGCACTTCCATACCAGAGAATTGAGGTCTGCATTTCTCAGGGTCGCTAGCCAGCCAGCCCACCAGCACAAGGACCACACGGGACGGGTGACAGGTTCCTGGGATCCTTCTCTGGACCCTGGTGGACGTGTCCTCCTCCTTCCAACAGGACCTCGTATCCAGCAGAGCCCAAGGTGCACAGACCCCTGTCGAGACCACTGAGGAGATGGAACCGGGGCCAGTTCCACCTGTGTCCCGGAGTCTCAGACCTGCGTGTCCCCCCTACTGTGGAACGCCAGGCAATTCCGTTGTTTCCAGTGGAATTCACATCAGCCTCCTAACAGTTCAGCATTGTCTGGATGTGGCCTTTCCTCTGAGCACTTACCAGGCCACTCGTGCTCCCAGGAGACCTGCTGCTTCTGGGCGGGCTGGGGGACCGGTGGTCCCATGCTCCGGCCGCAGCTCCTCAGATACACGCTTGGTTGAGGTGGAGTTATCCAGTCTGTGCTAGTAGATTAGGAGCTCTTCACACCCTCACTCAGGGTGCTGACACCAGCACTGCACAGGGGAAGGCACACCCGTATCAGAAGCAGGTAACATCCCAGGAAGGATGAATGGTTCTCTCTCCAGAGTGGAAGGGTATAATGTCACCAACTCACAAGGACACGACTGTGGGCTCCTGGGGCCAGGGAACAGTGTGGTACGTTGGCCTAGAGAGGACGCCACTGAATCACTAAGGGCACGAGTCTGGTGTCCATGTGATGCACCCCGGGTTGGACTTGGGCCAGCTCCGCAGCCCCTGCCCTGCTGTCTCACCATGATGTGGGGCTCCCACGTGGCACTGGGCTTGTGGAAGTCTTGGGAGACCCTTGAAAGCAGAGCTGTGAGTATAAATTCAGTCTCCATCTGTGACTAGCTGTGCAACCCTGGCTCAATTTCTCAACCACTCTAAAGCTTCATCTCATTTACAGAAATAGAAATAATAAGCACAACTGCGAAGAGTGGCAGACACAGTGCCTGGTATGCAGGAGAGCCCTGGCGAACCTGGGCCCCTTCTCTCTCCCGCCCCATTCCCACACACCTCCCACCACGTTCTAATTCTGCACGATGGACTGTCCTTTCGTGAACGCTTTTTTAATGAAACATTCGCCTTTTAGAGACTTTCTACAGTAACTTCGTAAGTTCACGAACTTTGGGTTAGAAAATCCTGGTAACCTTTGAGACCTGTTTAAGAAATTAAGGTCCCGACCCATTCTTATGCTCTAAAAGATCACTGGTGAATTTGGTAAATAAGTAAAAATGGTAAACCAACAAACAAAATAAATTGGTGTTTGGGGCTTCAATCCACTGTCAGCTCTTTCCTCAGTCGGTTTCCCAGGAGTGTGAAAAGGCCATGACCCTGGTCTCCGTTTCCTTGTGTTTCCCTGGCTTGGTCCAGCTCTGCTCTGTTAGGCGGCAGCTTCCAGATGGACTGGGGCATCTCTGTCTCTTCCTCCCCAATGAGCGTGGTGTCCGCTTATTAAAGCAGCTGGTCTCCAGGCAAACCCGGTGTCCCGTCTCCCGTGTGGGCCTCTCACCCAGGTGTCCAGCACTTGGTGTCTCAGCCAGAGAAACATCCCGTAAAGCTGGCACTTCCATCCTCAGATCCTGGGACTACAAAGAAATTTTGATACACTTTATAGTGGAAAATATATTTCCTCTAAAACCGTTGGTGTGTGTCCAGAATATTAGAATTCTTTATTTGTGGTTTTCCCAAGCATCTTCAAAGTTGAAGCAGAACAGTTAAGGGAAGAAGCAAATGTACCTCTGGGGTCAGTGGACAGAAAGTACAAAATAAATGCACATTATAATTATGGTTATATAAGACACGTCTTCTGAAATCTCTTACCGTTGAGGTTGACTCATAGTGTGTTATAAACAAATTAGAAACAAACAAGCAATTTTCCAAGTGGAAATTCTGTTGATCTACTTTATGGCCCATGCAATTCTTATTTGACTTTTTAATACACATAAACATACAAAGTGTTTTCAAAAATTGTATGGTTTCACTCACTCAGAGTGTGTTATTACAAGAAGTAGAGTCAACTGGTGATAGTTTGATATTGGAAATAAAACATTTGTGGAAAAAGTGCATTCTTTGAATTAATTCATCTTTATAGAAAATGTATACTTGTATTAAGAGTATACCTAACAGTCTTTTTTATAAACTGGTTTATTATTTAGTTTCATGGTTTGTACTTAAACACTAAAACAAAATCTAGTTGGGTCACTTAAAAGACATTTTAATTATATACCAAAATACAAATAGACACACTGATTATGTAGAAGTCAGCTTATCTGTATTCAAAAGGATGGCTGGACCTTGCCTAGTTTGGAAAGATCATGTGTGACCACTCAAAACTTCTTATAAAGGAAGATGTTAGTGATTCCATATTGTTATTTCTGACTTGAGATAAGAAGTAAGATGATGGAAATACATTGGGTCATTTCTAGATGTTGAATTAATCTTCCCATACCAAAAATATTTTAAATGTTATTTTTCCTTAGGCTAAAAGAAATACATGTAGTTAAAGAAATTAAGTTACAAAACATTTAAAAATTAAATAATATAAAATGACAAAAGAAATAAAGCATGCATATTCCATAACTCACTTTTAATATGTAACCACTATTCATGTTTTGGTGTAAAAATATTTAATGCACTTTTGTTTTATGCTTTATACATATTCTTTGGCTCTTTTAAATTTTAGAATGACTATTTTTATTAAGATGTACATAATTGCAAAATAGTTCAGCAAAGATTGTCATTACAAAAAATGCAGGACACTGACCACACCCCTTATCCCAGCTCTCCGCGCCCCTAAGGCACCTTCTTGGAACTCTTTTGGCAGATGGATGTTTCATTATTTCCCTTCCTGTCTCCAAGTTACATTGTTACGCTGGTCGGTCTTGACTCTCCTGTTTGGGCTCTACTGCTACACGTCCCTTCGGGAGTGTGAGAATTAGCTTTCATTCAGACCCTCTTCCCATCAGTTTTTCCTTTCTCCTCCTCTCTCTAGAGTTACAACCTAATTTTATATGGGTATGTTTTCAGTGCTTTCACTGCTGCAGTAAATTATTGCATGCAAAAGTTGGGTGCAGTTGAGCCAGATACTATTACATTGAGCCATATGATAATCTATTTCCTTTTTGCAAAACCCTTTTCTCCCTCCAAAAGTCACAATTAAAAGAAGAGGGCAGAAAGTCCAGCTCTTTTTTTTAAATTAACAATCCAGAAGGTTACTTTTTTTGTCTTGGTGTACAGCTCTATGAGTTGATACATGTAACCACTGGCAAAGTCAGGGCACAGAATGGTCCTCCCGCCCCAGGGACCCCTCTGCTTCCTCCTTGCAGTCCAACTTCTCCCTGATTTGTTTTCAGTCCCTAAGGCTCCCCTCCCCCCCCACCACTGCCCTTTTCCAGAACGTCGTAAAAATGGAAGCACGGAGTACATCACCTCTGGCCTTTCTCATTCAGCACCATCTTGTGAGTTTCAACCATCTTGCTTTATACTTCAGTAGTTCTTTTCCTATTTTTCTGGGGAGTGCTGTATTGTATATCCCTTCATCCATTTAAGGAAATTGGGTTGTTTCCAGTTTGGGGCCATTTGAAAGAAAGCTGCTGTAAACATTTGTGTGCAGGTTTTTGCGTGGACATTTATTTACGGCAAATGCCTAGGAGCTGTGTTCCTGGGTCACACGTTAAGTACGTGTTCATCCTTGTAAGAAGCTGCCACCCTTCTGCATCCCCACAGCAATGTCCTAGAGTTCCAAATCCTTCACATCCTCGATTTGCAGGGGTCTGATAGCACAGGTTTCAGTTCCCATGGTTTAATTAAATAATACCAATCCCCTAACAGCATGGTTCAAATTTCATGACCAGGGAATATTCAGTGTGAGTAATTGTATAAAGGACAGACACTGCTACGGAGTGACGGGTCCACAAGCCACTCCACAAATGACAACAGATGCGGGTCATGACCAGTGACTGCTGGCACTGCTTCCTTCACGTCAGCTGTGACTGGGTGGCGCACATCCGCGATCCCATCCTGACGCAGACAGCACTGTGTCTGGTACTGTCACCTGCTTGTGTCCTCCTGTGAAATCCATGTGACACTGCAAAAATGGACAACTGGAAGGGAAAGTTGGCCAAAAGAGGTAAACGTACAACAAAGAAATGAAGTGACAGCGCTGGAAGTGAAGTTTCAGTCAAAGACCAGGGTGGCACAGTCCCGGTTGGGACCACCCGTGAAGGTGTCCTGAGGAGGTGACACCAGCACAAACCTCAGGCTACAGGCATCTCAGAGCCATTTCCCCACATTGAAAGGAAGGATACAGCGTTGGAAGCTGATGCAAACATAGGAGGGAGCACGACAGCTCAGCCAGGCACGGAAAGGGGCTCGATCTGTCGTGGAAATTGTAAAAAAAGAGGGTGATAGTACTGTTCAAACTACTGTCGATAAGTCTCTTTTACAGAGAAGCCAACCGTTTTAATTCTCAGTGTTTCTAATGTTTTCAATTACGATGTACTAAATTAATATTAGTTCCACTATTAATTTTCATTTTCTTGTACATCAAATACCAGTGATGAGAGAGCGTTTAATGTCTCCAAGAACATGCTTAAAGGTCACTGAGCAATCTCAATTTTCCCATTGATTTTTGAGGCTGCTCTGCATGGCGTCCACTAGCTATCCTGATCATGGGTGGTATGGCCAGATTTGTTTGTTTTTTAACATTTGCTATTCTAATAAGTGTGTAGCAGTACCTCATGATTTCAACTCGCATTCCCTTAATGGCTAAAATGGTGAACGTGTTTTCATGTCTGTGTGAATCTCTAGCCCAATTTTTAATGAGCAGCGTGGAACCCTGCCCTTTGCCCCAGAGAGAGGGATTGGGTTGTTATTATCCAGTACAGCCAAGATACAAAGAACTTTAAGTAGCAAACAGACCTCCCTTTCTTTCTGCTTTTCTTTAATGCTCAAAGTCACTGTTATTAATATCATGAAATCCTAAATTTTATGTTGAGAAAATATTAACTGAACACCAGCTATGTGATAAGTACTATATTCTAGGAGAGGAAGGAAATAGCATAGTGAAAATATGAGGCTCTTATCATTTGGTGGTAGTAATATGACACTGTAATAGAAATTGCGTTGTAAGAAATTCCGGCTACTTTCTAAGGAAGACTGAAGGCCTGGCTGTGTGTACTCCCGCCGACCACCCCCCATGGAGTGGGTACCCATCCAGGTTCCTGTATCAGGCTGCTTGATTATCAAGGCCCAAGAGCCCTCCCATAATTAGCAGCAATTATTTCTTTTACCAGACAAAACAGCCTAGAAATTTCTGTTTTCTAATCTTCATAAAATATCTGGCAATAAGCAGTTGTATTTATAGAAGTCATTGTGAACATCACACAATTCATTTATCCAAGAGCAAGAAACTCATCCTACCAAGTCCTCAAACTTTATAATATTTATTGTAATACCTGAGAGCTCACCATTAATCAGTTTAGCCACACACTGTACACATTTGATTTCCCGAAACCTAACTGCAAACTTATGAGGTAATTGTCATAATAACAATTTCATCAAAGAGTACAGTGACGCTTCCGTGGTTAAACACCAGTTCTAAAGTCCTAAACCTTATAAGAGGAAAGCTGAGAGTTTTAATGCTGTCTCTCTGAATCCATATTCTGCATCTCTAACTACTCTCTTACACTGAAAACACACGATTTCCTTGTATTTTTTAAAACCTTTTTTTGTTCTATTAGTAGAAATAATTTATACACTTTAAATAACCAAAACATAGTAGTGCAATGCACATTTACATAAATGACTAGACCACAAAAATTACCAAAATGAACCAAAGGGTTAAAATATCAATGTCTAAGAGAAAATATCCATTCTGAACTGGGGAATGACCCCATCTTTGAGACATACCTTTTCCGGGGCAGAAATACTTAGGACATAATTGGTTTATAAACAATCATTGTCCTGACTCCCCTTGACAGTGAGATGAGGGGGCCGTGGGAACACATCCTAGGACCGGGAGCTACACCGAAGTGCCAACAGCAAACCAGCGCGTACGTGGAGATGGTGTAGGTGAGTGGGCAGAACTAGGAGAACAGCTGAAAAGCTGAGGAGGAAATTAGCTTTATGCAAAATGTAATACGCACTCTCCGAAGAAGCACAAAGCAATTCTATTTACGTGAGAAGCGAAACAAGCTCTCTCTCCCTCTTTTGCTATTTCTAAATTTCTTCTGGAAGTGCTGGCCAATGCAATTCTTCAAGATAAATGTACTAGGGATAAATGTTGACAAGAGGGAAAATAGTATCATTAATAGAGAATCATCAGAATTTTTTTTGAAAGAAATGTATATAAAAGAGAAAACTTTATTACCAATTCGGACTCATATATGCATACACATGTATATTTATATACTTAAGAGTTCAGTAGTGATGTAGATGGTTTCAGAACAAATGGGTATATATATAAAAAATTTGTTTATATATAGAAAGTTAGATATTATAAAAGCATAATAATCTATTTATGTATTACATTTACAGTGTTACACAGGGAGAAAAAAGAAAACACAACAAAACCACCAGAAACAACTTTTATGTGGGAAAACTCTAACATGATGTTAAACTATGCAAAACAAATCTTGAATAAAATAGCTTATTCTTCACTGGGAAGGTTCAATAACAAAAGGACCTCAGTTGTCAATTATCCTTATATAGATTAATATATTTACTATAATAGCAGTGAAAATTCCAACCCATTCACAGTGGGTTAATTCAGAAATTTTATAAAACTGCTTCCAAAATGTATCTGGAAGAAACGTCTTTGCGTAACTAGGAAAAGTCCTCGTGATCATCCATGAGATGGATCTGCCCTGTGTCTGGCACTGTCCTCTCCAGTCCAGTCCTCACAGAAACGCAACCCGGTAGGGCAGCTACAGTTATTACGTCCACTTTGGAGGCTGAGCAAGTTGTCAAGGTTACACAGCTAGGAAGAGCTCAATCAGGAGCCTCTGATCCCTTGTTCCATATCTGAGGAGGAAGCGGGAAGGAGTAAATCTGGGGGTCCTTCACCTCTGGTTATTATTATCTATTACAAACTTTCCAAAAAATAACTTGGCCATGTGGACAGAAGAACCCACCCAGATATGGGCTTAAGCACAAAGAGAAATTTATTAGGTGAAATTGACAGATCTCAAAATATCGGTTAATACATGATGCTATAAAAATTAAAGCCGGAACTCTACACCACATTTCACACTAAAATAAATTTGGTGTCAGCAAAGATCTCAGTGTAAACAGTAACGTATGTATCAGGCGCGCAAGCAGGCTTAAATATTAATAAATAGAAGGCAACTCTCTAATTACAAAGTATGTGAAATGCAAATTGATAGGGAATTCATGAAAGAAGAAATATGAATGGCCAATAAAATATGAAAGGATGTTTTACTTCACCAGTAATCAACTCACTACAAATAAAAAGGACCTGGAAATTTCATTTGTCCTGTGTCATCTTGGAAGAAAAGAAAAAAATGGTACCCTTTCCCATTTTCTGGGTCAGAATTGGTATGAACACTGATAGTTTCTGGATAATTTGACAAAATGTATCAAAATGATCAAAACTTAAAATAAGCTTACTTTTTTAACAGTCAAGTTTGATTCTGATATATTTAATGGAAAGAATTAGATAAGTCAAAAAAAGATATATGCACAATAATGTTCATTACAACATTATTTATATTGGAGGAAATTGGAATCGACCTAAATGTTCACCAAAGGAAATCTGTTAAATAAATTAGAGAACATCTATACTATTCAGCTATTAAAAAGAATGATGTAAATCCACATTCGCTGACTTGGAAAAATGTCCATGCGCAAACAAAGCAGGTTGCAAAATGGCCTGCAGTGCACAATCCCGTGTTCACGTGTGTGCCCAGGAGAGGCAGGAAGAACCCACCAATAAAGAGCCAGGACCACCTTTAGCACGTCCCAGGTATGGGTTGTGAGTCACACCCGTTGGTCCCGTTGATAAGTAGGTGCTATAATCACTATCCTGAAACTGCCACAAATGCCTGGTAGTTCTGAGATAAGTTGATCACATTTCCTTATTTTGGAGCTATTTCATGCTTTCTTCTATGTAAAAGAAATACGATATTTTATTCCTGTTTAAAAAATATGAAAGCGACATAAGCTTTAGCATAATTCACCTGAAGTTGGCTTAGTAATTGAAAAATGCAAACAATACAATCCAACTTCAAGCAAATACTGTATGACATGTTAATAACAATTTCAGTACTCATCTTGATTATTTCTATAGAATTAGTTTCTTTTCATAGAATCTACGGTTCTTCTGGTGGAATAGTAAACATGCATAATTTAAAGATATAATTTGAAAAAATTAAATGTGTTCTCTGGGACATAAATATTTTACGTGCTAGAGTGAAGTGATGACCTGGAAATCAGATCTTTACAGTGGGCACAAGGGTGAGAAATGAAAGCATATACAGGCATATTTCCTGCTTATCTACACTTCCTATGTGTATGTAGAGAGACAGTTGCAATGCATATTTATAGATTTGCTTGTGCAAACAGAGAAGCATAGCAGCTTTCTCATGCAGCAAATCTTATTTCCGATACAAATTTGAAAGTCTGTGAAGCATGATAATATTAACTCTGGGATCCATGACCTCCCATAAAACAAAGGGAGGAAGCGTGATGGGTTAAGGGGATTCGAATGATGCCTTTGGACACAAACGCTCCCATAATGACTGGGGAAGATTTATATGCTCTCTCCAGGTATAATTAGACACCCACAAACCCATCTGACCCTGCTGGGGTGAAGAGCTCGTCTGGTTTTTGTTTCAGTGGATGAATCAATACTCACACGTTTTACCAGTGTGGAGTGAAATTGAGGAAATGAAAATCGGATAATTTTGCTCCCTGTGCCGTCCAGACAGAGGACAGCCCTGTTAGCCTTTGACAGGAAGATCTATTTCCAGTTTCTCAAAAGGCTCGTGTCAATTTGGAAACTTCTTCTATCATTGATTTTCAGTTTTGTTAAAAAGGATGCTTTATCAGGAATATTAGTCCCAGCGACTGTGGACACTCATATCTCCTTTACAACTAGGTGAATGTGTATTTTAATCTGGGGTCTGGGTGGGTTTAAATTGCGGATGCTTTTGTATGATTACCGTCTGACTCACAGTTGCATTTCTGCAGTCAGCTGTACTTTTACCTATTGACTGGGCAGGTCAAAATCGCCCTGCACATCTCCTCTGAGGGGGGTCATGTTCAGCCGAGGATGAATTTGTGGAATTGTTCATCTCCCCTTAATATTCTAGAATCAGTTTGCTGACATTTTACAAATGTATATTCTGCTTGACCACACAATGTTGGCATTAGGGCTTGCAAGCTTTTAAATTTAAGTATCCTGGAAACAGACGCATTATTCAATATTTATTGAATATATTTTAAGAAAGCATTGCCAACGTTCAGTTCAGCATTATCTGGGTAACAAGCCAGCACCAACCCACTTGTCCTAAAACGCTGCCTTGTCTGTGAGTCCCACTGTGACCTCCCCACACAATCTGAGCGTTCCTTTTCCTTGATCTTCTGGGCTTTCTACACCCCCGCCTCAATACTTGCAATCCTGTATGGAAATGTTCTCTTTACATATTGATGCCTCTTCCCTAAACTGTAAGTTCCTTGAGAGATGGAGGTTTATTCCTCTAAGTTGCCTGGGCTTCACAAGCACCTATGCAGAGTAAGACTCAGTATCATTCATCAGTGGTAAAGCTATCTTTGTGCTCCATCGTGCCATGAGGCATTCAGCTTAAAGAATATATTCGGGTTATTGCTGAATCTCATTTGTACCTTTTTCTCCTGAGAACTAAAACATTGCAGGATCCCAAGAATTTTGAACAGCCAGTTAGACCTCTGTCTTAGTCCGTTTGAGCTTCTATAACAAAAGATACCACCCATGGGGGCTTAAACAGCAAACATTTCTTTCTCGCTGTTCTGGAGGCTGGGAATCCAAAGTCCATGGCCCTTAAAAGGGCACAATTCGCATTCATGAAGGCTCCACCCTCATGTCCTAATCACCCCAGAGGTCCCACCTCCTAACACCATCACCTTGGGGGTTAGGATTTCAACAACATATGGATTTGGGGGGATACGAACATTCAGTCTAGAGCAACATCATTGTTGAGGAGAACTGTATGTTTGGTATAATTTTGCACGTTGGCCTTTATGGGACAAAGACAGGATAATGATGAAACATTATTCATAATGTGAGGCACGGAGAGCATAACACAAGATGTTTCTTTTCTCCAATTCTTTCATTGCACTTTTTAATAAGTGGTTGACATGATGAACAAATTCCCCAGGGTCAAGGAATCCCTCAGACAGAGGTTTTACACAGAACGTTGTGGATAAGTCTGCTTGAGAAGAAAGATTTATGTAAACCATCATCTGTTTCTTTCCAAAAGAGACACGGCTTTGGTTTCTGCAGAGATTTATATGAAACATGGACCACAGAGCTACCACATTTACTCCTTACGACGCTTCTTGCCAACAGAATTTCATTCACGCGCAAACTAATGAAAGCGCCAGAAGCACGGCGCCTAGTGGCACAGTTGCTAAAAGTTACATCCTTTGCACCGCATCCCTTGATCATAGAGCTGCAGAGATATCAACTTCTGGATGCTGTGAAAATTGGAGCAGAAATTTGTGTGTGGGCGGGGTGGACGGTTTCCATTTGGGTCTATTTGAAATCATAAGCGTGTTATGGTGCCTTTGCTAAAATGTGGTTCCTGACAAGCTTGTGAATTTATGTTAATTAAAACCCCTAATCCTCGCTCTTTTAATCCTATCTATTTATTTACCTAATGTGGTGGCTAGGGAGGATGCTTGCTCTGAAGTCCTGAGGTGAAACAGAATCTAAATAATCCTTGTTTTTGTTTTGTTTTGTAATTTTTCCGTGTTGCCTGCAAGCACTTCTCACTCTCGAGGTCAAATTATTTTATATGTTAGCACTTAAAAAGTTAAGCGCACAGTCCCACCTCCCCTGAGAGGCTGCTGGGTGGTTCCTGTGGGATGCAGATTTCCTTCCTCACCCGTAAGCCAGGGAGGGTCCACCGGGCACAGTGAATCCCGAGGATGACATTTTTTCATGGTTTTCCATTCCTACTTTTACAAAATAAGGACATTCTTGCAATCTGTTTTTACTGTGCCTTTTTAAACATCAAAAGTTCTGACGAGCCCCATGGTTAAGAAGTCTATTTGCGTGAAGGTTGCATTCTTCCCGCAAATTGCTCTCCAGCGATTGAAAACGTGATCTGATTTTTGCCTTTGCTTTTGCGTGTTATTTCAGAATCCAAAAATCCCTCTAAAGGCACGGGAAAGGGATCGTTGGGGGACACTTGGCATGGAGCAAGTGAAAAGATAATAAGAAAATTCTCATTGTGGGGAATCAGTTTTAGAAGCTGCACAATAAAATGTCGTCATTTGGGACCAGATGCTTTTCCTGTGTGGTCTGAGGACCTAACAGAGTGAAGGGGGTGGTGTTTACAGGTTTCCTTTTCTGTCTGTGTGACCGTCTCTGTCTCCCCCATCTCTACCCCCCAGTCACTGAGACAGCAGGTTGGTGAGTGTTTGGGAAATACCATGCCAGTGAGGTCTAGGTTGTTAATTTAATTCTAATCCTTGCTAACCAGGGTTTCCACCACATGGACGTGCCCGTGCCGCCCCCAGCTACGGACAGCCAGACCTGGCAAGGTGGCAGAGAACCGGCCTGGACCTCCAGAGCCTGGGCGGTCATCCCAAATGACCCACTAACACATGGGACCATGGGACCTTCGTCAAAACTAAAGAGTCGACTGAATACATTCCTCCTTCTATGAGGACTGCTCTCTGAGAGACCGTCACCTTTTTGCAGAAATAACATAAAATGGGAACTTGACTCATCTTGGACCACATCACCTTCATGTGCAATGGGCAGCCTTCCTGCATTAAGAAATTTCTTTAACTAATTTCCAGTTATAGGAAGGGTCTACCCCACAAGGCTCCTAAGTTCAGCAAATAATTGATAGAGGGCCAGGCTGAGGTTCCCTTTTCAAAGGAGAGTCAGCGACTACCAAGTAACTCTCCTAAGGACAGTGACCTATAGCGTCCACGTTCAACCTTCACACCTTGTTAACTTTGAAAAATGAAACAAGTGTCTTCTCAGACACCTGGAAGAAACGATTTTTAAGTAAAGTATGATTTATCGTCTAAAATGTTTTTAAAGGTAATTGGCAATCATATCATTTTCTTCATTTACTGTGATAGCCCTGTTTTCGTGAGTCTACGTGTGGTAACTTGTTGCAGGTGAATATTCTCACTGTGGCCCGAGACCATGGCCAGTCAGCTCCTGCTTTCCTCAATGGAGGAATCATCCAGAACATTCTGTGAGTGGATCTTGACACGACACACTGCAATGGCTCAAACTATCGCATAAATAGCATGCACTTTATCACATCCCTAATTATACAATTGCACAATAGTCCATAACAGCTCCTTACGGACTATGGAGTAAGTAATATGCATTTCTAAAAGTCGATAATTATGTAATTACATGAAAGTCTATAATTAAGGACTATTGGGTAAATATATAATTGGGGAGTTTTTAAAATCCATCGTAAAGTACCTTAAAAATGACTGCGATAAAAGAAGACAAAAAAAGAAGACAGTCTCAGAAAGCCTATTGTAATATTTTAGATTATAGTGAATCTCACTAAATCCAAATCCAAGCAATTAACACTGGGAAAATGTGTCCCATCTCCCTGGTGGCCTTTCTCTGTATCAGTCACAGCTTCTCAGGGCTCCTAGGTAACACTGGTGTGATGGAAGCACAGGGCAAGGGTACGGCAGGAGGTTTGGAGTCGTGGAGGGAGAAATGGGTTGAGCCAGGTGGAAACCACACCTGGTCCGCCCGCTCCCCCAGCCTACAGGCAACTCAAGAAGTCTCTTATCGGGACAGGCTGTTTCCCACCCGATCTTTGTCGACCACACTTAGTGGCACCTTCGCTGAGGAGTGAAGGAAAAGGGGAAAGTGTCCACCTGAGTCCTCTTTGGGAATTATAGAACAGCACTCGGAATTGGGACTGGATTCCTGAGCATGCAGGTTTGTGAAAGAAGGACCACACACCTGGACTGAGGGTGCAGAGTGGGCTGAGATGGACGCTTAAGGGGAAGCACCAAAGCTGTGCAAGCAGTCACTTCTCTGACTTCCCTTTAAATCTCCGACTCCCAATCCCTTGTCTCACGACCTTCTCGGCTAATCCTCTGCAGCCCTGTCTTCTCTCCCTCCTGCTTTATCCTTTTATTTGCTGCAGACACGGAGTGGAGAGACGGGAGGCACCCCACAGATCCGCCTTGAGGAGAGCATCTCTGCATGAACGCACGTCTGGGTCACGGTCACGGTCAAGGCCCGGGTGGGCATGAAATTCACAGCACAGCATCCAGGAGCAAGAACACTGTCCGTCAGGGAACATCCACTGCACACGCGAAATCACAGAGCGGTTAGGGAAGAATTCGTATTTTTCAGTTATACATGTATTTAGATTCTTTTCTGAGAATCTCCAGTTCTTTTGGGCTCCTGCTAACCCACCTGAAATTGCACTAATGTGACCCACTTCCTTAATTACACCAATGTACCCAGCTATGCAAATAGCTTCTCAGCCAGACCCTGAGAACTAATTTTAGACGCTCTGCAGCGGCAGTGCCCTGGATGCCATGAAATTAGAATTCTGTGCTGACCCCGAATCTGACTCTGCTAGAGGGGACGGGCGCAGTGCTGGGCACCCCTTTGGCGGAGGGAGGGAGGTTACCACCTGGGGGGCAGGTAAATAAATGCTGGGCACTTAAACGCTGATTCTGAGGTCACTGAGACAACTCCAGAATCTGGGCCTGAGAGCCATGTGGCGTGTATTGGAGAACCAAGGAAAACGTCTCGTGTCTAAAATCTCACCACGTCTCGAATTATCACCTCAGCAGCCAAGTCGAAGTCAAAAAAAGAAAAAAAGAAAAAGAAGGAATTCAGAGTGCAAACTCTAAAAGCCATTTGTTTCTGAAGGAGTTTCCCGAGGCTGCCATGACAAACGACTAAAAGGGCCACTCAAAACAACCGCCATTCATTTCCTCGCTGTCCTGGAGGCCACGAGTCTGAAAGCAAGGTGTCTGTGGGGCTGGTTCCTTGTGGGCTCTCAGTGGGAAATCTGTTTCTTGCCTCTCTCCTGGGGTCCAGTGGTCGCTGGCCATCACTGGCCTTGGTCTGTAGACACATCATTCCAAACTCCAGCTTCATGTGGCCATCTGCTTCGTACGGGCACAAATTCCTCTCTTCTTGTAAGGACACCAGACATTGGGTTAAGAC
Source organism: Balaenoptera physalus (assembly GCF_965194825.1). Lineage (NCBI taxonomy): Eukaryota > Metazoa > Chordata > Mammalia > Artiodactyla > Balaenopteridae > Balaenoptera > Balaenoptera physalus. Next base: position 1,994,082 of record NC_138897.1, on the reverse strand, counting down.
CCATCCTAAACCAGTTTAACGTCATCATAACTTGAGTACATCTGTAAAGTTTCTTTTTCCAAACAAAGTCACATTCACAGTTTCCGGGTGGATATGAACTTTTGGGGGACAGTATCTAACCCACTTTAGTTTCCCAGGAAACAAATTCTATTGGATCCACGGTAGAGACCCAACTAGTTGCCGCGTCTAGTGGGTTTGTGTCTGATTCAAGGCAGACTCAAGATTCTGATTTAATCCAGGATCACTGAAGCACCCACTTGTAGCCCCTTCCCCCCAAAATGGATTAATTTTAATACCTGCCACAGTCCTGAAATTCACCAACTTTGAGGGATTTTTCTGACTAGGGTCAGGCTAAGACCAGACCAAGTCTTTAGAGCTTTCTAAATTAATTTGACCACCTAGGACCCCCTGGAACTGGACTACCTTATGGGATGGACGTCAGTTCTACCTGACCACACATGGGCTGCAAAACCAGTGGTCTCTGCTGATATGACTTTGGCCGGTTGACTGCAATATGATCATTTAAATACTAGTTTGGAGCCAAACATTGTAAGCTTTCCAACTTTCACAATTCTTCAGCCTACTAGCCATATTTAAACATATGTTATTTTGATTCAAGAGAAACAAAAGAAGTCATTGATACAAAACATGAAGGCGGTGTAGGCCCTCAACTTGGGAATCGGTGGCCAGTGAAGTTGCTGGGGAATCTTTCTAGACACCTGCTGCCTACATTTACCATATTACCTCTAGAGACGTCCCTGATGAAAGCTTTCATTCTGGACACCTGCGGCCTACGTTTACCGTATGACCTCTCGAGAGTCCCTGGTGAAAACTTTCATTCACCACACAACATCCCACCCACTGCCTCTTGAAAACCCCTGTCCCTGGGATACTCTCAATTCACTGTATTGTTCATTCATTCAACTAAGAGATATTTTCACATTTATAAAGTGTGCCAGAAACAGGGAAAACTGCCATTTCCCTGGTCAAATAAATTCTACACGTATTTCAAAATTCATCCTCAATATTAATTTCTGAAGTTTTTCAAGCCCCACTCAGTTTTAAATCACTTCTCAATTCTCTGAAAAATAATTAAGTGCACTTAATTCTTTATCTATCATGTGAGAGAATTATTCTGGACTTTAACAATTAAGGAAATTAATAACTAAGAAAAGTTTTGATAAAACTAAGGCAGCAGAATTAAATAGAAGATTGCTTTCTAAGTCAGTTCAGAAGATGCAGAGGTCCAGAGCCAGGCTATCTGCTGCAATCACTTCACGGCCACAAATACCTTCTTCCCTGCTGGCTTCCCGTAGCCTCTGGTAACCACGAACCTGCTCTCCATCTTTATGCATGTCTAATTTTAGGGTGTTAGATGAATGGGATCGTACGGTATGTGAGCTGTTGAGACAGGCTTTGTTCACTGAGCATGGCGCCCTTAGATCCGTGCAGGTTGCTGCGTGTGTCAATGTCCTTTCCTTTGTACTGCAGGGTAGAGCTCCCTGGCATGGAGGGACCGCACTTTGTAACATTCAACTGCAGAAAGACGTCTAGGTTTTTTCCAGTTTGGAGCTATTATGAGTAAAGCTGCTATGAACTTTCCTGTACAGATTTTTGTGTGAACATATTTCCATTCCTCTGGGGAAAATGCCAGGAACTCAATACTGGGTCATGGATGGTTTCACACTTTGTGACTTTAAGAGTCCTTAAAGAAACTGCCAAACTGTTCCCCAGAGTGGCTGTACCATTTTACACTCCATTGTCGTGAAAACCAACTCTTGGTTGGTTCCCTGAATTTTTTAACACTTCCACAGTTATTACATTGCCTCCAATTTATTTGTGCTAAATCGTATAAATATTCCAACTGACTGAGCCCAGAGAAAACTTCCATAACATCATTTTACTCAAGAAGGACAGTTTCTAGACTTGAATAAGATGTATACCTAGATTTCGTTGGCTGGATAACATATTTTTAAAAATTTATATTTTGAATCTGAACAGACTTTGTTAGGTTATAAAAAGATTAAGACATAAATATTGGCAAGTCTTTTATCTTGCAAAATTGTGACTTGTGTATTGGTAAAAATAAAATGGCTAAAATGGGAAATTGAAAATACGTAATTCATTTTTAAATTTAAAACGTGTATGTACATTACTTTGTGACCCTTACCAGGTAGGGCTGATGGGTGGTATTTTTTTGTTTTCTTTTGTTTTTTACTTTTAAATATGACATCAGTGGCTTGAAGACTGCATAATTTTATTTGCATAAATAACCCCATAATGCAGCATCTGTAATTCACAAGTTGAGTTTGCTGCTGGTGGAGAGTTAAAATTGAAGGATGCTGACAGGGTAATCATAGAGCAAAATTCTTCTATATCTGAATACAAATGTTCAAGTCTTTTACAATTTTTAGCACATGCTGATACTTTTTAACACACCAATTAAAAATGCTTGGTTGCTGAGCATCTATAAAACATTTAACTATGTTTTCATAGAAATTGAAAACATGTTTTCACTCATTGTAAAGGCTTACTTATATTATTTTAGCAGAAATTTCATCATTAAAGCGGATACTGGCACAGTCAAAATTGAGGGTAAGTGTACTGGCCACATCTAACAGGACCACGGTGGCGTGAACCTGATGTAGTGCAATGGCTCCTAATAAGCCTGGCTTTGGGTACCACAAGCAAGTTACAGACAGGGACTAGAGATTAGTGGTTAACATTCCAAGTCAGTGAAGTGAAGATGAGTGAAAGAGTTAATGTATCGTGTGCTTTGAAAACAACAAAATAACAGGATTGTATGCTACCTTTAAATGTTTAAAAAAAAATCACACAAGAGATCTAGCTTTGCATAATTATAATCGAGAAAGTTAATGTTAACAGCTGCTTTTTTTTTCTCAACTTAAAGCTGGTATCTAATAGTTGTGATTTGCCAATAATTTTCTGAGTACATGGCACATGGGCGTTTGCAGGTGCAATTATGTCTACGTACATCATTCTGTCTCTTTAGTATATGACGAAGATAGTTTCACAAATATTTACATGCTTGCAAGCAAGGCAGTAGAAATCAAATTCCTTTTTAAAATATAAAATTTAATTTAAACAATTAAGTCCACTTTAAAATTGTATGATACAACATCTTAAAAATGAAGGATGGCATATTCCTTTCTCGGTTTCCTAAAAGAAATATGACCTAGCCTCGTTCCTAATCTCTTCTGTTACTCTGCCCCTGCTCCCCAGTGCTCTGTACTTGGTTCTTCTCCACATTAAGTGCTAAGAGTTCAAATGTTAAACAACCAGATTACCACTCTGCTCCCACTCGGTGGGAGCCCTAACATCACAACGGGGATTCCCATTCAAAGAGCTTACATCCAGTTTCTTCTTATTCCAATAAAACCATTCTGGGTATTATTTGGAGGCTCGGTTCTGCTTCATGCTGCTTTTCCCCTTCATCCCTTTTTGATCCCGACAGCTGAGTCATCTTTCATGTTGAACGTATAGGATATCACAATCTCTTAGCCAGAGCTGTTCCTAATTCTCTCTCAGGATGTTGTAAAAAAAATGACTTCATTCTTTACAACTTAATGTTTTCAAAACACCCAGGTGTTTAAAGGAAGATACACGACCAAAAATAATTTCAACAAACAGAGAACGAGTATCTGGGGAACTAGCTAGTGATTCATCTAGGTACATATTTTTTCCTGTGTGCTTTTCTTGTTCATCAAGGATTTTAGGCAGTATACAAATGTAAAAATTACAAGAATGTGAAAATGAGTGAGAAATTGAGGAGGAAAGGGAATAAAGGTAGAGCAGTGAAGGGAAGCTGTGGGGAAGATTGACACCCGAGACAAACACCCCAAGATCCAGAACACTCATCAAGGATGTTCACAAATTCTACCTTGAATGCTTGGGCATCCAAAATAAGGAACACAATACAATAGATTGGAAGACTCCAAATATCTAAATGATAAAGATGCATCAGTTACTTAGAGGAGGGACAGCTCTTTGTGGTACAAAGCCTGTGGTGTGTGCTCAGAAGGGCACACACCACATGTAGACATTGTCCCCAACTCTCCTCCCTGAATAACATCATGTATTTGTTACAACTGATCTTTAAAACCATCTCCTAAGGCAGGAAACGATATTTCAACCACAAAATAAGAGGAGTTGAGTAACAGAAAGGTATTTTCTAAGGTGACAAATTAATGCGGTTCAAGTATGTGACTCACTGTGGTTCTGGATTATTTTAAGAGGAAAATTGAGTACATCCTTCAGGAAATCCACCAAAGTACCATTTTTTCACCAGTGATAAAAAAGATTCTACTCCATATCAGCACAAAGAGGATAAGATTTCCTAAGAAAACAATCCGGTCTTCTCCAAAAACATAAGCAAAATGAGGGAGGAAAATCCTGAATTTTGATGTTTAGATGAAAACTGCAATAAATTCCGTTCAGGAAGATGTTAGGAAGACGTTAATCGTATTTCCTTGATTCCAGTCTGCACATGTGCTCAGCTTTTGAATAGTCTGTGAGCGGGAGGAAACTTACCCAGTGTCAGAAGACGCGTCTGCTTCCAGGCAGAGAAGTCAGTTTGAAACAGTTTATGGTTTTCATTGCTCTTTTTAGCCTGGGGTGGACACTCTCTGCTCGCCGGACTCTCACCCCGTTTGTGTTATTTGCATTGGTAACACTACGTGTGATTGAATTCTAAATCAGGTTTGAATGCCTAATTGTTGCTTAAAATGACTTCAAACATATTTCACCAGGATGCAGCCCTTCAATAAACAGACAGTGTGTATGAAGCAAATTGCTCTCGTGGCTGCAGTCATGCAAGGATGCTCCCAGACACCACACAATTGGCTTCATCTCTGGAAAAGTATTATTGGAGAACAAAATACAGTCATCACTGGAGCATTTGACTCCATAAAAGTAGGAACTGTGTCTGTCTTTGCTTATCGTCATACTCTCGGGTTGTAAAAATGTGCCAATTGGTTTTCTCAGCATGGGAGATGCCCTGGAATATTGTTGCAAGATTTTCATCTTTTCTTTCCCATAATATTCCATCAAACTCATGCCTTTTTTTGCAGCAGATTCACTATGTCATTTTGATCTACTCCTCCCTCCTTGAGTTTCTTTCTTTTTCTTTTTTCCCCAGAAATCTAGGGTGGAGGCTCTAGTTAAAAGGGAGGTGGATGGTCGTCGGCACACAGCCCCACCGAAGCAGGGAGAGTCTTGACGGTCTATCCTTCCCGTTAGCTGTCGTTGCCCTGCAGCTGTGGAAGAGCTGCCCTCCGCAGTTAGACCAGTAACTCCTGCAAAGGCGACGTCTCACCAGCCCAGTTCCCACCACAGGCGCGGCTTCTGAGAAAGGGCCATCCCTACCTCAGTATAATCTTATCATCCCAAACTGATGTCCCAATTTTGGGTTCCCAATCTTGTTCTCAGTTCTTTCAATTCCTTCAAATAGTCAGCCTTCAGAAAACCAACTGGCATCAGAAGTATTAAATATTAGAGATCAAAGTTTTAAAACCAGTGATCTAAACTTCCAGCAAGGAGAACCTAGGAAAGAGAATGGCAAGTCAAACAAAAAAGTCAAAAGAAGGAAACCATAAAGAAAAGGATAGAAATTTATGGAAAACAAATATAGAAACAGATATTTTTAAAAACCACACTTGTTTCTCAGAAAATGTTGTTAAAATAATAAACACAGAGCAAAACTATTTAAGGAAAACAAAAAAGAAAACATGAATGACAAATATCAGAAATGAAAGAGGAATAATACCAGAAGCCAATCATTAAAACTGTGAGAGAATATTTTAACAGATTTTATGCCAATACATTTAGCAATAAGTGAAATGGAAATTTAACAAATCCAATTTACCAAAATCAACATAGGAAAAAATAGAAATCTGCATAGTTCTACAGCAAACAAAGAACATGAGTCTGTAAACAAGAACCTTCCCACAAAAACTGTAGGTCCAGAGAGCTTTGCTGGAAATTCTTTCAAATATTTAGAGAACAAATAATATCTACCTTACACGAATCATTTTAGAGTATACAAAAAGAGGAAATACTTTTCAATGTGTTTAATGAAGCCAGTATACATTTGAAACCAAAACTAGCCAAAGCCATTAAAGAGAAATTACAGGTCAATCTCCCAGTGAACATAGAACCAATATGCTAAACAAAATATTAGTAACTTTAATCCAGCAATATGTAAAAAGGGATACATCATGATCAAAGAGTTGTATTCCAGGAACACTGAGCTGTCTTAAATTGGAAAATTGATGTATGTGATTCACCACATAACATAATAAAGAAAAAAAAAACACATGATCTCAGAAAAGCAGGAAAAATATTTTATAAAATCCAACATTTATCCATGGTAAACTCTCAGAAAACTAGGAAATAAAGGGACAGTTTTTAATCTGATAAAGTATACCTAGAGTCAAGAAGGTGTTTAATAAGATTTTCCTTGGTTTTGGGAACAAGACAAGAACACCCACCATCAAAGCTGCAATCTTGTGCTGGATGACCTATCGATTACAATAGGCAAGAAAAAGGGATAGAAGACATAATATTGGAAAGAGAAAAATAAAACTTCTTTTAGTTGCAGGTGTGATTGTGTAAATGTAAAATACCGCAAAAGGCTATAGACTATTACAATAAAGAGTAAGTTTACCGTATATTAGTTTCATATATAACAATTATTTGTATTTCTATGTACTAGAAACAAAAAGTTGGAACAAGAAATTTTAAAAACAACACTTTTAAAATAACATTAACAGAAGTCAGATATCTAGAAATAATATAACAAAAGAAGTAAAAGACCTCTATATTAAAAACTGCAAAACATTGCTGAGAAACTAAAGATCAATTAAACAAATGCCTATACATACCATGTTCATAAACTAGAGTACTCCATAGAGTCAAGGTGTCAGCTATCCTCAAATGATCCATAGACTCCATGCAATCTCATTCAACTTCTAGCATTTTTGTGGTTATTGATAAGCTGATTATAAAATTTATACAAATGTATAAACATACAAAATTCCATAAAGCGGAAAGGACTTATATTAGAAAAGACTACATTGGGTAAGAACAGAGGACTTTTACTATCAGAGATCAATACAACTATAAAACTACAGTAATTAAAACAGTGTGGCATGGACACAACTATAGAAAAATAGGCCAAGGCTACAGAATATAAATTCAGGAAAGCAATCCATACATTGACAGTAATTTAACTTATAACAAACGTTATTGGAACAATGCAGTGGAAAGGAATGGTCTTTTCAGTAAAAGGTGTTGGATCAATTAGATATCTACATCTATGGAAAAAAATAAATCTTGAGGCTAACCTCACATTTACAGAAAATTTATTTAAAATAAACAATAGACATTAAAGTTACTATATTAAAATATGGATTATATCCTCTAGAAGAAGATACATCTTCTAGAAGACAGCAGGAGAATATCTTCTCAAACTTGGGAGAGGCAGAAATTTCCTAATCACCATGTTTTGGACTTTATTATGTTTTAAAACTTCTGTTCATTAAAACACTCCATTTTGAGAGTAAAAAAACAAATCACAGTCTCTGAGAATATATGTACAATGCTCTTATCTGGCAAAGGACTTATATTCAGATTATATAAGGAGCTCCTACAAACCAAAAACAAAGGGACAGACAACAGACAATTTTGAAAATAGGTAAAAGACTTTAGTAGTCAATTTACAAAAGGTGATATCCCAATTGATAAGCACATCATTACTCATCAGAGAAATTAAATCTACTACCCCCAGATGGCTGAAATTAAACAGACTGACTATATCAAGTGTTGATAGGAATGCAGAACAACTGGAAAGCTACATGTTGCTGGTGGAAGTTGAAACTAGCATAACTAGTTAGGAAACGTTTCGATAGTATCTACTGAAGGTAAAACACATGTATACTCCATGCCAAGCAATTTCTTAGCTGGATATACCTCACAAAATACAAACATGTCCACCAACCACATCACTGGAATGTTCTTGGCAACTTTATTCATAATATTTCAATAGGAAACAATTCAGCATCAATAATCAGATGTACATCAACAATAGGCTGGGTAAGTACATTGTAGGAATGCTTACAGTAGAATATGGCACAAGAATAGAAAAGAAGTGCAGCCAGAGATGTCATGTTGAGTAAAAGAAGCCAGAAATGAAAGGATACATACTGAATAATTCCTTTTATGTGGTATTCAGGGATGGGCAAAACAAGTCTATGTAATGGGGGCCGTAACAGAGGCAACATTTGTGGGCGGGTATTAACCTGGAGAAGGCCTGATGAAACTCTGGGGTAATGAAAATATGCTCAATCTAGGTGGTATTGGGACAATATATACATGGATTTCTTGTGTTTCCATACAGCTTCCTTGCAGAGGAATGGCTACCTTTCTTCCAGACTCTCTTTTCAAGGATATTTGTATGGTGAACAGTCTTGGAAAATAGAGAGTCTCTCACCCTGAAGCAAAAGGCAGGCATGTGGTCTGTCCATTATTAAAGATGCAGACCCACTAAGATCGAGATTTGTCTCAACACAACCCATGGTGTGGCAGGTATCATTTGCCCCTTCATGTTGCCCAGCAGGAATTGGGGCTCAGAGAAGGATGCACCCGCTGACCCTCTGGCTGATGCTCTTACTGGGGTAACATGTCCTTTATTTCAGACCCAGGAGTCTCCTGTCTCCTGCCAGCATCCTGGTGCCTGGGTAACTTGTTAGCTTGCACATAGGGTAAAATTTCAGTCTCTTCCCAGTTCTTCACAAGAGGCGGTTTCTGGCTGCATAAATATGTATAATTAAAAATTGTGACTTTTATGGTATGTAAATCATAGCTCAGTAAAATGCAACTTTAAAAATGTTAACAAAAAACACTTAGAGCTTAACATACTCCTATTTCCTAGAAAATCTGGGCTCCTCATTCAAATATGTTAATGTGATCTCTTAAATAATTATGTGGTGCCCTACCTCTATCATTTTGGGGACTGAAAATTAGTACAGTAGGCACTATTTTTTTTCCAGAGAACAAAGTGAAATTATATGTATGTCTCTATATAATGTATTAATTATATATTAATAAGTAATATATTAATATATGTATTAACCGATTCACTCCAATGTTTTTACAAAATTCTAGAGTCTGTGCAACTTTTTCTTTTTTAAAGGGAATAAATATGTGATAACAAACATAGTATCACTATACCAGTGGGGAAAATGTGTAACCTTGAATATAAATAGCCAAGTAAGCAGTAGTATTATTTGCTCTCGTCTTCCACAATGCTATTCAGGGAATTAAAATTACACTAACATTTTCCTTTATTAAACTAATAATTTGAGAAACTAAGCAAAGGAAAAAATTGCTGTGGAATTATAATGGAAATAATGACACCTTTCTTTTTCGACCAGATTAAGGCAGCTCGCAATGAAAAAAAAATGAGATTGTTCACCAGGGAATATAACATTAGAATTCCAATTTCATAATTTGAAAGCTTGGTTTAAACAGATAAATGATTTTAAGGCTTTTTGGCTGCATTCAGTTTGTTGTCAAAACTATAAAGTTCTTGCTGATATGCTTAGGAAATTCACATGAACACAGCTCTGATTTGACTTTCATATCATTAGCTACAAATTGTTCCTCACCACACAAAATATGAATCAAATGTCTACATTTTCCTTTTGATTTGGAAATGTGCTCTCATGAATCACTTGGAATAAATTACAGAGAGCTCACAAAACATACGATGAGCATTTACAGACTCTGCTTAGCAATGTATTATTTGCTTTTTAAATGCCATGAATACCAAGAAGATTTTTTCTAAGCAATATCACCATGTCTGTAACGCCCTGCTCGACATAAAAAATGTTTCTACTTCTATGTATTTCTGAGAAAGAGTTAGCTATTTTAAAATTCCAAAATAGAAGACAGGAGGTCAAAGAAACAATGTTCTACTTTCTTCTTCAATCATATATAATACTAATACTGATCATAACAGCTGAAATTTGCGATGCACTTTACATTTTAAAAGTTGTGTCATATGACCTTTTTTATTTTTTAAATTCATGAACTCCTTTTAAAGCTAACCAAAGATGAAAGAGGGTATGAGTCCTCTTTTATAGATAGGAGCCCTGAAGTTCACAGGCCTTAAGTAACTTGCCCAAGGTCTAGCAGCTGGTAAACCTCATAGTCAACCCCAAATGTCCTGCCTGCAAACCCAGGCCACGCCAGAAGCTTCATTCTGAAAAGGTGGCCATCTTTCAGCTACCAAAGCACAAGGAAGATGGGAGTGGGGAGTGGGCTGGGCAGTGATGCATTAAAGGGCCAACTGGGGATTCCCTGCAGCCACCCCGTGTCCTAATGGCATCCAGGTTTCCTCTGAGGAAAGGCCCTCTTCTTCGTAGTGCGTAGATTTTGTTGAAGCAAAGCCCCATGTGCCGAATACCCCCTTTCAGCCCAGTACACTCAGAAGAGGGTCCGTTAGTTAAGCCAGAGGAGCTGGCTGCTCTCAAGTCTTAAGAAGATGACATCAGGAAGAGCTGGATCCAGCCTGTGGGCTGAACCTTCTTGCTCCCAGACAGTCTCTGGGCTTCTGGTCTCCTCCTGGTTACCTTTCTCTCAAGAAACTCAATGTCTGTGTGGTCCTCTACCTGAAGCACTATCTTTCTTGGATTTGGTGTAATACAACAATACAATTATGAATCGTATTCATGCTTTGGTGGAAATGGAGTTACTTTCGTGCCACTTCATTCCAGTTAGGGTGATGAGTGTTTCAAAATGAAGAAATGCATACATGTTAAACCCAAGGGTTCTCACTTTTCTCTGATTGTAACCAAGTTCAAGATACTGGAAAGGGGGAAAAGGGGGACCTATATTTCATTTGCTCTTTATTTAGAAAGAGTTAATTTTGATCAAGGGAAGCACATCATATATGCCTAGTAGAAAATAACAAAATGTTAAGTATTGCTAGTTCTTCCTTGAATATTAGAATACACTGTATCTTTTGGCATAATTTTTTCAAACAACACTATATATCTTGAAAATCCTAATATATTATCCATTTGCCAATAGCTGCATTTGAATTGAAATAGAGAATCTTCAAAGTGATTTGACTATATATATTTTTAACATCTTTATTGGAGTATAATTGCTTTACAATGGTGTGTTAGTTTCTGCTGTATAACAAAGTGAATCAGCTATACATATACATATATCCCCATATCTCCTCCCTCTTGCGTCTCCCTCCCACTCTCCATACCCCACCCCTCTAGGTGGTCGCAAAGGATGGAGCTGATTTCCCTGTGCTATGCGGCTGCTTCCCACTAGCTATCTGTTTTACAT